>NC_090989.1:196846342-197471342 GCF_041146395.1 Eulemur rufifrons | reverse complement strand
TGCCAGAGCGTGTTAAACCCCAAGGGAGCTTCTTTAGCTCCCTCCCTGGAATCAGATGCAGCTCCTAGCTACCTAAACTTTGTTGGCAAGATGGAAATGGATCTAGAAACATCTGGACAGCCTTAGCCCTTTTTCTGAGTAAGTTCTCCAGCATGCACACTGAGCACCTTGACTCTACTCATTTGGGGAGGGTTTTGAACCTTCCAACCCTGTGGCAGGGCATTCATTTGGAGCCTTGGCATTTTAGATTGTGTTGGGAACTCCCTATATTGTTTGTGTTTCATTGTGTGTGAGTTTTGTCCTAACATGGGAGGCTCCATTTCTGTTCCATCTAAGAGTCCCTTGGGAAGAATTTTGGCTGAATGGTCAACTTATATACTTAACCTATGTCTGAAGAAAGAATGATGTATTATTGTAGTACCACCTGGTCAACATACGAATTGGGGTGTGAGAAGAAGTGGCCATTGAATGGAATCTAAAATTATTATATTATCTTACAACTGTAATTATATTGTCAAAGGTCAGGTAAATGGGAAGAAATTCCATATGTACAGTCTTTTATGCAATTGCATAATGAAGAAGGTGAAAGGCCTGGGACAAAGTTAAAGGTACAAAGAAAACCTCCACCTGTAGTTGGGGAGGGGAGCCAATCCCCAGTAGGCAAAATGGAGGGGGAATTAGCCAGGTTAAACCTCATGAACCTGCTGAATCCAAACTTCACCAAAACTCATTCCCCACCATCAGCCCCCACCATACTCGCCATCACTGGTGGAAGAGTCCATGGTCAGGGAGGGTGGAGCTGGGAATGATTCCTCAGTCCTATGACCCCTGGGTTATGGGAATGGGAATAGTGTCTCCCTCCAAGATCCAGCAGGGAACTCAATTCAGCCAGTGGGCACCCATAGCTGGAGCAGGGCAATTTCCATTGTGGCAGTACCCTATAGGAGGCTTGAATGCACAAGAACAGATAGCAGGGTATTATTAGACTTACAACCCATTTTCCACCTCATATTTATTGAATTGAAAAAACTGAAACCCAACTTATAGAGAGGAACCCCAGAGGATGACAGAGTTCTTTACAACCATCTTTGCGATGCAATGTCCCACTCTGGTGGACATACAGACCTTACTGAATATATTACTTACTGCAGATGAGCACAGACTAGTGATGCAGAAGGCCAAGGAGGAGGCACAGCATCTCCATGATGAGGATCCTAATCAGACCCCAGGTCCCCATTCTGCCATCCCAATAGCAGAATCAAACTGGCATTCTAATACTAATGCAGGCAGTGTGAGAATAAATCATTACCAAAAGTATACTCTGGCAGGCCTCCAGAGAGTGGTGTCTACACAGAGGAGTTCAAACAAGGTCTAAGAGCTACAGCAAAAAGCTAAGGAGTATCCCTCTGAATTTCTAGAATGCATCTATAAGACATATGGAAAAACACAAATGTGGATCCAGAAGCCCCTGAAAACATGAGTATGGTTAACAGGACTTTTATAGGGTAGAGTGCTCCAGATATAAGGAGAAAGCTACAGCGTGTAGTAGGAGCAATTAGCATTAATCCCTCCCAGCTGGTTGATATCACCTTCAACGTATATACTGCCAGGGAAGAATGGAAACTGAAACCTGTGTGTGTTCTGTTAGCTGAGCCAACCAAGGGTCCTTTGAGACAGTCAAAAACAAAGGGTGAGAAAGGCCACCCTAAGATGAGGCACAATCAGTGTGCTTTTTGTGAAGAGGAAGGACATTGGAAAGAGCACTGGCAAAAGTGCAAAGGGGTCCAGATAACAAGAAAACTCCAGGAAAGCAAATGGTCTTTTGAGTGCAGGACTCAGATGATGAATGAGGGGACCCAGGGCTCTGTGCCTCAGTAAAGGCTCAAATCCAACTATCCCCACAGCAGCCCTGGCTAAAATTGACAGTGGGGCCTCAATTAGTGGATTTTTTTAATTGACACTGGAGCTAACTTTTCTGTCCTAAACTCTAAACTAACTTCCCCTAGAAGACATGGTGGCAGTCGTTGGGGTGACTGGTCAGACCCAGCAACGACCCATTCTTCAACCTCTTGAGTGCCATCTGGGAGAACAGAAACCAAGACACAGTTTCTTATACCTGCCAGACTGTCCATTACCTCTCCTAGGCCAAGATTTGTTATGCAAGTTCAATGCCCAAATACTCTTTTCTCAAGAGAAACAACAGCTCCACAGACAGGTTCCACCTGAAACTGCTCTCTGGTTTCAATGTCTACTCATGTCCAAAGAGAAGTAGAAGCAAATTCTGTTCCCGCCAAAGTGTACCAAAAAATGAGTAAGGCCATATGGGCTGATGGGATCCCAGGACAGGCAATAACAGCCATGCCAAGTACCATTTTTGTTAAAAGAAGTAGCCTCACACCCTCATAGAAAACAATACTCCCTTACAAAGGAAGCTGTGCAAGGAATCCCACCTATATTGAACAGATTTCTGGAGCACAGACTAATTCATTCCTATTGGTCCCCCTACAATACGCCAATATAACCTGTCAAGAAGTTCCACACAAAGAAGTATAGATTCATGCAGGATCTACATGCTGTGAATGATACTGTATGAGTCATACACCCTATGGGACCAAACCCATATACTCTATTGACAATATCAGGTGACTATGAATCGTATTCAGTACTGGATTTAAAAGACACTTTCTTTTGCATTCCTTGGAAAAGAAGACTCAATTCCTTTTTGCATTTAAATGACAGGATCCTGAGACTTGGAGGACATCACAGTACTGCTGGACTGTGTTACCTCAGGGGTTTAAATACTCTCCTACCCTCTTTAGTGAGACCTTGGCAAGAGACTTACAGAACCTGCAATTGGATAAAAGGATTCTATTACAATATGAGTATGATTTACTTATAGCTAGCCCTGATTATAATCATTTTCTTGCAAATACAGTGGCTGTGCTAAATCATCTAGCCTCAAGTGTCACCTGAAAGGGCACAGATTTGCAAACAGCGAGTTACTTATTTGTATTCCAAATTAGCAAGGGAACCCACAGCTTAATGTCTGACCAAAAGCAAGTCATCTTGAATCTTAATGTACCCAGAAATAAAAGGCAACTGTGGCTTCCTAGGATTGGCAGGGTTCTGTGACATGTGGCTCCCAAACATTAGGCCAACAGCAAAGCCCTTATAAGAGGCCCTTAAGGGGACAGATGAGAAACCCCTGATCTGGACACCACTGACTGTCAAAATGCCTTTGAGAAACTAAAGCAGAGTCTTCTGGCTGCCACCACTTTGCAGTTGCTTGACTTGCAAAAAGAATTTGAATTGGACATTCATGAAAAACAAAGAATGGGCCTTGGAGTCCTAGTGCAAAGGCTGGGAAACATCCCATAGCCAATGACGTATTTGTCAACACAGCTGGACAGTACTGTGAGAGGATGGCCTCCTTGCCTCCAGGCAGTGGCAACTACTTGTGACCTGTTGCAAGAGGCCAAAAAATTCACTTTAGGCCAACCTGTTGTAGTATACGCATCCCACCAGGTTTTGACTATATTAGAACAGAAAGGGGGTTATTGGCTAATTGCAGGAAGGCTGGGAAAATATCAGGCCATTCTATTAGATAATCCCAATGTTAAATTAAGACTATGTCTACTCTTAACCCCACCCGTTACCAGCTGTAGAGAATGAGCCTCTGCAGCATGACTGTTTCGAGGTTCTGGAGGCCATCTACTCTAGCAGGATGGATCTATCAGATAGGCCAATACCAGAGCCAGATTGATACCTTTTCACCAACTGGAATAGTTTTATGGACAAGGGACAGCTAAGGGCTGGATATGTAGTGGTCACAGAACCACAGGTACTGGAAGCAATGGCACTGCCACCTGAAACTTCAGCCCTGAAAGCTGAGCTGATTGCTTTAACCAGAGCTCTTCAGTTATCCAGAGAGGAAAAGCTTAACATTTATATGGACTCTAAATGTGCCTCTGTGATTGTGCATGCTCATGGTACCATTTGGAAGGAAAGTGGACTCTTGATGGTAGGAAATAATGCCCTGATACAGGCCATGGCTGAGCCTAAGCAGGTGGCCATAATGCACTGTCCTGGTCATCGGAAAGGGGACACTTATGTTGCATAAGGAAATCAGGCTGCTGACAGGGCCACTAAGAAGGCCATTCCTCAGAACCTTGATACCTCAGTTGGATTTACTTAGATCAATATAAATCCCTCTACATAGATGAGGATGAAAAAAGAGCTAAAGATTGGGGATTTGGCACTTGGGACAACTAAATGCAATCCATGGATCTGAATGGGATCCTTTTGCTACAAAGGACATTACAGACAAGTAATAAAACTTAAAAAGAATCTAAGGATTAAATGATAGAATATATCAATGTTAACTTTTTGATCATGAAAGTTGTATTATAGTTATGTAGAATGTCTGGGGTTGTAGAAATATCCACTAAAGGAATCAGAGGTGATGGCATAATATCAGCAATTCACTCATATGATTTGGGGAAAAAAGTTCTTTGTACTAAAACTTGAAATTTTTCTCTAATTGTAAGACTATTTTCAAAAGTTAATCAAAAGTAAATAAAGAAATGAATGAATGAATGAAAGAAAAGGTGAAAAGCCTTAGGCAAACTTTATTTCTCCATGAGGAAACATCTATATAAATCATTGCTTAAAATTAAAATTATATGTTTGACGGCATTATAGCAATTGTAATATTTCCAAACATTGACAATGACCACAGAACCAGTAGACAAAAGGATATCTGTCTAAATGTACATTTATCACTATGTGTAGTGATAAAAATTATGAAATACAAACGAGCCATCAATTAACTTCACTAACATAGTCAGGAAAACTTGGTTTGGCTACTTAAACAGGTAACATTTGGGAAGTCAGAGGATGTCAAATTCAATAATACTGGTTTTCATTTGCAAGATGAACTTACAAGTCTTTCAGATCATGTACATTTTTTTAAAATATCAGTACACATTCTCAAAATGCTTTGCAACGTAGGACTTCACTTAGGTTTCACTCATCAGTGGATCCTAGCGGAGAAGATATTCTAGAGGAGAGGATCCAGATTTCCAATTTGGCAGCACTTGGAAAGAAAAAGAAAGAATTATATTCTTTACCTGATCGATTTCTTAAATGTAACTCAGAAAAAAATAGTTGAGAACTTTAGCAGTGTTAGTAAGATGAAAAATATTTATGTATGACTACAATACAAAGTTACTATTAAATATAATTTTCCCATAGTTGTACATTGACTTAATTATCATTGTGGTTAAGTATCAGAGCTTCTGGTTTTTTCATTCTTCACTTATTTATTCCACAACCATATGCTAAGTTATTATGACAAGCACTGGAATTACAAGACGAAGATGACACAGTCCAGCCCTCAACAATTGTACACTACTAATGTAAGCTGAAAGTCAGATGCATAGGCAATTTCCATACAGAGTCATAGAGAGCAGGACAGGTATATAACAGGGCACTATTGCAACACAGGGAAGGGACATCTATCCCAGTTTTGTGTCAATAGTATAGACTTTTTGGTGGAGGCAATAAATAAGTAATAACTGAAGGGTGAGGGAAAAGTGTGCCCTACAGAGGGAAGAAGCCAATGCAAAGAGCTGGGGTGAGGAGGAACACTGTGGAATTCTACGGGGCCTGGTTGGGTGAGATGCAAGAGCAAAGGGGCAGGGTACCCTGAGTGGCAAGAACTAAGGCTTAATTTGACAAAAGCCAAATTGATCTGAGTGTTTTTATTCCACGCTAGTGAATCTGGAACTTTTCCTGAGGGCAAAAGTGACCCAATGACAAAGTGAATGACTGGAGATTTGAAATAGCACCACCTGTCACTGGCCTTTTATAAAATATCGCCTGTCGAGAGACTGCTTAGGAACTGTAACTGCTGGCTAAGTATTACTATGTGAGTCTGGGGCGTTTGGGCCTTAAATTACTAGTGTAAACCTGGGTAGGTGCTGATGCCTTTGTGTTCTGAGAATAGCTTTCTTGTGCTGACAGTTCCATAGAGACACAGGAGTGAACAAAGTGTAGAGCCAGAAAAAAAAAAAGACATACACAGACATCTTGAGATTTTTTACAGCTATGGAACATGATGAATTCATGAGACTTAAGAATAGTCTTCATGATGAATGTGTATGTGTTCACATCTTTCATTAGATGTGTGGAAGAAAAAATATTTAATGTAGTATCTATTAACCAAACAATGAAAAAAGGTGACATTTGCTACTTACAGTTAATTAAATTGATAAATTTTGGCAATATACCTCCTACTTCAGCTGTGTTTTCCATCTACTCCTGCAGCATCTAAAATGTCAAATAATATTGTTTATAATGTTTAAGTTAAACAAGAGACTTAATCATGGGAATGATGTGTCACTTACAAAATGTAGCCTTTAATACTTTTACAGGCTAAAGTTGAGGATTGCTTAAATAGAAAAACAATCACATACATAAAATAAAATTCATACATATTTTAAGTTTAGATAACAGAGACTATATATGTGTAATGCTGTTTAGATTAATCTGATGAAAAATACAATTAGTATAGGTCTATTGAATATACATCATTTCAGAAGGGTGATGTTTTCCCTTATTAATACAAAGATTAAATAATTCCAGTTGTATTCTGCAATGAATGCATTGCTTTGTAATTCTTAGCAAAACTCTGCCCTTTATAAAAGTTTAACCAGTTTTTTTTCACTTTCATGGACTTTTAACTTAAAATAAAATTTCCTTTCTCTACTTTTTGAACATTAAAATTTTAAAGTATGTTTTATGCTATCAACTTTTCAGCACAGAATCTTATTTTTTTTCTTTACAGCCTTAACTCCTATTGCAGAGAATCTTAAATACACATAGGAAGTGGTACTGTCATAATGTCTGAAAATATATTGGCAAAAGATTAAGTAAAAATATTATACTATCTGTATTATGATCATTTCCTTATTTATATGGACACAAAGATTTCAGAACATTATCATAACAAGAAAGGATAACTACAGGTTAGAGCCAGTTTTCAAACTTAGTTTCGGCGGTTTATGATGTTGGAACAGAAACAGGGAAAACAATATATAGCTCTTCAATTGTAACTTGGATTTCTTTCCAGAAATTAGTACCAATTTTTGAAGCATCTAATTACAGTTCTAGTTATCTACTTAATTAAGAAATGTGTGGGAATATTTCAAACTATATTACAAGTGTCCCCATCTAAAGGTTTCTTATTTAAATTTTTTGTATAAAAGGTATTCTCTCCCACAATGCCCAGAACAGGATTTGAAATAGTATACTGAACCTAATAAATACTTTTTTGTGATAATATACTACCCAATTCCTTTACAAATTTTTGACTAACAGGTTTCCCAATATTTTCAGAGACTATTTTCCATACCATTTCTGTGACAGTAACATTACAGGCCAGCCTTATAAAATAAGTAATGTTTCAACAGCATTACTACTAGCCAGGTCTTGTAAAAGAAGTAACTCAACACTAAAGGGAAAAGCCTTCACTGAATGAATTTTGCATTTCCACTAATAAACATTGTGTAAGGGTCCAGTGTAACACGACTTGAATTAAGGAACTACTGATGTAATGTTATTATCTTTTCCCCCAAAAGCACTTCTCCTAAATATTTACTTCCTATAGATAAGACATTCTGTTACTTCTTTATACCCCAGTCACAAGTGCTTTCTAAATACATAAATTTTACTTAGATAAATATGAAATACTGTTCTTGACAGTTTGCTTACTTTTATACTGCAGAAATCTTTACTGTCTACATAGAGAATACTTTTTTGTATCACAAATTTAAGTAGAGGTCATTTCCGCTCCTAACTCCGAAAGAGCAAATGGGAGAAGCTGGCGCCTCTATTCCAGCCCTGGACTGGCCTCCCCCCGCACCAGTTGTCTGCCAGCCTTTCACAGCCCTTGAATGCCTCACCGCACAAATGACTGCTGAGGGCAACTGCTTTGGGGAAGGAGACACCAGATCAGACATGAAAGCTCAGAGGGAAAAGGGACAGACCCAGAACACAGGGACGGAGCTGCTCTGGGAGGGGTGCCCAAAAACCAAGGAAAGGGTCTGGAGTGTTGATGGGTCTAGTTTTGTCCTGGCCGGTGGGAGGCTGGCATGGTTTTGTTGGTACTGACAAGTGAAAACTGGCACATATTAAATGATGTTTAAAAGTCCCCTTCATTTTATTATTACTTTCCCATAAATCATATATTTGCCTCACAGTTCCTTTAATAGAAACTCACAATTGTCCTCAGTTGAATGACTTCACATAATGAATGGGAAAAGGGGAAAAAAAAGTCTTGGTGACATAATCACTGTCCTGGTCAGTCAGAGGAGGGTGCCATGAATGGCTTTTGGAAGAGTGTAGAGCAATAGCTTAGGAGAAACTGAACGCTGCCAGAGGAAACAGTAAATCTTCCCAAACTGCTAAACTTCATGTTATGCATAACACTAAATCAAAAGCTATAGTAGCTCCTGTGGAATAAAATACGTAAACTACTTTCAGTAAAAATGCATTTCCTTTCTCCATGTTCTGTCTATGTATTTGCAGGTGGGGATTGTGTTTCAGATGGCAGAGGCAGGTTGAAGTCTAATTTTAACAAAGGCAGCCCATCTGCAGTTTCATTTTACTTTGCCTCTTTTAAATACCAGAAGTGGAGGAAATTATATACAGGAGAACAACGTGCCACTGCATTTTAGCTAATTAGATGGATCCTCTCATAACTGGTAATTTTCACACTATGTCCCTAAGGGACAAGGAAGTCATAGCTTCAGAGCTATGCCTAATTTTACATAAGAGGCAACACAGCCTCAGAGAGATGGTAGCTTGCCTGAGGTCACAAAGCCAGTTCCCTACAGACCAGGGATGGGCTTTAGGACCTCTTACTGAGCCTGGAGTTCTATGCCAGCTACTTCCTTCATCTTCAGAAAAAAAATACTGATTTTTAGATATGCATTTTTTATGTAAACCTGTCATGTAGCTCAATAATGTTAAGGCACAAGATATTAAAAATTAGCTTTCTAACTAAATTGTAAGTTCTAAAGTTATAAGTACAAATTAAGGAACAGCAACTGATATCATAACTTCAGTTAGTAGCAGTCAATATCCCAGAACAAATTTTTTAACCACAGATCAGGGAACTTTAAGGAGAAAATCTTTCATTGAACCAAGCATGCTGAAATAAAATTCTTCCTTAAAAGGATGATTCATTTTCACCAAATAAAACCCAAATCAATCAACAAATGAATTATCCATGTTGTGGGTTATTTGTGGCAACATGGAAAACATAAAACAGATTGCTCTTTGCCATCTGGCATACTTCTGTCCAACTTCTCATCATTAGTTGGTACATAACAGAGACATGGGCTTAATTTCAACTATAATTTAAATCCAGGCAGAAAATGAGAGAAAAACCTTCATTTCCCAGGCCTCAAGTTTCCAAGTGAGGACTTGCACTCTCTCTTGAGAGGAGGGAAGATTCACCTAGTGGGTGAATTTGGCCAAAGCACATTGGGTGTGCTTGCCTGAGCTCTGCCTCTCTTCTTTGCAAAGAGGTGTCTGCCCACAGTGACATGAATCCAGATCTGCTGTCATCTCTGCAGGAAGCAGCCTGTTCCTAAGATGGGTGTCAAGCATCTGTTCCCTCCACTTATGACTATGTGGGTAGTGCCTGCTCTGGGATGAAGCATTCAGCAGCCCCTGGGGCTGCACATCTGAGCCCCATCCTCCCATTAGTTATCATGAATCAGTGATAAACCTACGATGTCACTGGTTCACTCCTGTGTCTCACTCCTGTGTTCTGAGCTCAGAAGGGAAAGAGCAGGGTCATTTGCTGCCTATACCACCACAGCCCCAGTGAGAAAAATGACCAGACAGCACTAATAGACATATTTTCTTCTTCCTTGACTGTGTAATCTTACTGTACCTTCTTCAAGACAACCCCCACTATAAAGAAGGGAACAGTTGGAAGGAAGATTTTAGAAAAAGAAATATGGTGAAAAAAATAACAGTAGCAAATCCCAAGAAATACAAATATAAAGTTCACTCATGCAACAGTAACTTACTGCCAGGCTACTGTTAAATTAAACTTGACATTACAGGTTGGAAAATAATACTACACTCCCTCTTTTGAGTTCAATTTGACAAATACACCCACATATTTCCATAGTTAATTCTCTTTTAGTAACTACTGATATATTTAAATTAACATATGATATCATTCTCTAGTTTATAAGGAGCACTAAAATGTTATAAAAATAAGTAGGTCCTCAAATGTAATAGGATCAAATACGTTTGCCCATTTAAACCACTGCAATTCAACATCAAATTGTAAGCAGGTTAATGTATGAAGGAAATTACACTTGTCAGCTTATAAATATTAAATGCATGTATTCAGTCACAGAGAAAAGAACTGGGGAACAGTTTGTTGAACAAGGAGCTGAAGGATTAAGTACAGGGACAACATGTAAAGACCTTGTGAAAAAATGAAAAAAGGAAAAGCATTGGAAGAAGTTGAGAGATTACTTGAAATTTTCAAGGGATAAAATGACTACTTGGCATTTGGCTAAGCAGATAAAATGAAGTGGAGACAGAAGGAATTATACAGAGCCTAGAACTGATACAATAAGTAAGTCTTTGCTATAATGTACTCTGTTTTATGAGTAATTAGCATAACTATTAGGATAGTTTGATTAGAGTTAAAATTCGGAGGAGACAAGCACTGCCTTGGTGATGCAAACAGGCCTATTTTTAGTTGGGAACACATGTAACTCAGTATTCTGTTGAGAGACAATAGTCCATCATGCGTCAAGTTAGTCTTAGGAATCTTGTAGCTTTGATGCATCTGTATAACCACATTTAGAAAAAGAGTTTCTAAACTGAATGAATATTTGAGAAGTAGAAAAATTACTTAAATAAATCATTAAAAATGTTTGGAAAGTGTCAGTAATGCACCACAATGGCAAAACCAATCAATCAACATAAAACTTAGTCTTCCCACTTAGAGCACTGGAAAACATATACCGAGCGACTATTCTGTGCCATGCATTGTGTGTGCACATCCTTAACCACTCTTGAACATAAAACATTTCAAACCAGATAAGTTTCTGTCCCGACCCGCAGGACTGTCAACGCAAACCCTGGAAGGGAGAGTGGGAATTGGGGGGACAAGAGACGTGAGAAATGGAGACAAGACAGGAGTCTGATCAAGTCTCCTTTATTGTGCGCTGAGTGGCAGGTTTTATAGGTCAGCAAGGTGGGCAAAGAAAAGGTGGGGTAAGTTCAAACTGCAAAGTGGCCATTAAGTAAGGCGGGAAATGTCAGCTCCTCCCACAGTGGAACTGACTGTGCTGCTGCTTATGGAGTGGAAAACTACTGAGCTCAGGCGCCAGAGGCAATGCTGTAGCCGGGCCTCAAGGCTCCGGACAGGTCCCCCTTTTTTATTTTTTCAATGCCGAGAGGATTCCCTCGGGGACTGCGCCTGTCTTAGGTTGACGGGTCTTAAGAAACCACCCGTACCCGTCATTGGTCGATAGTCCTCAGAGTGACTAAGACCTGTCTTAGGTTGGTGTGGTCTAGACCAAATCTTACCCATCTTTGGCTGTCCAGTCCAGCTCGCAGGGAGGTGGCTGACAATGTGTCATATCTTATTTAAAGACAAGCATGAACCACCCCGTTCGTTCATCTCAAGGCGATGATAATGGACCTGTATAGGCTTAGCCTGAATGGCCTCAATCTGTTGTTTGATGAATGTCATGAGCTTATTGAACAACAAAGGTGCCACTGTAAGGAGGAGCAGCAGGGTAATGAGGGGACCCAAAAACGGTAAGAGGTAGGGTAAGAGTCCATTTAATCCGGTCCAGAACGGGTTGGCCGCCATCTCCTTCCTTCGCCGTTCTAGGTCGTCTTGTAGTTGTTTAATCTTGTCTCTGACGATTCCGGATTTGTTTGCATAGAAGCAACATTTCTCCTGTAAAGTCAAACAGATGCTTCCCTGCTCTGCTGCAAGTAGGTCTAAGCCCCTTCTATTTTTATCTCTATTATTGAGGAAATCTTTTACTGTTTGTCCACTAAAGGCTGCCGCCATTGCTAGGCCCTGTTGATATGAGGGGCCGATATCCGAACAGAGGCAGATATACCCTGTTAGATTTGTCTTTTTTCTATACGGTCGAATTGCTGCCTGACAGGCCGGATTGGCATTTTCGAAAGCTAGTTGTTTAACATAATCTACACCAGCCTCAACGTTACCAAAAATCCTTCCGGCTGTGGTCATGAGCCTGTGGACAAACTCCGCGAATGGTTCGTCAGGCCCTTGTTTGACTCCAGTGAGCGAAGCTCCTGGGTCCCCTTTAATGGGGAGCTTTCTCCAAGCTTTGGTAGCAGCTGGCTGAATTTGTGCAAACAGTCCGGACAAGTTTCATCTTTTATAATACTGGAATAAATTTTTAAGATTTTATTATCAGAAACAACTTCTACGTGCAAAAACATCTATCTCATGGTATATCTATTCAGGCTAATTTTAGTTTTGGTGTTTTATAATAATATAATTGAGTAGCGAACCAAAAAACCCAGAAAATTACTTCTGATATATAAGACAAAGCATCCCAGAATTAAATTAGAATGAGAAAACTGAAAGTAAACATCAGCAAAGCATAGGAATCTGTTGTCACTACAATGGTAGTAAGTGGCAAGGCAAGCCTTCATGTAATGGTGGGAGATGCAATAAATGCTAAATGTTATAAACACAGAGAAAACTTGCTTCAGCAACCAGTACAACTGAAATACTTACTAGAGAAATAATTTATAATTATCATTTTCCTCAAAGTTAGAAAAATACATGCTAAGATAGAACCTCACAGTAGGAATAGTGCAAAATATTAAAACCTCACCAATAAAGAAGATGGATACACAAGTCCAGTATTAATGCCATTTTTAACATTTTGCTTTGTAGAATCATACCTAAAAATCTCTAAGCATCTTGTTGTTTTGTAATGTCCCATCCAACACTCACCCTTCTCTATCATTTTAGATAGTATGTTACCACCTCTCACAGGATTATGTGATGCTTTCCTAGTGGAAATAATTAAATTCCTAGCAACTCTAGAAGTCACCTTCTTTCTGTAACTCTAAGAATTTTGTAAATGGCAATTGTACAAGGACTCTTTCAGGCATTCTGCCGTGATTATGGAGACATGTCTTTGTATCTTAATAGAATAGTGCTTTTTCATCTCTTTTGTTAAGAGATGCCCCAAAAGAAAACCATGTATATCTTTGTTAAACATTTTAAATAAATGATTTTTCAACTTTTCTGGAAATACTAAAAATAAACACCCCTTTACCCACCCCCCCCCAAATTAAGGGAAAGTATTTCCTCAAAAACCTTCCCTGCATTGCACCTGCATATACACGCTCTTCCATCATCATCTTGTAAAACGATATATTACCTTGTTTTTCTGATAAGAACGAACAAGAACATTTTATATCATATCATCCTGAACAATTTAAAGAAGTATTTAACATACATTTTCTTTTAGAACCCAGTAGTTCAATGCTATGACTCTGAAGCACGGTGACCCTGATCATCTCATTTTCTCAGAATAGTAAAACCAAAGGAAGCTAAAAAATGTTGAAAAATATCACCTAGCTAGGATCTTATAATTTAAGTGTTAAAACAATCATTTATTTTGTTCCCTTTTAAGCTATTTGGCTGCAATGCTAAAAAACCTTAAGTTTTCTCTTATATGATTCATTAGGACATGAAGCCAAGTAAACAAACAAGGTTGAGCCCTCATTTAACATGGGCCTATGCCACTTTTCTCTACATTAAGGAGATCATGAAAACAACATCAAAACTATAAGCCAATCTGTACTGATTGAAACGGATAGTTCAATAACAATGATACAAAAAGAACACTGCTTCCTATTTATTTTTTTTTCAAACAAATGTTCTGTGGTGTTTGTGTATTTTTTTTAAACAGACAGGGTCTTGCTATGCTGCCCAGGCTGAAGTGCAGTGGCTGGCTAGTCACATGTGCAATCATGGCACACTGCAGCCTTGAACTCTTGGGCTCCAGTGATCCTCCTGCCTCAGCCTCCCAAGTAACTGAGACTATAGGCACACACCACTAAGCTCGACTTTTTAAATTTTCCTCCTTGTCAAAAAATGGCCAAACAGAAAAATATCCTAAACTGGGTCAAGCATAGTTGAACTAATTTTTTCTTTATAAGCTCTAAAGTTGATACAGTTTATCATGGTTGAATTCATTTTGAGATGCCCAGAAATGGATTCTCACTATGAGTGAAATCACATGGTTGGATTGGAAGGCTCCTATTATATCTCCAGGAGAGATGGGGCCCATGTGTGGCTTTATATGGAATTTTGCCTAGGAAGAATATACTTCATTCTGTTTGATCACGGTTGCACTTAAAGTTTCTTAACATCATTGCCATCTTAGTTATCAATCATTCCAGTGATGGCAAAATAGAGAGACATAAGTGAACTTCATTTTAAAAATTTAAATATGTATCTTGATTTAACAGTTTAAAAACTGTCATACAATTGCCCAGCAGTAGACACATTTCACAAAAATTGAGATGAAAATGCCAAGAGTACAATAGCAATTCAGGATGTACTCTTATGTAAGAAAATGACATACCTTTTAATTTAAATGCAGAAATTAATCTGTTTTAGTGTTACAGGTTTTGTTTCATTCATAGAAAGTGTTTATCTTGGATTTCTTTTAATACTAACCGTCCATATGTGGTGAAGTATTAGGATGCCTGTCACTCATTCATGATTAGGGGTGGACAACTTGACATGGTGCAAGAAAACTTTAAAAGTGTTAGGAACCAAAGCCCAATGATGATCAGTTGGAAAGTAAGCCAAAGCATCTCAAAGTATACCTGTAGTTATTAGGCAATAATGCTCAATTTCTAGAATTAACTTGAGTGCAGCTTTTAAAGAAATTTAAACTGTGTCAGTTTAGATATGTTTAATGGCTAAATTTCACAAACGGGTATCTCTTCAAAATGAGGGCTCCAGAGACGTAAAAAAATTTAAATTTCTGTTCCCTTTCTCTATTAATACAGATAATTATGACCTTTCCTTAACATGCATAACTCAGTTAAACAATTCAGTATTTCAAAGCACAAAAAACAAGAATTGTATCAGAAATATGAAACCCAAGGGGAAAAGATAATCCAATTAAACTTGGTCACATAGTTCACAAGTCTCTCCACTTGAGGCACGATCACTGTGTTTACCCTTAGAATAAATTTTCTTTTGAGAAGGATACTTGCCTTAAGATTTGCAAAAAAAGAGGACTGTAGGAGTGGCCTCGAAGTATGAGCGGCGGATAGAGACCCAGTCTTCTCTTCCTTTACAAGAAGGTTGCCCTTGATCTCCATTAGTGTTTCCTTAGCTCTGTGAAGATTGCAAAAACAAATGATTAATATTTCATTTTTCCCTAAGCAATTCCTAAATGACTCATACTTTTAAAAAAATTACCGTAAGAATAAATAAAATTTCCCATTAAACAGTATTTTAACACTGAAAATGGGTCAGAGCATGCCTACTCTATGCAATTATAGTTTTTAAATTGTTTTAAAGCAGTATATGTATTTCTAGGGGGATTTCAAACAAATAATTCAACCAAAATCTGGAGGGAAGGGAAAAGGCTATCAAAGATGCATGGCTTAACGGGCAACATTTGCTGCCTTCTGCAGTGGCTCTCCTTATCAGATTCTTGAGGATGCCATGACAAATATTTGTATTTAAAAGGCAACTACATGAGATTATGAATATGTTAATTTGTTTGATAATAATAACCATTTCATATGTATAAACATATCAAAACATCATGTTGTATTCCTCAAACACCCTAATACTTAACTACATATGGATATTTATTATTTAAAGGAAACCAAGATACTTTTTATGAATGAAATAAATCTGTAACACTAAAATACATTAAGAAATTAAAACAAAAAAAGTTAAAAATGCTTGTATTTAGTAAATGAGTTTAGAGGTTTAAAAAACCATATTTCAAAGACATTTTCAAGCATTTGTTTTCACCACCCTTGTACATTTCATACATTGTCGGGGGGCAATTTAGCATTTGGCAATGAGGAATAATTCAGAGCAACATCTTCTAGGGGAGAATGAGGTAGCTGAGTGGTGGTCAAAAAGAACTAATGAAGCCTCAAAGGCAATTAGCTCCTAACACGGTTACCAAGGCATCAGAGAGGGACCTGCCCGTTCTGTCTTCCACACACCCTCTTAGTCTGACCACTTGGTGAATTATGCACTCCTTTCATCCTTATGTTAATCATTTCCTATTTCACAAGTATGCCTTTACACAGAGTGGAAACCTGTAGAGGATAGTTTGGCTCAAGGCGCCCTCTAGTGATAATACCAAAGATCACAGCCAAGGAAAGAATTTAGTCAGTGCCAAAAGGTGCCAGAGTAGTAGTAGTACCTGAACTTTTTGGTTTACATTGTAACCTTCCAAAAAATATTAATAGTTGAACTTACTGATATTTTTACTTTGGAGAATGCTGACAAGAAACTTTATAACAATATCACTGTCTAAATTAGAAAGCTTCAAAAATACTTAGCTGAAAGACTAATAGATCAGATGCTACGTAAGAATACTAAGGGGAACAACCCCACATAAAACCAAAAAAAGGCAGACAGACATAAACTGCCCTGGACTAACATTTTAAAGGTAGGTTCATTTACTTACATCATTTTTCAAAATTATATAGTCTAGTTACCTTTCACTTCCCGCTGAGGACTGAAATAAAACTCCTACCCCACTTCAACAGACTAACGGACACTCCTTTGAGCAGATGATCTCAATGTTTTAAACTCCTGGCCAGGACAGGACAGAGCCTGGCCACATTCCATTTGCTTCTACCCACCTCCCCCTTGCTAATCTTTACCAGACTTTATCAAAGGCTGACTTGAGAAGAATAAAATCCCAGAAGACTTCTTAGCTTACTCCATCCTCCCCTCTACCCTCCTCCTGTTTTTATGGTTTGGACATGACGGCTATTCCAGACCACAAAGAGTTTCTTTTCAATAAATGACTGCCAGCCACGGACTGGTTCTGGACAGTCTTCTGAGGATGCACAGTTCGTGGACTTGGGCCCTGCATTTCACCTTTTCCCATATAGGACCTATTTATAATGCATTTACATATTAAGTCTACATCCCAAAGTGATCATTGGATGTATTTTACATGCATGTAAACCTAATACACATGCGTGTGGGTCTCCTTCATAAATATTCATAGCTCCTCCTGTACCATGTTGAATATGTATACTTGGCCAACCCACTCAGGGTGAACGCTTGTCTTACCCCTCCCTCCCTCCAAGTGCCTGTCTTGCTTCCCAGCCTGCCCGGATAGCCAGCCTGCAGGCCGTAACCCTTGACAAGAAGTAAAGTCTCCTTTCTAAATTTACTGACTTTATGAATCTTTTCCAGTCAGTACCACTAATCTCATGAACCTGTCTCACTAAAAATTATACTTTCAAGGCAAATTAAGGAGCTCAATTTATTTTCTAGGATTCTATGTTTTGACTTACTTATTTAGCTTATTGGACACAGATTTTCTATGTGCTACTTCTTGTAGGTAGAGATGCTTATAGCTCTCCAACTTGCTTTTCTTAAAGTGTCCTTGACTTTTCTCTTCGGGGAGGTCAATCCCAGGTCTTGAGTTGGGCATTTGGGCGACTTTCTTACTGGAGCAATGTGATTTGCTCTTAACTCCTCTAAGTCTTGTTGTGATGCTGCTTGGGTCTAAAACAAATCAAAAGGATAAATTTTAAAAATAACTATAACGTGAATAATTACTGGATATTTGTTTCCTTTAGTTTTGAGTGAATGATTCAGAGATCAATTTTAAATATATGAAAATAAAAGGTGAAGGTTAAAATATGTATCATCAATATCACCTAAATGGATGATTAAATGAGAATTGAATCTGAATTATAAAAAGATTTGAATTGTTATATTAGTATTCATGTAATCTGATAGTTCAAGGAACAATAAAATCAATTTAAAATTTGAAAAATTAGACTGTGTAACTTAAGAACAATTCAAGAATATGACATAACTTCTAAGACACAATTTTTTCTTTTCCTAATAGTCTTGTTTTATGCCAATTGTTCTTAATAATCAAATGATTCTCTAAGGAGTATCATTCTAAAAGATCAATGTAGTTATAATAATGATGGAAGCAGAAATATGAATCTTAATTTCAAAATACTCATTTTAAGTACTAGGATTTCCATTTACGGCTTCACCGCAGTCTTAAAATATAGAAACATTAACATTATAATTTCAGCAGTATAAGACTACATTATTAATATTAGTCTGTATCTATTAACAATTTATAACTTAACCTCTTAAAGTTTCATAAGTGACACCATGTCTTTACTCACCGTAAAGCATTTCTCAGCTCTAACTTTGATTTGCTGGGAAAAAAGTTATGTTTCTAGCCTGGTATAACAAATATATTGATAATCTAGATATTTTTACATCCAAGTAGATTCAACATTTAGCCATAACCAAATATTACTTTACATTTTCTTTCAAGAAGTTTGGAAATTATGTATCTTTCTTGATACTTACTACTCTTTCTTCTTTCCCATTTTCACACTGATGCAGTCTTTCTTTTAAGTGACTGCATTCCTTCATTAACTCATTGTTTCTTTCTTCAAGCTCATGTTTTGCTCTTTGGAAAGCAAGTTCTGCTTCATTTTTTGAGAACTGACTTTGTTTAAGATCATACATAGCAGCCGCTAGTCTTGAATGGCATGATTCAACTTCAGCTTGTAGGCTTTTCGTATTCTGTTTTGCACTCTCCAGCTTAGCATTTAGCATTGTGTTCTCAGACTTCAGAACAAAAGCTGTCTGTCATACTCGGATATCATTTTTGTTAATGTTTCCTCATACTTGTTTACACTCTTTTGAAGGTCATCACTCTTTTGTTTTTCAATTGCAATGTTCTCAAAATATTTGCTTTCCATTTTCTGGTTGTCATTTCTCATGCTGTCTATTTCCAGTCTTAGCCTTGCAATTTCTTCCTCCAGCATGCAAATTTGATGCAACAGAGCTTTGTCTTTTTCCTGACTATGAGGAATCTAAGTAAAACAAAGGAAACTTATAGCTAGCACTCAATAAAATGACATATCATGATTTCCTCTGAAATGAAAGAATAATCTGTACATGTGTACAATAAAAGGTCACTATAAGTGGAAATCCAAGTGGAGAAAAAGTTGGATCAAAACCTCAAACCTTATACAGCATAAATTCCCAAAAGTTCAAAATTTATTTGAAGATAACAAATGCATGAAAGTAAAAAGGAAACCACTAGAGAAATCTTCAAGAATCTCAGAATCTGAAAAACCTTTTCTTTGAATTACAACAAACTCTAAGGTATAAAACAAAAGATTCACAAGTTTGACTACATTAAAACTTTGGGTTTTCACTCTGATGTCTAATCTACACACACACCATAGTAGGAGCCTTAGCTCTGCATATATTTGGACAGATAAAATTTCCCAAAGGTCTTTAAGTTCCTTTTCCCTGAAAATATGATATAGACATTCTACTTTTTTAACGTATTGATAGGCACTTATAAGAATTATGTTGATTGATAAATTATAAATCTAGGCATTGTAGTAAACATACATCAATGAATTCATTTCATTACAACTCTGAAAGGAGAGGTTAAAACATAAGCAATCTGCAGGACTTCCCCCAGGTCTTCTGACCCTATTTCTAGTGCTCCTCCACCAAATCACAGTTACTTCTGTGATGTAAATGTCTAAATACAAAAGATAAATCTTGTTTCAAAATACCAATGATAAATAAGGTAAAATTTATAGGGTTCTTCTCAGAAAATCATGACATTATTGGCCATTACAATGACTTTTCTTTCCTCTTCATAATGCTTAAAACAGTAGGACATGTGAAATAGGGAAAAATACATTGAACTATTTTACTAGGAAGAAAATACTTATCAATAAATTATCACTAAGTGAGAATAGTATGGCATATTAATGTTTTCAAAAGTTCTTTGTACTGAAATAAGATACTACTTGGATGCCAAGATTTATAATAAATACTTATAGCTAATAATATCATACTTCATTTTTAAGATGAGATAATATTTTTGGTTAGCATTAGGCCTAAATAGTATATATTAAATCAAAGGAATATTTTAAGTGATATAGATGAAATAAAGGTAGACATATGAAAATTTTTACCAGATTAATTTACCTCATCTACATTATTTTCTGCAGTCTTCAATTTCATACGTAGGGCTCTCACTTTCAGTGTAAGTTTTTGGTTCTTTTCAACTTCTTTTGCACATTGCTCTTCTGTTGTACTTAACCTTTCCATCATTTCTTCATAAAGCGTATGAAGAATGCTTCTCGTTTCTTTTTCTTGTTTTAAGGTAAATATGCAGTTAAATATGATTATCTTGAAATTTGCTTTGTTATAAAATTAAAAGGTCATTTTGTGACCTGGCTCTTCATGTATTAGGTTGTTATCTTAACAAAATTTCTATGTTCTTGAATATTTTTCCTTGCTAGTTCTCAGGTTTGTAATTCCTTACTTCAGTCTCTTCCAGAGGGCATACATATTTGAAAGGTAGCAATGAAAGAACATTCTGCTAATTGGTAAGTTTCTGTTACTAGTAACTCTGATAAATATTAAGTAAAGAGCTATTGGAAATTATTCAGAAAAGTTACAAGTTAATAATTACCATTTTCCCCCCCGCACAGTCAAAATTACTCCTCAATTAAGACAGACCATTTAGAGTTAACTAAATAAAAATAAGTTACCATTGATACACAGGTTTATAATGTCACGAGAAAGAAATTTTCACCTTCATGAAATATTGTAAGTATCCTTAAAAATGGTGTATACTATAAGACAGTACTTTCAGATGTTTTCTATATAACATGTATTTGCAGATTACCATAATCCAAAACTAAGCTAAAGAATCTCATATCTGTTACCCCACACTTTTTATGTGTCTTTATTTGGTAACACTTTCAACTTATCTTGTTGATTATTATGCATTTCATAAACAATTTTAAGATCCCTTTTGGAACAAGACAGAATCTAATATTTAATTAAAGAATGAAGAAATATATGTTTTCAACATAGAACTTTGAATTAATTTTATCTGTGTATGAGGAAGAGATGTTGAATAAATTCACCAAAAATCACTTTCCATTTTACTTTTTATTCCATGGATACTAAGAATAAAACTGTATACATTTTCTAAAAAAGGATTCTGGTTTGAGAAAAATAACCATTTCATACTCTGTTGATTGAACTGTAACTTAATATGAACATCCTTGAGAACAATTTAGAATCAAAGACCTTTTTTCAAAAAGTTCTTATACTTTAGTCCAGTTATTCTATATTGAAGGATTTATTCAAAGTAAATAATTAGAAATGTAAGAAAATGATTTTTATGATGTTACTTTCAGCATTAATTATAACAGAAAAACATTTAAAAACCCACAATAATATTAAATAAATAATGAAATCTGCAGATGGTGGACTTGACTTCCATATATCCATATAGCCCTGAAAATGATTTAAAAGAATATGCATTTCATTATTAGAAGTGTTGACAGTTAAGAATTTGTTATATTATTTGCAAGATTTTCACACCCCAAATACTAAGAAGTTTTTTCCCCTGTTACATCCAAGAAGGTAAGTTCAGCAATTACAAAAATTCTTCTATGTGGCTTTAGTATGATGTAAATAGTTCAAATACTTCTTGAAAAGTAGGATGTCATACCTCAAACTGCAGAGTTCTTGTTCCCATTTCACTCTTTGATGCTCTAACTGGGAATTTATTGCTCTGGTTTCAGATAGCTCATGTTGTAGTACCCAAATATAATTTTTCATTTCCTTAATTTTAACTATAAATAGTAAACACCAATTATGTTTTTGTTTTAGTAATCTTTTACATGAATAAACTGCATCTTGAATTTTCAACCGGGGAACATAATCTGTATCAGAGAGAAAACAAGATAGAGATCTGAGTACTTTTCTGATAGAAAGGACTGCATATTTTAACATTCACTCTTTCATACACTGAATATATATTGAGTGCCTACAATGTGAAAGACATTACACTCAGCTCTGCAGATAAAAAGAGACAAGACTTCTGCTATTCTTTAGCTTAAAGTATAGTAAAGAATAAAGACTTAAAAAGTGGCAGATGTAAAAATTTAGGTAGATGCTGTGAGAAAACAGAATTCCATGATCACAGAAGACAATCTGATCTCTACTGGGCACAGGGAAGGTCTCCCTGAGGAAGGGAAGGCTGCACTGAGAAATGAAGGATGACAAGGAAGCAGCTAAGCACAAGGGGAAGGAAAGCATTCTAGCCGGTCTACAGCATGTGCTGAAGCTCCACTGCAATCTGCTTCTAGCAAGACAGAGTAACAGGTACTGATTTACCTTCTTACTGGAACCAACCAAAACCAAACCAAACAACCAAAACCAAACCAAACAACCAAAACCAAAAAGATAAAGTACATTAAACAATGCTCTTCAAGACAGAGGACTTCAGGCAATGAACACTATGACCACTGAAAGACAGGAAACAAATGAAGGAAGCCTTATGAATGCCCTAGCTCCCTGCCTTGACAGACTCTCAGCCCATGACCCAGGGAAGAAAAACTGAGGCCGAGTCTACCAGACTCCCAGGGTAGGGGTGACGAAGCTGAGAGTCTAGTAAAACCAAGGCAGACAGAGATCACAGGACAGAACATGAGAGAGGAAAGAGCAGCACAGGGAAAGAATCACGGACACCTGCAGAGATCCCCTCTTGGGCATGTAGAAGCGTGATGAACGATGCATGGTGCTAGGAAACTACTCAAGACCAAGGGAAAAAAGTCCTAAAAAATTAGAGAAAACTGTACCTGGTGCTCACACGGTGCTAGGAAGAGTGTCCATTCCCATGGGCCGTGTTGCAAAAACTCACACTTCACAGGACAATGAACAATCAGAAAGGTCTTGACTCAGGAGAGGGGAATTAGCCCAAAACATAAAAGCAAGACAGGAAGGGATCAAGCTGTTTTTATAACTCAACTGCATCCCAAAGTGAAGCTCAAGCATGTAAGTAGAGGTATGGAAGATATTCTTTAAAAACCAAATTGTTCTTGTAGAGATGCCAATTACAATGTCAGAGATGAAAACACACGGGATGGAAGGAAGCACCTATTAGACATCACAAAAGAAAAGATTCACAAATTTGAGACCTCAGTGAACTATGAGAAAACGTGAAGCAGCTAATACTTAAGTCCCAAAAGAGGGAGGATGAGAGACAGGAAAAATAGTTAAAGAAGGGGCTCCAGCTTTATCCAGGATAATATAAGAAGTGCTAGTTCATGGGTGTCGGCCAGGTGGGGTGGGGGAGGAGGGGATGGGTATATTCACACCTAAGGGGTGCAGTGTGCATCAGCCGGGGGATGGGCATGCTTGTAGCTCTGATTCAGGTGGGGCCAAGGCAATATATGTAACCTAAACATTTGTACACCTGTAGTATTCTGAAATTTTAAAAAATTTAAGAAAAAATGGTCAAAACCATTATAAACTTCATGATTACTGTAATCCCACAGGTCTAGCAAAAATCTTGCCGGTAGAAAAGAAGTGAAAGTATACTACTGTAATTTTCTTATACTATTTATGATTTGTTATACTATTACATAAAGGTAGACCATGATAAGCTAAAAATGTGTACTAAAAATCCATATGATAGCAAACAAACAGTTATAGCTAATAAGCAGAAACAAAGAGGTAAAACAAAATCATAAAAATTCCTTGACTAATCTAAAAGAAAGCAGCAAAAGAAGAAAAGGGGAACAAAGAACAGCTGGGACTAAGAAAAATAATAAAAATCAAAGAGCATAGTGACAGACAAACCAAACTATATCAGCAATCACATTAGAAATGAAATTGGTCTAAAAACATCAATTAAAAGGCAGATTGTCACACTGGATAAGAAGCAAGACCCAACCACGAAATGCACTTTAAAGATAAAGACACAATTGGTTAAAAAGGTGGAAGGAGATATGCCATGCTAATGTTCAAAGAAGGCTGAGCAGAGCTGCCTATATTAATATGATATCAAAGTAGATTTCATACCTAAAAATATTACCAGCAATAAAGAAGGTAATTTCATAACAAGAAAAGGTTAGATTAATCAAGAAGACATAACAGTCCTAAATGTTTATGCACCTAATAACATAACAGCTTCAAAATACATGAGGCAAAAACTGATAAAACTATCAACAGATAAATTCACAAGTATAGTCTGATATTTCAGTACCCCTTACTTAATAAGTGATAGAACAAGGAGGCAGAAAATCAGCAAGAATAGAGTACACTTGAACAACAGCATTCTTCTCAAGCATGTGTGGAACACATACCAACTTAGACAATATTTTGGCCTTACAATAAATCTCAGTGAAATGAGTAAGTCAAAGGTTTTCAGTTGCACAAAGTATGTTTGCTCCCTGAGTACAAAGCAATCAAATTAAAATCAAGGACAAAAATATCTCTGGAAAATATTCAATTATTTAGAAACTAAGTTTAATAACACACATCTACATAAACCTAGATTGAAGTGGTAATGAAAAGAGAGATGAGACAACATTTTGAACTGATGAAAATGAAAATACAACATATCAGAATTTGGGGAATGCAGCTACTTAAATAAACAGTGCTTCAATAAAAAAAAATTTAGCACTGAATGTCTATATTGGAAGAGTCTAAAATTAGTGACCTCCATGTTGACTTTAGGAACTAGAATGAAGAAGAGCAAATTAAACCCAAAGCAAGCAGAGGAAAGGTAATAATAAACATTTGCTATAATTCAAAAGTCTATGTCTCCAGCCCCAAAGTCATATGCTGAAATCTAATGCAGAAGTGATGATACTAGGAGGTGGGGCTTTTGAAAGGTAATTAAGTCATGGGAGTCATGCCTTCATGAATGAGATTAGTGACCTTATACAAGAGACCCCAAAGAGCTTGTTCACCCTTTCTGCCATGTGAAGACACAAAGAAAAAGATGGCCTCTGTGAACCAGGAAGTCGTCCCTGACCAGACACCAATTCTGTCAGGGCCTTGATCTTGGACTTTGCAGTCTCCAGAACTGTGAGAAATCCATCTCTCGTTTATAAGCTACCCAGTCTACCCAGTCTATGCTATTTTGTTACAGTGGGCTGAATGGAACACAGCATGAAAGATGAAACCAATAAAACAGAAAAACCATAGGGAAAATCAATAAAAGGAAACACTTTGATGGAATCAATAAAAATGACAAACCTTTAGCCAGGCTGATCAGGAAAAAGAGAAAATACAAATGACTAATTTCAGAAATGAGTAATGTGACATTATTACAGATTCTATAGATACTAAAAAACACAAGGTAATATGAAGCTTGTGTGAATACACCTGACAACATAGATGAAATGGACAAATTCCTCAAAAAACGAAAATGACCACAGCTCGATCAAGAAGGAATAGGTTACCTGAATTACCCTATATCTACAAAAGAACACAAAGTTGTAGGTGAAAACCTTCCTACAGAAAAAACTTCAGGCCCAGACAGCTATGGTGGTGAATTCTACCAAACACTTTAGAAGGAAATAAGATAATTCTACAAAAAGTCTTCCCCCCATTAAACAGGAAGTCTATATACATGTGAACTCATTCTTTAATGCCAGAATTACCCTGAACCAAAATCAGAGAATGATATGCCAAAAAGGAAAACTTCCTCATGAGCATGGATATAAAAATTCAACCACGTTTTCAAGTAACCAAGGTATCCTCCAACAAGTGAATGAAAAAATAAACTGTGGTACAGCCGTACAATGGAACGTTACTCACCACTAAAAGGACATGAACTATCAAGCCATGAATGGATATGAAGGAACTTTAAATGTGTATTAGCAACTGAATGAAGCCAATCTGAAAAGGCTACATCCTTCATATTTCATATTCCTATTTCAAGTACATGACATTCTGGAAAAGGCAACACTATGGACATAGTAAAAAAGATTATTGGTTGGGAAGGGCAGGAAAGGATAAACAGGTAGAGCACAGAGGATTTCTAGTACAGTGAAATTACTCTGTATGACACGATGAGGATGGATATACATCATCATACCATTGTCCAAACCCACAGAATGCACAACACACAACATCAAGAGGGAACCCTAATGTATACTATGGACTTCGTGTGATCATGATGTGTCAATGTGGGTTCATGTAATTGTGACAGCTGTACCAATATGGTGAGGGATACTGATAATGGGGGAGGCTATGCATGTGTTGGGGCAGAGGCATATGGAAAATCTCTGTATCTTCCTCTCAATTTTGCTGTGAACCTAAAACTGCTCTTAAACAAAAGTCTTTAAAAATTCTAAACAAACTTTTGGCAAATTGGATCCAGTGATATATTAAAAGGATAAAACATCATAAATGAATGGGTTTTATCCTAGGATTAGCATTCAAAAATCACTGTTATTCACAATATTAAAAAACTAAAAGGGAAGAGCTGTTATGATCATCGAAATATATAGAGGTATTTGATAAAAATCAACATTCATCTCTGATTAAAAAATAAAACTCTCAGCAAATGAAGACTACAAAGGAACTTCTGGAACATGGCAAAGAGCATCTGTGATAAACTTATGGCTACAGTGTGCCATGGTGGAAAAGTGAATGCTTTCCCCATAAAATCAGGAACAATCAAGGAGTGTCTGTCTTCACTACTTTTCCACAGCATCAAAGATGAAACAATAAAACAGAGAAACAAGACTCTACCCAGTGCAGTCAGGCAAGAAAAGAAATAAAAGCCATCGAATGTTGGAAGAAGCAGCAAAACTGCCTTTACTCCCAGCCATGATAACATAATAGGGATGAGTAATCTCCACCCTGTGGGCCACTTTCTTGGTTTTGTCAGTAAAGTTTTATTGGAACTCATCCATGTTCATTAACTTATGTATTGTCTGTGGCTTTTCTCAAACTTCAATGGCACAGCTGATTAGCTGCAACAGAGACCATTTTGCCACAGCTCTAAAATATTTACTATCTTTAGTAAGAGAGTAGTTTGAGAAAGAAAAGGGTTGTCAATCATTGGTCTATATAGAAAATCTGACTCAATCTACCAAAAAACATGATGGAACTAAAGATAAGTTAAGAGAGGTTGGAGGATACAAAATTAACATAGAGAAATCAATCGTATTTCTATGTAGTAGCAATAAACAACCAAACTGAAATCTTTAAAATATCATCTACTTCAGCAAAAGATTAAATATAGATAAATCTGATAAAATACTAAAAAATATTATGAGACTATTAAATACGACCTATATAAATGAAGAGATACGTGTTTTTCAGGAGTTGGAAACATTCATTATTGTTAAGATGTCAATTCTCTGCAAATTAATCTATAGATTCAACACAATCCCAATCGAGTTTTTCAGCTGGCTAGCATACTTTTGCATTGACAAGCTGATTCTAAATTCAGGTGGAAATGCAAAGGATCTAACAGCCCAAACAACCGTGAGAAAAGTACAAAATTGGGGGACTGATTATAACAATTATCACAAAACTATAATAAAAACAGTACAATACTGGTACAGATTGAGTATCTTGTATCTAAAATGGTTGGAGCCAGAAGTGTTTTGATTTTGGATATTTCAGATTTGGGATTATTTGCACATATATAAAAAGATATCTTGGGCATGCAACCCAAGTTGCATCAAGTCTAAACACAAAATACATTTATGTTTCATATGCACCTTATACACATAGCCTGAAGGCAATTTTATACAGTACTTTTTTATTTTTGATAATTCTGAATTTTTGATATTTCTGTGCATGAAACGATATTTGTATATATGAGGTCAGGTATGGAATTTTCCACTTGTGGTGTCATGTTGGCCATCAAAAATTGTCAAATTCGGGAGTATTTCACAGTTTGGAGTTTGGATTAGGGATGCTCAACCCATATAAAGAAAGTCAAATGCAGGCAGTCCCCAATTTATGGTGGTTCGACGTATAATCTTTTGACTTTATGGTAGGTTTCTTGGGGTACTTCATGGATTTTGGACTTACAATGGATTTATCAGAATGTAGCAGCATTATAAATCAAGGACTATCTATAAATCAATGGAACACAACTGAGAGTCTGAAAATAGACCCATACGTATATAACAGACTTATTTTTGACAAAGGCAGGATGGCAATGCAGCGAAGAAAAGGTAGACATTTCAACATATGGCAATGGAACAACTGGATATCCATATAGATAAAATGGACTTGAACCCATCCTTCCCACCATATACAAAAAGGAACTCAAAATGGTTCATAGTTATAAATATAAGACCTAAAACTATATGACTTCTAGAAAAAAGCATAGGAGAAAAATCTTTGTGACCTTGTGTTAGGCAAAGATTTTTTTTTTAATTTTATTATTTTTTTAAATTTCAGCATATTACAGGGGTACAAATGTTTGCGTTACATCTATTGCCTTTGCCCAACCCAAGTCAGAGCTTCAAGCGTGTCCATCCCCCAGACGGTGCACACTGCACCCAAGATTTCTTATTAATAGATATAACATGAAAAGCCAAATCCAAACTGGAATAAACAGAAAAATTGGACTTCATCAAAATTAAAAACTTCTGCTGTCCAAAAGATAACAATAAGAGAATGAAAAGTAAAGCCAGAACTGGGAAAAATTCCTTGTGTAAAACATAACTAGTAAAGGAATAGCATATAGACTATATAAAGAACTTTTACAATTCAACCAACAAGAAAAGAAACAACCTAATTTTTTAAATGGCAAAAGATCTGAAAAGACAGTTCACCAAAGAAGACATACAGATGGCAAATAAGCCTGTGGGAAGATGCTCAACATTACTATTCATCAGGGTGATGCACATTAAAAACCACAATTGTATGCACAATACACATACCCATCAGAATGGCTACATATAAGAAACTTTTTTAAATGCCAATACTAAGAGTTAGTGATGGATGATACAGAGCAAATGGAACTGTCGTATACCTCTGATGGGAATGGAAAATGGTACAAAGACTTTGGAAAAACAACATGCCAGTTTTTTAAAGGGGTATGAGAAGACTGTTGTCAGGGATGGATACGTTAATTATCTTGATGATGGTGATGGTTTTGTGTGTGTGGAGAGACCTATGGCAAACTATCAAATTGTACATTTTGTATATGTGCAGTTTGTCGTAGATCAGTTATACCTCACTAGAGCTACTTATTGCAGGAGCAGACATTGAAGCCTGTGGCTGGGACACAGAGACAAAGAAGGATATGGAACGATGCCAGATAACACTACAGGACTGAGATCTTTAACCTTATAGCAATGAGAAGTGATAGCTGGGTTTTAAGCAAGGGAGTATCATGATGACGTCTCAAATTATTAAAACATATAATCATGGTTGCTTGGGAGACCAAGATTTTGGCGGGTAGGGTAGCAGCAAAAACAGTTCTAGGGTCCTTGTGGTATTCTAAGTGGGGGAACATGGTAACCCTGACTTGGGTAAAGGCATAGGAGAGAAGCAGGGTCACAAAAACACTGGGAATGCCCTTCACACTGAGAGTAGCAGAGTGCAATTATCCTAGCTCTTTGGCTGAGAGGGTACCATGTACACTAGTCCTCATTCTATTTTAACATAAAGCATCTTTCTGAGATGAACATCAGTGTAACACATCAGTGCTCTATGGTGCCATGCTGAGCAATGTGTGCAGACTTTACTGTAGGATACATAAACAGGCCTTATATTTATGCAGTGATCTTACCTTCACAATCCTTTCCCAGTTGCTCAATTTGCAATAGACATTTATCATAACTGGCAAAAGGAAACCCAGCATCCTCTGAGGCTGAAACTGGCTCAATGAAATCATCAAGGTCATACATATCATACATTTCTTCTTCTTTGACCTATTAAATAAATAACACTGTTTCAACATGTTCCCAAATATCTATAGCATATACTGAATAAAGTGCCATCTTTTTATATGAGCACAAACACAGGTACTTCCTCAAAGAACGGATACCTTTGTCAACAGCTACTACTTCTTAATCCCTTTTTCAAAGTAAATGTCTTTACAACAAAACATTCTCTATTTTTCTACTTTACCTTTTATAACTTTTTTTTTTTTTTTTTTGAGACAGAGTCTCACTCTGTTGCCCAGGCTAGAGTGAGTGCCGTGGCGTCAGCCTAGCTCACAGCAACCTCAAACTCCTGAGCTCAAAGGATCCTCCTGTCTCAGCCTCCCGAGTAGCTGGGACTACAGGCATGTGCCACCATGCCCGGCTAATTTTTTCTATATATATTTTTAGCTGTCCATATAATTTCTTTCTATTTTTAGTAGAGATGGGGTCTCGCTCTTGCTCAGGCTGGTCTCGAACTCCTGAGCTCAAACGATCTGCCCACCTCGGCCTCCCAGAGTGCTAGGATTACAGGCGTGAGCCACCGCGCCCGGCCTTTTATAACTTTTTTAACAGTAATACTTTTGATAATTTATTTTTACACTACCTTATTCTTTTGCTTTGATAGTTTCTTTGCAGGCCTAAAATAAAAATGAAGAATTTCTTTCAGGCATATGGTAAATATGTAAAACACCAAGAATATCTAAAACTATTGTTTTTTATATAACATCTCTATTATTGTAATTTGTTTTTTTAATAATAATGTTTACAGGTATTTTTTTCCAGGTAACGTAAAATACAATAATTCCCTGCAAGATGGATTAAACTATAAACAGAAAGAACAACATTAAAGGACAAAGAAAATGTACTGTTAATACTATCGTAACAATCAAATTTATATCAAACTTTCTGACAGTCAAAGCAACAGGTAAAACATAATGTTTCTTGTATCATTTGACAGGAATATACCAGGATTTTTGTGTGTATGATTATCCTTTTCAATAAAAACAGGCTTTTACTGGCACCAAAACCTACCTGCAAAGTATTACTTACATCCTTATGTGGAGGAAACCCTATTTAATGATGATATTAATTAGTTAGCTTTATGAGGACTTACTATGCAAATATATGCATTATTCTAGTGCATTATTCTAAGTGCGTTATTCTAAATGTGTACATTATTCTAAGTGTGCTAAACTCATTTTAATCCTCAACCAATTCAGTGAGGCAGGTAAGATGTTAAGTATTTTATGAAGGAAGAATGTAGGCACAGAAAGGCCAAGTAACTTGCCCAAGCCCATACAGCTAGTTGGTAGCAGACCCAAGAATTCTGGCTCCAGAGCATGTATTTCAACATATGCTGTGAATACAGTGTTTATTTTCAGGAGTTCTTAAGTGATGTGATAGCAGATGAATCAATATTATCATTCCATCTCTGGATACAATGATAAATAATAATTTTTAAACACTATAAATATGTTTTAAAATAAATACACTTTATACCTAGGAAATTTAGGAGACCTACTTTCAACACAGTTAAGTACAATTACTACATTAAATATAGTTTTCTAAAGAAATTCACCTATTCAACTGTTTATTCCTGCATTCAACAAATACTCATTGAACAAACATGTCAATGACAGTATTGGCACAGGGAAACATGTTTTTCTTTACTTTCAAACATTATAATCCAAACATGATAATCCATGACAAATTGTCAGTAGTTTGCTTTTCCATTATGCATGAAAAAATCCTCCCCTTCAGCCCAGAATCTGAACGACTATTAAGCTGAAACACCTGATATTTTAAAGGACCTTACTAGATCATATCTATTCATCATGTTACTGGCAAAGATATGGTATTAATAATATATGCACAATGATCAAGGAATGTTTAAACTCTATTCACTATGGCCTAAGTGTCTGCATGTTTATCAGTACATAATGTTTTAAAAATTTATGTACGATAGCTTGACTTTTAGGTCATCATTAGCACGTCCAATTACATTAGAATATTCCGTTTGTGAGCCAATTCCGAATGAACTTCCTACCCTAAGACTATACAAGAATAGAGGTTCTAAAGACAATTAGTTTAAATCTTCAGAAGATAATGCATTAAGTTTTCTAATGCTCAGACATGTAAACAATGTTAAATTTCATAAATACTTCTTTCTCTACTGGATCATTCTCAACATGACACAAACATACTCGAAAGCTTTGCTTTTAACTCAAAAAAACCCAAAACTCCTTGAACCCCACATTCTTCTTCAGTTATCACCCATTTCTCTATTGCCCTTCCTAGCAGAAGTTCTCTCAAGAGCTGTCTACGCTCATCCACTACGGTCAGGGTTCCATGGTGACCATTTACTGAAACTGCTCCTTGTGCAAGTCACTTGACCCCATCTTAATCAATCATTCAGCAGCATTGATGTAGCTGAGTATTCTCTAGCTTTGGCAGACTACACTATTCTATTCCAGAAAAAGTAATGGCTGCTAACATTCCTTCACAGGGAATGTTCATCCTGATCTATTTCACGTAAACTGCTGTCATCGTTCACTTGTGGCAGAGCATCGCTTTCACTTAGTCATTTGGCCTTCTCAAACACTGGTGTCATCACAGATTCTGTCGAGGTCCACTTTCCATTTTCATTTTTCTTGACTTCCTTCTCTTACAAGGCAGGACCACTACTTTTTAAAAGTCCATAAAAGAAGTCAATGTTTTCTAGTAATTCTGCTGACGAAGAATAAAAAGATAAGTTTTATAAAATTCCAACTCTCTCCATCTCAATTCATTTATGAATTCAAAAAACAATTATGAAGTACCAACAACATACAAGGAAATATATATTCCCTCATTCAAAACAGGTAAACATACTCTTACAATTATGACACAATGTAATATATAAGAGTTGATCTGTGAAAAGTTCTATCCAAGAAGGCTTCACAGAAGAGGCAAAATAGAAGAGGGGCTCACTAGAACAAGAAGTGGGAGAAACCATTCTACTTAAAGAACATCACATGAGCACCAAGATTAGGCCCACAGCGTTGAGATTCTCCTAGGGACTTGAAAGGAAAAGTGTAAAATACATGGAAGTGAATGCTAACAGAGGAATGCTACCCTAAACTTGAATGCTACACTAAAAGACTGGAGCTAACAGCCCACAAGCAATGACCCTTAGGCATGGGAGTAATAATTAGATATGTACTATTTTTTGGTTTCATTTTTAAATATGACCATGTTTCATTTAAATGAAGTTTTAAAAATAGCATGAGGCACATATAACATGAAAGAGGAAATTATGTTGGTGGGAAAAACCTTACTTTTAGAATGCCTATGTGTCATTATATACAGTTCAAAAATAGTAATATTCTGATGAATTCTGATTTTTTTTTGAAAATGAAATAATTGGGTAGCTTTTAAGACTACTCTCTACTGCAGTATAATAGGCTGGATTTACCAGCAGAAAATCACAATTACTTTCTTATGGAGTAAACCCACACATAAGAATATCACTATCATATATCCACACAAATTCACAAAGAGACTGAAATTTCCCACTGGAGATTATTACATTAGGATTTGAGAAGGAGTACCTAAAAATACCAAAAACAAAAACAAAACTAACAGTTATTTGTAATGTATAGATAGATAAATATTAATAGATAACTCTCTTGGTTAAGACTAAGCACCTAAAACAAAAAGGGGAGATCTTCCTGAGAGTAATTGTAAAACAATTCCTTTTGATCCAAACTTCAAAAATAAGTCTACAATTCCAGAAGAAGAAAAAAGTTTTCCTTTTGAACACAGTTGATGGAAGGCAACTTTCAAACAGAGAACATATTGTTAAAGTTGCCTCAAACTTGACAAAGGACTGGCAGCTATGGATATTAATCCTGCCACAACGGCAATTATAAGACCGATAGCTCTCTTAACTCTGTGGCTCAAAGAAGTTATTTTGTTTAAAAAGGTGGTAATTAAGGCAGATTCACTCCAAGGCCAGGATAAATTAACTGGAATCCAAAGCTCTGTCCTGGCCCTTAAAACATATAAACTTTGTGAACTAGCATTGAAGTTAGCCCATGAAGAGCGGTTAAGGCAGGTATATAAAGAGCAATTAGTAAGACAGGAGATATTTCCTGTGGACTCATTCCATTGAACAGAACCTAGCAGTAGCAAATAAGGATAGGGCACACCAGCCAATAAAGGCTGAGAAACATTAGTTGGCGGAACCGCGCGTGTCATTCCTGGCATCGGTCCCCTGACTTGTGCAGTCAGATTCTCAAATTCCTTGAGGAAGTCCTCAGTCCTGGTCCTCTTTGCCATGCCACCACTTAAGGCGACGAGTGGGAACCCACTCACAGCCCTGTCCTGTGGAGACATAAGCATAGCCCTGACCCCATTGTAGAACCTCTCCCTCCTTCCATTCTCCATTCCGTGTGGACACATACACAGGATCACAAACGTTAGGCAGGGGAGAGGATAAGGTTGTGAAATGACGTTCTGCTGCAGAGGAATTCAAAGTCTGCCATGATTTAAAAAATTAAGAGTAAAGAGTGCTCCTAATAGATGATGATGAGGAGACTCAGGGACTCCCCCTTTTTGTTTTTGTAATTGAAGCTTTAGGGTGCGATTGGCCTGTTCAATGATTGCTTGACCCTGACTGTTAAAGGAATTCCAGTAACATGGCGTATGGAATATAGCTGAAGGAAGGAAGCAAGTTTATTAGAAGTATAGGCAGGGGCATTGTCTGTTTTGAGTATAACCAGAAGGCCCATCACTGCAAAACAAGAATATAGATAAGTGATAACAGCATCAGCCTTTTCAGAGCTTTGAGCAGTAGCCCACTGAAAGTGAGAATGAGTATCAATAGTATGGTGAACATAACGAAGATGGCCAAAAAATGTAACATAAGTAACATCCATCTGCCAAATATGATTACTTCTCAAGCCTCATGGATTACAACCTGTGGTGGTAAAGAAGGAAGGGTTAAGGGCGCACAAGAAGCACAAGAACGCACGATAGCACGAGCTTGTTTACGCACAAGAGAGAAACGGTGTTGAAGTCCTTTTGCGTTAGTGTGATGGAGGTCATGGTCTTGTGATGCCTGTTGAATAGAGGCTACAAGTAAAGAGTCAATGCTGTCGTTGCCCTTGGACGATGGCCCAGGGAGTCCGGAATGTGATTGAATGTGGACAATAAAAACAGGATGATGACACATACGAAGGAGTGCCTGTAAATGGGTAAACAAACGTTGTAATGTAGTTTGAGGATTAAGAGGCAGTGAGGCAGTAGGAAGATGAGAAGTAACATAAACAGCATACCGTGAGTCACTAACAATGTTAATGGATTCAGCAGAAAAATCTTGTAGAACAAGGCAGATAGCATAAAGCTCACTCTGTTACACTGATGGAAAAGGAGAGATAACAACCTTTTGGCCCATTGTGCTCCAAAACCGGCCTTACCAGAACTCAAAGCATCAGTAAAAAAGGTGGTTCCTTGTAGAGGGCTAGAAACAATGGGAGAAACAGGAAGAACTGAGTGAGTTTGCAAAAAAGAATATAACTTATGTGGGGGATAATGATTATCAAAAGTCCCAACGTAATCTGCACAGGCCACCTGCCAAGCAGTGGAAAACTCAAAGTTAGTTCGAATATCTTTAGAACTCAAATTAGTAACAATTCGGCAGGGGTCCATTCCTGAGAGTTGGCGACAGTGCCGATGTCCTCGAGTAATTAATTGTGCTAGTTTATCTACATAAAGCAAAAGTCTTTTGTTTTGTTGATTAGGGAGAAATATCCACTCAAGAATTCCATGCGACTGCCCCAAACAACCTGAAGGGGAGTGAAATGTATGAAAAAGAAAAAGAGTTATGGGAATAGAAGGGTTGAGAAACGTAAGGAAACCAGAGCTCAAGCGTTGCTCCACAAACTGCAACTCAGCTTCGGCCTGAGGATTGAGACAAGGGCCGTCGAGAGCAGAATCGCCTTTTAAAACAGCAAACAAATGTTGTAAAGCATAAGTGGGTATACCAAGTGAAGGCCGAAGCCAATTAATATCTCCTAACAGTTTTTGAAAATCATTTAGCATTTTTAAATTATCTCTCTGAATTTGTAACTTTTGCAGTCGTATTTGTGATTCTGAGAGACAATACCCTAAATAGTTGAAAGGTGGAGTATTCTGAACCTTCCCAGGGGCAATTATTAAATTATAGAGTTTGAGACTCTCCTTAAGATCTACAAAGGCTGCATCCCACACCTCTTGAGAGGGTGTTGCAAGAAGAATATCATCCATATAATGATAGAGTACAATTTGTGGGTGCCACGCACGAACTGGATTAACAGCACGATCAACAAATTCCTGACATAGCATAGGACTGTTTAACATCCCCTGAGGAAGCACCCTCCACTGATAATGTTCAGTAGGGCAGCCATTATTATATTCTGGGATGGTAAAAGCAAAACGCTCACAATCTGAAGACTGCAAAGGAATGGTAAAAAAAACAATCTTTAAGATCAATGACCATCAAAGACCAGCCAGTGGGAATCATAGACGGCAGAGGCAAACCGGGCTGTAAATGGCCCATAGGTTGGACACATTTGTTAATTTCCCAGAGATCTGTGAGAAATCACCATTTTCCAGATTTCTTTTTGATAATAAAAACAGGAGAATTCCAAGGAGAGGTGGAGGGCTCAATATGACCAGCAGCAAGCTGCTCAGCTACTAAAGACTTTAACGCCTCGAGCTTTTCTTTTGTAAGAGGCCACTGCTCAACCCATACAGGCTTATCTGTATTCCACCACAGGGGGAGGGCTCGAGGAATTTCTTGAGCAGTGGCAATTAGTTTAAAGAATCCTGTGCATCAGGATGTTGGACGGGGTTGTAACCCATCTTTAGCATCATATTTTTAACATTAGGTGATAAGTGAGGGATAGTCACAAATGTCCCAAACTGATGTAACAGATCTCGACCCCATAAATTCACAGCAATGTCAGTAATATAAAACTGCAAAGAAGCTTGTTGGCCTTCAGGTCCTAAACAATCATAAACATCTTTACTGCGGAACACGCATTGAGCCTGTCCCAATCCAGACAGCACAGTAGGAACTGCAACTTTGGGCCAGTCAGGGGGCCACTGAGCAAGACAAATGATAGAAACATCAGCCCCTGTATCCACTAAGCCCTCAAAAGTAAGACCACCAATAGTGAGAGAGAGAACAGGTCGAGAATCTTGAATAAGAGTCTCCCAAAAAACTTTAGTTCCGGTACTGCCAAAACTCCCTTTACGCTCAATGTTACGAGTAGGGAAGGAGACATATGGGAGCAGCATTCCTCCTGAAGGAAGATGCAGGTCCGTCCTTTTTCGGCTTAGTAGATCTAGCATCAAAACACTTGTGCGGTTTCATTAAGAGCAAACCAGTATTTCAAGAATACCTTGTGATTTTAACCAAACCTTTCTTTCTTTAATTATAGCTGTCTCAACCACACACAAAATTCTTTCGTAAATTCCTTCTACAAACTCCATCACAACCTACAGAGACCATCTATGACATACTTGGGCTTTCTTTTTTGTCCTAAATTTCCTCTTTCTCAAATAACCAGCCATTCTGTTCCAGGACAAAAAGTCACTACACAAGATCTTTCTCCACACAAATTATTCTCTCGCTGATTTTTCTTAACAAAAATACATTTCCATCCTCATAGCCTTTTTACATCTCTTTTTTTTTTTTTACCTTACTAGTTACCTTCTATCTTGGTTTTATTTTTCCCTCTAAATCCAGGCATTGAATCAATTTCTAAACAACCTCTGAATTAGACAAAATTACACACATAATTTAAAAGAAAAGGGGGAAATTATTCCCTTGGGTAAGAGGAATTCTAAAATTTCATCCCACTAGAGGGGCAGAAGGCTGAACTGGATAAGCTGAAAAAGAAGGTGAAGGGCCTGGAGTCACCTTATTCTTTTTAAACAAAGAAATTAATTCTCGTATATCTGCACGAGTAAGCAATTTATCAGGAGGATCTTTATCTGGTGGCTCCTCCCCATCCCCGAACTCTTTGGGGGAAGGGGCCCGGGATGGCAAGGGCTCCTTTTCGGGTTCTTCACCCACATAAGCTTTTTCTGATTCTGTCTGCAGCAAGCATAATGCCTGAGTAATTGCACTGCAGACGGTCCAAACTTTTAAATCAATAGTTTCACCTTTCTGATGGGCAACACGAAAAGCCTTAACTACTTGTTGCCCACTATGAAGATTTAGTTGCACTTGTGACTGACATTGAAACAAATAGCAATGTTTCTGTACCAGAGCAAATAATTGTTTTAAAGTACTTTCCTTCACTTTCACTCCTACAGAGTGCAAAAGTCCCTGAATTAGCTTTCGATATTTACACTCTGGTGCTGAGGGGCAATTCCCCATCTTATCCCGAAAGTCCCCTGTTGGATGCCACTTACCTATTGCCAAAGGGGTGCCTCTTCTGTCCCTCCATCCTGAACGACACTGACCCTGCTTGCTGTGCCAGTTGTTGCGGTCTGATACAGAACGGAGGATGAACACATAAACATACATACACACAAAGAAACACGCAGACACACGAAGACGTACAAGACTGCAGTGCCAAAAGCACCAGTTGCTTTATTTTTATACTCCTTTTGTCCAGCAGCTACTTCCTGGTACATGACTATCTTTAGAGCCCTGAGGCGACATGTTCCATTTCTTATGGAAATTGCTCAAGGGAAGGCAGACGTTTGCATCTTAACCTTTGGACCTCATTACCTGTGTGCAGGACAATGAACATGCTTTGGCTTGTGTGCAAGACCAAAGGCCCTTGGCTATTCGCCATAGGAAACAGTTTGTCTAATTCAATAGGCCATTGACCTTTAGCTCCAAGAAGCATTCAGCAGTCAACAGGCCTTGTCCGGACCTATTGACTTCTGGCCTCAAGGAACGTTCTGGACCCTTTGACCTTTGGACCCTAGAAGCACGTCCAGCTTCGCTGACTCTGAGCTCAAGCCAATTCTTGCCCAGGGACGATCCCTACAGTAATGTAGCATGTTGGATTGAATACTGGAACACAAAAAAGACATTAGGTAAAAACTTAGGAGATTTGAATAAAGTATGGACTTTAGTTAATAATAGTGTATCATACTGATTCATGTAACAGATGTGCCATGCTGATACAAAATGTTAATAATAGAGATATTGGATGTGGGATATATGGGAACTCTATATGATTTTTGCAATTTTTCTGTGAGTGCAAAACTATTCTAAAAGTTAAAAGTTTCCTTTAAAAAGCATATACCATGAGAACATTAATAAAAAATACTCAAGTGGCTCTATTAATATACAACAAAGTAGACTGCATAGCAAAGAAAATTACCAGTGCCAAAGTAGGCTATTATAATGATGGAAGAGTCGATTCACTGAGAAGCTATAATCCAAAATGTGTATGCACCAAACAACAGAACTGACAGGACTGAAAGGAGAATTAGACACATCACCAGTTGTAGTCAGAGATTTTCACACTCATCTCACAGTCATTGATAGAATCACCAGACAGCAAATCAGCAATATCAGAGAAGAACTGAACAACACTATCAACCAAATAACTACAGGATTTTCTGTAGATGTCAACGAGCTGATTATAAAATTTATATGGAAAAGCAAAAGAACTAGAATAGCTATTTTTTAAAAGAAAGCTTTGAAAGTGAATAATGAAGTTGGAGGCATCATTCTATCCGATTTTAAGAAATTATATATAGCTACTGTAAATCAAGACAGTATGATACTGGCCCATAAGTAGACACATGAATTGATGGAATGGAATAGAGTCCAGGAATAAAATAACACAAGCATGGTACCTGTTGGTTAATTTTTAATTGACATATAATTCACATACCATATAATTCCCCCTTTTAAAGTGTGCAATTTAGTGATTTTAGTATAGTCACAAGGTTTTTGTTGTATTTGTAAGATTGCAACCATTACCACTATCTAATTCAGATAGTTCATCACCCTCCAAAAAGATCCTACACCCATGAGCAGTCACTACACATTCCTCTCTTCCCTCAGCCCCTGATAACAACTAATCTACTTTCTGTCTCTATGGAATTGCTTATTCTAGAAATTTTATATAAATGGAATCATACAATATGTGACCTTTTTTGTCTGGCTTCTTTCACTTAGTGTGTATTCAAAGATTATCCATGTTGTAATGTATAGCTGTACTTCATTTTTCTTTATGGCTGAAACTCTTCCCCATAATATAAGGAACAAGACAATAATGTCTGCTCTATCCATTTCTATTCAGCATTGTGCTGGAGATTTTAGTCAGCACAATCAGACAAGAAGAAGAAATAAAAATCATCCAGATTAGACAGAAGGAGTAAGACTATTCCATTTGTAGAGGACATGATTTTGCATATAAGAACACTAAGGAATACACAAGAAAACTTTTAAAGCTAACAAACAAGTTCAGCAAAGTCACAGGATGAAAGATCAATATACAAAAATCAGTTGTATTTCTATACACTAATAATAAATATTCTGAAAATAAATTTAAGAAGACAATTTCATTTACAATGTCATAAAAGAATAAATTTCCTAGGGATAAACTTAACAAAGCACAAGACTTATATACAGAAAATTATAAATCATTGAAAAAATTAAATAAGATCTAAATAAGTAGACACCCTGTCTTCATGGATTTGAACACTTAATATTTATTTTATTTAATTGATACATAATATTTGTATTAATACATATTTCTGAGGTACATGTGATATTTTGTTACAGGCATAGAATGTGTAATGATCAAGTCAGGGTATTTAGGATATCCATCATCTCAAATATTTATCATTTCTATATGTTAGGATCATTCTAAGTCCTCTTTTCTAGCTAATTTGAAATACACAATACATTTTGTTGTTAAATGCAGTTACCCTACTCTGCTATCAAACATTAGAAATTATTCCTTCTATATAACTGTATGTGCACATTAATCAATCCCTCTTCATCCCCATCCCCACTCACACACCCTTCCCAGCCTCTAGTATCTATCATTCTACTCTCTACCTCCATGAGATCAAATTTTTTAGCTCCACATACAAGTGAGAACAGGTAATATTTGTCTTTCTGTGCCTGGCTTAATTTATTTAACATAATAATCTTCAGTTCCATACATGTTTCTGCAAGTGACATAATTTTTATTCTTTTTTATGGCAAATAGTATTCCACTGTGTAAGATTATGACTTGTTATGTGACTATTCAGAATTTCTATTTCTTGAGTCAGTTTTAGTAGTCTGTTTCTTTCCATGAATTTGACCATTTCATCTGGGTTATCTAAGTTTTTCCATACAATTGTTCATAGTATTACATTATAATTATTTTTCTGTCTGTAAGGTAAGTAGTAACATTCTTGTTTTTATTCCTGATTTTAGTAACACGAGTCTTCTCTCTTTTTTCCTGATCAGTCTAACTAGACTGAAGTTTTTATCAATCATTTCAAATAACCAACTTTTGCTTTTGTTGATTTTCTCTATTGTTTGTTCTTCTCTGCTGCATTTGTTTTTATTTATAATCTTTATTATTTTCTTCATTTGCTTGCTTTGAATTTATTTTGCTCCTTTTTTCCCGTTGTCTTAAAATGAAAGGCTAGATGATTATTTCACGATCTTTCTTTTTTTAAATATAAGCATTTGTAGCTATAAATTTTCACTTTAAACATTACTTTTGCTGCATCCATAAGTTTTGGTATGTTGTGTTTTTATTTTCATTAATGTCAAAGCATTTTCTCATTTTCCTTGGGTTTCTTCTTTGACACATTTGTTATTTCATTTCCACATATTTGCCAAATTTCATTCTGTTGTTGATTCTAATTTTATTCTACTATGCATTCAGAGCATACTTTGTATAATTTCAATCCTTTTACATTTATTGAGACTTTTTAAATGGCCTAACATATGGTTTATCCCGGGGAGTGTTTCACGTGCTCTTGAGGAGAATATGTTTTCAGCTGTTGGTAAGTGAACTCTTGTATAGATGTCTGTTAGGTTTGTGTTTGATGTTCTAGTCTTTTGTTTCTTCATCTTCTGCCTGGTTGTTCTACCCATCACTGAAAGTGGGGTATTGAAGCCTCCAACTTTTATTGTTGAAATGTGTATTTCTATATTTAATTCTGTCCATTTTTACCTCATGTATTTGTGGGTTCTGTTGTTATGTGCACAGGTGTACATAATTGTTATTCTTTTTGTTGGATTGACCTCTAAAGGATACAATGTCCTTTATCTCTGGTAACAACTTTTATCTTAAAGTCTATTATGACTGATGTTAGGATAACTATTCTGACTCCTTTGGTTATTACTTGCATTATGTATTTTTTTCTCATCTTTTTGTTTTCAACCTATCTATCTTTGAATCTAAAGTCTCCTGTAGACTCCATGTAGTTGGATCATTTTTCTTTCCATTCTGCTAATCCATTCTGCCAATCTCTCTCTTTTGATTGGAGGATTTAATAATGCATTTTAATTTATTATAATTATTTATAAGATGGGATTTACATCTACCAATTTGCTATTGTTTTCTATATGTCTTTTTCATTTCTCTACTTCTCATCATTGTCTTCTTTTGTCTTAAATAGATGTTTTCTAGTGTGTTCCATTTTAGTTCCCTTGTCATTTCTTTTACTGAATTCACCACATAAATTGAAGCAAAAACAAAGACCATATGATCCTCTCAATAGATGCAGAAAAAGTATTTGACAAAATTCAACACTCTTTTATGATAAGAACACTGAACAAAATAGGCATAGAAGGGGCCTATCTAAAAATGATACAAGCCATATACGACAAACCCACAGCCAACATCATACTAAATGGGGAAAAATTGAAAGCATTCCCACTCAGAACTGGAACCAGACAAGGGTGCCCACTGTCCCCCTTACTTTTCAACATAGTATTGGAAGTCCTTGTGAGAGCAATCAGGCAAGACAGCAGAATCAAGGGTGTCCAAACAGGGACAGAAGAGATCAAACTCTCACTCTTTGCTGATGATATGATATTATATCTAGAAAACCCCAAGGATTCAACCAAGAGACTTCTGGAATTGATAAATGAATTCAGTAAAGTCTGAATACAAAATCAATACACACAAATCAGAGGCATTCATATATGCCAATAACAGTCAAATGTAGAAACAAATTAAGGACTCAATAACCTTCACAATAGCAACAAAGAAAATAAAACACCTAGGAATATATTTAACTAAGGCGGTAAAAGACCTCTATGGGGAGAACTATGAAACACTGAGGAAGGAAATCGTGGAGCACGTAAACAGGTGGAAAACCACGCCATGCTCATGGATCAGAAGAATCAACATTGTTAAAATATCTATACTACCCAAAGTGATCTACAGATTCAGTACAATCACTATTAAATTACCAACATCATTTTTCACAGATATAGAAAAAATAATTTTACACTTTGTATGGAACCAGAGAAGACCTCGTGTAGTGAAAGCAATTTTAGGCAATAAGAACAAAATGAGAGGTATTAATTTACCAGACTCCAAACTATACCACAAGGCTGTGGTTATTAAAACTGCACAGTGTTGGCACAAGTGCAGGGACACAGACCAGTGGAACAGAACAGAAAAATCCAGATATAAAACCATCCTCATATGGCCATCTAATCTTTGACAAAGCAGACAAAAACATACTCTGAGGAAAAGAATCCTTATTCAATAAATGGTGCTGAGAAAACTGGATAGCCACATGTAGAAGACTGAAACAGGACCCACAACTTTCACCTCTCACAAAAATCAAATCACAGTGGATAACAGACTTAAACCTTAGATGTGAAACTATTAGAATTCTAGGAGAAAATGTGGGAAAGACTCTTATAGACATTGGCCTAGACAAAGAATTTATGAACAAGACCCCAAAGGCAATCACAGCAACAACAAAAATAAATAAATGGGACCTGATTAAATCTAAAAGCTTCTGCACAGCCAAAAAAACAGTCATGAGAGCAAACAGAAAACCTACAGAATGGGAAAAAATTTTTGCATGCTACACATCCAATAAAGGACTGATAATTAGAATCTATTTAGAACTCAGGAAAATCAGCAAAAAAAAAAAAAAAAAAAAAAATCAAACAACCCTATCAAAAAGTGGGCAAAGGACATGAATAGAATTTTTTCAAAAGAAGATAGAAGAACGGCCAACAAACATATGAAAAAATGCTCAACATCTCTAATCATCAGGGAAATGCAAATCAAAACCACAATGGGATATCACTTAACACCAGTGAGAATGGCCTTTATCAAAAAGTCCCATAATAATAAATGTTGGCGTGGATGCAGAGAGACAGGAATACCCATACACTGCTGGTGGGACTACAAACTAGTGCAACTTCTGTGGAAAGCAATATGGAGGCACCTTAAACAGATTCAAGTAGACCTAATTTGATCCAGCAATCCCATTATTGGGCATCTACCCAAAAGAACAAAAGACATTCTATAAAAAAAGACATCTGCACCCGAATGTTTATAGCAGCACAATTCACAATCACAAAGATGTGGAAACAACCCAAATGCCCATCAATACATGAGTGGATTAGTAAAATGTGGTATATGTATACCATGGAGTATTACTCAGCTGTAAGAAATAACGGTGATATAGAATCTGTTATGTTCTCCTGGATAGAGTTGGAACCCATTCTACTAAGTGAAGTATCCCAAGAATGGAAAAATAAGCACCACATGTACTCACCAGCAAATTGGGTTCCCTAATCATCACCTAAGAGCACATTTGGGAATAACACTAATCAGGTGTTGGGCAGATCTGGGGGGGAGGGGATGGGTGTATACATACATAATGAGTGCGATGCATACTGTCTGGGGAATGGACACGCTTGAAACTCTGACGCGGGGGGGGGGGGCGGGGGGCATGGGCAATATACATAACCTAAACTTTTGCACCCCTATAATATGCTGAAATACAAAAAAATAATTTTCTTAATGTTGTTCTTGGGATTAAAATTAACATCTTAATTTATAACAATCTAGTTTTGATTCATACCAACTTAATGGAGTAAATTTTTTTTATATGCTGCTACAATTAATTTGGTATTAATGAAAACTAGGTAATCCATTTTCATTTATTATTATTATTTCTAAGATCAGATTTACATCTACCGATTTGCTATTTGTTTTCTATGTGTTTTTTTCATTTCTCTATTTCTCATCACTGTCTTCTTTTGTGTTAAATAGATGTTTTCTAGTGTGTTCCATTTTAATTCCCCTCTCTATTGTGGTATTACTTGTATATAAATTAATTTTTATACATAGTGTGTACATCAGTAAAAAATTTATAATTATTGCTATATGTAGTTCTCTTGGCAGATAGGAGACAAAAGGAACTACAAACAAAATGTACATTTCTACTATCTTCTTTTACATTTACTTATGTAGTTATCTTTACTGGTGCTCTTTATTTCTTCATGTGAATTCTTCATATGCTGGATTCTCCAGCACAAAATGGACTAATACCTTCTTTTTATTATTCAAAGCAATATCAGTGAAAACAACCTCAGTTCATACAGATGAGCAAAAGTACAAGACATACCCATAATTCTCATATTCTGTTGTATTCTCACTGTTACTCTCTCCTTTGGTGTGCATTCATATATTTATTTTCTCAAAATATATTTATGAATTTATTCTATAAATTTGGACTCATAACCCAACAGTGTTTAGTGGTTATCAAAGTTCTAATGTTGTTAAAATATTTGAAAAATTAGTAACTTCATCAATTAAAATATAAATGTTAGTGCAAATATATAGTGAGGAGACAAGTTCCTTTCTGCAGCCAACATGGCCGGTATCTATCTAGTGGTTCTTTCTTGACAGAGGTGATCTATGTGTATGTGAAGGAATGTGAGTGGATACCAAACCTTATACACTGATACAAACTTTAAATTCTTAGGCAAGTCCAGGTGCAGTGGCTCACACTTATAATCCCAGCACTTTAGGAGGCCAAGGTGGTAGGATTACTTGAAGCCAGGAGTTTTGAGATCAGTCTGGGCAACATTATGAGACCCTGTCTCTAAAAAAAAAAAAAAAAAATTGGAAAATTAGCCAGGCATGGTGGTACAGGCCTATAGTTCCAGCTACTTGGGAGGCTGAGGTGGGAGGATCCCTTGAACTCAGAAGTTCAAGGTTACAGTGAGCTATGATCACACCACTGCACTCCAGATTGGGTGACAGAGCAAGACCCTATCTTAAAAAAAAATTATCAGGTAGAAGTAATGGTAGAAGAATCAGCATAGAGCTAGCTTTCTTTTTGACCTCTGGTTTGTCTCACTGAGCCTCCACCTTCAGGCAGTCAAAAACTCATTAGCACATCTGTTCTTCTTCTGGCTCCAGTGACAATTGGTGCCTAGTGACATGATCAGTTCAGGAATCTAAGACTCATCCTGACAACTTTTGGACCTTCAGCAGTAATGATGACTCGTTTCTGTTTTGTTTGTTGTTTGTTTGTTTTGAGACAGAGTCTCCCTCTGTCGCCTGGCTAGAGTGCAGTGGCATCCTCATAGCTCACTGCAACCTCAGACTCCTGGGCTCAAGCCATCTTCCTGCCTCAGCCTCCTGAATATCTGTGACTACAGGCTAATTTTTTCTATTTTTAGTAGAGATGGGGTCTTGCTCCTGCTCAGTCTGGTTTTGAACTCTGGAGTGCAAGCTGCCCTCCCACCTCAGCCTCCCAGAGTGCTAGGATTATAGGCATGAGCCACTGCACCTGGCCCTAGATCACTCATTTCTGGACTTTATTTTCACTTAGTCTATATTACTTTCCTCCTTTTCCTCTTCTTATTTATTATATGAATGTGGGATTCTGTTATTCCAGGTCTTAAGAGCTGCTGGGAGTTTCTGTGGAATCATGTGTGAAATACTCTGACCGGAACTCAGCACTGAGTTCTCTGTCAGGAAACGGGAGGTCTCATCTCATCAAAAGGGAGCTATGTGGGCCCCTAGGTTATTCTGTGTGTTTACTTTCTCAACCAACTTTCAAGTCCATTGGCTTGTTTGGGGTGAAGGAAAAGAATGAAACACAAACAGAATTCAACCCTTCTTGACTAAGTTCCTCAAAGTGTTGTTGGCAGAGCAGCAGCTTTGGCTTCTTGTGGGCACTTGTCACAAATGCAAATGCTTGGGCAGCACCCTAGACCTACTGAATCAGACTCTGCATTTCTGACAAGGTCCCAAGGTGACTCAGATATACATTAAAGGTCAAGAAGGAGCTTCTGTAAGTTCACCTTTATGAAGACGTGAGTCCCAGTGTCTACTCTAGTGCCTGCAGTTCCTCAGCTGAAGGAAAGAAGTTACAGCTCTGGTAAAGGACCTTTGTGAGGATTAAATAGATCAGTAGCAATTTTTTTTTTTTTTTTTAGAGATAGTGTCCCACTCTGTCACCCAGGCTGGAGCGCAGTGGTGCCATTACAGCCTTTGTGACTTTGTGAAGTTAGCACTGGGATCCATAATTGTTTGATTATATTTTATTATAATTTTGTTATTTTAAATATATTACAATTTATCAATACTGCTAATGTACTTTATTCTATGTTCAATGTTTATCAAATGGCAAACCTAATTTGATTGCTACCAATTAATAAAGATTCTAGCTTTTCCTCCTCTGACCTTTGTTATTATGGAGTTATTCATTATTTGCAAAAAAAAAAAAAAGGCTCGTTAATATTATAGACTTTTTCTAAAGTTTCTTCTTTGATGATTAATATGCACCAATATTTTTTGAGCTGATATACAAGTAACTATAGCAGGTGCAGGCTAAATTTGGGGCATAGAAATTAAAATACTAGGGGCCAGACATAGTGGCTCACATCTGTAATCCCAGCACTTTGGGAGGCCAAGGCAGGAGGATTACTTGACCCCAGGAGTTAAAGACCAGTCTGGGCAACATAGTGAGATCCCATCTCTATAAAAAATTAAAAAAAAAATACTAGGTCTGGTTGAGTATTTTAGAAATGATTTGAATTTGAATACCTCAGGCAGGGTTGGTACACCCCCGCCTTCACCCCCAGCATTCCTGCCACTCCCTACTGTGTTACACCCAGCTGCTTAGGTCCTTTGTGAATTAGAGACAAGCAAGTTCACATGAATTATCTAGTTTTCATGTTTACTGTGATCTTGGGCATAGGAAAGGAATTTAAGAACCAAGCTCTCTAATCACACTAAGCCAGTGAAAAGCTGTGTTCATACCAACTTCCTGTGGTAATAGTGAAGAATATCTAAAATAACCCATGAACTGGCTTAGACTAGTTCCTGGCATGTAATAAGCACACAGTCAAATTAAGATGACACTGTAAATATTGTGTATTTTTTTTTTTTTTTTGAGACAGAGTCTTGCTCTGTTGCCCAGGCTAGAGTGCTGTGGTGTCAGCCTAGCTCACAGCAACCTCAAACTCCAGGGCTCAAGCCATCCTCCTGCCTCAGCCTCCCAAGTAGCTGGGACTACCGGTGCATGCCACCATGCCTGGCTAATTTGTTTGTTTGTTTCTATTTTTAGTTGCCAGGCTAGTTTTTTTTCTATTTTTAGTAGAGATGGGGTCTCGCTCAGGCTCAGGCTGGTCTTGAACTCCTGACCTCAAGTGATCCTCTTTCCTTGGCCTCCCAGAGCACTAGGATTACAGGTGTGAGCCACCACGCCCGGCCTGTGTGTGTATTTAATGACTGAGGGAATCTGGTCACCTAGGACATGGTCAGAACAAGTGTGGAATTTTTATAACTCAGTATAGAGCATGCCACTTTTCAGCATTGCCTAAAATCTCAAAACAGCTTGTGAAGCTGCGTGACTATCTTGTCAAGTGTGATTGGTGGAGAGAGAGAAAAACTTCAGTGTAGATGCTCAGTTCCTCCAGTTTTTTGAAATTTGTGTGTTTTTGTTAAGAATCAAGTCATTGATCTTAGTCTGGCAAAGGCTCCCAAGTTATTATGGAATTAGTTTTGCATTCTTCAATATAATAAAATAAATAAAGAGAGAAAAGAACACCACCCCAGGGGAAAGATCTGGAAGACAGCACCTTAATCAAGTGATCAAACTCAGCATTATTAATAAGAGAACACATTTTCAGTGCCTTCTTGTTATGGTCTGAATGTTTGTGTCTCCCCCAAATTCCTATGTTGAAATCCTAACTGCCAAGGAGATGGTATTAGGAGGTGGGGCCTTTGGGGGGCCTTTGGGAGGCCTTTGGGAGGTGAGGCCTTAGGAAAGAGGCCCTTTGGGAGGGCCTTTGAGAGGCTCTGCCCTCATGATTGGGATTAGTGCCTTTATAAAGAGCCTCCAGAGAGCTAGCTAGCACCTGCCACCGTGAGAGGACACAGAACGAAGGCACTGAGGAAGGAGTCCTCACTGGACACTGAATCTGCTGGTGCCTTGATCTGGGACTTCCCAACCTCTGGAATTGTGAGAAATAAATATTTGTTGTTTATAAGTCACCCAATCTGTAGTATTTTTTTATAGTAGCCTGAACAGATTAAGATATTTCTGATGTAATGCAATGGGAAATAGTGTCCTCTAATATTTTGGCCAAACAGGTTTAACTCAAATCTTGAGGAAACAATGGTGGAATATTCTATGGGATAACTGGACTAAATTCATAAAAAATATCAATGTTATAAAAGAAAAAAAGATGGAGAACTCTTGTATATTAAAGGAGACTGAAGACATTAAAGCTAAATGTAATGAATTTGTGTTTTGGATAGAAAATGCATTTAACTGGATTATGGCTAGAAAAAAACACTTATAAAGAACATTTTGGAATGATTCAGGAAATGTTAATGTGGACAAACATTAGATAATATCATGGTATCAGTATTTCTTGGGTATAAAAATGGTATCATTACATAAGAGAATGTCTTTGTTCTTAGGAGACACATTGAGGTTTTTAGGGATGAATTTTCGTATATCTCTAACTCTCAAATGATTCAGGAAAAAAACAGATTTGAAGAGAGAAAGAAAATGTTGATATTATAATTGGTGAATTTTGGTAAAGGATATATCAATATTTATTGTATTTTTCTTTCAACTTTTTTGGAGGTTTCAAAACAAAAAGAGGATATGAATATATTCTTCACTACCTACCCCCAAAACACACACACTCTTCATAGACTTGAGGGTTTTCTTCTTTGCTATATACAAAGATACTTTTTATACTTGAGGTGAAACTAAGACCTGACATTCATCATTTGTTTCTTAGGGTCTTAGAGCAGCTGGGAGCTTGGTTGACTCTTAATGTCTGAGAAATGATGGGAGGAAAATCTTGGACTGGCTGGTTTTCTGGTGTAGAGAGGAAAAACTTTTCCTCAACCCTCTTAGGTTTAGTAGCTAGAGCCTGCAATTTAACTGACAAAATAGTAACAGGGGAAGAGTCATACACATTTTATTAATACTTTTATGTATGAGGGCATCACAGAAAAGAAGTGAAAACCCAAAAAAGCAGTTAGATTCAGAGGATTATATATCATTTTAACAAAGGGTAATAAATCATGGAAAAGTCAATGGACAAAGAAAAGAGGGTTTTGGTTTCTAGAGGCAATACATTGTGGGAAAGTAGGAAATATATGTGGGAAACTAATGGAAGAAAAGGGTTATTTTAGTGAGGTGTGTTTATGCAGACTCATCTGAGTACTGGCCCTCCAACTGCAGTGATAAGGGTTGTTCTCCTCATCCTGGCACAAGAGTGGGGAAACTTCTGCCACCTTCACAAAGGGAAATTCATGCCCTGCTTTACGTAAATAAGGGAAGGGAAGAAAACTCTTCCTGCATCTGTTGTTTCTCAATTGCCTTCAGCTCAAAATAGTCCTTATGCCGAAGTGGGGTATTTTGGAGTGTCATGTCTTGAACTCCTTCACTGTCACCTCACAGTTTTCTCCCCTGTTTGCCAATCCCCTTGGAGCTGCACCTCCTGTTTCATAGTGAACGACTGTGGTAGCCAAGGAATTACACGGATCATATCAGATAATGGGGAATTTGAGGGCAATGGCCATTATATCAAGTTCTGTGTCTGAAATGGGAGATGTGAGTTAAAACCTTGGCTAGGCCAATTGTCCCCATGTACCATTGGGAGGAGGACTTCCCATTTCCCCAGGTCAAAGAGGGTGCCAGCACATTCCTCAACTCCCTCCCATGATGGACTATGAGGTTCACAAGGAATAATCTCTGAGAGGACTTGGAAGTTATAACGTTTGAGAATCTGATCCCAAGGATGTGAAGTGGGTGGCCCACAGACACAGAAAATATAGACAGCACAATGATATTAAATGAAAATCATGAAAGTGACTAATAAAACTGGCTTCCTTATCTGTGAAGTGAGGAAATGGCCTCTTAACTAGGAGGCTTGGATGCAGGGAGTCCAGGGATGGCTGTGTTTTCCCTGAAACAACCCTTAGCACATGCCAAGTGCCATGTGGTCATGTTTAATCAGTTTGGAGAGGAAGGCCTGGATGTTTTCTTTAGGCCAGAATTTATATGACCAGAAGCACCAAGAGGGTGCAGGATGTTGTCAATAACTCCTAGTCTGTTCTTTCTTTCCCATGGGCTCTGAATCAGGGGAAGTTTCAAGCATAAAGTGAGGGCATTAATGTGTCAATCCTTGGAGCACTGAAGAAAACAAAACGGCTAATGTTTAATGAGCACTTAACACATGGCAGAACCTATTGGAGGCACTTTACATGATAACCCAATGAGGTATCAAATATCATTAATTATTTCTATTGTTCACATAAGAAAAATGAGGTTTAGAGAATTTTTCTAAATCTTCCTATTTCAGGAAGCTGGAAAAGGAGGAGCCAGAATCACAACAAAATCCACCTGATCTCAGTGCCACACTCTACCCCTAGGGGGAAAAAAGACAGCAGGGGGGATGAACAGGGAGAGGAAGAGGGACGGAGGGAGGAAAATGAAAGAGTTGAGTTCATTGCAATCAGGTGGCGGAAGCGCAGCTCTGAGGAGGGCACACAGGGCCTTGGCGAAGGTGAGCTTGGAAAGAATCTTTTTAGTTCTCTCTCAGTCACTCCCAGTACTCATGTCTCTCTCTCTCGCACACACACACTCTTTGTTTCTCTTCTATTTCTGTTTCTCTGTCATGCTTTTGGAAAATTTTCTATGATTCTTGAAATACTAGCCTCAAATAACAACAAGAAAAAAATTCATTGGTTCACAACTATGTTTCAATTCCACCATTTAATGGGAAGAACTTATTTTTTTTTTAAGGTGAAAAGATAATATATTTAGAATTGGCCGGTTGGACTCGGTTTAGATGATCCCAATTTTGTTGGCAATGTCCAAAGCATTGTAATCGGGAGCCAGTCAACCATATGCCTTCTTCTCTCCATCAGGCCTGATCAGGGTGTTGACCTTGACCACATCAATGTCATAGAGCTTCTTCACAGCCTGTTTGATCTGGTGCTTATTGGCTTTGACATCCACAATGAACACAAGTGTATTGTTGTCTTCTATCTTCTTCATGGCAGACTCAGTGGTCAAGGGGAACTTGATGATGGCATAGTGATCAAGCTTGTTTCTCCTGGGGGCACTTTTCTGAGGATATTTGGGCTGCCTCCGGAGCCTCAGTGTCTTTGGCCGCCGGAAGGTGGGTGATGTACGGATCTTCCTTTTTTGTGGCTGTGGACGCCTTTTAGCACTGCCTTCTTGGCCTTCAAAGCCTTTGCTTTGACTTCCGTTGTGGGAGGGGCAGGAGCTTCCTTCTTCACCTTTGGCACCATCTTGTGAAAAAGCGGAAGAATTTATTAATTTATGAATGTGTAATACACTTTCTGAGTATAAATAAACATAACCTGGGATAGACTAACTCACTGTCAAATGTCTATGGTGGTAAAGAAAGAACTTGCTTAATTTTTTTTTTTTTTTGCCTGTTATTTTTTGAAGGAATCTGGACCCTTGGTGTTCTCCTATGAGGTTCATGGAATATTTTTGAAGCCATAAAGGAACAGCAGTTTTCCTGTTTACCTACTTATCTTAGGATCTTGCCCAGTATCTGGCACCTAGTAGGTGCAGTGGTATCACATAGCAATTAAGGTCACAGACTTCAAAATTACTCAAGGATTGTATTTCAGTTCACCTTCATTTTTGAAAGGTATTTTCTCTGGTTATAGAATTCTGGTTTCACAGATTTTTTTTATTTCAGCATTTTAAAGATAATATTTCATTGTCTTCTGGCAGACATTGTTTTTTTACAAGAAGTCTGTGGAAATTCTTATCTTTATTCTTTTGTATGTAATGTGCTTTTTCTCCCTTAGCTACTTTTGTAAATTTCTCTTTATTATTGGTTTTTGAAAATTCAATTGTAATGTGCACTGGTGTGGTTTTGTGCATGCACAGGTGTATGTGTGTGTGTGTGTGTGTGTGTGTGTGATCCTTCTTGGTGTTTTGGATCTGTGAATTTATAGTTGTCATCTAATATGGAAAGTTTTGCACTATCATTTCTTCAAAAACATTTTGGCCCCTTTCCTTATGAAATTTTCATTTCAAATGTATTTTTCATCTCCATAAATTCTTTAAGTCTTATTGTCTTCCATTTTTCTCCTATGTTCATATTTTATTTTAAATGCTTGAACATAATTATAATAGCTCTTTTACTGTGCCTGTATGCTAATTCCAGCATCTCTTCTGGAGATGTGTGTGTTTTTATTGACTATTGATACACATATCTATGTGTGTTTTTATTGACTATTCTTTCTCTTGATTATGTATTACATTTTCCTGTTTCTTGCCATGTCTAGTAAATAAATACTGGAAATTTAAATTTTTATGCTGTAGAATGTCTGAATTTCTGATCTTTCTTTAAAGAATGTTGAAATTTGTTCTGGCAGTCAGTTAAGTTATTGGCAGTTCTATTTGGTCCTTTCAAGTCTTGTTATGAAGCTTTGTTAGGGCAAGTCTGAAATGCTCTTTACTCTAGAAATAATTTAGCTCTGATACTGCAGGGTCTCCACTGAACTTTCTGAGTGAGAGGCCAAGGGGAGGAATTTGTTATTTCCAGCTGAGAGACTAGAGATAGCTAGGAGGGACATTACATATGATCTATTTGCTTTTGATTGAGGATTTTCCCTGCAATGGGCATAATCTGAGTAAAGATTAAAGACTTAAAGGTGTGGGGCTACAGGTGAGCTGGGAGGTAATGGGGGTATCAAGCACTCATGTTCTAGAACAAAATAGGTATGCAAGTGAAGAATGGAAAGAAATTGAGAAACCTGGGAGATTCACTCTGCTGCGCTGTATCTGGGGCCGGCATCAGGATGGATCTGGCAGGGCTGGCAGGAGTGTCTGAACGCTGGTGTCCTGGCCATTCTTTTAGCTCGACAGGTCACTCCAGATGCTCTGCCTTTGGTGTGAGGGGGGTGGGATGAGGTGCCGGTGGACATTCATTCTATCTGTTTGCTCTGAGAGGCTACTACTGCTCTGTTTTAGGACATAGAGTGTAAAAGAAATTCTCACATGACATACAGGACTGTCTGGGAAGCCCCTACGTCCCTTCCACCCCATTCCTCTAATGAGAAAAAACTTACTCTTGGAAATTCAGAGCTGTTTCTTAGCCGTGTTGAATTCTTCTAGTAGAAAAGGGCAGAGCCTCCTTTTTATGGCCTAAGCATTATGGTTTTTTGCTTTTGTTTTTGTCTCTGTTTTGAGACAGGTTCTTGCTGTCTACTGGGCTGGAGTGCAGTGATGTCATCGGAGCTCACTGCAGCCTCAAACTTCTGGGCTCAAGCAATCTACCTGCCTCAGCCTCCCAAAGTGCTGGGATTACAGGTGTGCGCCCAGCCAGTGCTTTTATTACTAAAGAATTTGCTGATTGCAACAGCCCAAATGATTGAGAAAAGTAAAACTTTCCTCCCCTAATTTCAGACTAATGAGGTAAGCCATGCTAATGTCCTTCCTCACTAGAACCTTTTCTGCTAGAGGTTTTCTTGAGGTTTCTTTCCTCCCTCACCTGGCCCCCCACCTGACGGGGTATGCATACAGCACGTGAGGTGACATGCACCCATTCCCACCCTTTGGCAGATGCTCCAACCCCCAACACTACTTGCAGTCCCTCCTGCTGGGAAGAGATGGTGTGTTTGGTGGGGCATCTCAAGGGATGGAAAAACCTGGGAAGGAAAGAGCAGGCCACAAAGTGATGACACAAGATGATGCCGAAAATGGAATATTGACTTCTTAGATTGATCTTGTTTGGGAATGGAAGTAAGCTGGCACACTCCCAAATATTTCAAGACCCTCAAATGTGGTGACTGTTCTCAGAGAGATACACATAAGCCATTCAAATCCTTTTGTCTGGAGAATCTGGAAAGTCTGCTTAGTTTATCTGGCTCAGTTTGCCTTTGGCAGAAAAAAAAAACTGCCCCAGGTCATAAACTGACTCAGAGATTCTACATTTTCTCTCTAGGCCCTGACTTTAGGCAGTAGCTTCCTTGAAGCTGGCTCTATAATTTATTTTTATCTTGTTCCTCCATGACACGAGACAAGAAATCCGTCTTCAGTAGCTCCCCTCATTCGTGGTTTTGCTTTCCACAGTTTCAGTTACCCACCATCAACCGTGGTCTGAAAATATTAAATGGAAAATTCCCCAGATAAACAATTTATAAGTTTTAAATTATTGCCTGTCCTGAGGAGCGTGATGAAATCTCACACTGTCCTGCTCTGTCCCTCCCAGGACAAGAGTCCCCCATTTGCCGTGTGCACTACCGCCCCTCCCTCACTTGGGGGCTGTCTCGGTTGGACAGATTGTAAAGCAAAGGATGAATGCAGTACAGTAAGATATGTTGAGTGAGAGAGATCACATTCACATACTTTTATTACAGTGTATTGTTAGAATTGTTCTTTTCTTTTTTTCTTTTTTGTTTTCTTTTTTCTTTTCTTTTTTTTTTTTTGAGATTAAGTCTTACTTTATTGCCTGGGCTACGGTGCAGTGGCATCATCACAGCTCACTGAAACCTCAAACTCCTGGGCTCAAGCCATCCTCCTGCCTCAGCCTCCCAAGTAGCTGGGACTACAGGTACACACCACCATGCCCAGCTAGTTTTTCTATTTTTTGTAGAGATGTAGTCTTGCTATGTTTCTCAGACTGGTCCTGAACTCCTGGCTTCAAGCAATCCTCCTGCCTTGGCCTCCCAAAGTGCTAGGATTATAGGCATGAACCACCGTACCCGGCCTTTAATTGTTCTATTTTATTATTTTGTTAATCTCTTACTGTGTCTAATTTATAAATTAAATTCTATCAAAGGTATGCATAGAAAAAAACATGATATATATGTATATATATGTGTGTGTGTGTGTGTATGTATATATATATATATATATCTCCAACTCTTTCAACAAAGGTGCCAAGAACATACAGTGGGGGAAGGACAGTAAATGGTGCTGGTAAAACTGGATATCCATATGCAGAAGAAGAAACTAGATCCTTATCTCTTACCATAAACAAAAATCAAGTCAAAATGGATTAAAGACTTAAACCTAAGACCTGGAAGTATGAAACTACTAGAAGAAAACATTGGGGAAACTCCAGGACATTTGTCTGAGCAAAGGATTTTTTTTGAGTAAGACCTCAAAAGCACAGGCAACAAAAGCAAAAATGGACAGATGGGCTTACATCAAGCTAAAAAGCTTCTGCACAGCAAAGAAAACAATCAAAAAAGTGAAGAGACAACCCAACAGTGTCAGTGGGCTCTGGAGCACTGTGGCTGTCTCTAGTTGTCTGGTACCTGGTCCTGGGAAGTAGAGTCTGGGGCGTAAGTGCTCCATGGAGGAGGTGGTCAGTGCCATGGGCTCTGGAGTGGTTGGTTTGCATGTGGAAAGCAGCTCACAGGCCAGCTGTGTTTGCTGTCTCTAAGAGTTAGCCAGCCCTGGGCAGAGCTGTCCCTGTGGTCAGCAAGACCCCAGCTAGAAATCGCGATCACATAGACAAAGAGCTGCCCATTGTGCTTTGGAAAACATAAACAGTAGGCCAGGGGGTGACCCAGTATGAAGACCATAACTGATCTTACCCCATTCTTGTCAGGAGGTTTTGCAACCCTTCATTCAAACTAACCACAGTTGGGAGGAAAATGTTGAAGTCACAATTTCAAGATTAGGATCCTCAGTTTCCAGAGGCTCTCTGTGGGATCAGTGAAGCAAAGTGAACATAAATCAGCTGCTCCCAAACACAGTATTATTTTCCCTACCAGCAGCATCGGGGTGGCAGGCGTCTTTAAAAGCCCACAAGTGGCATCATCACGATCCCACAAAAAGTACATTATCTCTCTGGATTAGGCTTTTTTTTAACATGAGGTCTTCAGTTTTATCAAACCATCCTCTCCAGAAGAATCTTTGGAAAATCATGAATATTTTGTATCCATTATACTTCTCCCTTCCATAATAAGAAATAACTAACGAATAAGACAAATATTTTTTTAAAAATCATACATTCTTTCTCAAATCTTCACTTCTCTAGTGATATATATGTGCACACACACATATACATACATATACACACATTACATGTGTAGTATATACATGTGTATAGACATACGTATACAGGTTTAATAGTATACATGGGTGTACATACATATACATATATACATATATGACATATATCCGCACATGAGAAACATCCCCAGATCCCATCTCCTCCTCTGCTGAAGTTTGCCCAATAGCGCTGCATGCAGAGACAGTGTCCAGCCATCTATTTCTGCATCTCCAGAGAGGCGAGCTAACATGTTCATTGGAAATGCTACAGCAGAGCAAAAATTCCAGGCAAATAAAAAAACAGTATCTCATAAATAAGAGCAGCATTGTACCTGATAAATTGCAGAACTCTAATAAGCATGGAAAAGTCCAGACCTTTAAATTATTGTGAAAATTATAATCATCAGCCTTTGTTATGGAGTAGAGTCTTACAGAATATAAAAATATGACTATGGCACTGATGTGTTGTAAGCTTTCTATGCTGTTGGATGGTTTATCCATGAATAGACTAATGTTGGCAGCAGATGAATAATTGCTCTGCGTGTACTAAACATAACAGAGCAGCAGAGAACATCACTTGTCAGCCTTATTTGTTTAAATGAGAAAAATGCTGACAGCAGTTATTGCTATAATTCCCCTATTTGCCAGACAGGAAACACTAGTTACTCTTAGCAGGGCTAATCCTACTGGGAGACTAGAAGTTAGAGAATTTTCAAACTAATTGAAGGTATATGCTTCATGGTTCAAGGAAGGAAAATGTATAAAAGAGCACAGGACAGAAATAAAGAAGGAAAGAGAATAAAAATAATTTATTTCTGGTCAACTTTTAATAAAAGGGCTACAGTTTTAGTGTAAGATCCTAGCTTGTTCTGGAGAAATAAAAGACTTCTGGACTAGTATTTATTAATAACATCCAGGACCATGCAGACTCCAGGCTGGTACCACGAACACCTGGCCCCACGCCTGTTATCACCTGCTCATTGCCACGTTGACACAAAGCCTGTGGCAGCATCCTTCCCTGCTTACTGTTGCCATCCAGTTCCCAAATACACCTGGTGACTTGGGAGGAGCTTGACACAGTTCTCAAATGCTTACCTGTCCTCTCGGCCTCATGTTCTTCAATCATTTGGACGTTCTCTGTAGCAGGATGCTTGGCGTACTAAACTGAATCACTAGGTCCAACAAGAAGTGAGAAGCCCTCTTCTCCTCTAAGATGTTTCTCTTATCCCCAACCACATGGAAGCAGAATAAGACTATCCAGTTAGGCTTTTTGGTTGAATTGTTTTCTCATCCCAGTCTCTGTGCCTGCTTTCCTGGGCCCTTTTTGCCTACAGTGTTCCTCTCATCACTCTGTACCCCATTTTCTACATTGTAATGATTCATGATTATTCAGCTTTTCATAAACCAAGCTCCAAAGAACTATTCCAATACACCTTCATGAGTAGCATAGGGCCTCGCTCAGTTCTTTGGGAGAGAAAAAAAAATAACTCCCTATGAAAAGCAACAGTCTCTCGCTAACACGCCATCACCTCCCCAAGTATTTCAGCTCCTCCGATACCTGGACTTGGCTCTGAGGTAGTTACTTCTTACTCCCTGTCTACTGAGCAGACAGAAAATAGCCCATTGAGTGGGAAGAAGTGAGTCTACCACTTATGTAAGGGAATGTCTTCCACTTGTTTCTTACTGGTTCAGGACTAGAGCCTAGAAAATATGCTTGAACAATGGGAATAGCCTTCATATTTTGAATATTGCTGTTATTATGAATTGATATTTATCTATTATATTTGCTAATGCCATCACGTCTATTATCTAATTTCATCTTAACAGTATGTTACTATTATTTCTACTTTTAGTATTACTATTTTGCCCCAAGTCCTATACCATGAGAGATAGATCAAAGATGTCATAAGGTTTGCAACACATGTTTATTTGAAAAAATAATTATTGAGTGCCTCATATGTACCTGCCATTGTGCTAGGTGCTGAGGATATTGTGACAAGAAGATGGTCAAGACCTCTGCCTCAAAGAGCTTCCAGGCTGGAGGGGAGACATTTCAACCTGCCCCAAGAAGCCTGTGTGACAACTGCTAAGACACCAGAAACACAGAATGCTACAAGTGCATACAAGAGGGGCTTCTAACCTCTCCATGGGATGAGGAAAAGCTTCTAGGGGTGGGTACCACCCTACCTAAGACTGAAACTCTGGTCTCATCCAATACATAGCTTGGTTTCTAGAACAAGGCTCTAGGATTCTGGTACAAACACATGAATCTCTCGAATATCTGAAGTTTCAAAACTGAGATATACGGAAGAAATGTCATGGAACTGTGTCTCCATATCTTGGAGAACCTTAGATGTCTTCATGCCACTATCTACCAAGAACAGTAAATTAAATATAGATAATTGAAAGACAGAATGATATTTCATTTTACTGGCAAATGATTAATTAGGGCTAAATATCTTTTACCACCTCATCCTAGTAACAAGGTAAAAATGTATTTTGACCAAAAAAAAAAAGTCATCCTTTGAATATTCATGTACACTATACCTATTGAATACTCTTTAGCTTCCCTGGGATAATAAGCACCCCGTATATTCCTCAGAAGCACCACGAGTTCCGTCTTAAGTACAGAAATGAAGAATACACCCAAGTTCTCCAGTTTCTTCCACACCAGAGATTAGAATTGATCAGCCCAGAGGGGTCTGGCACAGGAAAGAAAATTAACTTGATAGTGTTGTCGGAGAACAGCAAGATGGGAAACTTAGAGGCAGAAGTGGACATGGGCGGGTTATTTAGAGGACAGTCTCATGTGAATGACTCACCCCCATGTCATTTTCACAACATGGTGGGAAACACAGTCATGATTTCCAACTCTGTTGCTCTAATCAATGACTTTCCATTCCTGCAGTCACTGAAATCACCTCCTGCTTGCAGTTTATGGCCTGAGGTCAGGGCAAATATCATACCACCTGTATGATCCACAGTGCTACTACCCCAGGCTCAGAGAGTAACATGAAGACACACTGTAAACTGAATGAATGAGTCACATGCAAGTAATGCCATGTTATTCTATGAAAGACAAATATTTACCTGTTAATAATATTAGCCTTTATATCTTTTTGGAATTTTTTTTTGTTTGTTTATTTTTCAGCTCATTATGGGGGTACAAAAGATCAGGCTATATACATTGCCCATGCCTCCCCATCCCCCCCGAGTCTGAGCTTCAATTGTGTCCATTCCCTAGACAGTGCGCATCACACTCATCATGTAGGTGTGCACCCCTCCCCTGCCCCCACCATGTTATTCTATGAAAGACAAATATTTACCTGTTAATAATATTAGCCTTTATATCTTTTTGGAATTTTTTTTTGTTTGTTTATTTTTCAGCTCATTATGGGGGTACAAAAGATCAGGCTATATACATTGCCCATGCCTCCCCATCCCCCCCAGTCAGAACTTCAAGCGTGTCCATTGTCCAGACAGTGCGCATCGCACTCATCAAGTAGGTATACACCCATCCCTTCCACCCAGCCCCGAGCTCTGTCCGATACCCAATTGGTGTTATTCCCAAATGTGCACTCAGGGAAACCAGTTTGCTGGTGAGTACATGTGGTGCTTATTTTTCCATTCTTGGGATACTTCACTTAATAGAATGGGTTCCAAATCTCTCCAGGAGAACCAAAGAGATGCCATATCACCATTATTTCTAATAGCTGAGTAATATTCCATGGTATACATATACCACATTTTGCTAATCCATTCATGAATCGATGGGCATTTGGGTTGTTTCCACATCTTTGCGATTGTGAATTGTGCTGCTATAAACATTTGGGTGCAGGTGTCTTTTTTATAGAATGACTTTTTTTCTTCTGGTTAGATGCCCAATAATGGGATTGCTGGATCGAATGGTAGGTCTACTTGAATCTGTTTAAGGTATCTCCACATTGCTTTCCACAGGGGCTGCACTAGTTTACGGTCCCACCAGCAGTGTATGAGTGTACCTATCTCTCCACACCCACGCTAACATGTATAGTTTTGGGACTTTTTGATAAAGGCCGTTCTCACTGGGGTTAAGTGATATCTCATTGTGGTTTTGATTTGCATTTCCCTGATGATTAGAGATGTTGAACACTTTTTCATATGTTTGTTAGCCATTTTTATATCTTCTTTTGAAAAATTTCTATTCATGTCCTTTGCCCACTTTTTGACAGGGTTGTTCGATTTTTTCTTACTGATTTTCCTGAGTTCTAAATAGATTCTTGTTATCAGTCCTTTATCTGATGTGCAGTATGCGAAAATTTTTTCCCATTCTGTAGGTTTTCTGTTTACTCTCGTGACTGTTTCTTTGGCTGTGCAGAAGCTTTTTAATTTGATCAGGTCCCATTTATTTATTTTTGTTGTTGCTGTGATTGCCTTAGGGGTCTTCTTCATAAATTCTTTGCCTAGGCCAATGTCTGTAACAGTCTTTCCTACATTTTCTTCTTGAATTCTAATAGTTTCTGACCTAAGGTTTAAGTCTGTTAACCACCGTGATTTGATTTTTGTGAGGGGTGAGAGCTGTGTGTCCTGTTTTAGTCTTCTACATGTGGATATCCAGTTTTCCCAGCACCATTTATTAAATAAAGAATCTTTTCCCCAGAGTATGTTTTTGTATGCTTTGTCAAAGATTAGATGGCTACATGAGGATGGTTTTATATTTGGATTTTCTGTTCTGTTCCACTGGTCTGTGTCCCTGCACTTGTGCCAGTACCAGGCTGTTTTAAGAACCACAGCCTTGTAGTATAGTTTGAAGTCTGGCAAATTAATACCTCCCATTTTGTTTTCGTTGTTTAAGATTGCTTTTGCTAAATGGGGTCTTCTCTGGTTCCATACAAAGCATAAAATTATTTTTTCTATGTCTGTGAAAAAAGATGTTGGTAATTTAATAGGGCTTGCATTGAATCTGTAGATAACTTTGGGCAGTATAGACATTTTAACAATGTTGATTCTATGGATCCATGAGCATGGTATGGTTTTCCACCTATTTACATGTTCTGCGATTTCCTTCCTCAGTGTTTCATAGTTCTCCCTATAGAGGTCCTTTACCTCCTTAGTTAAATATATTCCTAGGTATTTTATTTTCTTTGTTGCTATTTTGAAGGGTATTGAGTCCTTAATTTGGTTCTCCGTTTGACTGTTATTGGCGTATATGAATGCCTCTGATTTGTGTGTATTGATTTTGTATCCTGAGACTTTACTGACTTCATTGATCAATTCCAGGAGTCTCTTGGTTGAAACCTTGGGGTTTTCTAGATATAACATCATATCATCAGCAAAGAGTGAGAGTTTGATCTCTTCTGTCCCTATTTGGACTCCCTTCATTCTGCTCTCTTGCCTGATAGCTCTTGCAAGGACTTCCAATACTATGTTGAAAAGTAATGGGGACAGTGGGCAGCCTTGTCTGGTTCCAGTTTGAAGTGGGAATGCTTTCAGTTTTTCCCCATTCAGTATGATGTTGGCTGTGGGTTTGTTGTATATGGCTTGTATCATTTTTAGATAGGCCCCGTCTATGCCTATTTTGTTAAGTGTTCTTATCATAAAAGGGTGTTGAATTTTGTCAAATGCTTTTTCTGCATCTATTGAGAGAATTATATGATCTTTATTTTTGCTTCTATTTATGTGATGAATTACATTTATAGATTTGCGTATGTTAAACCATCCCTGCATCTCTGGGATGAAACCCACTTGGTTGTGATGGATTATTTTTTTGATAAGCACTTGGATTCAATTTGCTAGAATTTTATTGAGAATTTTTGCATCTATGTTCATAAGAGAAATTGGTCTATAGTTCTCTGTTTTAGTTGCATCCTTTCCTGGTTTTGGTATCAGGATTATGTTGGCTTGGTAAAAAGTGTTGGGGAGAATCCCATCCTTCTCTATATTGGAGAATAGTTTATGTAGGATGGGCACCAGTTCTTCTTTGTAGGTATGGTAGAATTCAGGTGTGAACCCATCTGGTCCAGGGCTTTTCTTTTTGGGAAGGTTTTTTATTGCTGTTTTGATTTCAGATCTAGATATCAGCCTATTCAGGAATTCTATTTCTTCCTGGTTGAGCCTGGGAAGGCTGTGTGTTTCTAAAAATTTGTCCATTTCCTCCAGGTTTTCTAATTTGTGTGCATAAAGATTTTTGTAGAATTCATAGATGATATCATCTATCTCTGTGGCATCAGTTGTGATTACTCCTTTCGTGTTCCTGATGGACGTTATAAGAGATTTTTCTTTTCTGCTCTTGGTTAGTCTAGCCAGAGGTGTGTCAATTTTGTTTATTTTTTCAAAGAATCAACTTTTGGTTTTATTAATCTCCCTTATGGTTTGATTGTTGTCCTTTTCATTTAGTTCTGATTTAATCTTAATAATTTCTCTCCTTCTGCTGGGTTTGGGATCAGTCTGTTCTTCCTTCTCCAGCTCTTTGAGTCTATTCATTAGATTGTCTATTTGTAAGTTTTCTGTCTTTTTGGTATAGGCATTTATGGAAATAGATTTTCCTCTCAGGACTGCTTTAGCTGTGTCCCACAGATTTTGATAAGTTGTATCTCCTTTGTCATTTAATTCAAAGAATCTTTTGATTTCCGACTTGATTTCTTCATTTATAAAATGATTGTTCAGGAGAAGGTTATTTAGCTTCCATGACTTTGAGTAGAAGTGAGGATTTCTGTTAGGGTTCATTGTTACTTTTATTCCACTGTGATCTGAGAAGATGCATGGTATAATTTCTATATTTTTAAATTTTTTAAGACATGCTTTATGTCTTAAGATATGGTCAGTCTTGGAGAATGTCCCATGAGCTGATGAGAAGAAAGTATATTCAGTGGTTTTTGGGTAGAATGTCCTGTAGATGTCAGTCAGGCCCATTTGTTCTAGCGTTCTATTTAAGTCCACTATTTCTTTGTTTATTTTCTGTTTGGAGGATCTGTCCTGAACTGTCAGCAGCGTGTTAAAATCTCCGGCTACTAAAGTGTTGTTATCTGTCATTTGGTTCAGATCAAGTAGGGTTTGCTTTATGAATCTGGGTGCACCTAGGTTGGGTGCATATATATTAAGTATAGTTATGTCTTCTTGTTGAATTGTACCCTTCACCGGTATATAGTAACCATCTTTGTCTTTCTTTACTTTTGTTGATTTAAAAACTACGTTATCGGAGATTAGAACCACCACGCCAGCTTTCTTTTGGGTTCCATTTGCTTGGAATATTGATTTCCACCCTTTTATTTTCAGTCTAAATGCATCCTTGCAGGTTAGATGAGTTTCCTGAAGACAGCAGATATTTGGCTTATATTTTTTTATCCATTGGGCCAGTCTATGTCTCTTGAGTGGGGAATTCAATCCATTCACATTTAATGAGAGAACTGATAAGTGAGACAGATTGCTGTTCCTCATGTTGGGTTGAATTTCATTGATCTGTTTTCTCTCTTGAGCCATTATGATAACTGGGTTCTTATATTTATCTCTTGATTAGTGTTACATTCGAGGGTCCTTCTTGTGCTGGACCATGTGTAACTCTGTTTTGAGTACTTCTTGGAGAGCTGGTCTTGTCTTGGTGAATTCCCTGAGTTTTTGTTTATCTGAGAATGTCTTAATTTCACCTTCATATATAAAACTGAGCTTAGCTGGGTACAGGATTCTAGGCTGGGCATTATTCTGTTTCAGAAGAGTGAGAATGGGGCCCCAATCTCTTCTTGCTTGTAAGGTTTCAGTTGAGAAATCTGGCATGATTTGGATGGACTTTCCTTTGTATGTTACTTATTTCTTTCTCCTTACAGCTTGAAGAAGGGTCTCTTTCGTGGATATTTTGGTCAGTCTGATGACTACATGACGTGGTGTCTTCCTATTTGGTATGAATCTCCCAGGGGTTCTTTGAGCTTCTTGAACCTGAATCTAGAAATTTGGCAAGGCCTGGGAAATTTTCCTCAATTATATCTTCAAATAGTTTATTCAACCCTTGCTTATTGTCTTCTTCACCCTCAAGAATGCCGATAACTCTCACGTTAGGCTTCTTCACATAATCCCACATTTCTTGTAGATTCTGATCTTTTCTCATGTTTCTTTGCTCTAACTCTGTGACTGTCTTATTTAATTGGAAAGTGTTATCTTCGATCTCTGAGATTCTTTCTTCTGTTTGTTCTACCCTGCTCTTGAGACTTTCCACTGTATTTTGTAGCTCCTTGAATAAATTCTTCATTTCCAGGAGTTCAGTTTGATTTTTCTTCAGTATTTCAATTTCTTTGGTGAATTTTTCTTCCAAGTCCTGGATCTTTTTTGTGTTTTCTTTGTGTTGATTATCCATTTTTTCTTGCATAATGTTCAGCATATTTATGATCCATGTTTGAAATTCTTCCTGTGACATGTTGCTATTTGGAATCTGGTTTGTGTTAATTGGTGGAGAACTAGTAATCCTCTTTGAAGGCAAGATTTCAGCTTGATTCTTTATACTCCCAGAGTTCTTTCGCTGAGCCCTTCCCATCTGGATGAATCCTTAAGATCCCTTCTTTCAGCTTTCGTCTGGATAGGGGCACATCATGAGCACCAGGTAAGCTGCCTCGTCTGTCGCTAGGGAGAGCCCTTCGCGTGTTGTTCAGGATTTTGCTACCTCCGCTGGGGGGGCTGCTCCTCTTCCTCTCCCGAGGTGGTTTCCGTCTCTCTCTGCGAGAAAGACAGTGGATAGGGGGAGGGGAGCGGCGCCCTCATTCGCCCAGTGCCCCAGCTGCTGCAGTTCCCACGGGCGATGGTCCGCCCCGCCCCAATGTCCGCAAGGTCCACGCTCCACTCTCTCGTGACTGGGGAACCACTCAGTGTTCACACAAAGGCTGAGCTCCTAGTCGGGGTCCGTGGACTAGGGAAGGGAGCCGCCCAGGGAGCCACCCGGTACCCAATCGCTCTGCAGCGTTTAGGCTGTGAAACCCAGCAATGGCGGCCGCCCTTCTGCAGATCACTGTCGCTGGGGTTGAACGCTCAGGGACCGGCAGAGGCCAGAGGAGCCGGGACTGGGAGAATCCAGCCGCCCTCCTAAAGGAGACAGATGGGCGTCTGCTAGAGCCGGGACTGAGGCAGCCCCGCCGCCTGAGTATAGGAGACAGTTGCTAGGCGCCTCGGCCGCACACAGCGCTCCAGGGTCCAAAATGCCTCCTGCTAATGTCTCCTCTCTGCAGAGTCCCATGTCTCCCGCAGCGATTCTGCCCTGACTTCAGGCAGATCCCCAGTTGAGTGGGTGTGGAGGTCAGAGGGGGAAGAAGATGCTTTCCTGTGGGGCTGAACCCACCCCACTCTCTGGTGAGGTGGATACAGCCGTCCTGCGCTCCCTTCTTTATTGACCATCCCGCACTCTCCAGATTTACGCGATTTATTTCCCGATCACCTCAGTCCTTTTTCGCTCTCTCTCTGTCCCACGCTGATTCTCCATGGATTCACACCGCCGTTCTTGTGGGGGAGTGAACCTCTAGTGTTGTGGCAGTCCGAGACCCATGCCTTCCACTCTGGGAGCACGAATCCAGGAGGTCACCACCATTCCGCCATCAAGGGCCTCCTTCAGTCTTCTTTCTTTTTGGAATTTTAAAAGCACATAATTATGTATTTGTTTTCTGAATCATAATTACCAGCCACTTGCCTCTTTCAAAAAAATAATAAAATACCAATTTTATATTCACCATTTTAGGGGCTTTCTTTTTCTTTTCTTTTCTTTTCTTTCTTTCTTTCTTTCTTTTTTTTTTTTGAGACAGAGTCTTGCTCTGTCACCCAGGCTGGAGTGCAGTGGTGTCATCACAGCTCACTTCAGCCTCAACTCCTGGGCTCAAGCAATCCTCCTGCATCAGCCTCCTAAGTATCTGGGACTACAGGCACAAGCCACCATGCCTGGCTAATTTTTCTATTTTTTATAGGGACGGGGTCTTGTTCTTGCTCAGGCTGGACTTGAACACCCGAGCTCAAGTGATTGTCCTGTCTTGGCCTCCCAGAGTGCTAGGATTATAGGCATGAGCCACCATGCCCAGCCAAGGGCTAACTTTGTTTGAATACTTGCTATACAAGGGTCCCTGGGCTAAGCGTGTCATGTATATTAGGTGCTGTAATTCTCACAGCAATGAAGGTGGATACAATTTTTATTACTGCCATTTTACACATGGGGAAACAGATGAAAGGAAGCTAAGTAACACACATACCCAAAAGAATTTATAAATGAAGAGCCAGATTTCAAACATGGTGCCATCTAACATTAACACCCATGCTTTTAACCACTATGCTATCATCAGATTTCAAGTGTGTGTGTGCGCGCGTGCGTGTGTGAGTTTTGCTTTTTTTTAGATCCTTTAATTCCCACTTAAGATGTGTTTGGCTTGTTGCTGTTGTGGATATGAATATGTGTGTGCCTGCCTACTATACTAAAGCTCTTAATTTCCGTGTTACTGAACACTCCATCCTTTTCACAGGGGCATGATTCCTGGGTTGAGATTGCTTCTCAACTCTAAGCATCCAGATGTTAACAGAGAAACACCACAAGGAAGAAGAGTTCCCATATTTCCAAATGAAATGAGGCAGAACAAATGAAAGAGGATCCCTTAGCTTGTGCAAGTGTACATTTCTAAGAGGCATAGCCTTGTCTGTGGGAGCACAGTAATTCATGTCAAACAAATTGTATTGATACTTTTTGTACTCTAGCTCTGGGTTTTCCAAGCTAAATTGCATAAAGACATGCAATACTTTCTCTTCTTATTTGAACTGTTAGATGACAGGGCCAAATTACCAGAAAGACCAAAGGCAGTTTGCAGCCTTTAACAATGGAAAGGACTTATTGCTTTCAATTTAGGACACACAAGATTCTGTGTCTACTCCAAGCACTCCCAGGTCTTATGCATTTCCCATTAGTTCTGTGAAGAAAGCAAGCCTGTGAATGAAAAGAATATCAAAATCCTCTGGAATTTCAAAAATGGAGGGAACATTTTCCAAAGACATATAAGGAGTTACTTCAAATAACATGGACAGTTCTCTTTCTTTCTTTCTCTCTGGTCTAATGTGGTCCCACTGTCCTTGGCTTCTAGGTGTCATTCACTCCTACTGGACTAATCACTTCACCTCCCAGAAGCCAGAGGGATTGACCCTCAATTATCTCAGGGATCTAAGTGCTCCCCAACTGGAGCCTACACCTGTGCTTTTCCTTCTGCCCAGGATGCAGATGCTCCTGTTTTGCTTCTGGCCCATTCTCATCCTTTAGGTTCAGCTTAGTTGACACATCTTATGTGAAAGCTCTCCCTGAGCCCCCCAACTCTGGGTTGGTTACATTCCTCTTCCTTGCCCTTCCATAATACTTTGCACCACTATAAAACTATTCATCTATATCAATGCACCTTGCTCTAGACTGCAGGTCCCACGAAAGCAAAGAGTGTGACACTCTTGTTCATTATATATATCCCCAGTAGCTAGACAGCTCTGAGATTCAACACAAGCTTGTCAAATAATTTTTTAAAATCAAAAACAAGTAAATGAAGCCATGAAAAAACTTCTCACTGTTATCTTTGCAATAAAATGTACTGAGTGCCAATGACGCATTGCTAATTTGTTTTCAAAAGGACTAAGCAAATTGATATAGGTACCAGCATTATAGGATTTTTATCAAGTTTCCTCATCCTCACAAGCTTTAAACATGATCTTTCTTGAGATATTTGTTAATTAATGGGTAAAAGGGATATCAATCATTTAATATATACTTCTTAATTACTAGTAAAGTTAAATATTAAAACATGTTTATCAACTATCTTCATTTATGTTCTTCTGAATTGCTTTTCATTTTTTGTCATTTAAATTTTATGTTTTACTGCGTTTTCAGGAAATTGTAGCTGCATAATATCTAAAAATAAGTAAAACATAACTTGAATGTATAGATTCCACTGTTTTATCATCAAGTGCTTAAATGATACCAATAGTATCTTGCATTTTAAGTTATTTCTTCCAATTTATTAATTCCTTCATTACTACATTTTTGAAAAGAATTTTGTGTTACAGCATCAGGAGATCGGTTTCACTACTCCAAATGCGACAGAATTTTGACAAGAATAGTTAGCTCTAGACTAAAGAAGGTCTTATGCACGGAAGAACATACATCTTAAAAAAAAATCAATGTTTTGTGTGGAAGATTCATAAAGAAAAGGCAAAAGAAACAAGATTTGTTTTACATTTCTTAATGAGGTGACCTTTTTTGCACAACAAAGTCCTTCTTCTGGAAATCAGCTAAGATGTTGATATGAGGATAAAGTTTTGATGCTCATATGAAATCCTTTAATCCCTTTGTTATTTTTCTTAATACATGGATTTAGTTGAGTCTGTTGGGATGTGGTATTTAGTAAAGACTGACAATACGCCACATGGCACCAGTGTCCAGCAATAGAAGCTGTGTCCGGATTTAACAGCATCTGATTGGGATGTGGAAGCTGTACAATAGAAGGGGCTTAATTTCCTTATACTCCTAAGAGAAGATGCTAGACACTGTCAGAAACAGGTTATTACCAAGTTGTATTTGAAGCACAAAATATTATTACTCCTGATAAATTTTATCAAGAGGCAGCCTGGTACAGGGGAACAAATGTGAGCTTTGGAGTTAAGACAAAGCTATACTCAAATCCAGGCTGTCTTATGAATTATCTGTATGGTCTTAGGCAAGATATCTAACCTACCTTAGCCTCTATGTTTTCCCACATAGAACAAGAATAATATAGTACTACAACGCTATTGGGCACATTCAAATAGTTAAATATGAGTGAACTGCAATATTACATGGCATATGATAGGCACTCAACCTATAATAGGAATTATTGTTAGGATATTATTATTAATTAAAGAAAAATTAAAGGATAGATGGCTGGTGAAGGATGAGACACAGGGAGTTGTATCCTGTAGAGTTTTGTTTGTTTGTGAGGGAGAAACTGCTAGAACAAGAGCCCCGTTTACTCAGCAGCACTCCAGGAAATGCCTGAAAATTTTACATATTTTTTCCTTACAAAACAATATTTAAGATTATAAACCAGTGACCAATTCTGGGGCCTCAATATTCTTAAAGGCTACTCGCCTTTGCTGCAGTGTGTTTGTAGAGCTTTATGTGCATCATTTGAAGACCTGCAGTTATACCTCAAGAATTTTGCCTTTGACTTATGGAGCATAAAAGAAAAGCAACAACAACTAAAAAAAAAAAAAGCCTACTACATACTTGAGTGGCTTAGTATCACCTATTACCTAATCAGTGTAACTGTAGTGGGGTGAAGCATGGTGTGCACACTGTCAGCAAGAACGGGGAGGAAAAGAACACTAATAGAGTGAGTTTAATTGCATTATGTGAGTTCATTATTTAGCTCTCTCAGCACCTTGTCTCCATGTACAAGTGAATATGAATCAGACAATCATGTGCATGTTGCTGGGCCTTTGTTTGCTATTTATCATCAATAGGTTGATAGCTTGCAAGTATCTATGGCTTATAGCATGCACTTAAGTTTGATGGCACCCAAGGTCTGGGTCAGGACATTGGTAATGACCTGTATTACTACTGAACAGGTTTTGCAATTAAAAGAAACAACCAACACTAGTTAGTACTTTGGGGGAAGGTATTAAACCATCAATCAAGTGGGTCAATGTGCCCTAAGAGGAATGAAACATTCCCTAACACTTAGAGGTAACTTCCAGAGCAAAGATATAGGGAGTCCAGAGAGCATCAAAATTTTCTTGTTAGGTTCAGTGAGCATAAGAAGAAGGGAAAAGAATGGATGTTGATAACATTACACTATTATTTTTTTCTCCTCTAAGAATTTTTTTTTTTGGTACCCTAAATATACCTTAAAATAAGTTTGACTACAGTGTTCTTCTGGTCAAATACAATTTCTGTAGCCATTCCAAATATTAAATTACAGAAACAATGACACTGCAAAATCCAAGGAAGGACATATTTTGTGGTACTTTTACTTAAAAATGGAACTCATACTTTTGATATATGGTTTATTTCTATCTTTCTTTTTTTTTTTTTTTTTTTTTTTGAGACAGAGTCTCACACTGTTGCCTGGGCGAGAGTGCGGTGGCATCAGCCTAGCTCACAGCAACCTCAAACTCCTGGGCTCAAGTGATCCTCCTGTCTTAGCCTCCCAAGTAGCAGGGACTACAGGCGCTCACCACCATGCCTGGCTAATTTTTTTTTTGTTGTTATTTGTTTCTATTTTTATTTGCCAGGCCAATTTTTTGATTTTTAGTAGAGATAGGGTCTCGCTCTTGCTCAGGCTGGTCTCAAATTCCTGACCTCAAGTGATCCTCCTGCGTTGTTCTCCCAGAGTGCTGGGATCACAGGTGTGAGCCACTGCACCCAACTTCAGATATGGTTTCATCTAAATAAGTAAACACAGTTAGTTTTAATTGGTCTTTAAGTAAATCTAGAACTATCAACACAAGGTCTCTCAAACAGAAGACCAGTAAAGGTGCTTATAGTTGATGTCACATTAGGATTAGGCTTTCGCATAATAACAACAAATCAGAAATAAAGCACACTTAATACCTATATATGAAGACAACATAACATCATTAAAAGACACCAAAATCAGCATTTAGACAGTTTTTACAGTTGACAGTATAACATAGACAATGGAACAACAGTGTCAGACAAAGCTGAGAAAAAGAACATTACAAGTTGCTCACTGGAAAAAAGCCTAGCTATATGCTACATTACCATTTCATCCCTATAATACAATTTATGGAATGTAACACTGAAAAAAAATTGAGACTCAGAAATTATTTTTTCCATTGATGGATGATAATATATTATGTCAACTATAAACATTACCAATTGCTCCCAGAAGTCACAATAAACCTGATTGGGCATCATTATGAACTGAATATTGTGTCCCCGCAAAATTCATTTGTTGAAAGTCTAATGCCCAATATGATGATGTTAGAAGGTGGGGCCTTTGGAAGTTAATTAGGTCATGAGGGTAGCGACCTTATGAATGGGATTAGTGCCCTCATCAGAAGAGCCAGGAGAGCTTCCTCTCCCTCTGCTCTCTGCTTTGTGAGGACACAAGGAGAAAATAGCCATATGCAAATAAGGAAGCCAGCCTTTAGAAGACACCCAATCTTCCAACAACTTGATCTTGGATTTCCCAGCCTCCAGAACTGTGAGCAATAAATTTCTGTTGTTTAAGCCACCCAGTCCATGGCATTTTTGTTATGGCAGCCTGAGCTCACTAAAACAGATATTGTCCATCTTTCAGGAAAGAGCCTCAAGAATACAATGATGATCATCACATGCAAGGAATTCAAATCAAAACAATCCCTCCTTGTTCATCTGCTACATATGGCACTAGAAAAACAAGAGACAGCTCTGAAGGCTCTTGAAATAAAGAAATTGGGGGAAAATCCTAAAAGTCTCAATTTGGAACAAGGAGAAAAAATATAATCAAAGAGCAGCCTACAATTTTTACTAGTGAATATGTAAGAGTGCAACTTACAGGTGTTTCTTATTTCTTTAAATATATTTTTCCTATGTTACACTCTATTATAGAGAGACCCCCATTATAAAATGTGATGAAAACAGAAGTAAAGGCTCACAAACTTTTGAGCCATCATGAATACAAATAGTCATTTATGCACTCATTTATAGACAGAGCCAGAGAGAAAGCCAGCGTGCCTGGAGCAGAGGGAGTCATGGAGGGTATTGAGTAGTCAGCTAGGTCAACATACAACATGCACTGAACAAAACTGGACATTTATGTGCCATTTAAAAATAATGGGGGGGGCATTTGAATACTCAGAGGAAACCGGCATATATGAGATAAGCATTTATCCTTCTTGGTTAACCTCCTTTTCTTAGATGGCAGAAAATAGATTTTCTTCATATGGGGAAAATAATCTTTCATCTATCAATATTTAAAGTTCTTGGAAATAATTCTATAGAGATTAAAATGTTAACATTGTGAAAAACAAAATTCACTGGTGTTTCTTTTTACCCATGAATGTAGTCCCCCCTCCCACCCCACATTAATTCCAGATAAAACAATTGTAACAACCACGTCAACATTTCGGGAAGAAGAGGCCACAGATGTAGAAATCCACTTGCCTTCCAAAGTACGAAATGCTTTTGAGGCAGTGTCCATGTGCAGAACCAGCAAAGGTGGGTGAGCCCGGCTCCCGCTCTTGTTCTAGCTGCAGTGTCCAAGGGCTCTGAGGAATGTGCTGCTCTCTCTGGGACTACAGGCATCAATGTAAACCTTCAAGATAGATGTGGACCCTGGATTTGGTTGAAGGTCTAGGCCTGTTGCAAATGCAGATTACTAGTTTTCTAGTAGAAAGTGGAAAACACCAGACCCGAGTTAGATTAATTATACATCAAAGCAATGCTCTCAATTGACAACAGACTTAAAGGTAAAACCACTAGAACAGAATCATGCTTTTCCCTTTGTTTCTCAGGGAACTATTTCACTGCTGGGCCACTGTTACTCTGCAGTGATTCACAGAAGAATGTGATGCTTAATGAGCCTGATATGAAGATAATCATGCTTTAGAGGATGTTAGGAAAGGCATAAAGGCCTGGGTGAAGGGACTGTGAGAAAGGTGGATATCTGGCATTCCTGCAAACAGGACTTGGGATATGATTGTTTTCAGCCGGCCGCACACAACAGGCTTTGGAATGTATGCAAGCCTGACTGGTGTTGGGTCCCTGCCTTTTTCTTTATGGCCTTAAGGAACAACAAGGGAATAACAGGATAATTATAAATTTAATGTATATCACTAAATAGACTTGTTTACAATATGCTTACTATATGACACCAAAGATTTTATCTATATGTTCTTTACTGTAAACATATATACCTTTCCCTATAATAAATATGGAGATATGGAGAGGTTTGAGGGCTCTTTGAAACGAAGAGTCTCTCCTCCTCCTCCAGCCTGAGATTGTGGTCTGGAGCATTCTCCGTTGGCCGTGACACTAGTAGAGTCGCTGGACGATCTCTGCACATGCCAGTTATATTTGGGTCACACACAAAATAACACACTGTATTTGTAGACTATGAACACTGCAGGGCAGGGAGAGAAAAGAGTTTCTTTTTAAATAGCTGAACTAGATTATACTGTGACTAAATACCTTTGAAGGGACACATTGCTCTTCTGCCTGATTAAAACAACAAAGTGAGTTGAAAAGAGCACATTCCTAATTTCAGGGTTCCAAAAAAAATTTGAAGTTGTTCTGTAACCCCAACTAGATTTTAACCTTATGACTGCCAACCGAATAATCAGATCTCTCATTTCTTGAAAATTATCCACTTATACAACAGTATCTTTTCATAGCTGCTGTATTTGATTGTGAATTAATATTCCAGATAAGCCAACACAACTGCACTATTGTAATTATGAATAAAAATAAGTTTTAAATCACAAAGCAGTTAAATACTTATAGATCCACTTAATATTCGTTATTATGTTAAGTTGCTAGATACCAAAGATAATCATTAATTGGTAATTATTATTAATCAGGTTTATTCAATTCAAGAAAGTTTTCAGAGCAAGAATACAATTCAATATTATGTTGTGTTTTGAGAAAACATGTGCTTATGAAAAAAATTTAGACAGATATTTGAGGAGTCTTTGTCATGGAAAAAGCAGAAAGGAATAGAGTGGACCAAATCTAGCTTTGGAATCAATGCACACTAAGGCTGCAAAAGACCATACAGATCATCCAATTTAACTCATATTTTACAGACAAGAAAAGTGTCAGTCATAGAATCTAAGTAACTTGTCTTGGTCTAGTAGGTAGTTAACAGCAGAGTCGAGGTTAGGAGACTAGAAACCCAAAGTTCCACAATACACTATTGAGAGTCAAGTGAACAAAATCTGACATATAAACCCAAAGTTGACTTAAACTATTTCTTTCCTTCTAGATGAAACTTCCTCTCTTTGCATAAACAGCTCACAGGGTAAAAATATCCCAAGGCATTTCAGGAAATGGTTGAAATCACCAGCTCATTGTAATCATCTTCACAGGCTCTTGGAGTTCAGTGAGGGCTCCTCTCATCAGAAAAAAGGCAAGTGAAACATCTATCTTTGAGGGAATTTAGGTTCAGCTCCACATGAGAGCTCATCAAAGACTAGGAGAATTGAGTTTGAGTCAGATTACTGCCAAGTGGGTGCACAACTGATTAAAAAAGTGATTCCTAAAAATCAGATTTTAGACATCCCAGTATGACACCCGTTACCTAAAGCACTGTCACAGAATTTATTCCAAAAATACACTCAAGCAAAATAAACATTTTAAAATATTAATTTTAGAATTAGCAGATATTATGCAAAGATAATAGGATTAGTAGGGGTGTTGTGCATAGTGCTTGTGCGGGGAGTATGGTATCCTGAAATCTAAGACTGCGTGCTCAGTTATGTGGGCTGTTCCTCAACGGGTCTCAACTTTAGTTTCTCAGGGAAGCACATAAAGCCTGATAGCTGATCACCGCTTTATTGATTGATTGATTGACTGAATCTCGCTCTGTTGCCTGGGCTGGAGTACCCTGGCATCAGTCTAGGTCACAGCAACCTCAAACTCCTGGGCTCAAGTAATCCTCTTGCCTCAGCCTCCCGAGTAGCTGGAACTAACTACAGGCACTTACTACCATGCCTGGCTAATTTTTTGTTTCTATTTTTAGTTGGCTGGCTAATTTTTTCTACTTTTAGTAGAGATGGGGTCTTGCTCTTGCTCAGGCTGGTCTCGAACTCCTGAGCTCAAGTGATTCTCCTGTCTCAGCCTCCCAAAGTGCTAGGAGTACAGGCATATGCCACTGCACCTGGTCAAATTTTTGTGTATGATGTGGGATAAGTGTCTAATTTCATTTTCTGCATGTGGATATCGAGTTTTCACAACACCATTTATTGAAGAGGCTGTCCATGCCCCATTGTGTGTTCTTGGCATCTTTGTCAAAAATCAATTAACAGTAAATACATGGGTTTATTTCTAGGCTCTCTATGTGTCTGTTTTTATGCCAGTATCATGCTGTTTTGATTACTGTATGTTTGTAGTACATTTTGGAGTCAAGTAGTGTGATGCCTCCAGCTTTGTTCCATTTTTGCTCAAGATTTCTTTGGCTCTTTGGGTTCTTTGTGGTTTTGTATGGCTTGTATGATTTTTTCTTTCTGTGAAAAATGTCATTAAAATGAAATCTGTAGATCATTTTGGTTAGCATGGACATTTTAACAATGTTAATTTTTCCAATCCATGAACACACACTATCTTCCACTTATTTGTGTCTTCCTCGGTTTCTTTCATCAATATTTTCTAGTTTTCAATATACAGATATTCACCTCCTTGGTTAAATTTATTCCAAAGTATTTTATTTTTTTCTGGTTATTGTCAAATGAGATTGTTTCCTTAATTTCTTTTGGGGATAATTTATTGTTAGTGTATAGAAATGCACTGACTTTTGTATGTTGATTTTTGTATCCTGCAAGCATACAGAATTCATTTATCAGTTCTAACAGGTTTGGGTGGAGTCTTTAGGGTTTTCTATAAGATCATGTCATCTACAAACAGGGACAATTCAATTTCTTCCTTTCCCAGTTGGATCCCTTTTATTTCTTTCTCTTCCCTAATTGCTCTGGCTAGGACTTCTAGTACTTTGTTGCATGAAGTGGCAAGAGGGGGCATCCTTGTCTTTTTCCTGATCTTAGGGAAAAACCTTTCAACTTTTCATCATTGAGTATAAAATTGGCTGTGGGTTTATTATACATAGCCTTTATTGTGTTTAGTTGCATTCCTTGTAAACTTAATTTGTTGAGAGTGAAACAAATGAAAGGCTGCCAAATTTTGTCAAATGCTTTTTTTTGCATCTATTGAAATGATGATACCAGTTTTGTCCTTCATGATACTGTGATATATCATATTTATTGATTTGTGTATGTTGCATCCCTAGGATGAATCCCACTTGATCATGATGACAGATCCCTTTAATGTGCTGTTGAATTTGTGGAAGATTTTTGCATTTATGTTCACCAGGGATATTGACCTATAATTTTTTTTTTGTAATGTCTTTGTCTGGCTTTGGTGTCAGTGTAACACTGGCCTTGTAAAGTGAGTTTGGAAGTATTTTCTTTTATTCATATTTTTGGAAAACTTTAAGAAGGATTGGTATTAATATTTTAAATGTTTGGTAGAATTCAGTAGTGAAGCCATCAAATCCTGGGCTTCTCTTTGATGGAAATTTTTTTTACTGATTTAATATCTTTATCCATTTTGTCTGATGTGATTTTCTATTTCTTCATGATTCAGTCTTGGTAGGTTGTATGTATCTATGAATTTATCCATTTCTCTTAGGTTATCCACTTTGTGTATAATTGTTCATAATAGCCTCCTACAATACTTTTATGTCTTTGGTATTAGCTTTAATGTCTCCTCTTTCATTTCTTATTTTATTTATTTGAATCTTAGCTCTTTTTTCCTTTGTCTAGATAAAGGTTTGTCAATTTTGTTTATGTTTCCATAAAACCGACTCTTAGTTTTGTTGATCTTTTTTGTTGTTGTCTAGCCTCTGTTTCTGTCCTGAACATTATTATTTCCTCCCTTGTACTAACTGAAAGCTTAGTTTTTTTTTTCCTAGTTTTTTGAGATATAACATTAGGTTTATTTGAGCTCATTCTTCTATTCTTATTTGGGTAATTATTGCCATAAACATTCCTCTTAAAACTGCTTTTGCTCCATCCTATAAGTTGATAAGTATGTTGTGTGTGCATTTTCATTTGTTTGAAAGCATTTTTTAATTTCCATCTTAATTTCTTCTTTTATCCATTGGTGGTTCACAAATGTGTTGTTTAATATCCATGTATTTGTGAATTTTGCAAAATTCTTCCTGCTATTGACTTTAATTTTCATTCCATTTTCATTGTAAAAGATACTTTTTTATTATCTCAATTTTCTTAAATTTGGTAATACTTGATTTGTGGCCTAAATATGATCTATTCTGGAGAATGCTCTGCTTGCACTTGAGAAGAATGTCTGTTCTGCTGCTGTTTGATGGAATGTTCTGTATATGCCTGTTAGGTCCTTTGGCCTAAATAAAATCTGATGTTTCCTTATGGATTCTCTGTTTGGATAATCTTTCCATTGATATAAATGGAATATGCAGTCCTCTACAATGATTGCATTGTGGTTTCACTGTTCCTTCAGGTCTATTAATATTTGCTCTCTCTCTACACACACACACACACACACACACACATATACATATACACACATACACACATATGTATGTGCTCCGTATATATGTGCTGCAATGTTGAGTGTGTATATATTTATAATTGTTATATCTCCTTGATAAATTGATCCCTTTATCATTATATAATGACCTTTTTGTCTATTTTTACATTTTTTTTACTTAAAGCCTATTTTATCTGATTTAAGTATGTAGCTACCCCTGTTCTCTTTTGGTTTCCTTTTGCATGGAATATCTTTTTCCATCCTTCCACTTTCAGTCTGTGTGTGTTCTTAAATGTGAAGTAAATTTCTTGTAATCAACATATAATTTGATCCTTTTTTTAAATCATACAGCCATGTTATGTCTTTTTTGGGGGGGGGTATCCATCAACTCAGGTGTTTATTATTTCTTTTTTGTGTTAGGAACAGGATATCCATAGGCAGAAGAATGAAATATTTCTTTTAATAAAGAAAACTTTTAAGTCCAGATGATTTCACTGGAGAATTCTACCAAATGTTTAAAAAATTAACACCAATTCTACACGATCCCTTTCAAAAAAACAGAGGAGGAGGCAAAACCCCAATTAATTATATGGCAGTAGCACTACCCAGCACCAACACCAGTCTCACACACACACAGTCCAGGATCTCTCGTGAAAATAGAAACAAAAATCTCCAACAAAATACTGCAAATCAAATTCATTATACATATGGCATGATTAAGTGAGATTAATTCTAGGAACGCAAAGCTGATTTTACTATTCATTCAACATAATCTTTTATATTAGCAAAATAAAGCCAACTTCATTGGAAATTCATTTTTGGCTGGGCAAACTATGCTGATTTATTGAAATTGAAACAGTGAAAGTTCTGAAATGATTTGAGAAAGTAATTAATTTGATTTATGGACTGGACAGATTTGACAATTATAATTTTTATGTTTTTGTTAAGAACTCAAACTAGCGTGTAGGAAATATGACATAATTTTAATATAGTCATTGATGAAAGCATAAAACATATTAAAAAATTTATTCTCTTTTTTTTTTTAATTTCAGAATATTATGGGGTACAAACATTTTGGTTACAAGTAATGCCTCTCCCAAGCCAGGGCTAGAGGCATGCCCTTCCCCCATACAGTGCTCTCTGTCTTCATTAGTTGTGAGTTTATCCACCTCCACCCCCCACCTGACCGGCACCCAATAAATATTACTGCCATGTGAGCACCTTAGTGTTGATCATTTATTATCAATTTGATGGCAAGTGCATGTGGTGCTTATTTTTCCATTCTTGTGATACCTGACTTCAAAGGATGGTCTCAATCTCTATCCAGGATAATATAAGAGGCGCTAGATCACCATTGTTTTTTGTAGTTGAGTAGTATTCCATGGTATACATATACCACATTTTATTAACCCACTCATGTATTGATGGGCACTTGGGTTGTTTCCACATCTTTGCAAAAGCAAATAAAAATATACATTGGGGAAAGGAATCTCTATTCAATAAATGGTGGTGGGAAAACTAGATAACCACAGCAGAAGATTGAAACTGGATCCCCACCTCTTACTTCTCACAAAAATCTCAAAATGGATAACAGACTTAAACCTAAGGCAGGAAACCTTTAGAATTCTGGAAGAAAATGTTGGGAAAACTCTTATGGACATTGGCGTAGGCAAAGAATTTATGCAGAAGACCCCCAAAGCAATCACAACAGGAACAAAAATAAATAAATGGAACCTGATCAAATTAAAAAGCTTCTGTTCAGCCAAGGAAACATCATTAGAGTGAATAGACAACCTACAGAATGGGAGAAAATATTTGCTCTCTACACAACCAATAAAGAGCTGATAACAAGAATCTATACAGAACTTAAGAAAATCAACAAGAAAAAAAATCAAACAACCCCATCCATAAATGGGCAAAGGATATGAACAGAAACTTTTTGAAAGAAGACAGAGTAACAGCCAGCAAACATATAAAAATGTGCTCAACATCTCTAATCATAAGGAAAATGCAAATCAAAACCACAATGAGATATCACCTAACTCCAGTGAGAATTGCTTTTATAAAAAAGTCCCAAAACAACAAATGGTGATGTGGATGTGCAGAGAAAAGAACACTCCTACACTGCTGGTGGGCCTGAAAATCAGTACAACCCCTGTGGAAAATAATTTGGAGATACCTCAAAGAGCTAAAAATAAAAATATCATTTGATCCAGCAATCTCACTACTAGGCATCTACCCAAAGGAAAAAAAGACATTCTAAAATAAAGACACGTGCATGCGAATGTTTATGGCAGCACAATTCACAGTCTATGTCTTTTGATTAGAGAATTTAATCCACTTGTGTTCAAGGTAATTATTGATAGGGAAGGTCTTACTACTGCCATTTTTTTAGTTGTTTTCTGGTTGTTTTGTAGATCCTTTGTTCCTTTCTTCCTCTCTTGGTGTCTTCCTTTTTAATTAAGTGATTTTTTCTCGTGATATGTTTTGATTCATTACTTCTTAATCTTTTGTGTATCTATTATTGGTTTTTGCTTTGTGATTCCTGTAAGGATTACATAAAACATCTTCTATTTATAAGATGGTATTTAAAACTGATAGCAACTTAAGTTTGATTGCATAAAGAAAACTCTACATTTTCACTCTACCCCCTACGCATTTTATGTTTTTGCTGTTACAACTCATATAATTTATATTGCATATTCCTAAATTATTATAGCTATTAATATCTTTAATGTTTATCTTTTAACCTTCACACTAAAGACATAAGTTATTTACACATCACATTTGCAGTATTAGAGTATTCTGAATTTGACTGTGTACTTAGTTTTACTAGTGAGTTTTATACTTTCATATGTTTCATGTTACTAAGTAGCATCATTTTCTTTCAGCTTGAAGAACTCCCTTTGCATATCTTGTAAGACAGGTGTGGTGGTGATGAGGTCCCTCAGCTTTTGTTTGTTTGGGAAAGTCTTTATTTCTCCTTCACTTCTGAAGGGCAGCTATGCCAGGTAAAATATCTTTGTTTGGCAGGTTTTGCTTTCAGCATATTGAATATATGCCACTCTCTTGGCCTGTGAGATTCCTACTGAGAAATCTGCTGTTAGCCTTATTGGAACTTAAGTGATATATTTATTTTATTTTGCAGGTTTCAGGATCCTCTCTTTGTCTTTGATTTTTGATAGTTTGATTATAATATATCTTGGTTAGTCTATCTGGATTGAGTCTTATTAAAAACCTTTGACCTTCCCGTATCTGGATATTTACATCTTTCCCCAGCATTGGAAAGTTTTCTGCTTTCGAGTTTTCTGGCTCTTTGTCTCTTCTCCTTCTTTAGCTTCTGTAATTTGAATATTTGTACTTTTGATGCTGTCCCATAAGTCCTATAAGCTTTCTTTGTTCCTTTCATTTCTTTTCTTTTTTCTTCTCCATTTTCAAATAATCTGTCTTTTAAGACACAATTTTTTCCTTTGGTGGTCCCTAATGTGCACTTACGCTTCAGTGGACATTTTGATGCCTGTCAGGAAGATACACACTGTACCTGTCTTCACAGAGCTCGCAGTGTCACAGGAAATGTAGACATACAACAGTGTTCATGTCTCATCTAATTTATGATTATTCTTATTATTTACCCCAATGTGCTTTGTAAAAAGTAGTTCAGAATCACCTTCTCATTAATGTGTTCTTGTTCTTCCTCAACAAAATACTACCAAGTCTAACCCAGAAACTTATAAATGTTATTATACTTCATGACCAAGTAGCATTTGCCCTAGAAATTTAAAGTTGGTTCAACAGATAGAAATCAATCAATGTGACATACCATATTATTAATAATGGAATAAAGGACAAAAATCACTTTGCCAGTTTATTGTTTCTTCAGAGGACAATTCAAGGCATTCACATTTATTGAGAGGATTGATATTTGGGGTAGATTTCCATTCATATTGTTGGGTGAATTCCTATTGTTTTGTTTTACTCCTCAAGCCATCATGGAATCCAGGTTCTAGACTTTAACTCTTGAGTGATTTTACTTTGGTATGTTTGTTGGCTATTAGTCTATCTTATTCTGAAAAGTTTATGTTCATGTCTTCTCCCACTTTTTAATGGAGTTGTTTGATTTTTTCTTGCTGACTTGAGTTCTTTATAGATTCAGGTTATTAACCCTTTGTCAGATGTATAGCATGCCTTATTTCCTTTCTCTTGCCCAACCTTCCTACCAAGCAGCAAGCTCCAGAGACAATGACTGTCATTACATGTGTCAGTAATTGGTTTAAATTCTGATTGATTTAGTGGAAATTGACGCAATCCATGCAGATGAAGACCTTCACTAATCAGCATGAGTGTTCTGAGCCTTGAGATCTGGCAGGCATGAAGCCTAAGATCGTTTTATGTCTTTCCTGGCCATGCATCATATCCAAGTGTCTGTGTATGTGCCTGTGTGTGCATTTTTTCCAATTCCTCCATACACATGGATGCTTTTAAAGGCCCCAGTTTCCCTGAGAGTATTGCCCCTTGCTTCTCCTACCCATGGGTACTTAGCTGTTCAGTGTCATTCTTCTGTCAATGATCTCTTCTCTGGGAGTGTCTGGTAGTCTGTCCTCCCCTGTGGCTTTCATGAGCCATGACTCCTTTCCGTGGCTTTTCCTAGCCTGAAATCTGAGCTGCACTACCTTTGGCTGTCTGAGCTCTGCCTTAGGTGGCACAGAGACTAATCCCTCGGGCAGTCCCCGGACAGGACAGAATGCTGCAAATCAGGTCTGCTCTGCTCTCTCCAGGTTGAGAAAGAGAAGTGGGGATCCGGCCACCACCTCCGCCAAACTGCACCACGCCCCGTCAGGGAGGTGGTGGGGCACGGGCGAGTAAGATGCCCTGAGTGTGGCTTTTCCTCAGTTGCGCATTTGCTTGTCTCCAATGGATCTTTTTTTTATTTCAAAATATTAAGGGCGTAGAAATGTTGTTGTTACATGGATTCATTGTCTAATGCCAAAGTCAGGGCTTTTAGTGTGCCCATCACCAGGATAGTGTTCATTGTATCCAGTAGGTGAGTTTTTACCCCTCACCTCCCTCCCAACCTCTCCTCTTCTTGGTTTCCAATGTCCTTTATGTATCTTTGTGCCTGTGTGTACCTGTTGTTTAGCTTCCATTTATTAGTGAGAACATGTGGTGTTTGTTTTTCCATTCCTGAGATACTTCACTTAGGATAATGGTCTCCAGTTCCACCTAAGTTGCTGTGAAAGACATTATTTCATTGCTTTTTCTGGCTGAGTAGTACTCCATGGTATATATATGCCAGACTTTGGTTCCCAGAGTTTCTATCAAGTTATTCTGGCCAGTCTCTGGTTGTTTATTTAATCTTTCTGTGGGGAAAGGAGGGTCTAGAACTTCCTATTCTGCCATCACGCTGACATCACTCTCCTTTCCTGCTCTGTTTCAGTCATCTCTTTTTTGGTTCAGTGTTTCTCTGATTGCTATAAACCTTTGATCTGCAAGTTAAACTCTTTCTGACACTCACTGAGGTGTTAACACCCCTGGACGTTTGCACCAGGAATCACTCATCAGGTGGAATCTTGAATGTGTTTTCTCACATGTCATAAAAATTATTACAAGTAAAAATCATACAGGCTTATTGTACATGTAAGACATTAATTTGTTATATGTCATTCTTTCTGCAGTTGGTTCTTTTCCGTATCATTTTATAGGTTATACAGCTTTATTGATATAAGAATCTACAAGAAAAAAGTAAAGTGAAATACATGAAAGTTTGCCTGTTATCATATTAAACAAAATCAACCCATGTAGATGTGTGTGAAGCTAAACCTGAAAACTATACATGCCAAGGCTCATTTAGGATCATATGCATAAATATACACATAAATATAGATATCTTTTAAAAGTTCAACACAATGTTATGGGCATTTTCACATTGTACTTACATCTAATTCATACTCTAACAGTTGCCTGGGAAAACATTTTATCTATCTAGTCACCCATTAATGGCCTCATGTTGTTTTCAAACTTCACACTATTATAAATATCATTTGATAGGAACATCCTTGTTTATAAATCTTTACATGGTATCTGATAATATTTTAGGACAATTTATGAGGGGGTGGAATTGTCAATTAAAAGATAAGATATATTGTTTGGGACATTTTATGATTACTAGGCAATATGACTTCTAAAAGCTAATGTGTTTTTTAAAGAGAACAAAACTTTATACAAATTATATTTTTTCTGAACCACCTCATCATTGTAATATATGACATGAAATTAGAACAAGTATTTTATTTATTTTAAACATTTCTTAAAAATCCCAGTGGTCAGCTGGTAGAGTAAGGTGCACATATTGGAAAGCTGTTCCACTGTTGGTCTCGATGGGATGTGCCGACCTGGGTACAAGTGGAAATGCCAGAGAAGGAGGCGAGGCTGAACCTCAGGTGCTCAGCTTGGCACAGGCTAGGAGGGAGACAGTGCTACTGAAGGAGATCAAAAATTGTACCCCAGAGTATAGTGCTTGGCATATTTTGAGATGGCTGTTCGGAGGGCCTGCAGACAGAAGTCTCTCTGCAAAGCTAGCTTTTGTGGGGGAGATTTGCATTGTTGAGAACCTGCATTCACACAGCCCGGCTTTCTGGGAGGTCCTCTCTTGTCCAGATCCAGGAAAGGCTAACTCAGAGTCTGAAAGAAAAGGTCTGAAAAGAAACATTTCCCATCTATTCTCTCGGAGGGCTGCTCCCTGTGAGGTTTCATCTATCTATACAAGACCACCTCTGCTAGCCAGGCCCCCTCTGCCCTCCCTCCCATAACATGACTTACTGCCATAGCCTGGTTTGGCCATGCTCGGAACCCCCACTCTTTCTGCAGCCTCATGATGGCATAAAAGTGTCAACCATCTCACCACTTCTTGAGTTCTCCTATGTTGTGTCACTCCAGAGCACGTTGATAAATGTGTGTGTCTTTTTTCTGTAAATCAGCCTTTTGTCAGTTGATTATCAGTGAAACTTCAGAGGGTGAAGGGAATGTTTTACCCTTGGCCCTGACACTTCCTTAATTTGGGGTTAGGAAACACACTGGGAGGATGCCCAGCTCACATCTGAATACACTGCATGGAAAGGAACCGTGCAGCAGTCAAGAAGCGCCCAACTGGCCGTGGAGTCCCCATGCGGTGCGCATATTTGCAGGAATGTCCAAGCTAGTGATGGGGACAAGGGAGTTAGCGTCATTTTAGTAAGTACAGTCCAGGGAGAGACAAGATGACTCAGGAGCAAGTGCATTGAGAAGAGGACAAGCTCCAAAGCCCCACGTTAAGGTGCATCCATTTACAGACAGACCATGAAGGAGACAAAGAAAAGGCAGCAGAAAGGTAGGGTGAACCAGAAGAAAAATGTTATAAAATAACTGGTCAAAATGTTTTAATCACATTCTGCAGAAAATGTTCAATTTTAGGACTGAAATCAGAGAAATGTCTGTGAAGGATGAGGATGAAAATTAGACTGGGGAGGACTGAAGACAGGAAAACAAGCAGAGACAAGTGGAGACCATTCTTTTATGAAGCGAGAGAGACCCTCTATGATAGTTCATAAGGAAATAGGGTCAAGAGAGCATTTGTTTGTTTTTATTAATAGAAGAGTGACGTTTAACTAAGTGTTAAAGCTGATGGGAAGGAGCCAGTAGGAAGGGCAAAGTTGAAGACTCCAAAACAAAGGGGCTAATTCCCAGGCAGTAGGAGTAGGCAGATTTGACTTTTCTGAAGGGAGGCCTCAACTGGATGGGAAAGGAAGGGCCATCAAGAATGCCTGGGATGAGGGACAATCTGGGAGCCATGGATCTGAATCTGGAGACAACTGTCAGTGAGGCCTTTGCGAGACTGACTACGCCTTTGTAGAATGTCCACTTGTAGAACGTGTCTCCCTATCTCACAGCAACTGCAACAAATTTCAATTCCAGAGTTTACTACAGTGAGGAGTCAAGACAGAGCTCTGGCTGACGTCTCCTTAATGCAATGACAGTACATTCTATCATCTGGACAATTCAGAAAGCCAGCAGCAGTCAGTCTTTATTATGTTGGCAAACATTTTCAAGTAAGTCTTTGCAACTAAGTAAACAATGTTACCAGGAAGGCTACTGTGGTGTTTTGACATAGATCTGTCACTTGCCTTCTATCTTTTATTTTTTTTGTCACCTACAAATATCATTACATTTATTTAGAAACTAACAATTGGTTTTTTAAAGTGTTTCTCTGGTCCTGTTGCAGTTTCCACATGAAAACACAATACTCTGAACAGCACAACTAGTTTCCCAGTGAGGCTGCATGTACGAAAGGACCGTGGCCAGACCATATGTGACAGCAGAACCCTGACCCACAACCTCTGCAGCAACCCGCCCAGAGCAGTCAGGACTTGGTCAACGAATGCCAACTGCCTTATTTTGCACCCTTGTTTCTAACTCAGAAACATCCAAAGAAGGCCAAGAATGATCCCCCAACCAATCACATAAGGTGCCTCTGTTAGCCTGGTTAGTTCTAGTTTACACACCTCCAGCTTCCCAATCATAGATCCCCGAAGCCTTCCCTTTTGTTCACTTATAAAACCTTCCCACTCCTCTGCCTGTCTGTGGGCCTCTGAGAAGCACAAGTGACAGTGGCTGATTTCTTTGCTATCAAAAGCTCCAAGTACATAACCTCTGATTATTCTCACTTGAGTCCTCTTTATTTCCACACCAATAACTAATTATAGAAATGTTACCATCCCAAGAGTTAGGACACGAGGGCTAGGGATAAATTCCAGTGATGGCAGCGCTGATGTTCAGATGAGAACACAATTACCCTGCTTTATTGGAAGAGAAAACGGCACCATCATTCCATTAGACCACATGTAGCATCTGTTTACTGGAAATGGATCACCAGCACTACGCTTCTCCAGACAGCTTTGCATGGCACTAAACCATCACTGTCCATATGTAAGCAGCAGGTTTGAGGTTATAACTTCCTTATTTTGTGACTTGATGTGTTCTATCTAGGGCAGTGCTTCTCAAATTGAATGTGCTTAAGAATCACCAAGGGATCTTGTTAAATGTAGATTGAAACAAGCTCCTGTTGCATGCTGAAGTCTGGGGAGTAAATATCTAGGGCTATGGTGCCCATCCCCGGGTTGTGGACTGGTACAGGTCTGTGGCCTGTTAGGAACCAGGCCACACAGCAGAAGGTGAGTGGTAGGTGAGCAAGCAAAGCTTCATCTGTATTTACAGCTGCTCCCCATTGCATGCATCACTGCATAAACTCCGCCTCCTGTCAGATCAGCTACGGCATTAGATTCCTACAGGAGTGCAAACCCTACTATAAACTGTGCATGCAAGGCATCTAGGTTGCACGCTCCTTATCAGAATCTAATGCCCGATGATCTGAGGTGGAGCTGAGGTAGTGATACTAGCACTGGGGAGCAGCTGCAAATAGAGGTTATCATTAGCAGAGAGGTTATGTGTAATAATAGAAACAAAGTGCATAATAAATGTGATGCACTTGAATCATCCTGAAAGCCCCCACACCCCACTCCAGTCCATGGAAAAATCATCTTCCATGGAACCAGTCCCTGGTGCCATAAAGGTTAGGGACCACTGATCTAGGGTATTAAGGTTGCTCCTACACATGTCTGCTTACAAACAGAAAATGAATAGATAATTATGAAAAAAATACTAATCAGTATATCTAGCTCCATAAACACTCTCACCTGAAATCCAAGACGAACCTAAATAGAATCAATTTAACATTGCAATGAGTTTGCTGAACTGTAAAGTCTGAGGGCACAGTGCCACAAGACTGTCCTAACTGCAAACACCAGCCACAAGTTCAGGAGTTCCGAGGGCCACCCTCACTGTAGACTTACTGACTACAAATTCAGTGATTCTGTAATTCACTAGCATGACTCATAGAACTCAGGACAGTGCTCTATTTATGATTACAGTTTTATTATAGCAAAATGATAGAAATTAGAACCAACTAAACTAAAAGGTGCATAAGGAGAAGTATGGAAAGGCGCCAAACCTGAAGCTTCTGTTGTCCTAGGGAACACATCACCCTCTCAGCATTAATGTGTAGCATATACGCAGAGTACTGCCAATCCGGCAAGCTCACCCAAGCTTCAGTGACCAGAGTTGTGATTTTATTAAGTAGGCATGATTGATTCAATAATTGCCCAGGTGGTTGAACTCAATCTCCCGCTCCCTCCTCTCCCTAGAGGTTGGGCTAATGTCATATCACTCAAAGTCCCAGCCCTCTAATCATGTGGTTGCTCTTTCTGGCACAACCATCCCCTACTATGAGTGTGGTGAAGCCCACACTCAGCTGTCTCATGAATGTAAATAATCAGGTGTGATCCCAGGGCCCACCATGAATCACCAAGACATTCCTATCACTTGGGAAATTCCAAGGTTACCCCACAGGAGCTGGGGCAAAAGCCAGACCTCTATTTAGTTGAGGCCAAATTCCTATTTACATAACAAGACAATACACATGAGACATATATTATTTCAGTTTTTTTTTTACCAAAAGTAAATTTTGTCATGTTAATTTTTTTAGATGACCATATTTGCCAAAAAAATGCCAGTAGCCTAGTAGAAGTGGTTTTAGTAGGCTTAGACCACTTCCCCTTCCTCTGCATACTTCCTTGACATGATTTACTCTCAAACGGGTGGTTTCATGTCAGGCCACATATTCCTGCTTATTACTGGGTAACATGCACTTAAACAGAACCACATTATAACTTGTGTTGAACATTGCACTTCATCTTAAATTAGCATGTACTTCATTATGTTTTCAAAATGCCCATTCCACCTGATGTGACTCTCAGAATGAGCTTCTTAAAGGAAATTCTGCATGCTCCACCATAAAAATAAAACGAGAGAATTCTGCCCAGTATGTAAAAATTTGCTTTCAGTGTTCATCAAGTGTCAGTGTCTCAGCAAGTACTTGGATCAGCTTCTCAAAGTCCCAAGTTCACTCTCTCAAGCAGTGTCACACAGGCGTCCCTGACAAAGTGGACTCCTTGGATTCCGGGGTCTTGGGAGGGAAAATGTTAGGGAGGCAGCCCCTCCTGTAGAAATCTGTCCCAATGAGACTGTTTCCTTTTAATGTGCTGCATTTTACGTTAATGAACTGTGGATTATGCATTTTATGCATTATTTTCTTGAATTATGCTGCCTACATGATTGCAGACAGGATGAGACATTTAGCATGATATAAGTTAAATATGAAACATAATTAATAGTTTGGCTCCAAAATAATAAAAAATAGGTAGAGTTTATTGTGGGTTACACTACTATTTACTCAAATAATACATCATCACTGATGTGGTGTCCAATATGCAGGGGACCATTATAAAACTCTTCTCAGGTAGGACTTTGACGTCAATGGCGTGCTCTGTTATCCACAAATTCACACAATCCTATTTATGAACCAACTATCCCCGAATCACAAATGTGTCTAAATATAGCTGCAGTGCCATCTGCCTGGGCATGTTTTGATGTGAAGGATAAGCAGCCAACACATCTGACTGTTCTGGAGAAATGGAGGCCCATATGGAGCTGCATGAAAACCCTAAAACTACAAATACTCAAATTACAGTCTAACCCCAAATACGACACTTCCCATGTTCCCTGGGAGAAGATAAAAATCAGTATTTCATGACCAACCTGACTGAATGTATGAACTATTAAAGACACAGATGACAAAGCTTCTTTGCTTAGCCAAACTTTAGTCAGGATCTTGAAGCTTCTCCTAGACCCATCTGTGCACTTCCTCGTGACACCCAGTTTTAGGAAGGACCCTGCTAATTCAGATTCGCAAGAATCCCCTATTGTCGCCCATGGTATCTGATCACATCCCTTACTGCCCACTCTTGGCATCTGATTCAGAGGAACTGTCACGTCAGTTCCGCCAGAATTATCTCCAGACCTGATGTCTCTTCTTAGTAGTTTCCATCCACCAGCCCCTTTCTCCCAACTCCTTGGCTATAAATGCCCTCCTGTCCCTGGCATATTTGGTGTGGAGCACGGTTCCACACTGTGCCTCTCTTCCCCTGTTGCAATAGTCCTGAATAAAACCTGCCTTCACTGCTTAACTTCTGTTTGGCTGGGGTTGTTTTTTTGTTTATTTGCTTTATATATATATATGAAGTAAGTGCATTTTTGTTTAGACTATTTTATTTATAAGCATGCATTTGCATTAACACTTTAAATCATATACAAGATAAGAGGTTAGGCTTGAAATATTATTTATTTCTAAACTCACACTTCATGAAAATGCTTTCATTCATTCATCACACACATCTCTAAGGGCCTTCATCCTTACCTGAGCCACGGTTTGAATCATCCAACAGTTTTCCAAAGCACTTAATCTTTTCCGCCAGCTAAATTGTTAGATTGGTGTTGAATCCATGGGTGACTCTGTGATGATGCTGTCCCTCAAATTTTATCCCAAATTACAAGTTCTTAAATACAAACTGAGATTTCCCCCTTCACTATTACTGCTTTCTTAAGTAATTTGATTATGAAAGATTTATTTACAAAATATTCAAAATCACAATGAGAAGTCTTACCTCTGGGAACAATTACCAAATCTGTGTTAAATATATTTGCCTTAAAATCCATTTACCAATTCCTTTTGGTTATCTGTATAAATATTCAAAACCAGCGGAGTTTGATTGTTTGGTTTTGTCATCGTTGTTGTTGTTTAGTCAGGTTCATATAAATAACCAAGAACTCCCTTGCCTCCAAATTCATCTTCCTCTCCTGGAATACTTACCTTTCTAACAAACGTATAGCGTGCATTGTGTGGCAGGCAGGCACAATCCTAGGATCCTAATGCTATAAACTCCTTTATTATATTAGGATTTTAATATGTGTCTACTCTCTTTACTAAGAGATATTTTTCTTCTCAAAAAACAAACACAATCTGGCATTATATTCCTGCTACAAGTGTCTACACCTGGAGGAATGAGAAATAAATGGTGGTTTCTATAAATATCTCAAGAAAATTAAATATGCTCTATGTTAAAACACTCCAAAATGGTGGAACAGTTCAGGTCTTGGCATCTCCGTCTTTCTATTAGGAAAGGAAAGGAGCAGCTAAGTCTCACTTTTCTTCCTGTATGAGCAGTGGTGCGACAATTTGTTGAGATATTAGATCATGTATTATTTCAGTGTCTCTCCTTCTCACCTTCCAAAAAAGGGCACCGAGCCTTTGTGTCACCTTCCCTCCAAGGAGGCGCCTGCCCTTGTCTGCAGTAGAAATGTCCTGAAGGTCACCTCCCTTCCTGGCTCTTGTTTTCTGAAACCCTGTGGGGCTTAAAGGAGTTACGTAATAGGGGAGAGGAAAGAGGCCAGTTCCTTCAAAAAAGGACAGGTAGAGGAAGAGGAGGATGATTCCCAGGGACTAAAAGCAGAACTTCAGATCCCATGAGAAGTGGAGTCCCCCCGCCATTCCTGGGAGGCCCAGGGGACGTGACAGGGTCCATGAAGTGAAAGCCAGAAGTTAAGAGAAACTTTATCAAGAATTCCTTCACCCACTCTTCTGCTTCAATTATCTCCTTCAGTGTAATGAACCACCCCAAAGCCAAAACAAGGGTGAACATCCCGGGGTACGCTCTATTGGGGCCATGAATGTCACAGGTCACCACATCTTTTTTTTTTTTTTTTTTGAGACAGAGTCTCACTCTGTTGCCCAGGCTAGAGTGAGTGCCGTGGCGTCAGCCTAGCTCACAGCAACCTCAAACTCCTGAGCTCAAGCGATCCTCCTGTCTCAGCCTCCCGAGTAGCTGGGACTACAGGCATGCGCCACCATGCCCGGCTAATTTTTTCTATATATATTTTTAGCTGTCCATATAATTTCTTTCTATTTTTAGTAGAGGTGGGGTCTCGCTCTTGCTCAGGCTGGTCTCGAACTCCTGAGCTCAAACGATCCGCCCACCTCGGCCTCCCAGAGTGCTAGGATTACAGGCGTGAGCCACCGCGCCCGGCCAGGTCACCACATCTTGCAAAGGAAGTGCCATGACCTTGAGGGATTGTACAGATTTGGACGTGGAGGTGTCAGCGGCTGGTGGGCATGAGGTGAGCAGCAGACCATGGGGCTTCTCCAGGTGACACATGAGCCTTCTGGATCCTGTGCTGCCCCCAGAAGAGACCCCCACCCCACCCAGCCACCATCACCAACAAAAACAAAAATAAAACAGGAAAGGCTGAGACAGATTTCCCAGGCAGGTAAGTATGACAATAGTGCAGCACAACAGTATGACAGTCACTGCGGAGATTTCAGATCAGCCCAGACAAGGCCAGGCCAAATTTCCCAACACTCAGCTTTGGTCTCATTTGTGTATGGCTGTCATTTGCTTTCCTAGCCATCCGAGTAATACTGTAGTAATATCAGTTTCCTTAAATTACTCTGGGAAAAACCCGGCACAAGCGCACGGTGGGGAGGAGGGGGCGCATGTGCACTCCAGTGCCTTTCCTGCTCTGTGCCCACCCCTGACCTGCCTGTACTCCTAGTGCCCTGTATCGCCTGTGCTTTGCCAAAGCTGAGCCAAGGCTTCAACGGGGTTCTCACGACCACTCAAGGGGGCTGTTCTCATGACATGTTTCACGGCCACATAAGTGAATTAAAGCAGCACTTCGTCATCACAATAATTTGACTTAGAGCAGATATAACACACCAAGAAGAAATCTTACTGGAAAATAAAATGTTGCTTGGAATCAAAATCCTGTATCATCATAAAGTATCAATTTTTAAAAAGTATTATCATTATACCTATTTATGTCACATATTTTCCACTTGGGCTATTTCTTTGTCCTGGGTTACTAATTATACAATTGAGACATGGACTTATACATAATTCAGATTTCACTCTTCCGTTAATTAATAGAGTTGAGAGTTTTTGTTTCTGCTTAGCTGCTGTTATTTTTTATTGTCACTATTGTGCCACATTGTGGCAATTTGGAAATTCAATTACTTAGTGTTAAAAATCACTTTAGGTGTGACTATCTCTTAAAAGCTATTTCAACCTGCAAAACATCTAATACAGTAGTGTCTGCATATCTGTCTCATTTGCTGTTCTGAAGATAAAAATTAAAAAAAAAAGTCCAGCCATCAAGTTCCCCCTGAAGTGCATATAAATTTGAGTGAATCCCTCTCTTCTTGAAGTACTTAAATATTCTAAGGTTTCTGATCTGTCATGAAGTGAACTACCTCACTCGTTTGTAAGTCTGGCCCCTGTAAGTTAGGTACCAAGACAGTTTTCTCAAGAGAGAATTGAAAGCATTGGCTCCATAATGCCAACTTTAGTTCCTTAAAAGTTGCTGGTCATAGCTGATTAAACAAACATTATTCTCAACTACGACATTCTGGTCAAAATCTCATTGTATAGTCAATTTTTCCAATTATATCCCGCTAAAAAGTAGGGAAAATTGCTGCTGAATTTATGTAAATAACTATATTTCCATGCAAAGTAAAAGGATTCAATGAAGGTGCCTGAATTATGGGGTATGTGTGTTGGAGGGGAGTTCAGTACTTACCATTAAAAATATTTCATTACAGTTTAGAAAAGCGGAGTTTGCTAAATTATTATGAAAGGTTATCGGTCCACAGAAGATGAAGAGTTAAAATGATTGTGGTTTTTTTATTAATGATAATCTTCAAATGTGAAAGTTGTGATAAGAGTTCATAACAAGAATAATGCAACTGATAAGAAAATTTGGCTGATCCTGGGGCATGCAGAACAAGATAATAAAGCCAATTCCCCCCCAAAATTTTAGACAAAATGTCTCTAAGCATACCAATTAAGTGTATTTTCGAAAGACAGCAAAAGTTACATATCATCTATAAAAATGGATGAACATAATTTTTATAAAAAGGAAAAATCTTGACATGTAAATTAATAATTGTGAGATATACATATTATATCATGAATATACCAACATATCAAATAAAGACATTTGATGGAATTTGGAGTAGGTCCTAGACATCTGTATTTTTATAAAACCTCATAGGCAAGTCTGATGTACATACCCAGTGGATAACCACTGGCCTACAAGATGCTAGATTCAAAATGAAAGAGAAAGGTTGTAGCCAAGTGAGCATTTTAAATAACAATTTAATTGTTAACACTAGACTGCTGTTGCCTAATATCAGTAGAGAAAGCACCACCAGGACTCTGAAAATATAGGAAAACTCAACTCAGTACTAACTATTTCAGTGTTTTCCCTGATGTTGAAATATATTATGAAAAGTGGGGACATTGACAAATTTCTGGGGACTTCCCATGACATGTATAATTTCTAAAATATTTTTATTAATTAAATTGTATTTAAATAAATTTACCTTAGGGAGCACTGAGCATCTCTCTTGATCTGACAACTCTTCCTATGGAACTCATCAATAGTCATATATAAAAAAGAAACTATTTCTAGCAGCCTTCTTTTTATACAGTACAAGCATAAATCTTTGTGAATTATCAGGTATCTTCAGAGAATTTAAGAGCTTTATGTACAAAAGATAACTCAAAGATTTTAATTTATTTTTATTATATTTAGGATCTGATTTTATGAAGGCAAACTTTTTTAAGTTGCCAGAGGAGATTTGAATACTTAATTAAGATAGGATTATAGGTGCCTCAAAAACAACACATTTAATCAAAGCAACAACAAATCATCTACAAATAAACATAGAAGTTACCATGATTGTAAAAAACCTTCAGTCATAAGTGAGGAGGCTTTGTTGCTTTTTTTAAATAGTAAAGGAGATAATAAAGATGATATAAAGCAGAGAAAATTATTTCAGTAAATGCCAGAATTTTCACTATCTAATCACATTATATACACCCACACACGCAGTAACCCTCTGTAGTAGGCAGAATTTAAAGATGTGCCCACAAGGTTCCTGAGCCCTGGTTAGTCAGACACTAATTTAGACAATGCTATGAAAGGACTTTTTCAGATGGAATTAAGGCTACTAATCAGCTGACTTTAAAATAGGGAGATTATTCTGGATTGTTCAGTTGGCCCCAGTGTGATCTCAGGAGCCCTTAAAAGTAGAAGAGAAAGGAAGCAGAGGGGGCTGCAGAGATGAGGTAAAAGTGGAGGTCAGAGGGATCAAAATGGGGGCCGTGACCAGCCATTGCCGGTGTTGAAGATGGAGGACGGGTCCCTAGCCAGGGAATATGGGTGGCCTCCGGGAACTGAGAACAGCCCCCATCTGACCTCCAGAAAGGAACTCAATCTTACAGCCACAAGGACTGATTTTGAACAACAATCGATCAACAATAAGCTTAGACGCTAACACTCGCCAGGACCAGAAAGGCAGGTAACCCTGTCAATACCTCGATTTTGGCCTGTGAGAACCTGGCAGAGGACTGGATAAGCCCAGCTGTGCCTGGACTTTTGATCTACAGAACTGTGAGATAATAAACAAGTGCTTGCTGCTTTGAACATCTAAGTTTGTGGTAATCTGTTATGGTGGCAATAAAAAACTCATAAACCATTCACACTGTAGGCAAAGACAGCCAATAGAAACTGTCCCTAATGATGCCCAGATGTAGGACTTAATAGACAAAGATTTTAAATCAGCTTGTATTAGTTCCCTACAGCTGCTGTGACAAAGTACCACAAACTAGGTGGCTTTAAACAACGCAAATTTCTTGTCTCACAGTTCTAGAATTTGGAAGTATAAAATCAAGGTGTTGTGCTCCTCCAAAACCTGTAGGGAAAAACTTCCTGGCTTTTTCATGGATTCTGGTGCTTTGCTTACCTTTGCCTACCTTGGCTCACAGCAGCAGAACTCCCTCCTTTTTGCCTGTGTTATGTGGTGTTTTCCCTGTGTGTACCTATCTTCATGTGACCGTTTCCTTATAAGGACACCAGTCTTACAGGATTAGGAATTCACCCTACTCCAGTACAACTTCTTCTTAACTTTAGCTATTATATCTAGAAAGACCCTATTTCCAAATACGGCCACATTCTGAGATACAGAGGGTTAAGATTTCAACATACTGCTTTTGGGAGGACACAAACCCATAACACAGCTATTTTAAATATGTTCAAAGAACTAAAGGAAATCATGTCTAAATAATTAAAGCATGAGAATGATATATTACCAAATAGTGAATATCAATGAGGAAATGGAAATTATAAAAAAAGGAAACAGAAATTCTAGAATTCCAAAGTACGATAGCTTCAATGAAAAATTCATTAAATCGGTTCAACAGCACATTTGAACAGTCAGAAGAGTCAGAAAACTCGAAGATATGTCATTTAACATTATTTGGTCTGAAGAACAGAAAGAAAAAAGAATGAATAAATATGAACAATCCCCCAGAGATCTGATGGACATGATCAAACCTACCAACATGTGCATACTGGGAGTCCCAGAATAAGAGATGTGAGAAGGGCAAAAAGAATAATTGAAGAAATCATGGCCAATCCGAGAAACTTAACGAACTCCCAGTGGGGTAACCCAAAGACATTACACCAGGACACATTGTAAAGAAACTGTTGAAAATCAAAGGCAAAGAAAGAATTGTGAAAGCCACAAAATAAGTGACTTATCATGTGTAAGAGATCTTCAATAACAGTAACAGTTAATTTCTTAGGCAAAAGCATGTGGGACAACATATTCAAAGTTCTGGAAGGAAAAAAAAAAACGTATCAATCAAAAATTCTGTATCTGGCAAAACTATTCTTCAAAAATAAAAGAAGAATCAAAACATTCCCAGATAAACAAAAATTTCGAGAGTTTGTCACTACCAGACCTGTCCTACAAGAACTACTAAAGGGAGTCATTCAGTCTGAGATGAAAAGATGCTAGATGGTAACTTGAATCCACATGAGGAAATAAAGAACACTGGTAAAGGCAACTGCTTAGGTCAGTATACAAGACTGTATAAAAGGACTGTAATGTGTTTTGTTTGTAACTCCTTTTTCTTAGTTAATTTAAAAGGCAACTGCATAAAGCAATGATTATGATTATAAAACTGCTGGTGGGCACACAATGTATAAAGACATAATGTGCGCCAATACACCATGAAGGGGATGTGTGAGGGATGGAGCTATGTGGGAACAAAAGGTTTTTATACTGCTGAAATCACGTTGATATCAATCCAAATAAATTAATATATTAATTATAACCCCAAAGCAATCATTAAGAAAATAGCTACATAATAAATACATGGTAAAATAAATGACAAGGTAATTTAAAGGATACAGTAGAAAATATCCACTTAACACGAAAGAAGACAGTAATGGAGAAATTGAGGAACAAATATAAGTCAGACGCAAATAGCAAGATGGCAAGAAGGAAGTCCTACCTTATCAATACATCAAATGCAAATGGATTAACATGCAGAAATTATCATACTGAATTATAAAACATGATCCAACTATATACTGCCTACAATAGACACTTTAGATTCAGAGACAAAAATAGGCTGGAAGTAAAAGGATAGAACATGATATTTAATGCAAAAAGTTAGCAAAAATGGAGAGCTGAAGTGGCTATGCTTATTAGACTTAATCAGAATTTAAGACAAATATTGTTACTATAAGAAAGAAATCTTATAATGCCAAAGGATCAATTCATCAAGAAGACATGACAATTATAAACACATATGCACCTAACATCAGACCATGAAGCAAAACCTCATGGAACTGAAGTGAGAAATAGAGTTCTACAATAAATGCTGGAGGAGAATCAAAGATGGCGGAGTGGTGGTGACGGCCCGAATCTGCACTCCCGGGGAGGAAGGCATCGATCCGGACCTGCCACAACGCTAGAGGACCGCTCCCACACAGGAACAGCGGTGTGAATCCACGGAGAATCAGCGTGGGACAAACAGAGCGAGTGAGGTCTGAGGTGAACGAAAATTAGGAATGCGGGACAGACACTAGCCAGCGGAGCGCGGGTTGGTTACACTCGCCCCCAGCCGGGGTGGGTGCAGCCTCTCGGGAAAGCGGCTTGCCCTCCGCTCCCAATTGAACAGAGCCCTGACCCAGGCCAGCGCAGAATCACTGAGGGATACGTGGCGCATTGCAGACAGGAGGCTTTTTTGCGAAATTACCTTAGAAACTGGGGGATCTCAGCTGAGACAGCGCTTGGCGAGGAGGGACGGATCTGCCCCAGGGCGGAAAAACACAAAAAATTCCCGGACAGCAAATAGCGTCGTACCTCGTGCTGCCTTTTTCGGCAGTTCTCCAGCTGGCCACCCCCGGTGCGTGTCCTTGCTGGCCAGCCCCTGGGCAGTGGCGGTCTCTGCCTGCCGGGGAGCCGGTCCCCTCCAGCCCCAGAGCTCGGCAGGCGCCATCTTGAAAGCGAGGGCGAAACGGCTCGGGAGCCAAAAAGTGCCCAGCGGCTCTTTCTGCCCGTGCTGCCTTTTTCGGCGGTTCTCCAGCCGGTGACCCCCAGTGCGCATCCTTGCTCGCCAGCCCTTGGGCAGTGGCGGTCTCTGCCTGCCGGGGAGCCGGTCCCCTCCAGCCCCGGAGCTCGGCAGGCGCCATCTTGAAAGCGAGGGCGAAACCGCTCGGGAGCCAAAAAGTGCCCAGTGGCTCTTTCTGCCCGCGCTGCCTTTTTCGGCAGTTCTCCAGCTGGTGACCCCCGGTGCGTGTCCTTGCTCGCCAGCCCCCGGGCAGTGGCGGTCTCTGCCTACTGGGGAGCCGGTGTCCTCAAGCCCCGGAGCTCTGCAGGCGCCATCTTGAAAGTGAGGGCGAAACCGCTCGGGAGCCATAAAGTGCCGAGCGGCTCTCTCTGCCCGGCGCCCTCCGCTGGTCTCTGAACCAACGCCAGGAGTGCGAGATATGCCGGGGACGCGCTCGGGGTGAAGGGGCAGAGCTGCGCTAAGGCATTAAAAAAAAAAAAAAAACAAGAAGAATAGGCTCGCCTAACTGTATATTTTATTCTTGGTAAATTTCTTCTGGGTTTTGTTTGTTTGTGTTTGTGTTTGTTTTTGTTTTTTTTGGTTTTTTTTTTTTTTTCTTTTCTTTTCTTTTTCTTTTTTTTTCCGGGCCTCGGCAGGCACCTTTGCCCTCTGGGCCTCTGGCTGCCGCGCCTTTTTGAGCGCGGAGGTTGGATCCCCACCACCCTCGGAGCTGTGCGGGCGCGCAGACGCCATCTTGAAATCCACTGGGAAACCGCCGGGGACCCAGCCGGGCGGGCGTGAAGGGGCGGAGCTGCACTAAGGCGTAAAAACAAAAACATTTAATGACCGCTCTGGACCCAGCCGAGCGGAAGTGAAGAGGTGGAGCTGTGCTAAGGCGTAAAACAAACAAACAAACAAAAAAACATTGAGTCGCTGAATTATATACTTCAGATTTGTGTATCTTTCTGCCTTGCGGTGTGGTGAGGTGCTATGTAGTTTGTTTTTGTTCATTTTTGTTGGCGTTTCTGGTGTTTTTTGGTTTGGCTTTTTGCGTTTTTTTTTTCTTTCTTTCTTTTTCTTCTTTTTTTTCTTTTCTCTTTCGTTTTCTCCTCTTTCTTTTCTTTCTTTCCTTTTCTTTTTTCTTTTCTTTTTTTTTTTTTTTTCTCTTTCTCCTCACTTTTCGCCTTCTAACTGGGGACCCACGGTGAGCTTCGGAACGGGCCAGGTCCCTGGCTCTGGTACATACCGGATCCTGAGCAGTCACCCCCAGGGCCGGCGATCTGCAGGCACGCAATCGCCATTCTAGGGCCCACAGCCAAGTCACTGCGGAGCATTAGGGTACCAAGAGGCTCCCTGGACGGCCCTCTCCCCTGGTCCACGGACCTTATATAGGGTCCCCGCCCAAGTGTAAACACTGAATACTTCTCCAGAAGCGAGAGTGTGGAACCTGATCCCTGGGGCATTGGGCCAAGACAGACTTTTGCCCGTGGGTGCTACAGCAACTGGGGCGCTGAGCAAGTGAGGTCACCGTCCTCTCCCCATAGCTAGTATCTTGCCTGCAGATAGAGTCAGAAACCTCCCCTATAGAGGAAGAACCAAAGGGAAACAAACAAACAAACAAACAAACAGAATTTCGGTCTACTATTAGTGTGGACCCTGCCTGCCTTCTGAAAGACCACAACACAGTGTCCTAACTCACCAAAGCGGTCTTGGATCACTCCAATCCTCTAGGATTGGACCCATCGGAAGCAGTCCCTCAACGGAAACAGAAAAATCTCTAAACAATACACAACAGTCTCCCCCTCTTGCCAAAAGAAGCAACATACCTAGACTGTTTCACAGCCTAAGAATAGAGCACAAAGAATCCTGTTAACCAGACTAAATCTATAAGTAAAGATCCAACGATAAATCTAGATGGGAAGGGCCCAGCGAAAAAACACGGAGAGCACAAAGAATCAAATGGAAAGCTCATCCCCAAAGAGAAATACCAGCTCCCAACCATTTGACACAAATCAGACTCAAAACACCAGCATGTCACAGGAAGAATTCCAATTATGGATTATAAACAAGCTGAATAATATACAAGAATCAATGGATAAACAACACAAGGAAAACACAAAAAAAATACAGGATTTGGAGGAAAAATTCACTAAAGAAATTGAAATATTGAAGAAAAACCAAACTGAACTCCTAGAAGTGAAGAATTCACTCAGAGAGCTACAAAACACTGTGGAAAGTCTCAAGAGCAGGGTAGATCAAACAGAAGAAAGAATCTCAGAAATTGAAGATAACTCCTTCCAACTAAATAAGTCAGTCACGGAGATAGATCGAAAAAGTAAGAGAAATGATCTGAGTCTTCAAGAAATGTGGGATTATGTGAAGAAACCTAACTTGAGAGTTATTGGCATTCCTGAGGGTGAAGAAGATAATAAGCAAGGGTTGGACAAGCTATTTGAAGACATAATCGAGGAAAATTTTCCAGGTCTTGCCAATACTCTAGACATACAGATTCAAGAAGCTCAAAGGACCCCTGGGAGATTCATAGCAAATAGGAAAACACCACGCCACGTAGTCATCAGGCTGACCAAAATATCCACTAAAGAGTCACTTCTCCAAGCTGTAAGGAGAAAGAAACAAGTAACTTACAAAGGAAAACCCATCAGAATTACGCCAGATTTCTCAGCTGAAACCTTACAAGCAAGAAGAGCCTGGGGCCCCATTTTCACGCTTCTGAAACAGAATAATGCCCAGCCTAGAATCTTGTACCCAGCTAAGCTAAGTTTTCTATACGAAGGAGAAATCAAGACATTCTCAGATAAACAAAGGTTGAGGGAATTCACCAAGACAAGACCAGCCCTCCAAGAAGTACTCAAAAGAGAATTACACACGGATCAGCACAAGAAAGATCCACGAATGTAAAACTACTCAAGAGCTAAAGATCAAATTCCAGATACCACAATGGCCCAGGAGAGAAAACATCACAATGAAGTTCTACCCAACAAGCTGAACAAAAAACTGTCTCACTTATCAGTTTTCTCAATAAATGTGAATGGCTTGAACTCCCCGCTCAAGAGACATAGACTGGCCCAATGGATAAAAAAATACAATCCAAGTATCTGCTGTCTTCAAGAAACTCACCTAACCTGCAAAGATGCATTTAGACTGAAAATAAAAGGATGGAAATCGATATGTCAAGCAAATGGTAACCAAAAGAAAGCTGGTGTGGCAATCTTAATTTCCAATAACTTAGCTTTCAAACCAACAAAAATAATAAAAGACAAAGATGGCTACTACATACTGATTAAAGGCACAATTCATCAAGAAGCCATGACTATACTCAATATATATGCACCCAACCTAGGTGCACCTAGATTCATAAAGCAAACCCTACTAGATCTGAACCAAATGATAGATAACAATACTGTAATAGCTGGAGACTTTAACACCCCACTGACAGTACAGGACAGATCCTCTAAACAGAAAATAAACAAAGACATAATGGACCTAAATAGAATGCTAGAACAAATGGGCATGGCTGATATCTATAGGACATTCTACCCAAAGTCCACAGAATATACATTCTTCTCATCAGCTCACGGGACATTCTCTAAGATTGACCATGTCCTAGGACATAAATCATGTCTTCAAAAATTCAAAAAAATAGAAATTATACCATGCATCTTCTCAGATCACAGCGGAATAAAAGTAACAATGATCACAAACAGAAACCCTCACTCTTACTCAAAGTCATGGAAGCTAAATAACCTTCTCCTGAATAATTATTCTATAAAAGAAGAAATCAAGATGGAAATCAAAAATTTCTTTGAATTAAATGACAATGGAGATACAACTTATCAAAATCTATGGGATGCAGCTAAAGCAGTCCTGAGAGGAAAATTCATATCCATAAATGCCTATATCAAAAAGACAGAAAACATGCAAATAGACAACCTAACGAATAGACTCAAAGAGCTGGAGAAAGAAGAACAGAACGATCCCAAACCCAGCAGAAGGCGAGAAATTACTAAGATCAAATCAGAACTAAATGAAAAGGACAACAAAGAAACTATAAGGGAAATTAATAAAACAAAAAGTTGGTTCTTTGAAAAGATAAACAAAATAGACACACCCCTGGCTAGACTAACCAAGAGCACAAAACTAAATTCTCTAATAACCTCCATTAGGAACATGAAAGGAGAGATCACAACCGACGCTACAGAGATACAAGATATCATCTATGAATTCTACAAAAATCTTTATGCACACAAACTGGAGAACGTGGAGGAAATGGACAAATTTTTAGAAACACATAGTCTTCCCAGGCTCAACCAGGAAGAAATAGAGTACCTGAACAGACCAATATCAAGAACTGAAATCGAAACAGCAATAAAAAACCTTCCCAAAAAGAAAAGCCCTGGTCCAGATGGGTTCACACCTGAATTTTACCATACATACAAAGAAGAACTGGTGCCCATCCTACATAAACTATTCTCCAATATTGAGAAGGATGGAGTTCTCCCCAACACGTTCTACCAAGCCAATATAACATTGATACCAAAACCTGGAAAGGACACAACAAAAATAGAGAACTACAGACCAATTTCCCTCATGAATATAGATACAAAAATTTTCAATAAAATACTAGCAAATCGAATCCAAGTACTTATCAAAAAAGTAATCCATCACGACCAAGTGGGCTTCATCCCCGAGATGCAGGGGTGGTTCAACATACGTAAATCTATAAATGTAATTCACCACATAAATAGAAGCAAAAAAAAAATCATATGATACTCTCATTAGATGCAGAAAAAGCATTTGACAAAATTCAACACCCTTTTATGATAAAAACGCTTAACAAAATAGGCATTGATGGAACCTACCTAAAAATGATACAAGCCATATATGACAAACCCACAGCCAACATCATACTGAATGGGGAAAAACTGAAAGCACTCCCACTTAGAACTGGAACCAGACAGGGCTGCCCATTGTCTCCATTACTTTTCAACATAGTATTGGAAGTCCTTGCGAGAGCTATCAGGCAAGAGAGCAGAATCAAGGGAGTCCAAATAGGGAAGGAAGAGATCAAACTCTCACTTTTTGCTGATGATATGATGTTATATCTGGAAAACCCCCAGGATTCAACCAAGAGACTCCTGGAATTGATTAACGAATACAGCAAAGTCTCAGGCTACAAAATTAATATACACAAATCAGAGGCATTTATATATGCCAATAACAGTTAATCAGAAAACCAAATTAAAGACTCAATACCCTTCAAAATAGCAACAAAGAAAATAAAATATCTAGGTATATATCTAACTAAAGAGGTAAAGGACCTCTATAAGGAAAACTATGAAACACTGAGAAAAGAAATAGCAGAACTTGCAAATAGATGGAAAAATATACCATGCTCATGGATTGGAAGAATCAACATTGTTAAAATGTCTATACTACCCAAAGTGATCTACAGATTCAATGCAATCCCTATTAAATTACCAACATCATTCTTTACAGACATAGAGAAAATAATTATACACTTTGTATGGAATCAAAGAAGACCCCGTGTAGCAAAAGCAATTTTAAGCAACAAAAGCAAAATGGGAGGTATTAATTTGCCAGACCTCAAACAATACTACAGGGCCGTGGTTCTTAAAACAGCCTGGTATTGGCACAAGTGCAGGGACACAGACCAGTGGAACACAACAGAAAATCCAAATATAGAACCATCCTCATATAGTCAACTAATTTTTGACAAAGCGGGAAAGAATATACTCTGGGGACAAGAATCCCTATTCAATAAATGGTGCTGGGAGAATTGGTTAGCCACTTGTAGAAGACTGAAACAGGACCCACAGCTTTCACCTCTCACAAAAATCAAATCACGGTGGATAACAGACTTAAACCTTAGGCGTGATACAATCAGAATTCTAGAAGAAAATGTAGGAAAGACTCTTACAGACATTGGCCTAGGCAAAGAATTTATGAAGAAGACCCCCAAGGCAATCACAGCAGCAACAAAAATAAATGAATGGGACATGATTAAATTAAAAAGCTTCTGCACAGCCAAAGAAACAGTCCAGAAAATAAACAGACCACCTACAGGATGGGAAAAAATTTTTGCATACTACACATCAGATAAAGGACTGATAACAAGAATCTATTTAGAACTCAGGAAAATCAGCAAGAAAAAATCAAGCAACCCTATCAAAAAGTGGGCAAAGGACAGGAATAGAAATTTTTCTAAAGAAGATATAAAAATGGCTAACAAACATATGAAAAAGTGTTCAACATCTCTAATCATCAGGGAAATGCAAATCAAAACCACAATGAGGTATCACTTAACCCCAGTGAGAATGGCCTTTATCAAAAAAACCCAAAACTACACATGTTGGCGTGGGTGTGGAGAGACAGGAACACTAATACACTGCTGGTGGGACTGCAAACTAGTGCTACCCCTGTGGAAAGCATCATAGAGGTATCTTAAACAGATTCAAGTAGACCTGCCATTTGACCCAGCAATCCCATTACTGGGCATATACCCAAAGGAAAAAAGGTCATTCTGTAACAAAGACACATGTACCCGAATGTTTATAGCAGCACAATTCACAATAGTAAAGATGTGGAAACAACCCAAATGCCCATCAATACATGATTGGATTAGTAAACTGTGGTATATGTATACCATGGAATATTACTCAGCTATAAGGAATGATGAAGATACGACATCTGTATGGTTCTCCTGGAGAGAGTTGGAACCCATTATATTAAGTGAAGTATCCCAAGAATGGAAAAACAAGCATCACATGTACTCACCAGAAAATTGGTTTCCCTGATCATCACCTAAATACAAATCTGGGAACGACACCAATTGGACATCAGACTGAAGTGGGGGGTGGGGGAGGGGATGGGTGTATGCCTACACAATGAGTGCATTGCGCACCGTTTGGGGAGTGGTAACACTTGAAGGTGCTGACTCGGGAAAGGGGGGTGGGGAAAAAATATGAAACTGTTGTTTTTAACTTGCACTGTTCACTTAATAATTTATCATGAATATTTCCCATATTATTTCATATCATTGTACAAGAAATAATGTATACATTATGAGGACATACTGTATCTAACAAGATATACTGTTAGACTCTTTGATTCTGTAAAATTAAATTAAAAAAAAATTAAAAAAAAATAAAAATAAAAAAATAAAAAAAAATAAAAAAAATAGCCAAAATGTGAAAACAAAACAAAAAAAATAAATAAAAATAAATGCTGGAGACATCACTACCTCACTTTCAATAATTGGTAGAAGCAGGACAGAAGACTAATTAGAAAATAGAAGGCTTGATCAAAACTATAAACCAACTAGACCTCACAGACATCTTTAGAACTCCATCTACCAACAGCAGAACATACGTTATTCTGACGCAAATACAGAACATTCTTGAGAAATGTCAGGCCAAAAAAAAAAAAAAAAAAAAAGTCTGAATAAATGTAAAAGCACTGAAATTACACAAAGCGTGTTTTTTGTTCACAAGGGAATGAAACTAGAAATCAGTAACAGAAGAAAATTTGGAACATTTTCAAATACATGGAAATTAAGCAACATACTTCTAAAAAACCAATAAGACAAAGAAGAAATCACATATGAAATTAGAAAATGCCTCGAGATTAATGAAACAGTACACTATACTAAAACTTAGGGGATGCAGTGAAAGCAGTGCTCAGAGAGAAATTTATAGCCGGAAACACTTGTTTTAAAAAGTAAATCTGATCTCAAGTTATTAACTTAGTCTCTCACCTTAAGAAAGTAGAAAAAGAGGGAGGGGCGCGGGGCAAGGGCGCTGTGACCCGTGGCGGCGTCACCGTCAGACCCCGCGGTCCCAGCGAGGCGCGGCTGCAGCCGCGGCTGGCCGGGGGCGCGGGGACGGCTCGGGGCTGCCCTCCCGGCAGGTCCCGTTATCCTGTCGCCGAGGCAGCGCCTGGCCCAGCCGGCTGGCCGTCCCGCAAGAGCCGCAGACGCGGCCCGTTTGCGTCGGCTGTGCGGGTGGGAGCGCTGCCGAGCCGCTCCGCCGACCCGCGGGAGGATGAGAAGGCGGAGGCGCCACTCGCAGGAGACTCCCAGCGGCGAGGGCGGCCACCAGGGGCGCACGGAGACCGCAGCCGCCCCGGAGTGACGGCCGGCGGCGCCCGCCAGGCCGGACGGCGGCGCCCCCAGCGGAGCGCGGAACCGGCTGGCGGCCGACCGGGCCGGCCTCGCCCTGCGCCGCAACTTGCCGACGGGCGGGGAGGGCGAGCCGCCCCGCGTGAACAACTGGCCGCTCTACCTGCTCTACTTCGCCGCGGAGCTGGGTAGCGAGCTCTTCTTCACCGTGTTCTTCCCCTTCTGCATCTGGAACCTCGACCCCCTGGTGGGCCGGAGGCTCGCGGTCATCTGGGTGCTGGTCATGGACATCCGCGTGCTGGTCATGGACATCCGCCGCTGGCCGCGGAAGCACAGCACGCCCGCCACCCGTGCTAAGTCCCGCACCGCCTGCCGCATTTCTACGGTCCCCCTCACCTACGGCTGCTGGCAGTGTCCTCTTTCTATGGACTGGTTCTTATTCCCTGCTGGCGTTCGTTCTCTAGTTCGCCTAAGCAGAATTTACACCGGGAATGCGCTCCATTCTGGGTAGTACTGTTGGATTCCATTTTCATCTTACCTGTCTTCTATCCATTAGTGGCCTGACTGACAACTTCAACCAAACTCACAAATATGCTCCATTAATCGTCATCGGGCTTCATTTTTAGCTTTGGGGATCTTTTCTTTCACTCTTGACACCTGGAGCACATCCTGAGGAGACTCTACTGAGATTCCAGGAAGTGGTGCTGGAATTGCATGTGGATCTCATGGTACTTGGAACATGGGTCTAATGGTGGGACTACAAGTGCGTGCCAAAATGCTGGGCTAATTTTTCTATTTTTAGTAGAGACAGGGGTCTCACTCTTGCTCAGGCTGGTTTCAAACTCCTGGGTTAAAGCAATCCCCTCACATCAGCCTTTCAGAGTGCTAGGATTACAGGTGAGAGCCTTCACTCTCGGCAGATGTAATTCTTAAGATTACTCAAAAAACAGTCATCAGAGCCCTTTGGACAGTAAGTATGTATGCTACAAATGCATAGAAAAAAATACAGAGCAGTAATTGTCCTTTTGAATTCTTATATCTGTGGAAGAATAGATTCCTTAGCACTTGTAAAGTATAAGCGTATTATAAATTCATACCATAAATGATAAAATTAAAATATTTCATTTCACTGAGAACTCATGCAATGCAAGGCCTTTGCAAAATGTAGTAAAACTCTGTTTCTGTTGGTTACTGTAAATTATCTTCTTATGGAACACTATGTGTTTTGAGTTCTGAATTGAAGGTAGTGGAGCAAGTCTGTCAAAATCAATTCAATTGATTTTTATTTATGCAGATGCATTGAGTTTTACAGTGGTTGCAGTTCTTTTTTGAATGTGTTACATTCCAGATGCTGAGCAATTTTTCATATTCCAAATCTTGTACCTCTTCTCTGATACTTTCCACAAATATTTTTCCTTAATAAATAATATGGCAAGCATGTTCACACTATGTTAACTAATTAGTTCTAAAATCGAAAATCTGAAGAATTAACTTTTCTAAAATAAGGTTACTGAAATGTAAAATACAAATAATTCTAATATCAGTGTTTTTATAGAATATTTATATGTTATATAAATATTTTTATAGGGGATAGGCAAAAACATTAACTAATAAGAGCTCTGGCCTCGAGTTTTGAGGGGCCTTCCTGAGACCAAACAAAGGCAAGCAAAGCTGAGAGATCAAAATAGGGAGAAGGACAACTGACACTCAGTTTGAACCCCTGGATTTCAACATTCCTGAAGTTAAACCTATCCCATTTGGACTCCTAAGTTAAATAAATATATACATTCTCTCTCTCTTTCTCTCTCTTTGTCTCTTTCTCTCTTTTTTTTGGAAAAGCTTGCTTGAGGTTTTTGTTCCTTTTGCTTTCAGTCAAAGAGATCTAATATATACATAGAATATGTGTGAACTTAATAGCATTGGGTATGACAGGCATATGTTTAGAGTATTAAAATTATATCAGTGGAATTTTATATAATATCATTTACAATGAGATAACATGTTTTTGTGATGGTTATTTTAGTGTGGAAAATGATAACTATATTAAATAGTCAGCATCATGTATTTTCATAAAATTTAAGAAGACGACCAGACCATTTACCAATACAATGATTATTTAATATTGATTTAATACAATAAAATGAGACAGGAAACATCAAATAAGCTTTATAGCTGCAGGAAAGAAAGATATAACTTTCTGATTTACATAAATAATTTGTGTATCTAGAAAAATTCAAGTCAATTAATGAATTCTCTCACTAAAATTAAGATGCATTTTATAATTAATGCATACATTTAAAGAAATACTGTCATTCATTCCCCTATTCACCTGTTAATCATAATAATAACCATTATTAAATTAGTAGTATTTCTTATCATAAATGGTGTCTGCAAAATCAAGAAAATATGACCCCTTTCTAATATGCCCTGGAGGAATGGTCTGACTTCTGAACATTGAAAAAGTATGAACGGCAAGACTGAAAATCACTGATAAATTGTCAACATGAGACCTAGGGAAGATAATAATTGTAACCAGTGATAGTGGTAAGTGGACGTATGCTGACCGTTAGCCATAAGCAAGGCAATATGATCAATAACCTGCACACAGTATCTCATTCACTTCTCTCAGCAGTATTATCAGATGGGTGGTATTGTTGTTATTATTATTAACTCCCATTTTGCAAATGAATTAAGTGGGGCTTAGGACTTCTAAGTGACTTTTCCAACTTCATGGAACTTGTAAGTAGCAGAACAAGTAGTTAAACTAAGTGCACGCGGCTCCGGGATGAGCAGAACCACATGTGGTTAGATCCCAGGCAGCCTTGAGGAGCACGGAGATTCTACTGTGTAACTTCGCACAAGTTGTTTTCCTCCCCACCCCTGTGTCTCACTTTTCTTATTTATGTGATGGGTATAACAACTAGAAGACTAAGTTAATTCCTGGAAAATGCTTACAGCAATGCCTGGCACAATCTAAAAGCTTTAGAAGTATGGGCTGTGATTAGTGTTCTGTGTTGTGTTCCTATAATTTGGTGAGTTGTCAACAAATACTGGTATTATTATTATTATGAAAATCTGATGGAACATAATTGACAAAAATTGTGAAATTTTATTTTTAAATTTTTTGAAAAAAAATCCATACAAATGCAGATGAAATTACCTAGGTGTACATTATTCCAGTGTATGAACTTAACATCTATTAATTAAACACAACGATCTTATGTAAAATTTTAAATTATCTGTGATGAAAAGAAGGGTAAATGATTTACATTGATTCTAAATAAATTTAAACATTGATTCAGCAAGACACAGTGATTTTTACGTCCCATCTTATATAGAGTGGCTGGAGAATGGTGTTACCTCATTTACTATCACTTACATGACTAAGAGACTTCACAACCCAAGTTACGCAATCAGATTTTTAGGACGTTATTTTGCAAACTTTATTGTTGCTTTATTCATACCCTCAATACGAGTGCAATAAGTTAAAACCCAATAACACTTTCAAATAATTGTTTCTAGATTTATTGCTAAATGGCAGTTAACTTTATTTATTAGAGTTGCAATCATTCACATTACACTTAGCATTATAATATTTCATAGGCTTCCTGCATCTTTAAATTTTTCAAAAAGTTGCCAGTGGTTGTTTATTTGAATATTTGCCTTAGGTGACCCAGAATAAACTCTGAGAGGTCTCCCGAGGGAGAAAAGGTGCTTTCAGCTAGTGAGTAATAGGGCACCTGGACTGACGTTGGCTAAAACACAGAGCTGCTGTTAGGGATATGTCGTCTCCCCACGGGGAAAAAAGTAATTGTTTTGTTGTGAGGATAAGCTTATGCCCAAAATAGTCTTTTTCATAAAGTTGCGCCAGTTGATTCTTTAAATAAACTAGAATTATTTCACGTAAGATATAAGAATAAAACCCTGAAATCATCTTATATTTTCATATACCCAACCTTGAATTAAAATTTCAGTTAGAAATTGTCTTAACTGGAGGGGGTTTGACATGATTTGGAATCTCTAATTATAATATTTGGGACACCACTCTTAGAATCAAGAGTGGCCAAAGTGACAGAGTTCTATGGTACATACAACATATTTCTAAAATGCAAAAGCTGCATAGGCAAGCTTTTGTAAAGCACTTTCAAACTGTTTATCTCATTCACAGTAACATGAAAGCATCGATGCCACTGTAATATACTTTAAAGATAAATTTTAAGAAACCTCGATTGTCATGCTGTTATTTTTACAGATGAGGGAAATTAAACGACATGCTTGGCTCTCGCCGGCGCCCTCCGCCTGCCGCCCAGCGCCCGCCCACCGACGCCAGGAGGTGCCCCCACCCGGCCAGGTCTCCCGCGCTAGGGCGCCTAGAGACGCTTTGTCTGGGGCGGGGCGGGCGGGAGAGGCTGCCAGGTGTCCCCCGCCGCGGGCTGGGGCGGTGGCGCTGGGCCCCGGGGCAGGGGGCTCCCCAAAAGGGGCCCCAAGCGGCGACAGCTGACATTGCGGGAGAAGTCCGGTCATCCAGGAGGTGGAGGAGAACCCGGACCTGCCCAAGGGCGAGATCGCACTGACCTTCAACATCCCGCCGTCCACGTCCACGCTGAGTACCAGCCTGAAGAACAGGCGCTCCATCCTGGCGTCGGAGCGCAAGGAGGGTGTGGCCTCCACCTGCCGCAAGACCAACAAGCTGTCCCCCTACAGCAAGTTCGACAAGTTCAAGGGCCTGCTCACCACCGCCTGGTTCCAGCAGATCCGCGCCGCTGCCTGCAGGTCAAGGGCATCATCCTCAAGGAGAAGGCGCTGCGTGTCAACGAGGAGCTGGGCGTGGACGACTTCACCGCTTCCAACGGCGCCAAGGTGGGGTGTCCTGCAGTGGCGTGGCCCGTGCCCTGGCGCGAAACTGCTGGCTGGCTCCAGCGGCGCCTGCTAGCCCGGCCGCGGTGCCCTCTGAGGGCAGCCGCGGGGGTAGGACAGGCTGGCGCGCTTAAGGCGAGCAGCCACCGTCGGCGGCGGCGGAGGGCTATGCCTCGCAGGACGTGTTCAGTGCTACCGAGACCAGTCTATGGTACAACTTCCTGCCCGACCTGGCTGGGGATGTGCGGAGGCGACTGGACTGCTGAGCCAGGCCACCCAGCGCCTGAGCGTCCTGCTGTGCGCCAACGCCCACGGCAGGGAAAAGCTGCCCAGCTGGTGGCTGGCAAGTCGGCAAAGCCCGATGCAGGCCAAGGCCGCCTGCCCTGCGACTGACTACACCGCCAACTCTAAGGGTGGTGTCACCACCCAGGCCCTGGACAACCGATTGGCTGCAGAGTCTGGACGGGTCCTGTTGCAGCCTGGCCGCTTGGCTGCCCAGTCCCTGGACGCTTCAGGCCTGTGGCATGTGCAGCTGGCTTTCTTCACACCCGGCACCGTGCATCCCCTGGAGCGGGGAGTGGTCCCACAGGTGAAGGGCCACTACCGCCAGGCTCTGATGCTCAAGGCCACTACCGCTCTAGAGGTCCAGGATTGCTCAGGCCTGCAGCTGGGCCTCAGGGAGGCCCTGCACTCATGGCTGCGGCCTGGCAGGCAGCGAAGCATTCCGACATAGCAGTGTGCTTTCTCAGAGCTGGCTTTGCAGGTGGCCCTATGCCACCATCGCTACTTCCCTCAAGAGTGAGGGGAAGGAAGAGGAGGAGGATGAGAAGAAGAAGAGGAATGTGAGAAGGAGGAGAAGGAAGAAGGGGGCAAGGAGAGAAGTTGGGGGAAGAAGAGGAGGTGGAGGAAGAGAGTGATGTTGATGACAGTGATGAAGATGAGGAGGAAGAGAGCTCCTCCAAGGGCTTGGAGGCTGAGGACTGGGCACAGGGAGTAGTGGAAGCCAGTGGCAGCTTCCAGGGTTACAGTGCCCCGGAGGAGGCCCAGTGCCCTACTCTCCACTTCCTGGAAGGTGAGACGGACTCTGAGTAAGACAGTGAGGAGGAGGAGGAGGAGGAGGAGGAGGTTGAAGAGGAGGTTGAGGAAGATGAAGATGAAGATGAAGACGATGCCGAGGATGGTGATGAGGTGCCTCTACCCAGCTTCGGGGAGGCCATAGCTTATTTTGCATGTATTGGTCAAGGTTCAGCTACAAAGAAACAGAACCCTCTCTACCCAGCTTAGGGCACAGTGGGGTCAAAGAGGGGTGCTGAGTGGCTCACAGAAGCAGAGGCAGGACTGGAGAAACAGAAACCACGAGCTTCTGGGAACAGCTGCCAGAGCAGCATCTCTGAACCAGGCCAGCGAGGGTGCACCTGCCCCTCTGCAGTCGGAAAGCCTCTGGCTCCGGTGCCTCACTGCCAGTGCCAAGATGGACCAACTGCCACCAAGAAGCTGCCTCCATCAGAAGGCCCCTGGGATCAGGAAACAGTCTGATGAGAAAGACACTGTGCTCCCACCCCAAGCTCACATCCCCTGCTGTGACCAGTCAAAGGGGTGCTCTGCATCCTGCCTGTTAGCATTCAGGGTCCGGAGACTGGACACTGCTCTGCTCATCCTTCCACGGGCAAGGCAGTGCCTCCGCCACCTTGCTCGCCAGCAAGAACAGCAGAGGCAGCAGGAGTGCGGCCTTCTCAGCACTCTGCCTTCCGAGTCTCAGGCCAAGGCATCTGACTTCCCAAACCTAAATCAAATCCAGAAGCCTGCCTGGAAAACAGTCTCAGAGGCATGTGTTTTATCTTCCCATCTCTGATGCACAGGAGAGGAGAGTGTGTGCAGAGCACTGTTTTTATATTCATCTCAGCTACCCTTTGGCTTCTCCAAATCCTTGTCTCCTATTCCCCCAACAATCACACTTCCTAACAACAGCAACAGCAATCTGCTCCTCCTAGCTGAACGCAACTCTTCTCCTCTCCTGGTATAAAAGGAAACACACCCGCCTTTTCCCCAGAGGAGAACCCGAGTGCCATCAGCCACTGCATGAGTCTCTGAGTGGTGCTCACATCTCACCAGTTCCATAAACATGCAAGATTGGAGTTCTGTAATCACCTAAGGGCTAACTTAGAATGATAACCACCAATAACAAACCCTAAATTAAAAACAAAAAGAGAAAGAGGAGGAAAATGGGTTAACATATGTAAATATAAACTGAAAACTAAAGGAATATGTATATGAAACAGTCCTAATTTCAGCAATTTGCCATGAGGCCAATGGTGGTATAAGATAGATAGATAGAAAAGAAGCTAATATATATCAATTTATTATTAACTATTCATATATGTGTAGCTGCTTATTGATATATAATTCACACATTATAAGTGAACAGTCACTAGTTTTTAGTATATTTGCAGACTTGTGTAAACACAATCATAATGAATTTTAGAACATTTTCATCGACCCAAGAGTAAATTCCGTATCCATCAGAGTCACTCCCCATTTTACTCCCAAATTCCCCCATTCCCGTGCTGGACATCTATTACTCTATTTTCTGTCTCTTGAGATTTTTTCCATCCTAGATATTTCATATAAATTGAATTATCCAATATGTGGTCTTCATTGACCGAATTCTTTTTACTTAGCATAATGTTTTCAAGGTTCATCCATGTTGTAACATGTATCAATGCTTCATTAATTTTTATTGCTGAATAATATTCCATTATATAGGTACACAATATTTTATTTATACATTCATCAGTTGATGGACATTTGGGTCACTTTTACTTTTTGGCTGTTATGAATAATGCTGCCATGAACATGTGGGCATACGTTTTTGTGTGGAGATGTGCTTTCATTTCTCTTGGGTGTAGCTTAGAAGTGAAACTGACTGGTCACATGTTAACTCTCTATTTACCCTTTTCAGAAACTGCCAGACAGTTTTTCAAAGCAGCTGCGCCATGTCACATTCCCACCAGCAGGCCGTGAGGGGTCCATTTTCTCCACGTCTTCACCGGCCTTTGTTATTATCTGTCTTTCGATTGTAGACACTGTAGTTAGCGCGTAGTAGTATCTCATAGTGGTTCTGATTTGCATTTTGCTGCTGCTTAATGAGGTTGAACATCTCATGTGTTTCGTGGCCATTTTTATATATTTCTTGGAGATATTTTTAGTCAGATCCTTTGCTCATTTTTCTCGGACTCCTGAGCTCAAGCGATCCTCCTGCCTCAGCCTCCCAGAGTGCTAGGATTACAGGGCTGAGCCACTGCGCCCAGCCTCATTTTTCAATTAGGTTGTTTTATGTCTTTTTAAAAAACTAAGATGAATAGAGACTAAGTATGTATTGCTGGAGTTTATTATATTAACCTTATTTACCATTTCTGGTGGGCTTCGTTTGTGTCTGCGGATGTGTGTTACCACTGGGTGCATTTCTTTACTTCAGTAAAGCTTTGCTCCCACCACCTCCTTTGTGCTCTTATTGTACATGTCTATATGCTACAGGCCCCCAAACACATTGCATGCACACTACTTTATGCAATTGCTCTCGAAAACATTTAAGAGCATAAAGGAGAATAAATATACATTTATACTGCCTTTCATAATTACATAGAGACCTGTACCAGTGCTGTTTGATTTTCATGTGTGAAGGTTTGAGTGTCCCTCTGGGGTCACCTCTTTCAGCCTGAAGAACTTCCTTTGGTCTTTCTTATAAGTCTTTCTTCTAGGAATGACTTTTCCCCATTTTATTTATCTAGTGATGTCTTTATTTTGCCTTCACTTTTGAATGATAGCTTTGCTGGCATAAGATTGCTGGTTGACAGTTTGTTTTTTTTTTTTCCCTTTCAACACTTTGCGTATGCCATCCATTGCCTGCCGGCTCTATTGTTTCTGATGTGTAGTCACCTGTTAAGAGTATGTGGGAGGGTTCGTTGTACATGACAAGCTACTTTTTTTCTGTTTTAAAGCTTTTGTCTTTGTCTTTCAATATTTTTACTATGAAGTGTCTGGATGTGAATCTCCGAGTCTATCCTACTTGAAGTATGTTGAGCTTCCTAAATGTGTAGATTAATGTTTTTCATCAAATTTGGGAAGTTTTCAGCTGTTATTTATTCTAATATTCTCTCTACCCCTTTCTCTCTCTCCTCTTGGTGTTCCAGTACGTGTATATTAGTGTGCTTAATGGTGTTCCACATTTCTCTGAACCTCTGTTCATTCTTATTCATTCTTTTCTCTCTCTCATCTTTGGATTGAATAATCTCAATCAGCCTGTCTTCAAGTTTGATGTTTGTGCCAGTTCTAATCTACTCTTGGAGCCCTGTAATAAATTTGTTATTTTAGTTATTGTTGTTTTCTCAACTCCTGAATTTTCATTTGCTTCTTTTTTATAATTTCTATATCTTTATTTATTGATATTCCCTATTTGATAAGACATTATCATCATAATGCCTGTCTTTATCTGTCTTAGCATGGGTCTTTATTTTAGTCCTTTGAGCATATTAATAATAGCAGCTTTAAAGTCTTTGCCTGGTAAGTCTAACATGTGGACCCTCTCCTTGGCAGTTTTCATTGCCTGTTTTTTTCTTGTATATAAGTCACAGTTTCCATTTTCTTTGCATGTCTCAGAATTTTTGTTGAAAACTTAGCATTTTAGATAATGTATTGTAGCAACTTTGAATACGTATCACCCTCACACTGACACATACACCAAAACACATGGTGGTATTTTTTGCTTGCTCATTGATTTAGTGGCTCAACTGATTTCATTAGTTCCCTTTCCATGCAATGTGAAGCCTCTGATCTCACTCCACAGAGGGCTCGGTCACACATGCATATGACACTTATCAGTATGTGTACAGTCACCCTGGGGTGATAGCAGTTTTAGTAAGGCTTTCTTGGAATGTTTCTTTTCTGAGCTCTGTGTTAAGATGTATGCCTCTGTTGGCATCACATGCAGGTCTTAGACTCCATTAATTGTCATCTGATGGCTCTATTGTTTTTGACAATGCTTTGGTGGCATAAATTGTGTCACAATCTGGTCCAATTAAATTTAGGTCCCTTTGTAAGCCAGTGTCTGAGGTTTGTTCTGACTCAAATAGGGCTCCTTTTAGCTATCTCTTTTTCTTGTAAACTAGTTGGCCTATGATTCAGCTTTTTTCCTTTCTGGACCCACTGGCCTCCTCTTAATTGCTTACCACCAAAATCTCCACTGTTTTCAAGAGTAACGCTTAAGTTTGAACTTCATAACACTCTTCTAAATAAAGCCAGTTCCTTCAGGGTAGCTTCAGAGCTCTCTCTTATTATTGTCTGCCTCTCTCTCCTTACAAAATTTCTGAGCCACTTCCCCAAGCTGGGAGCAGGGACAGTGGCCCACTTCTCTCTTGGTGACACCCCACTGTGCAAATAAGGTGCTGTATGGGGGTGGTAGCTTCTGGTCTGCTGGGCTTGCCTCTCTTGGGAGGGAACTTCCACCCTACCAGCAAGGGCAGCCCCAGGATCCTCAGCCTGCCACGCCTGAGGTGCAGCCTTTTCCCTGTGAGTGGGGACTGGGTGGGGGAAGGGAGCCCCAACCTCTCAGCTACACTCACCTGGAATTTAGCATCTGCAACATGGATCTGGGACAAGGGGAATGAGAAATGCTGGTAGCCTCCCCTCCTGGGGACATATTATGGCCCTTGCCTTAGCGCTGGGGAGAGAAGGAGCCCCATCCTCTTTCCCACATCGACCCAGAGTGATCCATCCATCCACCACCCTGAACTGAAGGCAGAGGGAGGAGACAGCAGTTGTGGCTCTCGTGCCCCAGACTGTTACTGTCCCTACCGAGATTAGATTTCTCTGTATGCCACTAGACAACTTCCAGAGATTTAAACTGTAAGCTTTTAAAAAGTCATTTAAACAGCATTGGTTGTTTCTATGGGAAAAGGAGGATGACGGTCTCACACTGCCATTCGACAGCACAGGGTTCCGTGCAGCGCCCACTCTCGGTGCTCACCCTGTCCTTTCTCCACCACGTGGTCTGTGAGCCCTTTGCATTTAGCCGGCCCCTCGGCTGGTCAGTGCTCTTCTCCCGGGCAGGGAACCTTTACTCCTAATGGCTTGGAGCCTTGAGGTCCCACCTCTTTTGATTTTCTGCAGTCTCCCATTGACCTTTGTCACCAGACTTGGCCATAAAAGGTGAGGGTCCCCTGAGCTCCACCTGCCTGCCACCATAGTGTAGCAACAATTCGATTTACATTCTATTCAAAGGAGCCATCACTCTAGCCAAAAGAGCAACCACCTGCTTTTTCCCTTTTGATTCAAGGGAATAAAAAACCCAAGATGGTAGGCTCAGCTTCCACTTCAGTGGAATCATTATTTTGTCCCCTGCTGGAATGATTTTCCTCTTTAGTACCAAGTCCACTTAAATAAGCAAAACCCAAAAGTAAAAAAAAAATGGAAGTGTGTTATTAGGTGAAATGGTGAAAGATGCCACTCCCACTCCTCCGCTTAGCTACAGGAGAAGTTGTTCTGGTTACCGAAGAGCCGGGCCCATGTGTTGGCTGCTGGTTCTAAGTACATGCCTGACCTGCTGGACGATATCTCAGTAGAGCAAGGCGTTGTCTTCCAGCTGATGCTGTTGTAAGTCCTCAGTGGACCACTTGGCTACTCTACAGAGTCAGACATTCCTGGTTTTATGGGTGTATGGAAAGATCAGAGAATCCTCTGTGCATCAGCACATTGCCTCACCTCTTTTAACTTAAAATTTGTCTGTTAGCCATAAACAATATTGCATGGAACACTATGACCATACACAAAGTATTCTGTCAGTTCATGCACAGTTCTGCGTTTGCAGAAACAAGGCAGACACAGAAGGAAATTCCGTATAAGAAATAAATATGTCTTCCACTAAAGAGGAATCACCAAGTCCCCCAGGATGGACAGAGTCTAATATAATTGACCTACCATGGGGTAGTTAGTGGGACTTTAGGGAATGAAGCCATACTGGGGGTTCAGCACAGTTCCTGCTGCTGGCAGATTGGTGGCTCAAGAGTGAAAGGAGCCAGAACAGCCCTGCTGAGGGAAAGTTCATGTTCCCAAGCCTGTGCTACGGAAGCATGCTTGTTCACAAGCCCACTGGTGTGGCCAGGGAGGGGAGTTAACCGGCCAGACTTCACACTTGTGTCCCTGGAGCTTTCTAGGCCCTAATTGGCTGAACATTGACATCATCTGAGAAGATTTTAGGAGTGGCCAATGCCCAGGTCCCAGCTCAGACTGATTAAGTGAGGGTTTCTGGCTGTGGAACTTAGGCAACAGTAATGCTTAAAGCCTCCTCCCCCACCCGGTGATCCCAATGCACAGCCAGGGTTTCGGAACCACTGCCCTAGCTGTGGGCATGGGAGCCTGAGAGGTTGTCTGGGCAGGACAGCCCCTGCCCCAAGGGAGGTCATCACAGAGCTCAAGGGCTGCAGCCCCATGAGACCTGAGGCCACCTCCACAGTCAGGAGGGCTCCGTCCACACTTGGCAGTTCTAACAACGGTAGCACATCCAAGTCCAGCCCATTCTCAGGATTCTGCTTTTTCCCAAGGAACAAAATAGAGAGCACAGAAACAAAACAAAAAGCATAGGAAGATCATATGTTTGGGAAACCACGGCTGTCAACTCCATGGGGAAGACAAGCTCCAGCCCTTCTCACGGCATCTGTTCAACCATGTTGAAGAAAATAGCTTTGTATACTCACACCCTTCTGTATGCCAAAATAAACTCCACCTAAGACAAGATTTGTAAGTAAAAGCAAACAATAAATGTACTAGACTAAAACGCCATTTTTTAAGTTTTGCCATCTTGGAGTGGAGAATACTACTGCATAAACTGAAATAATCATAAACTGAATCCACAGAGGACCTATTTGAAAACTTAACAACATAGATATTAAAAGCCTTTGTGTGCCCCAAATATCACTATAAACAAAGGTAAAACAAAACAAATTATTTTAAAATATTGGTACTTGTGTAACAAAATACTAGTTTCCTCAACAAAGAAATTATCACGAATCAGTAAGAATAGAAACATTGACAATTTTTAACAGAAAAATTAGCAAACGATTTTAACAGAAAGATGGTGGAAAAAGGAAAAATGATCAATAAATATGTGAACATATGTTCAACATCACTTGTTGGTTAAGTGACACTATAAATCTCACATATATATGAACTAGCATTTAGTGCAGTGGTTGCAGGCTGGATCTTGGGGAGAATTTGCCTGGGTGTAAACCTTGGCTTCACCTTCATGGTGGTTAATTTTATGTGTCAACCTTGGCTGGGATAAGGGATCCCCTGATAGCTAGAAAAACACAAAGTTATTTCTATGAGGATGTTTCTAAAAGAAATTAGCATTTGAATAAGAGTTAAAGCAGATGGCCCTACACAATGTGGGTGAAAATCATTCCACCTATCGAGGGCCCACATAGAACAAGGTAGAGGAAGGGGAAACTTGCTGTCTCCTTACATCAGGGCACCATGTCCTGTCCTCAAACATCAGTGCAACTGGTTCTCCGGTCTTTGGACTCTGACTGGGACTTGCAGCACCCACTTCCTAGGACTCCTCGGGCTCCATGCTCAAATAAGCCAGTCCCTTACCTTAAGTCTTTTTCTACGGCAAGTTACTTAACCTGCTGTCATTTCCTCACCTGTAAATGTGGTAATGACCATTCCTGTCTGATGGCTGTCGTGCAAGTTACATGAGATGAGGCACGTAAAGGGATAGAGCAACTCTTTGGGGCGCCCTGTGTTTATGAGGATGTGGAAAATGCACATTCCCACATGGAACTGCTGGACTCACACACTGGCACAAATTTTGGAGGTCGATTTGCCAAGTCTATGGGAATGTTGAATGAGTTGCCCTCATTTGCTCTGCACACACGCGTGCAGAGTTGTGTGCATCAGCTCAGTCAGGAAGAGTGAAAGCTGGAGACACATAGACCCTGTCCACATGAGGCCAGGTAGGTAAACCGTGGTCCGTGCTGCAGGGTACACCGCAGTCACACCAAGAAGCAAAGCGAATCTACACGTGCTGATGTGGAATCATGTCTGAGACATGTAATGTATTGTGATATAAAAAACCATAGAGTACAAACAGTATGCACCATCATGTCCGTCTGTGTGCAAATGCATCCCGCATACACACATTGCTGTGCAGAGAACGTTTCCTACATGTTGCACATGGAACTATTAACAGTGACTACCCCTGGGGAGGGGGATATTTGAATTTGAGGGGTGACAAGGACTTTTCTGTATCCGTCATGAAAATCTCTGCTGTTTCCGAGTTGATTTTTTTTTTTATAAGAAGCATGAAATTTTCTTACATATGTTTCAAAACGTGGTGGTCAGGTAGGCGCACAGCAGCATACGGAAAGGGGGGCAGTCTCGGTGGTGGACGGAGACCACGTTGTCCCAGAGGCGGAGGCTGCTTGAGGGGCCTCAGGGGGAGAAAGACTCCTCATGTTTCCTGACAAGAAATGACCCTCGCTGGGGACACCTGGGTTTCTCCTCCCAGGCTGTTTCAGACAGCACGATTGAGCAGAAAGTAAGACCAGTAAGGAAAGGAATCCAAGTCATTCCACTCACATGGAAAAGCGGCTCAAGGGCAGGGGGTGGCCTATGAGGGCCCCGAGGTCCTGGCCCAGGGCAAGGTTTTCCTTCTTAAAGGAAGCCCCGCCCCACCGAGACAGGGGAGCCCGTGACACAGGCCCCCAGACGCCTTCTCCTCCCCTCCTGACCCGGCACTCCTGTGTGAAGACACTCTGGGGGGGGGGGGGGGGGAGGAAAGGCGAGTCGTTAGCCGGAGTTGTTCAGCCTGGTGAGAGAGAGCACACACTCTTCCAAGAACTATGTTTTATTTAAGGAAAATCAACTCAGAAAATACAGCAAGTCGGTAGAATGAGCACATTGACCTCCACCTCTTCAGTAGCTCTTAACATGACAGAACACAGCACACACCACACACGCCACACACACTTTCACACCACACACACCCCACACACACCACACATGCCACACACCACACACACTTTCACACCACACACACCACACACACCTTTACACCACACACACTATACTCCACACACACCACACACACCACACCACACACACTTTCACGCCACACACACCTTCACACCACACACACCACACACCCCACACACTTTTACACCACACACCATACACACCTTCACACCACACACTCTATATTTCACACATACTTTCACACCACACAAACCACACACCACACACACTTTCAAACCACACACTCTATACCCCACACACACCACACACACCACACCACACACACCACACACCTTCACACTGCACACTCTATACTCCACACACACCACACACACCACACATATCACACACCATACACACCTTCACACCACACACTCTATACTGCACACACACCATGCACCACACACATCTTCATACCACACACACTATACTCAACACACATCACACACCACATATACCACACACACACGCCACATGTACACACACACACCATACTCCACACACACCACACACACACCTTCACATCACACACATTATACTCCACACGCACATCATGCACCACACATTCCCCTGCACAAACTCACATTCCTACACACTCACACACACATGCACACCTACGCACACATTTACACATCACACATTTCCACATGTGCTCATACACTCACACCCCCACACACATTTATACACATATCTACATGCACTCACACCTGCACAGATATTCACACACCCTTACACATTTACACCCCCTACACACATACACCTGCATACACACCCACACAACACACACCTGTACACACATACACACTTACCTGCACACACCTACACACACTCACACGCATAACCACACATGCCACAACGGCTCTAAACCTTCCCCACAGACTCCCCGGGAACTCTTGCAGCAACACCAGACAGACAGATGCAGTTTGATGCTCGTTCTGCCAAAAGGGAAACAGAGGCATGTCAGGGTCCCATGGCTAATAACGGACAGGGCCAGACTCCAAGCCCGGGCAGCCCAATGCCAGTGACCTTGCCCTTCACAGCCACACAGTGCTGCCCACAGTGCTGCCCATGGGAGCCTGTCTCAGTGCCTGGCAAGGGGGGAGAGGAAGGAAAAAGGGGAACTACTCTCTGGAGTCATTTCTGTGTCCACGTCTGTGCTGCAGGCTGTGAGGCGCTCACTGACATTGGTGGCTGAGAGACTTGGACCTGTGCCCTGTGGCTGATGATCTTGTAGGAGAGAACAATGAAGAAGTTAACACACGCAACGTAAGCAAATTGTGAAAGATCCTAGCAAAGAAATAAAGAATCCAACACAGAGGAGCTGAACAGATAGAATGGTCAGACGAGGTGCCGTCAGGAAAGGGGACGGGGTGTGAAGGTGAGAGGGACGTGCACTGGGCTCAGGGACAGCGGTGACTGGCAAGGTCTCAGCCCAAAGTCCCCTGCTCCATCAACCACACCAGGGGTCCCAATCGTCCTCATGCACCAGAGTCACTGGGGGGCTTGTTCAACACTGACTGCTGGCCCCATCCTGGAGTTTCCGACTCCGCAGGTGGGTGGGGGCACAAGAATGTTCATCCTTACAACTCCTGGGGTGCTCCCTGCTGCTGCTGGTCCAGGGAATCCACTTTGAGAACCAGTGTGCTACACCCCATTAAAGTCTCATCTCTCCAGTCGCCTCTCAAGTTCAGGATTTCCTTCTCACATGTCAGAACCTCAAGCTTTTCCCAGCACAGAGCTCCCCATGCCGTGTCTCCCAGTGGCCAAGTGGCTTTTGTGGACCTAGGAGGACACACCATGCCCCAGAGAGCAGCAGCTTCCTGGGATTGGTGATCTCAGCAGCCCAGACATTAAGGGCTGCCCCGGCTTTCCAGAAACTGTTGTTCTCTGCTCGCATAAAAACAGCCAATTCTCATAAACTATTTGGTAGGACTCAGCTCACATCAGGAACCATTAGCCACATGAAATGGGAGCTTTGTTATTGGTCAGGGAAGCGGATGGAAGGGAATAACCAAGGCCAAAGTCCCTCTCATTATACTTCAGAGAAAGGAGGCATTTCAGTCCCCAGTCAGCAGGGGAACTGAGCGCCCAGCTGGACGGCGGGAGGGCAGGGAAGGCCTCTGCTCCCCGCTAGTGGATGGTCACGCAGCGCTTCTCCCGCCATCAGGCTGAGCGAAGGGCCTGTTCTCCACCTTCCCCTCGAAATCCTGTGTGGCAGGCCGTGGTCCTCTGCCCACTCAGTCTGACTGTGGGATCACCAGAACCCCGACAAGTTTCCCATTTCACATTGTCTTACGCAGTGTTCTAACAGCACTCTAAAAACCCCTGTTACCCAGCGTCAGGTTTTCACGGGGAGATCACTTGAGGCTCTAGGATTGCAGCATCATGAGCCTGCAAATTTGTAAGAGTTTTAGGAATTTTTTTTTTAGAGAAAAGGTCTTGCTGTCTCACCCAGGCTGGAGTGCAGTGGTGTGATCACAACTCACTGCATCCTCTAACTCCTGAACTCAAGGGATCCTCCCACCTCAGCCTCCCAAGTAGCTGAGGCTATAGCTGCACATCACTATGGCTAATTTATAGATATTTTCTGTAAAGCTGGGGTCTCACTGTGTTGCTCAGGCTGTTATCAAACTCCTGGGCTCAAGTAATCCTTTTGCCTCTGCCTCCCAGAGTGCTAGGATCATAGGCGTGAGCCACCACCCTCAGCCATTTTTAGGAATTTAATATCAACACATACATTTTATAAATAGGTTCACTCTGTGTATGTGCACCTCTTCGTGGCTCCTTTTGAAAGGATGACCAAGCAGTCTTTCCAAATGTTAATGAGTAATACAGTGGTATTGTATTTTATACACTTGTAATTACAGTGTATATTTGTAATATAGTGGTCATTGACATATCTATTCCATTATCTCTGTATTCAGTCAATGATCTGACAAAGATTTCCTTAAATATATGGCTCCATAAGAAAAACAAAAAGGGATAAAGGGTCCTTTCTCTAAATCTTCCAATAGATGCTGCTGGGGGAAGCTAGTACTCTCAGGAGGGTCAAACCCAAGACAAACATGTGGGCCAGCCACTCAGAGCATCACCAGACCAACCTAATCACACAACCCCTAAGTTTTGGAGGTACAGGGCCTCTAGTGCCTGCCCTGGCACCAGCCAGATGCTCCAGGAACTCAAGGTGCTATCTCATCTGCAGTGGGACTGAGGAATGTGGGGGGTGATAGTTGGTTTACATATGCTGCTTGCTTGTAAAAGATCAGTAGCTTCTCCCTTCATCAAACACTCCTCTGGTTGTTATAAGTGTCCCATGTGGTTCCAGAGTTCCAAACTAGTGGATTCCAGTGTTGTCTTTCCAGCTTAATAGTTGCTTCTTTAGAGAGACTGAGACACAGGGCTTCCTACTCTGCCATTTTGTGTGATATCACCCCTGCTTATTTTTAAATTATTTTACATCTTTATTTAATCAGTCCATCTTGGTGGCCCCTAGTTTACAGTTATTGAACATATAAAAGGGAATATGATGTATTAGAGATCTGATGGTGTTGTAAGAAGCACAAGGGATTTAGAGCCCAACAGATCCGTATTTGCATTCTAACTCTCTGGTGTAAGGTAACTAGAAATGCCAGTGTTATGCCAACATTAGTTCCTGTTCCTGTTTGATTATCAGTTGCTAAGCACTTAGTGCCAACCATCTTATTAGATGCTTTATGTACACATTCCCAGCAATAGTTTTGTAAAACAAATATTTTCCAGTATTTTTTTTTTCCTTACAGAAGATGAAACCAAATTTAGCAATGTTTCAACACTTTTCTTGATGTAGAAATAGGCATCAAAAATAGTCTGGGCTTAGAAGTAAGCGTTAAAAATGGGAGCCCAGGCCAGGGGTGGCGGCTCACTCCTGTCATCTGAGCACTGTGTGAGGCCGAGAGGGAGGATCACTTGAGGCTGGGAGTTGGAGGCTGTAGTGGGCTATGATGATGCCACTGCACTCCAGCCTGGGTCACAGAGTAAGAACCTGTCTCAAAACAACAATGACAACAACAACGACAACGTTGCTTTCATCTTCTTTGACATGAACAATATTACAAAGTAGTTTGTTGAGTTTACCAACGGGATGAGGCTTGTTTTGACCTGTAGGTATAGCAAGGGACATTTTTCTGCACAAAAAATTGGCAAAGAGAAAAGTATGAAGGCAGTTGAAAGCAGCAGTGTGTGCATGTGGAGTGAGAAGCCTCCCTCAAGCAGAAGGTGGCGGCCACAGCAGCGTGGGGAGTGGAACACGTGATCCTTCGAGCACACGCAGGGGCTGAGGGAGCAGGAGCAGTGAGGCAGTGACGCGTGTGGAAGTGCACACAGTGTGTACCCAGAAGCACAACTCTCGGACCTGAGTATTTCACAGGGCTACGGGCATATATGTTCTGTTTTACCTTTATTGAGCATATCGAGTGCTTTATTCATCTATTCAACAAATACTTCTCAAGGGCCACACAGTCTAGCTGTTTCTTTAAGCACATTGTTTTGAATTATTAGCAGCATAATGTAGAAAGAAATTGGGAATCCAGATTTGTTTTGGATCTCTCAAGTTCTGTGGCTGCACCCTCACCTGGGGAACAGTGACAGCTGTTCTGCTGCTTTCCAGCCCGTGGTGGGGGTCAGATGTGCGGGCGCGTTTGCTAGCACGTGGAGGAGCTCCGCTCAGTGTGACTGCAAGACAGTCCTTTTACTCCTGTTCTCTCTGACAGCCGCATATCCAGCGTGTCCAGCCTCTTTCTGAACACCCACTTGAACTTCAACACTTGATATTTGTCTTTCAACATTCCTCGCAAATTTGTATCTTGTGGTTAAATTCCTTTGAAATGCTAGATAATTTAGGATTAAAATTAAGGCAGTTCTGTTTTTTCAACTATAGGCTCTTAAGGCTTGGCAAGTACTGTGTGTTCTTTGATTTCCTTATCTTTGTGTATTGCTGTGTTGTAGGACACATCTTGCAGAGATGGCCTTACATTCACCTCTCACACCAGAGGTTGCCATGGAAGTGAACAGCCTGTCTGTGCTGTCGTTGGCAACTACCGGTTCCTCGGAAGCCTCGGTGAGGGGGCTTACAGTACGGTAAAGCTAGCGAGGCACGTGCTGACAGCAAGAGAGGTAAATGCAAATTATGCTTATTTCTGTTAAGACACTTGCTCTGTTTATTTCCACGTGAGAGAAAGAGGAAGAATATATATTTGGGCTTATTTCTAAGCTAATCAAACTTTTGTAAAAGAACACAAAACACATGTTGTCTGGGAGTTCTTTTGCTTTCACGTTACTTTAAATGTTGTACATATTATATTGAGTGTTTGAATAGTCTTCACCTTTAAAAATGGGTAGTGTTTTATTCTTTTTCAGTAGTAAATGTCTGCCACCACAGTAAAAATTGTCTTGAACTTCAAGTACGCACTTCTGTGTATGTGCTCATGGTACTTGCAGATGCATAGTACTGTGTATATTTACAGATTTATCCTCAAGAGGTCTCTTCTCTCTCTAAATACTTTCTCATAGCTGTGTTTGATGGGTTAGAGTGCAAGAAGGCGCACACCTCCCTAACCTCTGTCATACTGGCTTTTTGCTCAACCTTACTCCTTATTTATCAACATACACCCATTCAAACCATGAAATTAACTCTTGCTCACATTCTTCTTGTGTGGCGTGGAGTCTGCTTTGCTGCTTTGTCATAGTTTCCTGCATTTAGGTCTTTGCACCTGCCCTTCTCTCTGCCTCAAATACTCCTCACCCTTCCGTGTAGGGATCACTTCTAGGAAGTAGTCCTTGACAGGCCTCTTTCCTCAGGCATGGGACTGGGCAAAAATCCTGACACTTGCCTTGTAGGACACAAGTTACATTGTATTGGAATTACTTATTTGTCTTTCTCCGCATCCAGTCTGGTAGGCTATCCCTAACCTGGAGGGGCAGGCAGAAGTACTTAACATAGTGCTCAGCACCTCTTAGCCACTTAATAAATATTTGTTGAATGAATGTGATAATGCTTTTGAAGGAAGCTTTTAAAAGAAATGCTCTCCCTGTCCCAGACCCTCCTGGTGGACGTGCCAAGACCGTGTGACGGAAGTGCCTTGGCACTGATGCCCACAGATCCCTGGCTTGGGGCTGCTGGGGCAGGAGCCCTGGGCCCGGCCTTCTGCCCTCAAGCAGCCCGTGTGCAGCAGCACAGCCTACAGATAGCCTTGTTTTCTGTGTGTGCCGGGACTTGGGAAAGGGCGAGAAGCACGGGTCTATGCTAAGTGGAGTCTTAAGTAAAGACTGGAACCAGAACTTTGCCTCTTCACAATTCACCTCAATTTTAGTGACAAAATCCCTTTGGATTTTTAGTTACGACTCCTCATGGTTGAGTTGCTTGGACTGCTTTTGGGATCTAAAGAACAGGAGTGGGTAGAGCTGTCCCTGCAGTTCTTCCTCAAAATTTTCTTGAGATAAGGAACCAAACCTTGGAGTTTCCTTCCCACCAGTTCCAGGTGGTTGGTTCCCGGCCAGTTTCCTTCCGTGGGCAGAGATGGCAGGCTAACAGGGCAATGGGGCAGAGACAGACCCTCTCCCCTTTTACTTACATTGGCTGGAGTCTGACTGGCTGTGTTCAATTCTAGTAGGCTCTCTCTCCAGAAATGCTTGAATAGGACTAGCAGAGTGGCTTAATTTAAAAGTTTTTGCAGTTTTCTAAAAAGCTGTCAGCAAAACCATTTTACTCCTATTTTTTTTTTTTTTCCCTATTGTGGGTATGACCCAAAATCATATAAAATATAAATATAGAAATCTTATTATGCAGAAAGTAAAAGTTCCTTGAAATTTTTCTCTTCAAAGAAATCACTTTCAGCAATTTGGTATATATCCCCAGAGATTTATAATATAGACATTAACTTTTTCTTTATTTTAACAAAAAAGGGGCTCTAATGGAACATAATGGTAAGTTTTTTTTTTTTGAACTTGGTAATGTAAGTTGACCGTATCTGGGTCTCAGTACTCAGAGATCTAATAGAACTCAGTTTAATGGCAGCACAGTCTTCCAGTGCATGGGGGAACCATAGTTTATTCTCTGTCAGTGGGCGCTGGGGTTGTTTCTCATTATTTTGTTGTTAGAAACAGATCTTCAGTGAACATTCTTTTATATAACTTTGTGTGCTGTTGTTAAGAATGTTTGTGAGGGATAAATTCCTAGAAATGGAAGTCCTTGGTCAAAGCAGGTGAATATTTGACATTGTCATAGATACTGCTAAATCAGTTTTGAAGAAAAAGGATGTACCTACTTTATTGCCGTATCAAAATGAATGAGAATGTCCATTTTGCTACACCATTGTCACATTGTAGATAATTTTTATCTGATTGTTTTAGTCTGTTTTTGCTGCTAGAACAGAACTAGAGGCCCGGTAATTGATACAAAAAAGAAATTTATTTCTCCTAGTCAAGGAGGCTGAGAAGTCCAAGATTGAGGGCCTGCCTCTGACAAGGGCCTTCTGGCTGCATCCTGACATGGTGGAAGGGCAAAGAGAAGAAGCCTGGAGTGGGGGGGAAGATGGGGAGAGAGAAAGAGAGAAAAGAGGGCAGAGCCCTTGTGGCTTAGTCACCTCTTGAAGGTCCCACCCCTTAATACTGTTTCCATGGCAATTAAATTTCGACCTGGATTTGCGAGGGGACAAACATTCCAACCAAAGCCCTGATGGGCAAAAAATAACGTTAAAGAACAAAAGTTACTTTTCCCTGATATCTACTTATATTTATGATATTTTCATATATTTTTGCTGTTCATATTTTCTTTTTAAAATAGGTTTCCTGCTTGTATTCATTGTATATGTATTTTTTTTTTTTTTTGGTCTTTTTTAATCTGAGTGATTTAAACTCTGTATGTTTCAGTCATCTGTCTGTTATATAGGTTAAGGAACATTTTCCCTAGATTATTCTTTTTACTGTTTATTATATCTTTTTTAAAAGAAGTTTTAAGTTTTTATGTAGTAAATTTTTTTCATCTTTTTTCTTGATTACATTTGTGTTTCATGTCTTGATGAGAAAGTTTTATTTTGTTCCCTACTTTAAAAAAAAAGGCTGTATTACCTTCGAATACTCCTCCTATGGCTCACATTTGGACATTTAACCCATTTGGAGTGTATTTGAAGAGGTTGGTATGAGATGTGGGGATCTCACTTTTTTTTTCACGTGGATGAGCCCTTGTCAGGAACCCTCTGTTCTTTCCCCACTGATTGAAGATACCTGCTTTACCACACACTAAATTTGCGTGTATGTCATTTTGTTTCTCTGATCTCTTATTTAGCATCATGCCCATGCTATGGTGTTTTTATTCCTGCAGCTTTTGATCATATGTTTTGAAGTATAATCCTCTACTGATAATTCTTATTTTTCAAAATTTTCATAGTTTTCTTTGCCATTTACTTTTCCAGTTGAATTTTATTTTACTTTTTATTTATTTATTTATTTTTTTGAGACAGGGTCTGGCTTTGTTGCTCTGACTAGAGTGCAGTGGCATCTTCACAGCTCACTGCAACCTCTGACTCCTGGGCTCAAGTGATCCTCCTGCCTCAGCCTCCCAAAGTGCTGGCACTACAGGTGTCAGACAGCTCACCCCACCCCGGATGAATTTTAGATTCAAATTGCCATGTTTTGAAAATGGAACATGGAATTTTGATTAGATTATTTTGATGGGATTAGTTGAGTTTATAAATTGATTAATTTTTTGGGGGGGGAATCAGGTATCTTAATTATGCAAAGTTTTTGCGTCCAGACATGTAAATTTTGTCTCAGATTTATTTTCAGTGTTTGTAACTTTCTTCATCTAGGCTTTGTACAATTGTTGTTAAATTTGTTCTAAGGCATTTTATAATTTTTGTTTCTATTGTGAATTTTCCCCCCTAGCCCCTGTGAATTTGTGAGACAGTCATAACAGTTGTGTAACATCTTGTATTTGGGTGAACTCAGTGTCATTCAGAATATTGAAAATTCAGCTTATGTTATTTTAAAAATTGTACATTTTTAATTTTAGTGTTTAGTTCTATGAATTTTAGCTTGTGATAGATTCATGTTACCACCACCATGATCAGAATACAGAACAGTCCCATTACTCCAAAAAAAGTTCCTTGTGCTGTCTGTTTAGGGCTAGTCCTCCCCACCCCTACCTCCTGCAACCACCTGTCCTTCATCCCCACAGTTTTGGTTTTCTGGGAATGTCAAGTCAAATGGGATCATACAGTATGTAATCTTTTGAAAGTGGCTTCTTCTCACTCAGCATGATGCCTTTGAGATTCATCCAGGCCGTTGCGTCTATTGATCATTTGTTCTGTTTTATTGCTGAGATGTGTTCCCTTGTGTGGCTGGACAACAGTTTGTATCCACTCCTCCGCTGCAGGCCATTTGTTTGTTTCCAGTGATGGCAGTTATGAATAGAGCTGCTGTACGTGTTCCTGTGCAAGGTTTTATGTGAACATAAATTTTAATTTCTCTCGGATAGTTCCCCAGGAGCAACATTACTGGATCATCTAGTAAAAAAGTAAGTGAACTGTTGCTAGAAAATTGGTTTTATTATAGGTTTATTATGGTAGAGTGTAATATTCCTAATAGAAAGAAACCTAAAACCTCTGGTCTATTTACAGGTATTTTTATCACTTACTACCATCCTCAGCCCACTAAAAGCTAGCGTCTGTATCTTGGCCAGTGTTTTCCTGATGGGTACATGAGGCAGCTTGCCTGTTGAGCTAACAAAAACCTCCAAAGAAAACCCAAAGGGTTGCAGGAAGTGGTACTGGAGATTCAGGGATTTAATTCATTCTGAGTCGCTGTAAGATAAAGGGTTATTACATGTTGTGTTGAGACAATTTTAACTGCTATCCTTGGGGTCAGAACAGAGATGTAGTAGAATTAGGTCATGGAAGGAATTCCTCAGAGAAGGGAGTGTAAGGGTCATCTATGTCATCCACTTAAGTCATAGGATGTGAACATAAAAGGTAGTCATGAAAAACTATGCATTCTTTGGCAGAAAGGCATTTTAATTTAACAAACATGTTATGATAGTGAATTATAACCAAGGTATATATGTACATGCTGGGACCAGAATCAAGTCTTTAAATAAAATGGTTATGGCATAGTCCAATTTAGATAGACTTCACTCTCTAGGGTGATTCTTAATTTTGAATTTTTAGACCATGAACCAATGAGAAATGGGCATTAAAATTCTTATTTTATATATTTTTAAAAACACAAGTATCATTGTGAAATTCATCTGATGTAGCTCTTGGATGAAAATGCTTCCCATTATCCTTACCGTCATGGGAGCGTCTGTCCCATATTTACTGTGAATTTGGGGATGTTAGCTGCCTCCGCTGTCTTGCTTGTGGCCAACTTTTCACAGCTTAAAGTGATTTCGGCTTCTGGAGTATTGTTTGTTCTTATACTACAATTTCTTTCAAGCTTAAGATTTTCCTTTAAGTTCAATCCCCCCAACCCACTGGTTTTCATAGCCTCTCAGAGATCTTTCCCCTCATGTGAACTGCAAGAGTAGTTTCTTGGGGGTGGTGGGAGACAGCGATTAATTGAATTTTTCTTTTTTTCTTGAGACAGAGTCTTGCTCTGCCACCCCAGCTAGAGTACAGTGGCATCATCATAGCTCACAGAAACCTCAAACTCCAGGGCTCAAGTGATCCTTCTGCCTCAGTCTCCCAAGTCTCTGGGGCTAATAGGCACTAACAGTCTCCAGGTCCCTGCCACCATGCCTGGCTAGTTTTTTCTATTTTTAGTAGAGACAGGGTCTCGCTCTTGCTCAGGCTGGTTTCAAACTGCTGACCTCAGGCCATCCTCCCGCCTCAGCATCCCAGAGTGATAGGATAACAGGCATGAGCTACTTTGCCCTGCCTGAATTTTTATTTAAAACAACTAGTGACTGACAAAAAGAGTTAATGCCCAGAATGATTTGCTTCAATTAAAAATTAATAGTAGCTGATTAGGAAGCAAGCAAACAGAAGGGTGAAAGAAAGCCTTAATGTTCTGTTAACAGTTATAACTAGAAAGCATAAAGATTACCAGCATGCTTGTAGTACAATTTGGAAGTATAATTTATGTGCAGAAAAAGCCTCATATAAGCCTAATTACTGCATATGAAAAGTCACTTAATTATGATAGAGTTGTGAATACTTTTTTATTGTGGCAAAATATATCTAACATAAAATTTATAATTTTAATCATTTTTTAAACATATAGTTCAGTGACATGAAGTACATTCGCACTATTGTGCAACTATCACCACTGTCCATTTCCAGAACAGATAGTTAGCACTCATTTTGGGAGGATTTTTATTTGCAAGTTCACCTACTGGATAAAGTTTATCCGTGACCCCAAAATCCCTACAGTGCTTTGCCAGACATTTTTGAAGGTGTGTGCACATCTTCAGCTGAGTTCAACAAGGCAACACTTTGCCTTTTGTTTCAACCCTCATAGCATAAACAAATGTCCTTTTTATGGTCTATTTAATGCCACCTGGTTTTTGATGTTTTTGTTTTTTTGTTTTTGTTTTGTTTTGTTTTGTTTTTTGCATTTTTGTGCTTTTTGTTGAGGATTTCACTATTTAAGATGGCCCTCATGGTACTGAAGCACTATCTAGTCTTCCTAAGTGCCAGGCTATGATGTACCTTACAGAGAAAATGCTTCAGTTGGGCGTGAGTTACAGTACTGTTGGCAGTGAGTTTGGTGTTAACCAATAATACATGTAACAGAAGATGTGCTTCGACAGATACACTCATAAAACAAACTTATGTGTTGATTAGTTGATGAAAATGATTTGACCAGAGACTTGCAGGAACTTAACCCTGTATTTTCCTCTAGGAGCTAATGGTACAGTATTTACTAATTTGATGCTCACAGTGACTTTGTAGAATATTACCATGCATGACAGGAATTGACTATATCCCTTTTTTTTTGAAAGAAGAGGCCTAATTATATCTGGTGTTTTCCCTTAACAACACATGCATGGACAATGGTGTTAGGAAAAACCATAGACTTTCCTCATTTGTCAGAAGATTTTTTGATTCTCTGTGAATGTTGTCCGAGTGGAGCCCTAAGAAGCAAATTGAGAGTTCCCTGTACGTGGGGTAGGGTATATGGAAGGCACTGCTCAAGCGCCTGGCTTAGCTTCATGGTGGCTGAGGGGACAGTTGGCGTTTACATTGGGACTTTCCACCTACACAACACAGAGTTATTTTCTCTGGACAGTGGAGCTTTTCCTTCGCACGCTCTAGCCTTCTCTTCCTGTACCCTGCTGTGAGTGCCACTCTACCATCATAATTTTTATTTCCCAGAAATTTTGCAGCCACTTCTCTACTGTTGGCACCTCTTCCCTTCTCTTTGCCAGTCTTGTCATTTTGTGTTTATTTTTCAATTGGCCTATCAGGTGGGAGAAGAGAGAAATGCCTGTGATCAGTCTGCCATCCTTAGCCAAGCATTCTCATTATGGTTACAAAAACCTTTTCATTTAGTTGTTATTCCGGTTATAGGAGGGCTGAGGGGGAAAGTATCCAGCCATTGTTAATATAAGGAGAACATTCTACATGGCTGGATACTTTCCAGACAGCCCTTGTATATCACACAGTTTAAAGAGTCAAGGCTTGTTACAAACAATAATTCCCTAGACCCCCATTCTCCCCCACCCCCTGTCCCCCCTCCCTGTCTGGCCCCATTTCCTAGTCTCCCGGGATGGCCACTTTGTCTTTTACACTGATTATTTAGGTTTTATTTTTTTTTATTTATTTTTTTTTTTAACTATTTTTTTTTTGTTTGAGACAGTCTCGCTCTGTTGCCCGGGCTAGAGTGAGTGCTGTGGCGTCAGCCTAGCTCACAGCAACCTCAAACTCCTGGGCTTAAGTGATCCTACTGCCTCAGCCTCCCGAGTAGCTGGGACTACAGGCATGCGCCACCATGCCCGGCTAATTTTTTCTATATATATTTTTAGTTGGCCAGATAATTTCTTTCTATTTTTAGTAGAGACGAGGTCTCGCTCTTGCTCAGGCTGGTCTCGAAGTCCTGACCTCAAGCGATCCACCCGCCTCGGCCTCCCAGAGTGCTAGGATTATAGGCATGAGCCACCACGCCCGGCCTAGGTTTTACTTTCATATGTTTATAACATGCTTGTGTTCTTGCTTATTTATCTTTCAGTTTTGGGCATTGTCTGTTGACTTTTTATTGTGGTTTTGTAAAAGTCATCATTGACATTTAAAACCCAGAAAGTCTTTTTATTGAAATGTAACATGCATAAAAAGGACTCAGACCATGAATCTACAGCTTGATGAATTATCACAAAGTAAACAGATTTGCATAACCATGACCCAGGGCAAAAAATATGCTCTGACCCACACCCAGAATCCTCTGCCTGCTGTCCCTTTCTCATCACTTCACTGTCCTCCCTCCCCAAAGGAACCACTGTGCTGATGTCTGATACCATAGATTAGTTTTGTCTGTTTTTTTTTTTTCAACATTGTACTAATGGAATCATACAGTATATTATTTTGTATCCACTTCTTGCTTGTAACATTCTTCCATGCTGACACTTTCTTTTGTAGCCAACTATTGTAGTTTGGCTTGGTCTCCATTTGCTTTGGATTGAAGTGTATTCCCCCAAAGTTGTAAGTTGAAGCCTTAACCTCCAGTGTGACTGTGTTATTTGATGATAAGGTAAAGGCTCAATGAGGTCTTAGGTGTGAGCCCTGATTGATAGGATTAGTGTCCTTATGTGAAGAGTCACTGAGAGCTTGCTCTGTCCCCTGTGTGAGTACGCAGTGAGAAGGTGGCTGTCTGCAAGCCAGGAACAAAGACTTCACCAGAACCATTCGTGCCATCACCCTGATCTTGGACTTCCAGCCTCCAGAATTGTGAGAAAATAAATTTCTGGTGTTATGTTATGGCAGCAGAAGCTGACTGATACATCATCCTTCAGGCTACTGTATCCCCCTAAAGGATTGGGGATCTTTTTTTGCTTGCTCTTCTGGTGGTTGTGGATGCTTTAACACCTTGAAGGAGCAGGGTGTTAGGCTCCTTAGACCGTCAGTGAATTGACAGAAAGTGGCAGATAAGGATTTTTTTCCAGTGGGTATTTACTGTGAGTTTGTTGGGCCCTTTTGGTGGAGGCTTGTTGGGGGAAGCCTTTGTCATATATGAGCTGTCCTTATCCCTGTTTTGTAATTTTCCACTTTGTTTCTGGCATCAGGGTAACTGAAAATGGAATTTCCCAGAACTTCACACAGGAGGTGGCAGTGGCACTCCTCTTTCCTCATGTAGTGAACCCCCTTGGCACTTACTGTGTCCCCTTCACCCAACCGCACAACCATCAGAACGAGTGGGTGGTCTTCTCCAGCCTCCACCTTTCTGAGGCACAGTAACCAGTGACACTGACAGTTCCCTCCTCTTTGGTGACCTTGGGGTCTCAACCCTGTCTGAACTCCCCAGGCTCCCGCTCTGGCCCGAGGTTACTTTGGTTGAGTCTTTCCGGCAGGGAGCTGGCAGGAGGAGGGGATTAGGAACTTCCCCCTCAGGCTTCATCCCTGCACATACACATGTCACCTTAGATGATGTTTCACTCTGGGGACGCTGTTGCTTTTGATAAAATGACCGTTTTTCTACCATTTGATTAAGCTGAATGGAACATATTTGAGCTTGTTGCTTTAGATGCTACTTGAATAGCAGTACCTGAAGAGCAAAATGTATAAACACAGAATCAGAAGAGAATCCTTAGATTAGGAGGATATTGAGCAGAACCAAAAGAAACTGCTGATTGAGTGCAGTCACGAGAATAGAGAGCAGTTCTCGGAAGACCAGAGGGAAGAACTGGAAAGGCAGCCTGTTGGACATATTTGTCCAGGAGGAGTAGGAGGGAAATATGATGGAGGCCAGAAAAGAACAGAATATCTAACAGGTTTCTTTGGAATTGGGGGATCCAAATGTACCACATAAAATTGGCAATGAAAGTAAAGTTTGAAGGCAATTATTTCATTTGCCTTTGATTTATGCAATTTTTAAAACCACATTGTTCTGTGAAAACACCAGAAGCCCAATTTCTTCACTGCCCTGTTTCCATCTCTAACTGATTATGGTGTTTGAGGCCTCACATCAGCTCAGCAAACATTTATTGAGTACTCCTGTGTACCAGGTAGTGTGCTAGAGCTATAAAAATGAATCAGGTGTCTCTTCCCCAGTTGAGGTATGCACAAGGTAATTAATGTTTGCGTGTTTCAGCAGCCATTATTGTCTTCTGCTTGTTTACTTTTTCCATTGAAACACACATTCATTTACTCTTCACTCCTTCGCCAATTCTGATTTGCCTCCCCTGGGTTTGGGAGTGATAGGCCTTCCACTCCAGGGTAGGACTCCCTGGATGCCTTGCCGCAGTGTGTCCTTTCTATACCTCTTCTGAAGGTTATAGATTCATAGGGAATAAATGACTAGGGCACACGGAGACTTTGAACCGAGTTAAACAGTTTTTAAAAACATAGTGTTAATATGCATAGTGTGGCCCGTGTCAAAAATGGCATGGGGTCACCTGAAGGTTTTCTGAGACCCTTTTAAAGGGCCTGCAAAGTCAAAACCATATTTGTAATACTATTAATACATTAGCTTTTTTCATTCTCTCTTTTACAAGTGGAGAGTAGAATTTTCCAGAGGCTACATGATGCGTGATAATCACAACAGACTGAATGCAGAAGCACAGACGAAAATTTCATAAAAAGAAATTACTTACGTTAACATGTGATAGGTTTATTGTTATTTTGAAATGAATTATCAAATATTTATTTTTATAATTTCTGAATTTTCATTTGTAATACGGTAAATAGCCATTAATATAACCCACATTTGGGGTCCTCAGTAATCTTTAAGAGTGTGAAGGGGACCAAAAAGTGTGTGAACCATGGACAGAGGATGTCCGAGCCCTTTCCCCATTTTGGCTGCAGATGCTCCCTCAGTGCTGTTTCTTGGTGGACGTGTGCTCTGCAGGATGCACAGCAGGAAGCATGGCCTCTCTGCTCCTAGGGGGCGGCTCATTTACTGACGTGGCCCTCAGGTTCACAGCTGATTTAACTTATGCTTCCTGTCATGGCAACGCCTCTCTCCACTTATGTTCCCTTCTCTCATCACTCCCACCCTCCCCTCATTCTGGATACCCAGAGTCCATAGAAAGTATTTTTATCCAACCAGTGACAAGCCAACCAGGTGAGGATGTTGGTACAGGTCTTCTTGGTAAATATTGGTAAAACTGATTATTTCTTTAAGATAAAAAATGCACATAAATAGAAGCTATAGTTCTTTCTCCCTGGATCCTAGGGGCTTATGTTTATATGCTGTATAGTCACCCGTTTCTGAACAAAGGCTGCCAGGTGGTCCTTTTGTTGCCTCTGTGCTTATTTCCCTTTGTTAGCCCACAGATTTGTCCCCTCTCCTTGTTTAACTGCCTAAAGGGCTTTTCTATTTTTTTTAATAAAATGATTTTAAAGTTTTGAGATTCAACACCAACCTATTTCTTTATTTATTAAGCTCTCACTGTGAGATACACTCTGGGAGTATTCTGCACTATGTAAACCTATAAAAGCTATAGTTCCTGCCCTAGGATCATAGAGTCAGCTAAAATTAAAATGTCAGTACATAGTGAAGAAAAGCTTTGCTAAATTGTGTATCTTTTTAGAAGTCTTTTCATTGTATAATATCTCTTTCTGTTTTCTTTTTCTTTACTTTGAAGGAGATAATTCCCCTCTTGTCTATAAATATAAAATGTTATAACCCTTTTTTTATGAAGCCACTATTTTCAGTTGTACATTTTTATGAAGTTTCAACTACTTGTTATAACCAGCTAAGTTTTACATTTTCAAGTTTGTATGCTGCTTGCTTTTTAACAATGCCATATGTTAGTCCATAATTACTAAATTCTTAACATTCTTAAATATTTATTGTTTTTTTCTAGGTGGCCATTAAAATACTTGATAAGACCAAATGTAATCTAGCAACTCTCCAAATGGTAAGACTGGTACAGTATTCAGTATTTTAAAAATGATTTTCAATGCTAATTGCCATCTAATTTTTCCCTTAAGTACCTCAATCATAATATTACTTTTATTTATTATGTTTAGTGCTCTAAAGCTTCCTATTCCTCAAATGAATACAACTGAAATGTAGTATTTGATAAAACTAGTTGGGTCATCTTCAGTTGAAGATTATGATTTTTAAATGTTCTTAATAGCACAAACTAAAGGCTGTACTTTCTGTGTATTTTTAATTGATTTATTATAGATGTACAAGGCTGTAGTTTTTAATCCAATATTCTAAATTTTGACAAAATAGAGTTTTACAAAATAATACAGTACAAAAATATTTTCACATTATTGGTTATTGTGTAGATTTGTGCACCTTCCTTATAGTTAAGACTGAAATCTTTCAAGTCCCCACTTGGCTTCTTAAACTCTTGACATGCCATGTCTCAATAAGATGTGATGACTAATTAATATAAAAGGGCAATGTAAAAGTAGAACCGAATAAGAGTGAAAAAGCATGTTTATAAAGCTCTGTTCCTGTTTGTAACATTTCCCTTAGATCAGAAGATCTCTGCCCCGGGCAGATTTTGAAAGTCCTAATGCCTGGACCACAGTAGAGATTGCATTGCTTAGGAAGGGCCTGGGCCTAGGTAATTCATTGGCGTATCCGTAAATAATTAATGATCTTTGTAATAAAATCCTTCTGGTTTTTTTTTTAGTTTTGCAAAGCCTTTTTGTATACTTCATTGGATTTCTAGATTTGGCCTACAGTAGTTGGGGGGTACGGAGACCATGAAAAAGGAACAGGAAATCCTGAATTTAAGTCCCTCAATTTAAGCCACTTAGCTGAATGTCTAACTTGACCTTGAGCAAGGCACTGAACCTTTCTGGACCTTGGGTTTCTCATCTTTAGAAGGGAGATAATTTTATCTTCTCATGATGGATATGAGTACTTATGAAATAATGCCTATAAACGAGCTTTGTAAACTGCAAAGCACTGTATAGTTGTAAGATATTTTGATAAGGGTAATTCTCTATATGCATTGCTAATATACTCCTAATGGTTATTTCTATCCTGATAGTTTTGAAGCCTTGTCCATGTTATATGTGTGGGAGGTGGGAAGGGAGATAGACTTTCTCTTGCACTGAAAATGTGTTTGAACGAGTGCTTCTTTGTGACCTGCAGCCCATATTGGGCCTTAAGCCTTCTGCACGTGGCCCTGGAACAGACCTAAAAATTCCAGTCCTTTGTTCTGAAGAACAAAGATCTAAAAATTCCAGTCCATTTCCTTAAATCTTCATTCTTCATTTATCTAAGGACTTGGTACTACTAAATAAGTTAGTAGTTACTCAAATTTGGTATTCAGAACTAAAATGAACATATAAAGAAGCTTGCTGAGGACTCTAATTCAGTATTCTACGATGTTACAAATTTTCCATTATCCATATGTACCTGGATATAATTGGAATTCTAGCCATTTTCCAGGAAAGATTTTATCCTAGTAATGTGTCCAGTTGGCTGCAATTTTCCCTTACTTCTTGCTTGCTTGCTTTCTTTTTTCCAGTATTTTTCTTGTAGTTTTTAATTGCTGCTATTCTTTTATGATGATGATGATGATGACAACTTACTGTTTGTGTCATTGTCATCAACTTAGTTCATGGTAGATTGTCTGGTTAGCCTGATAGTGTGATTTGGCATATTTGCATCAGCATTGTTTGGCTTGTAATTTGGCTTATAATAATCTAATAATTTCAACATCAGGACTTGTTTGTGGTCTAGTTCAAGTATGAACCATCCACAGAAGACTTATGCTAGATCTATCCAAGTTAAATAACCTGATAAGTATAATAGTTTCAGTTTATAGAGCATTGTTTAAAATTGTGTGTGTAAGTTCATATTCTTCTAACGTAAATGAGAAGCATTCCATGTACATTTGTTACAGAGCCTTTTTCACCGAGTTCTTTTTCCATGGAAGACTGGCAACAAGGTCAAGAGCATAGGCAACTTTGGCAGCCCCACTTGGAGTAGTTGTTCTTGCAGCCTTTTTTCTTCTCAGATCATTCACAATTATATCATGCTTGCCTCGGGAATGCTTCTCAGCTAGCGATTTAAAGCCCTGAAGCCACAGGAGCTAACATTCATTTCAGGGAACATTCTGCCATGAACAATATATAATCTGTTCTTACTGCCACTACCAAAAAAGGTGGACTGGCTAATTCAGGCAGCGTTTGAACACACGTGTTAAAATAGTGTCAATTTAACAATGTTGAGGCTTGCGCATTGGGTCATGTACTTTTACTAAATGTATATAAGTAAACATGGATTGACTGCATATTTACAGATTGTTATTATTTTCAAAGATGAGTCTCTTCATTTTTCCTTTGTATTTTTCCAGCCATTGGATTAACAAACATTAGATTCTAGTGAGGGATTTATTTTTCTCCATTGCTTTTATAATTTTTAACTCTTTTTTTTTTTATAAAGAGATGGAGTCTCTCTCTATTGCCCTGGCTGGACTTAAACTCCTGGGCTGGTCTTCCCTCTGTAGCCTCCCAACTAGCTGGGACTGCAGGTGCATGCCACAGCACCCACCTATCTACTTTTTGATCTGTAGCTACTATTTCTGGTATACTAGTCTCTTCATAAGCATCTTTTAGGTCAGCTTTTACAGAACTCTGTAATGTGTACATATAATGGTTTTGAAAACAGCAGGAATAACAAAAATGTTAGTCTGCTTACAAAGTCACTTTCAGTTTCAATGTGCTTATTATACCAGGTAATTCTTCTGGGTCTTGTTTTATGAAATCTGAATCTGTCATTACGAAGCAAGCATTGCTCATTTAAGAAAACATGTTCACTTGTTCAAAAATATTTAATACTAGAATTTTTTAAGATGTGCCAGTGTACCAAGTGTAACCCAACTAAAGTTCCTAATGTTCTTTTTCAGTCTTGGGAGCAGACTGACTGTTAACATAAAGAAGGAAGGATGAGTAATGGTTAGGAGCATGGTGAAGCTAGACTGCATGGATTCCAAAACAGGCTTTTACCCTGCTTAGCTGTGCGATGAATCACTTAACTTCTCTGTGTCTTAGTTTCCCCATTTGTAAAATGGAAATTTTAATAGTACTTTGTAAGGGTTGTCATGAGAATTAAACAAGTTATCATTTTAAAGCACTTAGAGCGGTGGCTCACATCTTGGTTGGGAGGATTGCTTGAGACCAGGAATTCAAGACCACCCTGGGCAATGCAGCAAGACTCTGTCTCTACAGAAAATTTTTTAAAAAGTAGCCCAGCTGGTGTGAGGCTGGTGATGCTCCCCTGTAGTCCCAGCTACTCAGGGAGGCTGAGATGGGAGGATCACCTCAGCCCAGGGATTGGAGGCTGCAGTGAGCTATGATTATGCCACTGCACTCCAGCCTGGGTGACAGAGTGAGACACTGTGTCTAAAAAAAAAATAAACAAATATGTAAATAAAAGGACTTAGAAGAGCTTAGAATAAAGCCTGGGAAATGGTAAGGACTCTGTTTGCCATTATTGTGTGCTCTGCTGAATAGGTTTCTCACTTGCTTTAATTTTGGGTGTGGGGAATGTGTTTTGTTTGTTTAAATCTCCCCCCTCCTCCAAATACAACACACAGGAAAAAAATCAAAGCTTAAGAATTGAATGGTAGATTCTAGCTAGGTCTTTTTTGCAGGGCTTAATTCTAGTAGACTACTTTCAAGAATAACTACTAATATTTATGCATCTAGTATATGCTGAGCTGTTCTAAGTGTTTTACCTGTATTAACTCATTTAATCATTACTACTTCCTGATGAGGTAAGTTCTATTCGTAAGGAAAAAGAGCCATGAAGATTAAGTAAACTGCTCAAAGTCCCCTAACTCATAAGTGATGGGTACCTGGCTGGTCATCCTGCAATAGGTGTAGTTAGCTTTGAGTCAAGTGTTAGTGAACTCTAAATGAGAATATGTTTGTCATCGTTCAGGTGATAGAGAACGTGTGAGAAGCAGCGTGCTGGGCTCACTGCTGTATATTAGTTAACATGGGAATCCGTGGTCATTAGACACTACAGTGTGCCTCCCATGCTCCTACACTTCCAGCGTGACACTTCAGACACCTGCTGTGTGTCAGGCCCTGTTCTGTGTGCTGTGGGTACGATATTGAACCAAATGAAGTTCCTGCTTTCATGTAATTGACATACTGATGGGGAACAGCAATAAACAAATACAAATGTCATGTCAGTGCTATGAGGAAAAATGAAGCATGGTGCGGTAAGAGTTTTATTCTTACTTTCTGTAGTCTTGATGCTCTGGCATCTGGGCCCCTGCTGGTCCCTCTCAGGGTGAGCTAATTCTTGGAGGTAACAGACTACTCCCCTGTGAGAATGCCTTTCAGATGCAAACAGCCAATTCAGTGTCCTACTCCAAACCACCTCCTCTGTCTGGCTCTTTGATTCCAGGAGGCTGTATTTCTCTGCCCTGATCACCCCAGGGCCAGGTACCAGACAACTAGGGACAGCATCTGTATCCTAGAACCTACTGAAATTATTCAAGTGAGCCAATGCTAAGCCTCCTTACCCTGCCATGCCTTTCCTACTGAAATCATGATAGAGGCTTTGTCAGCACTTTGCTCTGGCTCTTTTGCCCCTGACCCACCCTGGTGCATTCCTGTGTGGCCCTGTGTGGTGGGGCAGGCCCTCTCCTCTTGGGAACTGTGAGGAACAATCCGTTATTTCAGTGGCAGTCATCTCATGATCTGTTGGCCTCACCATACCTGAATAATAATACAACCTACATTTTAAAACACAGGGTGAAGAGAGAGTATTGAAAAGAACTTACCAATTCCAAATGAAAAGTAGGGGCATCCTCTTAGTAATTCCTTTAAGAAACATCCTTATCCTTCGGAACCAAGCTTTGTGATGTCTCCCACAGGTCAGATAAGTGCTATTCACTTTGGGTCAAGCCACGTGGTGTGTAGTAGAATTTTATGTAGGCCTTAAAGGATCTAGAGTTTTCAAGTTTCCAAGTGAAAAGGAGAGGAAAGACCCTTGCAGAGCTCAATGGAGTGCTTGAGTGTGAGTTTTCCATTAAGTGTTGGTGGGAGGCTGACACACAGCAGCTGCAGGCCGCAGAGGCCCTGATTCAGTCTTCTCAGGGCCAGAGAATCAATGGTCACCATACTGTGCTACAACCAGTTTAAGTAGTACTGTCCTTTTTCTTTAACTGAAACTGCTTAATTAAAAAGAAAAAATTTGTGACATGTAATGAAATAATTGATTTTTTTAAAAATGTATTTTTGCTGGCTGGCTAGGTAGCCAGCCTTAAGCATATAAAGGGGTGGAGGCACAGCCTTGCCACAGGATCTTGTTCCAGTGTTCAGTATCTTTGTCATGAGAGCATTTTTCTCTTACTTTGGACTAGGATCTGTCTTCTAGAAACTTCTATGACACTGTTCTGTATTTTGCCATGTGGAGCTATAGAGGTTAAGTCTATCACTCCATACACAGCCAGCCCTTAGAGGTAGCTATTTTGGTTCTTCTTTTTTTCCACTTTCCAGAGTAAATCCTCTCAGCCTCTTTGGCCACCCATAGGAGTTGCCCTCAACAGAAGCCTAGTTTATTCCATCCTTAGAATTGATTTTCCTCCATTTCCTGAATTTGTTTAATTCCTGCTAAAATTCATTTAATTGGTTTCCTGCCATAATTCAAGTCTATTGGGGCATTTTTAAATAATGAATCTTTTCTATCTTTTCTATTAGCTGTCCCTTGTAGTTTGGTGTTATCTAAATTGAATATGGATGTCTTCATCCAATTAAGATATTCAACAAGGCAGGAACAAGACCCTATAATGGAGAATCCAGCCTTCTAAGTTGATGCTGCTGGGGGTTCATGCCTGTAGTCCCAGCGCTTTAAAGGGCCAAGGTGAAAGGATCACTTGAGGCCAGGAGTACTAGCCTGGGCAACATAGTGAGATCCCATCTCTATAAAAATTTAAAAATTAGCTGGGCATGGTAGTGCATGCCCATAATCCCAACTACTCTGGAGACCGAAGCAGGAGGATCCCTTGAGCTCAGGAGTTAGGGGCTGCATTGAGCTATGAAGATTCCACTGCCCTCCAGCCTTGGTAACAGAGTGAGACCCCATCTGTAAAAAATAAGGGGCAGGGGTGGAAGAGAGAGAGAGAGAGAGAAAGTTGATGATGATGCTGACCCAGTAGTAAAGATTTTTTGTTTTTGAGAGACAGGGTCTCATTCTGTTCCCTAGGCTAGAGTGCAGTGGCATCATCATAGCTCACTGTAGGCTTCAATTCCTGGGCTCAAGCCATCCTCCCCCCTCAGCCTACTGAGCAGATGGGACTACGGGCAGGTAGCTGGAACTACAGGTGCACACCAACATGTTGGAGTTATTTCTTAAAAATTTTTTATGGAGATAGGGTCTTGCTATTGCCCAGGTTGGTCTTGAAGTCCTGGCCTCAAGCAATCCTCCCACCTTGGCCTGCCAAAGTGCTGGGATTAGAACCATGAGCTACCGTGTTTGGTCAGTAAGGCATTTTTTGAGTAAGATTCATCCACCATTTTTGAAATTAGACTTTTTTGTAAGAAAGGAAAATTCCTGTGTTTGAAACACTTAATGAGATTTACTGAAGAAAAAAATACATATATGCAAAATACCCAGTAGATTGTCAGATGTTTATTTGAAGCATTATCGGGCATAAGAATCCTTTCATCGGGCTCTTTGTGGGGAAATCCTACTTACACCCACCTCAGTAAGCTTGCTTGCTTCATTCATTTCCCTCCTCCCTTTCTCTCTCTCCATCCCTGCCTTCCTCCCTCCTTCCTTTCTTCCTTCCTTCCTTCCTTCTTTCTTTCCTAGCTTCCTCAAACAACAGTTTAGTCCACAGAATAGAATAAGTTTCCAATGAGCTGAGCAAAGAGGTTGGCTTTAGAGACAGAGAAAGTATGAAGAAAACAGAAGCAAAGAACAAGGAATGTGTGAATCCTTTCAAAGTTACTTTTCTTATAAGACAGTGACAGGGAAATAGAACAGTAGAAGAATAACTGCTTAATTAACATGAAGTTACTTTTGGCTGCTTCTCTGTGTGTGAGGATTAAAGTGGAGGAAACTTTATTATCATGCCCATTAAACTGGCCTGTTTGGGAAATTGGCTGTCATCTCTCTCCTGATTTCTTGGAAGGTCAGATAAGTTAGTTTAGGATTGAAGATGTGAAACCTTAGCATTAGTGACTCCATTTTGATTATTGGTCTGGTCTTTTGGGGCCTAATGCAGTAGCTTAGTCCAAAACAGTGGCCTATGATTTTTATTTAATGATTCTCCCAATTTGGTCAAGCTCTCACCTGGGGGAGTGTAACTGAAACCTAGGGTGTCAGCACTACTCTCAGTTCCCCTCATTTTGGGTTTCCAGTCTCAGCATGGCACTTACAGGTTAGGGTGTCCTCATTATCTTGTGTTTCTTTGACGTTTTATTGTTCTAGCCAGAGAAGGGCCCATTGGAAGACTAGCATGACTGTCAGGAGGATAATACCAAGAGTTTGGACTATGCTCCCTAGGTAGAGTCTTCATGAATCGAACGAACTAAAATCAAATGGCCAGATGTGGAGTCTACCCATGTTAACCAGGTAGTCTGCTCTGCAATACCTGATGTATTTATTGCTGTCCAGAAAGAAGTGTCATCAACTGCACACATTCTTCCCTCTTTAGGCAGTAGGTAATCTAGCATTCCATGACCAGGTTAAATTAAAGCAGGGAGTGCAAGTTCCCCACAGAAGCGACCAACTGTGAAATTTTCTCTGCAGCATTATGCTGCCAGGTGAAAGAGGTAGGCATAAATAAGGAAAAATGAAGAGGGGGTGAGAGTCTTGTCGTGATGAGGAGTCTTGTTTTGATGGGTTTGGGCAAAGCTGTCCACAGCATGAAGTCAGCAACTTCATGTCATGTTGTGACATCGGGCATTCTGGTGAACCCATGCCTAGAGGCTGGGTGCAGTGGCTCGTGCCTGTAATTTCAGCTAAGGTGGGTGGATCACTTTAGCCCAGGAGTCTGAGGTTACAGTGAGCTGTGATTGCACCACTGCACTTTAGCCTGGGTGACACAGCAAGAACCTGTTTCAAAAGAAAAAAAAAAAAATAGAAGAAATGAGTTGAATTGCTCTTACTTAAATGTCCTTTCATAATCAAAACTTTAAAAATATGTTGTATGGTCCTTACAGGACTTTCCTTAAAGCACATGTTTTCCTTTCAATAAATTATTCCTTTCTAGATTTAACTATCTTTCGGCCATCTGGTTCCCAGATTATGAAATCTCTGGCATTTTTATCCAAATTGTCAACTTTTTTAAGAGTTCTATGCCAGTGCCCGCATGTTATTCTGGAGTTTTCGCTATCAGCAGCTTAAAAGTTGTTGATTATTTTAGTTGGAAATCTCTAAGGTAGCAGTGCGGATTCCTGAGATGAGCATGGACTTTGAAGCCAGACGTCTCAGAGTTGGCATCCTGGCTCCAGCGCAGACTAGCTGGGGGTTTGAACGCGCTGCCTCACCTGCCACAGTCTTCCTTCTCTGTAAATTGGAGATGATCGTATTCGCCTGGTGGGGTTGTGGTGATTAAGTGAAATGAGATTGTAGATGTGGAGCCACTGGCTCTGTGCACCAGGCACAGCCAGGGCTCGGTAACTGGTAATGGCTTCTTCCGCCCCGTGCTGCTCATCTCACATAGCGCAGCGTTCCTTACCCCAGTGTTGCCAGTGTCTGCCTAATACGGAATTCTGATAGTAAGGTGAACATGGAAAGTCATTTTGGTGATACCCTGACACTGCTCTCCTAGGGAGTCTTTGGCTGCTCTTTCTGCCTAGGGAAGTAAGCTTGCACTCGTCATCTCTGTGTGGTCCCATTGATCTTTCCTTTGTGTTTTCCTAGTGCATTCCTGGTGTGACCTCTGCTGTAACTCGGGTTCTCAAACTTCAATGTGGTGTCTGTGGTGTATTATCTACTGTTGTTTAAAAAAATTTCTCCAGAACTTAGCAACTTCCAGAGAAAAACACTCTTCATCTCACAGTTTCTGAGAGTCAGGAATTTGGGAGTGACTTAGCTGGGCAGTTCTGACGCAGGCTCTGCTCTGTCCAGAGGTTTTGGTTGGATGTCAGCCACAGCTGCAGGCATCCAAAGACTTGCCTGGGGCTGGCACGTCCGCTGTCCAGGGGGCGCACTCATGTGGCTGTTGCTGAGACTGCAGTTCCTCACCAGTGGTGGCCACATGGCCTCCCTCCATTGCCAAGTGGGCTATCCATGAAGGTGCTTGAATGTCTTTGTGACACTGGAGCCAGTGACTTGCCAGAGCAAGGAGGGAGCTGCAGTGCCTTCTAGGAGCTGGTGAGTCTCTGAAGTCCCTGCCACCACTTCTGCCATATGCTGTTGCTTGGGAGCAGGCCACTAAGTCCGGCCCACACTCAAAGGAAGGAATATTAAGGTCTGCCTTTGGAGGGGAGGAATTTATGGACATACCTTAAAACCGCCACACCTGAGGTGCTTGCTGAAAAGTAAGATTCTGAGGCCTCATTTCAGACCTAGTGATAGGTGGGACCCTGGAAGCTGCAGTTTGCCCAGGGACCCTAGTAGGTCTGATGCACGTGGTCTACAGTCCACACTTGGAGACACACTGCCCTGGCCAGAAGGGGTCACTTGGTCCTGGTCTTCCTTAAATGCCTTAATTGCTTGCACCTCCCCATCCTTGCTCACATACACAGAGCACTTGTACCGCACTTTCAACTGTGGACATCCTTTTTTAAGTCCTGTATAAATCTAGTACCTCCACGGTGCCTGCTGTCTGCGGCAGAAGTGAGCTCTCCCTCCCTTAAATTCCTGTCAGAGCCCATCTTTTCCCTGCTCTTTGGCTCTAATTCACTTTGGTTCAATTCCACTGCACTGCTAGCAGGGATTTAGAATGATTGCCTTCATTTGACCTGCTCTTCAGCCATCAGAACTATGATAACTCTGTGACAAGCATTTTGCTGTGCAGATTTAAAAGCAGTGTGGTCAGTAGGATGCTCAGGAGGCTGGCTCAAACCAGGCTTCTTGGTAGTGACGGCTTTCTTGCAGGCCTTTATCAAACAAAGGCATTCCTGTTGTGTGCCAGGCTTGGTTTTAGGTGTAGCAAAGGGAGACAGGCATGCTCCGTGTGCATGACAAGGTGATAATAAAAGGTGCACAAAAATGTATCATCACAACTTAAAAGACATTCTAGGGGAGAAGTGAACAGACGGCTATGACGTAAAACAAAGGAGACCTACTTAGATAAGTTTCCAGAGATTCTGCCTGAGACCTCAAGGATGACAAGGGAGGAGAGATTTAAAAGAACTTAGTATGAATGTGTTCTAGTAAGTGGAAGGGGTTGGGGTGACCAGAGCTGGTGCTGGAGGGTAAGCAGAGGCCACATGCTGCAGGGTTGTCGTGGCCGTGGTCGGGGTGTCACTCTAAGTGCAGTATCCTGAGCTATATTGATACGGTATCCAAATTGGAGATTTTCTAATTTAGCAGTCGTGGAAGTAATTGGGAGATCCAGATTAAAACTACCAACTCAACTACAACGGATTGGAAAACAAGATTTTTGTGGTAGCTTGACAGAGGGAAGCTAGAAAAGAACTCAAGGCTGATGGTTATCAGGGATGTGGGTGGCCGTCATCTCAGAACACAAAATGTGGGAGCGACCACAATAGCAAGGGGAGTATTTACTTTGGAGATAAAAGTGCTCCTGCCTTTAAAAATGAGCCAGTATTTTAGACAGGAAAGGTTATTCATCCGATTCCACGCTCTTAAGTTCTGAGCCCAGGTTCATAGCTTAGGTCTGTCAAATCCCACCCATGTCCATCTCCCCTGAGCTGCTGATTCAATTCTAGGTGAGACCCAGTGGCTAGGGACAAGTGCCGCAACAGTCCTGTGATCTCTCACCAGCTTCCTTTGCACGGGGCCAGCTGCTCCTCCCTCTCAAGGCTTTTCCCAGCCCTTGCCTCCTGTGGGTGGTACTATCCCGGGTCAACCAGGTTCTGGCCAAATTCCCCATAGAAAGAGAGCAGGGCCTTGGAAGATCTTTTTCTTTCTTTCCCTGGCATCCTCTTGTTCGCAAGGGAGTTGAATAAAGTGGCCTCTATAATCTTGTAGTTTTTCGAGGTCATACTAACCCAGGCCATGATAATATGACCTTTCTCTGAATTTATAACATGTGAATATACAACAACAATTTGATATTTCTCCTTACTCTGTGGGATGGCTGGGCCCCTCTGCTGGCCTTGGCAGGGCGATTCTTCGTAAGGTGTCACCTGGGTTCACTTGTGTGGCTGCATTCAGCTGGTGGGCTGGCAGGGGCTGGTTGCAATCAGGACATTGGGTCCCTCTGCCTACATACTACCCTTCATCCTCACAGAGGCTCGACCAGCTTCTTTACACTGCTGCAAGAGAGCAAGCCCCGCGATGCCTAACATCTTACCCAGCCTCTGCTTGCTTTGAATTTGCTAATGCCCCGCTGGCCCAAACATGCCACATGGCCACACCTGTCAGTATGAAAGAGGCACTCCACAAAAGCATGGACATGTGAGGCATGACTCATTAGGGTCACTAATGTAACAGACTATCACAGCCTCAGTGCTAAATTACCTGTCATCTGCAGTGAGGGTTTCCCACGGTGGTTTTTTTCCAAATAGTCTCATAGAATTATTTGGAATTATAAATGTAATACGCTCATGGTGCAATTCACTGGGACCATACAAAATTGGGACCCCTGGGTAGATAGTGAATCAGACTAAATTTAATCATAACAAAACTATTTTTGCCCGAGTCTAATCTTATGTTCTCGAGATAGCAAAATGAAAGTCAGGGTGTGGCACCTTCCCTCTTTGAGACCTCTGCTGTTTTTCATAAATGGAAGTATTTGGTAATAATTTATAAAGCTACTTGAAAGTGACTCTAGACTTTGATATTAGTTTTAGATATGGAATAATAAACATTAACAATAAATTTATTACCTAAGAGAATTTACAATTATATTGCAATGGTGGAATATAATATTTAATAACTTATATTGGGGGATTGTTTTGTTTTGTTTTTTAGATCAACCGAGAGATAAAAATTATGACGATGCTGCATCATCCACATATAGGTACTTTCTGCTTTTTAGAATACTTTTGGGTCTAAATGCATTGTTGAAAGCATGTCATAAAGATAAATATGTATTCAAGAAATGGTAGAAAGAGATTCTTTCCCTTCCCCTACCCCAGATAGGGGAATAGAATACATATCCAAACTTTTGATCATTTGTATTAGATTTTTGAAATTACTGAAGAGAGGCTTAAAAGCTTAGGTGTTAAACATTTGAATTTAAAGCTTTAATGCAGTAGAAACATCTGTAATCATAACTATAATTTTCTGATTCTTTAATATATTAGAAAATATAATTATATTTTATTAGTAGAGAGAAGGGAAGTATAGGAAGTCAGAATTAATATTTTTGAGAATTCTGCCTCCAGACTGTCTTCTCACTCAAGGCTGCAAAATCAGTTTTTTCCTGGATCTCCAGCCTGCCTTGCAGATTTTGGACTTGCTAGCTACCACGATTTCATGAGCCGACTCCTTAAAAATAAATATCTCTCTCTCTTTCTCTAAAAAAAGAAAAAAAGAAAGAATTAATATTTTTAAGGGTATAATACTTTGTGCTGTGACTAAGTTCTAGAGAAAATACTTGTACACTGAATCATATTTAAAAGATGGGAAACTTGCTATTGAAAGGGATTTTGACAGGAATTCTTTCATAAAGCAAAGGTTTGTTTCATGTGCCCTCTGTGTGTATAACTCTGTGTTAGGTGCTATGAGGTCGGTTTAAAGATGAAGAAGTACCTCCCCTCATAGTAATTATAAGAAAAAAATGAACATATACAAATTACTCAATACTGACCCTACACTATATATACTCAATGGAAACTTTTGATCCCACATATATCACAATAAGGCTCTTTTTAAATTATTTAACTGCTTTATATATAACATATATCTCAAAATGTATTTTATATGTCAGTGATAGCTCCTACAATCTACAAAGAGTATTTCAAGAGTGAAATCACTCTTAAGACAGTCCGTATAAGTTTAGTATCAACGTCAGTTGTAGGAAATGAGAGGGGTAATGTTCAGTGTTAAAGTTAGCCTACCAAGAGTACTTGAGGCACGTGGAATATAAGAATAACATGGAAACACAGGCAGGAAAAAGCTTTTACACAGAACTGCTGGTTTTGATTGTATACTTTAACAAAAGGCTTAGGCTCTGTTTCATCAAATCTAAGCCACCATCATTCAAAAAGGCATTATTTTTTATATCCTACTAAGAAAGGAAAATGCTACCAAGCCATCATCCTAGTATCAGGGATAGTAATTAAAATAGAGATCTCAGAATCAGTGAAATATAGGATGTTTGAAGAACAGGATGGTACGAGGAATAGAATAGCAGGAAGAAAACCTCCTTTCTCTGCTTTTTCTTTCAACCCTTTGGGCCAGCCAGCCAGCCAACTCTGGATTTCAAATTCCAACTTTTCACCAGAAAACTTTATCACTACTGCCTAGGACTAGCTAATGTAAACATATTTATTTTGTCCCTTAATTACTTCAGTTATACCCCAGTTAGAGTTCTTTACTTACTAAATGGCATATCTTTGATAATAGACTGAAATTTTTAAAAATTCATTTTGCATTAAAATAGTCTTCCCTGAAGAGCCAAACTGTGCATTGGAATATTAGAAAGGTTTTATTTTTATGCTGTTCAGCAGCCACGTATGCCTTAACTTTCTTAAATGGTTTTTCTTGGCAATTTGAACATATCAGAGTCTAAGGAATGGACTGATGGTTTTATTCATGAGTTCGTCAAACATTTATTGATCACCATGTGAGGCACTTGTTTGGCCTAATACTCTAGTAAATCCTCAGAAAATCACGTGAATATAAAAGACTAGTGTGCCCCCTGCCTTTTTCTGTAAATTTCATTTTAAAGTAAGTATTAACACAATCAAGTAGATATGCACAGTGGTCACTTGGTAGCCTGAGAGATTTGCTTCAGTTTCATTTAAAAATGTGTATCTTCCTAATTGATGTGTTACAGTTTTATGAATCAGCAGCAAGAGAAATAGTTCTATTGGTTACAAAGGGACTGCTGTAGCAAAATCACACTGACCTACTAAAAATCATTCCTGAAGAAAAAAAAATTTTTTTCCAGTTAATTGCAGTATAATCCATTCTACTTTCTTTCCTCTCTGGCTTCAGAATAGTAATAAAGGAAACTTGTTCTTTGGGAGTTGTGGTAAGTTTTCCAAGCAACAAGGGTCTGAGGTGGAATTATATCCTTAAAGCCATAATGACAAGTGAATGGATGTCCAGTTATAGGAGTCGAGTAGATCTGAGCGATTGCTGCAGGTTGTGAGAAATGAGACCACTTTTCCTCAGGCGCAGAGGGTGAGCTGGTGGGAGGGCAGGTAGCCAAGAAGCAAATAAAGGGCACTGACAGCGACGACAGAGGAAGAAGCAAGCACAGATAGCCCTTGCTCGACTGCCGAACGCATCCTGAAGTCTCACTGAGTACCCAGAAATGATCTTCATTTTTATGGAATTCCATGCTTTTATAAAAACTTTTCTGTTGTGTAGTATTTGCTAAAATTCCCTAAAAGCATTTTTGAGAGGGCCAGCTGTTAAAATCTTTAACAGGGAAACAGTTGCTTTTGATAGTTGCAGCTTATATGTGCATGGCTTGTGCAAACAGACGTTTGTTTCTTTCTCTCCTGTATCCTCTCCCCTCCCCCAGTGCAACTGTATGAGGTCATCAACAGCGGGACCAACATATACCTGATTATGGAATATGCCCGTCATGGTAAGAACATTTATATATTATATATTGGGGTTTTCTTGTTTCTTCCCTTTTAAAAGAATACACAAGCACACTGCCCATATAATTGTTAAGGTTTCATTTAACATCCAGAGTCATAAAATACTAGGATGAGAGTCCAAAAAGCTGACTCTTAGCAATTCTATGGGTTGCCATTAAGTGTTTCCCTATTAGCTTTGTTAATTGATACAAGCCCAGACCCTGGATTTTTGTTGTGGAAAATACACATCACATAAAATTTACTATTGTAACCATTCTAGTGTACAGTTCAGTGGCTTTAAGTGTGTTCACATTGCTTTGCAGCCCTCCCCACCATCCCTCTCCAGAACTTTTTCATCTTGCCAAAGTTAACCACTCACCCCTCCCCCAGCTCCTGGCAACCACCGTTCTATCTGCCTGTGTGAGTTTGACTGCTGTGGGGACCTCACGTAGGGATCGCAGCACTTGTCCTTTTGGGACTGGCGCGTTTCACTCAGCTTAAGGTCTTCAAGGTTCATCCATGTTGTGGCAAATTTCAGAATGTCCTCCCTTTCTAAGGCTGAATAGTGTTCCATTATGTGTGGGACACACACATTTTGTTTAACCCAAGTATTTGGATTTTAAAATGTGTTAATGCATTAGTCTGTTTGAAGTAAATGTGTGTTGTGGCTTAGATGCTTCTCTTTATCAGATTTTAATATGTCATTGATGGCCCTCTTTTCTCAGGCCACAGATGACGGTTAACAGTACATAGGACTAAGTTTTCCTTAAAATAAAGATTGGTCACTATTTGCCTATAAGGTTGTCAAAATGTAGACATTTTCTGAAATGCACATGTATAGCTTCTCTCTTTTATAAAGATTCTCATCTTATGGTTGAGGTTGGGCTGGGGTTGTAGTTTGTGGGCCACATGTAGTTTCATTGTCTGTGGAGGGCAGAAGCTTTTTGTTTATCTTTCTGTGTCCCCTGCCTCTGGCACAGTGCCTGGCACAGAGCAGATACTCAACAAATAAGAATTAGATGCATGAAATTATAAACTATTGGGCGTGCCTTCTGTCGAACTCTACAGTAGAGTAGCTTTATTTTATCGTTAGTTGGTATTTCGGTCCACGTTGTAAAACCTGGAGACAGAACGTTACATCATGGCTCCATTGTAGTGAGTTTGCCATTCAATAAGAGACTGTAAACCTGTTGTGAGAAAGAATAGGTTTTAGTAGGCACACCTCTGACACCACTTTTTCATAGTCCTAATTAACTATTAGTTGTGTATTTTATGTTTTAAATGTGTAGTTTGGGAATCTGGTTGGGATTTTCAAACTTCAGTTGTTGTAGGAAGCACTGAAGGTTAATTGCGGAGCCAAAAAATCTATATGGAGTTCTAAGCCTTGCTACTCATCTCCCAGGCAGACACCATAGAGTAATGTTTATAACCTTCTTACAGCGTGGGCCTCTGCAGTGTAGAAAGTGCTTTCTCTTACCTGATCTCCTTTGACTTTCACAAGGACTCCATGGTGTGGCCAGGCTGTGAGTGATGGGCTTTTACCCTTGAGGAAATGGAGGCTGGGCAGCCTCACTGTGGGCTCACTGCCTCTGGGATCCCCAGCCTCTGACAACAGGTAGCCTGTCTGGTTTGTCAGTCTGTCATTGCTTTCTCTTCCTGTCTATTTTACGTACCCAGGTCATAGAGATTACTCATGTAGGGACAAGACAAAAATATCTGAGAAGCATCCAGGTTTAATAGAAAGAGGACAGGCTTTGGAAAAGACAGACATGAGGTAAAACCAGCCAGTGGCCCTCATTGACCTGACAAGTAACATGCCACACTGAGCTTCACAGTGGGCTTGGTGACCTAGCCCTCCCAGAGGTCTCAGTGCGTTGTGCAGCATTATAACAGCATTTGATGGATGGTGGTGGTGGTTTATTGTCTTGGGCCATTTGCTGTATTGAGCTCAACCAAACACTGTCCATCCCCAGGACATCTGGGTTACTGTAGTGCTCGCCCTTGTGAAAAGTTTCATTAAACTGACTACCCATCGCCCTCCAGGCTTGTACCTTTTCATTTGATAGAATCCTAGAACTTGCGACTTAGAGAGAGTCTTAGACATTATCTAGGGCAACTTTCTAATTTTTACAGATGAAACTAAAGCTCACATCGTTCTATGCCAAGGGTTCCATAGCTCTGTAGTTACAGAACCTGAAGTAGAACTAAGGGCTCTCTGAACTGTGCTGTCCAGCACCCATCTAGCTACCTGTTCCCTGACCTGGGCAGGGGAACCATTGCTTGTTGTTCCCCCCCCTCCCCCAGTAAATAGTCTGAGGTTTTCATTTCAGTTACTTAATCGGAGTGTTAATACATTTTTAATAAAGAATAAAAACAAAGATTTAGGTTGAATTCCTGGTTTAAAAGTTGAACTCCTGATGTATACCTTAGTGATTATGAGTGTGACTTTATGTTTCCAGAAATCTCTTAACCAGCTTATATTGCATTTGGAGTTACAAAAAATATTTTAAAATTATATTGACACACTTGGGCTTTGTCTATGTTAGTATACAACAGCCAGTGATCTTAATATGTTAATTTTTTAAAGTCAAAAGTGTTTTCTGTATGATTGCACACATCTTTAGTTGTTTTCACTTATTAACCACTGGTTTTGACATTGTGTACATCTCTGCAAATAGAAAGGCCATTCGCTTAGGAAATGTTGACATTTTAGTGAGCTGACAGTTGACTTCATAATTCAACATAGTTAAATGAATAGACAGTATGTAATGCCTTTTAAAAGATCATTTTGCAATCAAATGATAATATAAAAATCTTTATGCTTATCCATTATTTAAAATTTATTTATGCAGAGTTACGGTTAAGAGACATTAATGTATAATTCAACTACAAGAATGTTTTAGTGGAATGTTGTCACAAAGGTGATGGAGGTATTCGTCATGTGTGTGAATTACGCACATGTTCTTTCCCAGAAAGAGTTGATATCTAATTTTCTAAAGCAGTATTCTTTTCTGTTGATTTCAGAGGTGGTGTTTCTTTATTCTAAATTGGTAAGCAGTTGACAGTACTAATAGTACATTCCTCAAAATGTCACCTCTCTTCCTCAAAGAATTAATATTGTATAAACTGCCACCAAGATGTTCATCCAAGAGTTCTGTTGACTGCACCCCCACTGTGTCCTGAGCCCCCACTTCTCACCAGCACTGCACTTTGCTCTCTCGTCCCAGTTGCTGTCATGCTTGGCTCCGTTATTGGACTAGTCTCCCAACTGGTCTCCCTGTCGCTGCCCTTCATCCTGACCCCCTTCCCCCCGACAGCCAGTGATCTATTTTTAAGTAGTTTCATCTTCTCTGCTTCTCATCGCTGTTAGAGTAAAGCCAGAGTCCTTACCAAGGCCTGCAGGGCTCTTCCTGGCCTCATCAACTACCTCTCTTCCCCTTGCTCTGCTTCTCCAACCCTATGGCCTCCTTGCTGTTTGTTACTTGCTATAGAATCTTACCCTAGATTACTACCTTGTGCACTCCCTCAAGTAGTCAGCAGAACAGAAGCAGGCAAGTCCATGTACACACACACACACACTCTCTCGCACACACACACTCTGGCACACACACAAAAGCACTCTCACGCACTCCACCTGTTTCTTTCCCCTACTTCTCCACAGCACTTGTTATCCTCTGACACAGTGTGTATTGGTTTGTTTATTGTCTGTCTCCCCCTACTGGAATGCAAACTCCATGAGGAAAGGGACTTTTCTGTGTTCACTGCTACTTCTCTTTTAACACACCTGACTTTATCCTTTTGACTTTCAATTTTCATTACTCACTTTTTATTAAAGGATATTGAAAACACATCATACCCTTTAAAATAAAAGTTATATAATTGAAGCACATGAGAATTTAATTTTAAGGCTTTTCTCCTGTTTAAAGATGTTAGTAGCGAACTTACATGCCTATGGTTAAACTTAAGACCAGCTTAGTTTAAATTCCACATATTCCTGGCTAACTTCATACCTATATTTAAAAATGAGAGCATTGCTAAAAGTGACACATTATCAATTGATGGGAAAATTAATGCTCAGAGTGGGCCTTCTGCTTACCTTTATTTCTCTCAATTGTAGGCGATGTATATGATTATTTACTAGAGGTAGGGAGAATGTATGAGGACGAGGCCAGGGAGAAGTTTCGCCAGGTAGGAATTATTGCATCTTTAGTTTGTTAACTTAATAGAGTTATCATGCTTAGACCCTGAAGCAAAAAGTGTTTGCCTCTGTAAGTGCTTAGAAGGCTCACTGGATGGCAGACTTTGGCCATTCAGCTGGACAAAATCATATGAAGTGCCCTTGGTACCTAAGGTACTGTGCTACTGTGCTAGAGGTAGCCATGGGTTCTATTCCTAGCTTTGTAATGTCAACATGAATCTCGCTCTTTGACTCTTCACTTTTGACTATTGGGCCTTAAAAATCTAGAGCTATAGATGTAATATCTATGATTACATTAATTAAAGCCATTTCAAAGTTTTAGCAAGAAGGATGGCACAATCCCAAAATTTATTAGTTTTGTCTTACAGAAGCCAAGACCAAATAGAACTCAATCTATTAATTAGTGATTTTCCCCTTTGCTTATCTTTACATTGCCTTTAGGGACACAGGGGCTTTAATCATCAGGTTTTTAGCATAAAGGTGACTTAACTCTTCTGTCTTTATTAGTATTAGTATTATTGATTGACCAAGCCAGACACTGGGATGAGTACTTTACCTACACGAATGTAAATCTTGCAGCAGCCTTGTGAGTTAAGAAGCATTATGCCCATTTGCTCCACATAAGACAACTAAGGCATGAGAAGAGGAAATAACTTGCCCAAAATTCAGTGCCTGTCAAGTAGCAGACCTTCCATAGATTCAGAGACTCTGGCCCTCTGAGTCTAAACCTCAAAGCTGTAACCATTATGTCGTGCTATTATTTAGACTAGGAATCAGCAAACTCTTCATGTAAAGGGCCACATAGCGAACATTATAGGCTTTGTGGTCCATACGGTCTCCGTTGCAACTATGTAACTCTCCTGATACAGCATGGAAGCAACTGTAGACAATACTAAATGAATGAACATGACTGTATTCCAGTAAAGCTTTATTTGCGAAAACTGGGATGGGCCAGATGTGGCCCATATGGGCCCTGATTTGCCAACCCCTGATGGAGACGAAGGAAAGGAGCAAGTGCTTTCCTGCTTTTAAATGAACTCTGTCTGCCCCAGTGACAAGGTCCACATTGAAATGGCAGTAGGGCCTCGTTTCTTGCAGAATTTTACAGTTGTATTTTCTTCACGTATAAGTTTGTCGTGATAGGTAGGAGACTTCAAGTTTTGCATTTGGAAAGGTATTTTTAGCTGATTTTCAAGTTTTCTCTGAACAGTGCCTCCTTTGATTTGCTTAGTTGGATGTTTACAGTTAAGGACTCATTTCTAAGTTTCTTAATTTCTATTGTTGCTTAAATTTAAAAGCTTAAGAAATCCTAATGGTACTTTGAATTAAAATCTATTAAATGTCAAAGTTGAAAGTACCTTTCGCTGTCTTTTAACTTCTCTGATCCTCAGTTTTTTCTAGCTATAAAAAGAGGAAATTCTACTTGATGAATTCTGTCGTTCTTTCCAGTTCTAATATTTGATTAGAACTGTGGTCTATGAAAGGAAATTCAGATGTTTCCTATAAAACCAATCTGGTCCTTCTCATAACTATACTCTTCATTTTTATAAATTAGCCAATATTTTTGCCTTATACAACTTAATTTCGCTCCTACTCAGATGACTCTGACTTGCAAACATTTCTGTGAATATGGTTTACTGACCTTGAGGAAAGGCTAATGGCAGCCAGAAAGAGCATGTCTGTGTCCGGACCCTCTCCAAGGAAGCAGTGTGGTGCTTAACCCCACAGCTTCGGTTCTCTTCCATCTCTACCCAGCCCCATCCATCTGTCACCTGGTGGGATCCAGTTCATCAGAAAGGCTTAGACCTCTACTCACCTCATTCTTGAGGCAATTACTCTGGGTTTTTTTGTTGTTTTGGCTTTGCTTTGTTAAGAGACGGGGTCTCACTGTGTTGCCCAGGCTGGATTCAAACTCCTGGGCTCAAGCAATCCGCTCGCCTCAGCCTCCCGAGTAGCTGGGACTACAGGCATGTGCCACTGCACCCAGGTTCTGGTTTTTATTTTAAATTCCCCACAGAAATTCTGAAGCCTTTATTGGAAGAACCTATTAGTTGGACCAGGAAAGATGTTGGGGTGTGTGTGTGTGTGTGTGTATGCTTTTACAATTAATGGCTGGGTTTACAGTGCTTAGCATTAATGTAATCCCTTCTCCTTCCTGCATTGTTTGCCTAAGACAGCTCCTTTAGACCTGGAAGAAACAACTGTGATATTGGTGCTTCTGCTTTTCTCTGTTTCTAATTGCCGTGCATTCCAGGAGCTTATAAGTCATCATTTCTTTGACTAAATAAAAAAGTTTTCCTGTTTGTGACAAGGATCATAGGCCCTTCTTTCCATATTCATGAGCAGGTGGGTTTTGCTTCACCATTCCCAGCCCAGTTACTACTTACGCCATTTTAGTCCTTTGATTGAGCTCTTGCTCTTTTCAGAGAAAAAGAATAGATTCCTGGCTCTATCTTTTTTGCTTACCTCTTTCTTGGAGGGCTGGTAATGTTAGTGCCTCTGTTCTTTCACGTATAACTGCAAGTGAATTAGGCTAACATTCATGTTTTAGACAACATCCAGGTTCTCAACCTTCTTTAGAAGTCACTATTCATAGCTTAAGAACGTGGCACACACCTATAAGCCCAGCTACCCAGGAGGCTGAGGTGGGAAGATTGCTTGAGCTCAGGAATTTGAAACCAGCCTGAGCCAACATTGCAAGACCCTGTCTCAAAAATAAAAGAATTAACATTAATAAATATACATGCAAAATACCAAAGAAAAGACTAGAAGCAAATACAAAACAACAAGAGATGCTGTCCTTCTTTAGTGGTAACACGGGCATATATTTCCATCTATTTTTCTCTGTTTCCTAAAATTTCTATGATGAGCATATAAAACTTTAATGTTAGAAAAGAAGACTGTTTTTAAAAAGTTACCAGTACATGCGAAATTTCAGTAAAACAATTGTTTAATTAACAGTGCTTTTCATAGTTCACACACAAAATTGCACTTTTCATAGTTCACATGCAACATTCATTCCTCCATTTTAAGGAAGAGGAACCTGACCCTCAGAGAGTGAAGTCAGTCTATTAACTTCCACAGTTGGGTTTTGAGTTGGTTATACAGTCATGGGAAGGTTGCACCGGAGCCATCTGGCCCTGGGCCTGGGGACAGCCAGGGTCCTCCAGATGCAGGCCGTTGGTTGCAACCTGGTGTTGGGCTCAAAAACAAGTGGAGTGTCAGCAGGAAGAGTCCAAGAAGATACTTGCAGTTACAACTGGAGAGAACAGGAACGACATCCTCACCTGTCTCTTCTTGCCCTCACCCCTGAATTTCTCCAGATTGAAAAGTTCAAAGCATAAGGAAATTGCTTTTAGAAATCCACACATCAGGGTGCTCACTGAGTGTTTTGCATGTGTGAACATTAACAAAGTTACTTTCATCTTAATTATGCATCTGCACCTGTGCGAACTGACCCTCTGTCTCTCCTTACTCAGGTGGTCTCGGCGGTGGAGTATTGCCACAGGATGTCTGTGGCGCACAGGGATCTGAAGGTACGTACCAGCGTCCTAAGTGTGTGCTCTATTTGTACGTGTTCAGTTCTCTCATCACACAAGTGAGGCGTAGATTAAATTTTATTAAACATAATGAAACAAAAATCTCATGATAATTGGATCCTTTCAATCAAGTTCTAGTAGAGCATTCGAAATAAATAAAAGTGAAGTTTATGAGAAGCATTTTACATTTCAGTTAAGGTGCTGGTGGTTGATCTCTGGAGGGACAGTCATCACACAGCCAAAGGGATGTGTGTGGTGCTTCCTCCGGAAGTGTGTGGTCACACCTGGACAGTGTCCTCGGGGCCACCTGGCATTCTTTTCTACTTCTCCAGGTAGCATTGTCTCCTGTTAACAGCAGCGCCTATTTGAGACTCTTTCACAGCCTCCGCCCCGGCATAGGATGAGGTTTCCTATTTCACAGAGAAAATGGAGACACCAGGCAGAAACTCCCTGAGTCTTCCAGCAGAACCTCGTATGGATCAGTACCTGCACCTGCACGCATCCTTCCCTGTCCTCATGTTACAGGAAAGCGGGCACCTCTGCTGACCCCGCCTCTGTGTTCCGGGTCCCCTCTCCCTCCGTGGGCTGTGCGCTGTCCGATGCCTCCTTCTCTCCATTTTGTCATTCACTCTCTCTCTCTGCTTGCTTCTCACCAGCAGCGTTTATACATGCTCAAGTGCATAGCTTCTTTTTACCAAAAGTCTTCTCCACCTTAGGTCCCCTTCCAGATACACCCTTTTCCTCTCTTCGTAGTCACAGTCTTTGCCCTAAACATTTTCTACACTCTAAGTCTTAGCTTGCTCCTCACCCCGGCTCTCTCCTTACATGATTGTCATTGACTGGCTCATTCCTCTCCGAGCCCACCCTCAGTGGCTTCGTGTTCCTACCATTAGCTACGGTGGCCACCTGTGTGCCGATGACCCCAAGTCCCTTCTTGCAGCCACGGGGCTCTCCCAGGGTCCAGGGGCCAGCTGACCAAGGGGTGTCTTTCTCCACCAGAGTGTCCCTCAGGCACCTCAGGTACAGCAAGTTCAAAGCCTAAACTCTTCCATCCTGAACTTGAACCTTCACTTCTCCTTCTCGTGACTAATGTTCCTGAGGTGTCCCTCTGGTTTGCCATCCACTCAGTGACCAGGTCCTTTTCCTGCTGTTGTCTTAAGTATTGCTTACACTGGCTCACTCTTTCCTGTCTCTGTTACACTGTCCCAGGCCAGACGCCGTCACCTCATACTTGATTGTAACTCTAGTTTCCTACCTGTTCTCTGCTTCCAATTTTCCCTGTCTCTTCTTCTCATGTGTGTTTCCACCTTGCGCCCAGAATGGACTGTTTTAAAACCACATGTAACATTGTTATTTCTCTGCTTAAACAACTCTGCAGGGGCTTCCCATCGCCCTTAGGATGAAAACCCAAACTTGCTGGGTACAGCCCTTTGTGATTCGGCCCTGACCATCCTCCCCAGCCATCTCTGCCTGACTCTCTCTCCCACACACTTTCAGTGTCTTGAGTGAAACCCGCGCTGTCTCTGTCACCTGTGTGTTCTCTGACTCTGCCTGAAACAGCACCCATCAACACACGCATCATGACCGGCTGCACCTTCTTGTGCTTCGACATGGCCTCCTCTGGGAAGCAGCCCCTCCCTTTCAGGTCCAGGCCGACAGCCCCCGTTCCTCCTCGGTTACACAGCACTAGGGTCTCAGGGCAGCTGCTTGTCTTTCTCCGTCTCCCCTTCCGAAGTGTGAGCTCCTGAGGGCAGGGCCCTATCTGTCTTGCTTATTATATGTCCAGACACTAATATAACATCTGTTGTGTAGTCGCTACATACATTGCAAATATTTGTTGCAATAAATGGAAGTGGCTGTGATTTGTCTCTTCAGTGGGATTTGGGATTCTTCCTTCCCCAATAGTAGCCATTTTACAACTTTGTAGCAATTTTTGTAAAATGTGACTATCCACTTCATCAAGTACCCAGGTTTTTTTTAAAAGCCCCTGATTATTTTTAATGTAAAAAATCTTTCAAAGGGTCAGGCATGGTGGCCCATAATCCCAGCACTTGGGGAGGCACAGGCAAGAGGACTGTTTGAGGCCAAGAGTTCAACACCAGCCTGGGCAACATAGTGAAACCTATCTCATAAGAAAAATAACATTACAAATTAGCCAGGCATGGTGGCACACGCCTGCAGTCCCAGCTACTCGGCAGGCTGAGGCAGGAAGGTTGCTTGAGCCCAGGAGGTTGCAGTGTAGTGAGCTGTGATTGCACCATTGCACTCTAGCCCCAGTGACAGAACGAGACCCTGTCTCTACAAAACAAACAAATGAAAAAAACCTCTCAAAACTTTTCTTTATCTTGGGGCAGTTGATACTTACATTAGTATACGAATTAATGATGATTATTCTAGCACTTCGTGTCTGGTAGTGATTGTTAATGTGATAAAATTAGGAGTTCAAATTTGTCTCCTGTTTTATTCTTCTAGAAGAAATGTTTTCTCATTTCATTAATTAGGAGATATTACATTTATATCATTACAAAAAGTTGCTTTATGAAATGCCTAATCGTGCATACTTCTAATTATATTTTGCTTAAATTTTATTTCTCTTGATGTTTTCCCTCTAGCCAGAGAATCTCCTCCTAAGTGCCAACAGAGAAATAAAACTGGCAGACTTTGGCCTCAGTGCACAGTTTACACCGGGCACTCCACTGACCACCTACTGTGGGACACCGTATTATGTCACGCCGGAAATTGTGGAGGGGAAACCATACCACGGCCCCTCTGCAGATGTCTGGAGTCTAGGAGTCCTCCTTTACATGTTTGTTACCGGCACCCTCCCTTTCAAAGGGGACAATCTTAAGGTATTGGAAGCGGTTGTTGCATCCACGTAGTACACAAAACTAGAAGCAGTTTTATAAAATTATATGGGTTTATATTTTTAATGTTCTATCAGTTTAGGGGTTTCCGTGGGTTTTCTGTTGTTTTTTAACCTAAAAGTTGACTCACTAGTTTTCTTTCCTCTCTCCCTGCCCACAAGAGGTAATGAGACAAATAAAACAAGGGAAATACGACATCCCCTCCTGTGTCTCCAGACAGTGCCAAAAACTACTGAGGGGTTTAATGGTGATAAACCCACTTGCAAGAAGCTCTGTCCAGGTAATCACATAAGTGGAAATAAGTAACTACTTTGGAGAGTTTTTAGAGTATTTTTAGAACTTAGCTTGGCTTGTGGGGCATACTGAATATTTATTTGCCTGGGACATTTTAAGCAGGAGTTGAGACATTGAAAAAAATTTAAGTTACCCTTTGGACTACAGTCAGTGAAATGTTGAAAATAAAGTTTCCTAAATATTGCGATTATCGGAATATTTTATTTTATGCTGCTAGTGAACAGTTCACCTTTTCAGAAAATTATGGAGGACAAGTGGCTCAACATGGGACACAGGGAGCCACTGGTGCCATACAGGGGAGTCAAGAGGAACGTGGACGATCAAAAATGCATTGGTAAGTACTCTGTGGTACGTGCTTGGGTGTGCCTGTGCTTGCATAAGTAACAGATTTCTCTCCTGATCCATGCGTGTGCCTAAAATGTGAATAATGGAACGTTAAGCCCAAGTTATATAATGAATCAGCTTATCTGTTCTGTCATATTTAGAAACTTAACTAAATGTAGTTTCCTACATCAGCACCCAGTAACTCAGAATCCAGTGCTCATTTGTGTAAGAAAATGTGTGATCTTTTAGATCTTATAAAGAAAATTGTTGTACCCTGTTACAGAATGATTTCTTACCCAAACCAAACACATAAACTGTATTTTACCCTTCTCTTTTAGAGATGCTACAGCAGATGGGCTACCAAGAAAAAGATATTGAGTCCCTGAAACAGCAACAACCAATTGAAATAAATGCTACCTACAAGTTATTACAGGAAAAATCTGTTGAGGTAAGAGTAACCAGAGAGGAAGAGCTGAAATACCCTTTATGTAAATGATCAGCTTATGTAAACTAGTAGTTTCTTAGTTTTTACTGTTTAGATGTGTATAACAAATTTGATTTATCATTTTTTAAATTTACCTGCAAATACCAACTCTAACTCCTATGACCATTATAAGCTACTATTTGAACTTCAAGATGATAACCCTCAATCAGTAAACAGAACACTTTAAGTTATTTGAAAAAGCCTGGAAAGAACATAGATATATAAACTTTTGTGATTTTTTTTCCGGCAGTGAGAAAAATATGTTGCCTGAGTTTGTGGGTGTCATTTTTAAACACTGTGATTCCACATCTCTCCAAATGAACTGTTTCTGAGAAGTCTGTGTGTTACGAGAACTTTAGTTTCCTAAGAAACCCTTTGGGTGTGTGTTGTGGTTTGTTGTTTTTCTCATTTTCTCTTAGCTGCATGCTAATGATTCCAGTTCAAGCAGCAGTCTTTCTCTCGCTAGGGTTAGGCTGAGCAGTGACCTCGACAACTTTGCTTTCAGAAATCTGTGAATTATTCCTTTACTGATTATTATAAACTTTTACCATAGTCGCCCTACGTTAGCTGTTTTTCATGTTCTTTTCTACCAGAAGAGAGGGTAGAAGTTGCTGTCCTTGTTCCCTTTTCTGATCTTTTGGCCATTACTATGGATGTTTTAGCATAGTTTAAAGACTGAGTACTCCTGTTTCTGTAGATGAGTTCTTTTTTTCTTCCTTGTACTGTACTTACCAAATAGTTTAAGACAAAAATGCCCTTTTTTTTTTTTTTATAGAATAACACGGGACCTGGTGGGACGCGAGTGGGAAGACAGCATAGGTACGTTTGCAGTGAGAGAACTACAGATGATAGATACTCAGTGATTCAGAATGTCAAAAAAACAAAAAGGTATAAAATTTTACCTGTTCTCAAGAAAATTTGTTTTTTCAGAAGAGAAATGGAAAGATTTCCATTTCTTGCTTTTTAAATCAAAATTCAGATAATAACAGTAAGTATTTTCTGAAGGTAAGGTAAATTTGAGTGGTAATTTTTAGCAAGACACTAGGATTCCAAATTCTTGTCTTGGGTACCATCCTCCTGGCTGGCTGGCTGTATATGATGATTAAAAGGATCGAGTTAAACCAGGGAGGTTTCCTAGAGGAGGCAGATAGCAAGTAAGCCATGGTTTCATTGTAGAACAGCCAATAGGGAAATAGAGATTGTTTTGTGCATATTAATAACTTGAGCAAAGGCAGGGAGGTGGTGGGGGAGCAGGATGAGGATCTGAGGCAGGAGCCACACCTCCCGGAGACATAGAGAACAAGGTCGAGAGAGGGAGTGTTCAGTGTTAAATAGTTTTTAAGGCTTCTCTAATTTCTTTGGAGTCATTTCCTGTCTGTGTTCCCCCTGCAGACACCTTCCTTATTGAAGCTGATGCCTCCAGGTCCTGACCTGGGCCTCCTTGTTTCCCTTACCATGAATGATTGAAATACTGTGCTTTTGAAAGTGTGGTCTTCATCTTTAGCTGAACAGAGCCTCAGCGCCAAAACTGATATGACAGTGCCCACAGCTGTAATAATGTCTGGATTTTTCTTTATTTCTATCTGAAAAATGAATTGAAAGACTGTGGAAAATAATTGAATTTGAGGGCTGAACTGCTGGTGGTCATATTTTTACCTTCAGATAAGGCACTCAGTGTGACAAGTGTTTGACCTTTAAAAATAATGCTCGTAGCTATGTGTGGTGACTCACACGTGTTAATCTGGCACTTGGGAGGCCAAGGCTGGAGGATTGCTTGAGGTCAGGAGTTGAAGACCAGCCTGAGAAAGAGCAAAACCCCATCTCTACCAAAACTACAACAATTAGCTGGGCGTAGCAGTGCAGGCCTATAGTCCCAGCCACTACGGAGGCTGAGGCGAGATGATCACTTAAGCCCAGGAGTTTGAGGTTGCAGTGAGCTATGATGATGCCACAGCATCCTAGCTAGAGCAACAGAGCAAGACCCTGTCTCTGCAAAAATGATGCTTGAGTCTTCAATTGGATGCATTACGCCTTCTCTGAACAGAATACTTCTCAGGCAGATTATTGCTTTCTCTTCTTCTCTCTGATCTATACATCTTACCCCTTCACTAATTGAAAATACTAGTGAGCTACAGGATGTCAGGACCTATGTTAGTTTCTGAAAGAAGCACATTAATTTCCATTTTTCAGCCTTCAATATGTTGGACTTTTTTATATGTGAGTGTTTATACAAAATTCTAACATGGGAATTATCATGGCTGATAAAAACTGTGCAAAGGTTTGAACCAAAGGCTCTATGGCTTTAATTGAGCCCTTAGTGAGGGAAAAATACAGCTAATCCTTGGTCTGGGGGCCAGGGTGCCTAGCTTTTGGCAAGTCATTGCTTTGACACAAGCACCTCTGGGTGGAATTCTGAGTAAGGCTCGTCTTGAAACCAGACGTGCTGCAGGTCAGCCTACTTTCTGTGGGAATCCTCACGATGCTGCTGTTCTACTTCTGTTGCCGTTTCCAAACATGGCCTGATCCCAACCATCAGACTGACAGTCGACATCAACTAGGTTTAGGCTTTTGAAGGTCTGATTACATTGTTAATGGTATGATTCTGTCCAGATGGTGTAGTTACACAGTGAGTCTTAAACCGCGGAGCACAGGCCTGACAGACAGTGCTCAACAAATTTTAGCTTCATTCTTGATTATAAACTGCTCAGGCAAGAATGTGAAGAGTTTTGTTAGTTTACACTAACTATACCTAATCTCTCAAGTTGCTGAAGGACCTACACAGCAGGGACGCTCGGCCCCACTTTTTCATGTGCTTTTAGATATCTGCATGAGGCCCAAAGCAGTAACGTGACGGTGTTAGGATAAAACGCAACAGGATCTTTTGAAAGAAGTTTGAAGTATGGGATCTCATTGGCAAAATTTTAAAATTGTCAAGTGGTTTTATTATTTTATCCACATAGCCACTTGTGCTGCACTGAGCCACGGAGATGGAGCATGACAGTTAACACATGTGTCATCTGGACTACATTTTTAAGTCTGCTTTTGCCCAATCACTGAGTATGCTTTCAATCGGCAGCCAAAACATTTTGTATCAGAATGGACTGATACGGGCTAGATGTTCTAGCTAACAAATCCAGAGTGCCTGTCCTTTAGGAACTTTAAGTGGATTAGAGTTTTAAAAAATATAACCAGTTATCGATACAAAACAAGAAGATTAATAGGAATTCAAATTCATGCAACCTGAATTTTAAGAAATACATTGCTATTTCTTAAAATTTAAATGTCATACAGCTACTGTTTTGCTTATGTAGATTGTTGTGGGCTAGACCGTGAAATATATCCAGCAGTTTGAATACTTTCCTAAGGGGAAAATATTGCTCAAACTTTCATAACTACCAACTCGATGAACTTTTAGAATATGCAGCCCATTGTGATATTGGGGCTGTCTGTTATAATTAGAAGTTTTCTGAGTTTCCTTGTACAGACTTGAACATCAGCAGATACTTCCTGTATTTACTGTTTCCTACATCAAGGCAGTAGGACGACTATAGAACTCAGAAAAATCGATTGGTTTTGTGGCTTCCTTTGTAGAACTTGTGATGTAACATGAATAAAATTTCTGAAGAAATATTTGCTTTTAAAATGGTTAATGTTATGTCACAAATTTAATAATTTATGATGAAAGTATCAGTTTACTTTTGCTATTTAGAAAGGTCTCTAACTTTGACCAGGGTTAGTTTATCATGGCAGGACATCTGTCCGTCCCCGGTTTGCCATGCTTATGTGCCCCACAGGTCTCGCCTGTGCCATGTCACCAGCCAGCAGTGTGCCGCATGGGGACAGATGGAGCAGCCTCTTGCTCTGTGGGTGGCTAAAATCCTTTTCTTCTCGAGAGTCTTCGGGACCGTTTGTACTCGCAGGGAAGAAGCTAAACCACTCCTGCCTCCCCATGTTCTCCTATTTTTCCTGGTGCATCCGTTGATCCTAAATCCTTATTTTGCCAAAGAAATGCCACCAGCTGGGTGGTGGGATGAATTTTGTTGACCATTGAGCTGCCCTGAAAGATAGCAGAGCACAAAAGACAGTTGTACTTATCTGTACCTTAAATTATGTGCACATGTGAGTGTTTACACACGTCTGTGTGCGTGTACTGGGAACGACCGAGCATGTCTAACTACTTGAATCAGTTAGGACTCTCTGTTGCAGGAGGCAGAAAACCCAGTCCCAACAGGCTTAAATAAAAGAGGGCATCTGTTAGGTCACGCAACTAAAAAAGTCCAGGCCTCGAGTCGGGGCCCATTTCCTAGTTCTGCCTCCTCTTTGGTAGTTCCTCGACTGAGCTCAGCACCGTCAGACCCGACCTCTTCCTCCACACGGCTCCCCTCAAGCCCAAGCCTGGGCTTGTCTCCTTGATCCTCGTGTGCTGGCCCTGGGCATGTCTGAACCTGTCAGTGGCCAGGGTAGCTGGGAAAGGTCTGGGGTGGAGTGAACATCATCTGCAGCCCAGAGACTTAGAGCTGCTTCCCCTAAAGTAAAATTTAAGGATTGCTGCCTCAGGAAAAGAATGGACGCTGAGTGGCAAGCGATGGAAACTGACGGCCTTTGTTCCCAGTCCTTCTCTGACTGTGTAGAGCCATTCTCCAAGGCAAAGGGCAGAATCCTCAAACAAAAATGCAGGGCCAGGCAGCTCTTCCTGAGCAGTTTATTTGAAAGCCCTGTCTCCCTCACGTTGGGACGACCAGAATCCCACCGGCTAGTTGATTAATCTGCTCTGTTACCAGGACATTTTCTGAGCACCTGCTTTGGCGGGCTTTCTCCTGACACTGGGGGCACAGTGACAAGATGATAGCTGTGCTCTGAGGGAGCTGCAGGAAGGAAGCGTCACTACAATACAATGTGGTGTGCGTGAACTAAATTCACAGCAACAAGTGATTTCACTCTCTTTTGGGGGGTGGTGCATGTGGGAAGCCTTCGTGGAGGAGATGACCTCTGGTTGAGTTTGGAAGAGTGAATGGAAAAATGCCAGCCCTTCAGGCATAGAGAATAGGTCCTGTAAGCATTCTCTGACCTGGTGCTTTACCAAGGCACAGCACGCCATCAGGAGGGCCAGAAAGTCAAGTTCCTGGATGAATGACAGAAGGCGAATCCTGGAGACATGCAGGGTCCAGGCTGCAGAGGCCCAAGTATGACTTGCAGGCCAAGGTGAGGCGTCTGAACTTGATCGTGAAGACTCAGCCTGCTGTAGAAGGGTTATGAGCAGATGAGCAACAAGGTCCCGTTTATATTTCAGGGTGTTCTCAGCAGTTGAGCGCATAGGCTGGAGGTGGGGGCAGAGGCAGGGAGCCCAGTGAAGATGAGGCCTGAGGCTCTGCACTGAGACCCTGGCAATAGCAGTGGAGAGGACGGGCCGGCTGAAAGGTGGTTAGAAAGGTGACACCAACAAGATGTCATGGTTGGTCTGGACATGGGGAGTGAGGGAAAGGAAGAACCTGCTAGTTTCTCATTTCAATCTTTTAGAAGGATTTTTGCAGAGAGGCGCTGGAACAATAGAAGCAGAATTGCAAATCTCTGCTTATCCTTCGGGGAAAGAAACTATCCCTTTTGAATTCTAAGGAGACAGTGACTGAGCTAGAACTCAGAGATAGTGTGGTCCCGGTCAGACTCCTCTGGACAGTGTAGTCCAGTAGCTGTCCCTGCCAGGTGGGTCTGCAGACTTCCAGCCAGTCTGTCGCTCTTTCTGTGTCTGTAAACAGTTAGCTTTTTCAAAAAGTTATTTTGTTTTTGAAAATTAAGGCTCTGTTGACCCCTTAGGGATTTTTAGAATTCTTTATAAAGGATAAAAGACTCGTCATAAAGGATTTTTTATACGTGTTCCTTAGGTAAGAAGATTTTAAAGTATCTAGTTAAAAACAACATAGGATACTCTGTTATGTAACGATGAGTGTTCATTTAAAGCATGTCTGTTTTGGAAACAGTTTGAGAGTACACTATACTCATGTTATATATTTACTTTGGACTTAATCTTGAACTGGGATATCTCTTAGAATAGGCTTCACTTTATGCATAGCTTGGAGGACATCATCACTCTCCCATAAACAAATATTCAGTCATGTCCGCTGCTATTTTCTTTTGTTCAAGGTAATAAACTTTTAAGATAACTGGGAAAAAGCAGCTACCAGTTACAATTGCTTGCAAATCTCCAGAACAGGTTTAGGAGAGTTTTATTCTTTGAAAAACATGAGGTGGTTTGGGGAGGCAGGTATGTGCGTTTCACAGCAGGTTGCTCTGTGGTCACAGCTCCATCAAACTGTTGTTTCTGCCTCTGCCTGAACCCAAACCCCTCCCAGCATAAAGAAATGCAGCTAGCCCTGCCTCAGTTTATACCACATCTTCTACCTGTTGGCTGAGACACTGGATGTTGATGTCCATGTCAACCTCTGGGCACCCCAATATGCTGTCCCCTCCAACAGGCAGTGAAGGAGGTAACTTCAAGGCTATGTAAGAAAAACTGCACATTCCTTGTGAGACTAACATGTGCCCACTGCTGCTTAATCTTGTGCTGGGCCTTATATAGTCTAAGATTTCCTTACAGTTGTCCACAAAGTGTCCTTCCTCATTGTGATCTTACTTTAATCACATCCTGTCTCATGGTGTCCTTGGTCACCTGTGTGTGTCTTTGTACCTTTGCATACTACAAAGGATGTAAGACGTTCCTGTCCTGTCCACGTTGCATGTGGAATTTTGTATTTACACCATTTGTGTGCTTCCAAAACGTTTTAGTTGCCTATTCATCAAGTATGCCTGCGTGTCCTTTATTTCTTTCATATTGGCCCAGTTCCCTGTGTGTAACTAATTTGAGAGGGAAGCAAAGGGGGAAAGCTTCAGTTAGCCATTGTCTGTGCTAGAATTTCCCTGCATTAACCTTGTCCTTAAAAGTATATATGTACTATTCCCTTAAACTCTAGGAGGCTTGTGTCATTCTATACTGTCCTTTTGCTGCCCTTTCCCACTTAACGTACCTATTGCTACTGACTCCTGTGAAATACCCCTTGGATCTGGATTGATTATACCTGATTTTCTCCACTGTGTGTGACAGATATTGTGATTGTGAATTTTTCTATGCTGTGTTTCTAAGAGTCTTTTATTTTCTGACCTCCACAGGACTCCCCCTCAGGAGAAAAGACAAGCCCCGTCAGACACGATTCCCAGTGGAAGCCCCCCGAGTGATGTCCCCTTCGCTGGGCACACGTCCATTGACACAGCGGCACATGGGCAGCCACAGGGCCTGCCACCTGCTCCACCTGACAGCCCCCCTGCCTCTCTTGTGCCATCCCGCCACTCTGCCCCCTCGCCCCCTGCTGTGCCGGCCAGAAGGTCCATTTTCTCCCGCTTGTGCTGCTGCACAGCTTCTGATTAACATCAATAAACATTTGTTAAGCAATATATGGCTTTCAGATGAGTATATCAAAAAGATTCATAATTTATAAAGAAAATAGCAATTTACCTTTCTTATTTGGAAAAGTCAACTTTAATGCGGGTCAGATTTTCGCTGATTCTCTGTGCGATGCTCATGTGCCTCGCAGGTCTCACCTGCACCGTCAGGCCCGTCCCCAACATACGGCACAGGGACAGGCAGAGCCGCCTCCTGCTCTGTGGGCTAAAATCCTTCCCTTCTCCACAGTCCTTGGGGCCATTTCTATTCACAGAGAAGGAATCAAACCACTTCCGCCCCCCCTTGTCGCCCTGGTTTTCCTGGTGCATCCATTGAACGTAGCTCTTTATTTGGGTGAAACAATAGCAGCAGCTGGGCAGAGGGATACATTTTGTTGACCCCTGACCTGCCCTGAAAGATAATGGAGCACAAAAGAGAGTTGTGGTCATCTGTACCTTAAATTATGTGCATACACGTGCATACATATCTGTCTGCACGTACTGCCATCAACCCGGCATGTCTTAACCACTTGAATCTGTGTGGACTGTCTGTTGCAGGTGGCAGAGAACCCAGTCCAAACAGCCTGAAATGAAAAGGGGCATCAGTTAGGTCATAGAAATAAAAAATCCCAGCCTAGGGTCAGGGTCCATCTCCTAGTTCTGCCTCCTCTGCGTTAGTTCCACCACTGAGCTCAGCATGGACAGACTTAACTTCTTCCTGCACACGGCTCTGCTCAAGCCCAAGCCTGGGCTTGTCTCCTTGATCCGTGTGTGCTGGCTCTGGGCATCTGGGAACCTGTCAGCGGCCAGGGTAGCTGGGAAATTCTGGGGTGGAGTCATCTTCATCTGTAGCCCAGGGACCTAGAGCTGCTTCCCCTAAGGCAAAATTTAAGAATTGTTGCCACAGGGAAACAATGGACACTGAGTGGCAAAGTAAGAAACCCGAAGGCCTTTGTTTCCAGTCTTTCTCTGACTACACAGAGCCATTCTCCAAGGCAGAAGGCAAAATTCTCACACAAAAACATAGGGGCAAGCAGCTCTTCTTGAGCATTTTATTTGAAAGACTTTGTCTCCCTCATGCTGGGGCTGCCAGAATCCTAGTGGCTAGTTGATTCATTAATCTGTTCCAGCGGGAGAACATTGCCTGAGCATCTGCTTTGTCAGGCTTTCTGGTGACACTGGGGGCAAATTGACCAGATTATAGCTGTGCTTTCAGGAAGCTCCAGTACGGAAGTGTCACTAGGATACTATGTGGCACGCAGGACCTGAAAACACTGCAAGAAGTGATTTCACTCTCAGTGGGAAGTGAAAGGAAGTCAGGGAAGACGTCATGGAGGAGATGAGCTCTGGTTGAATTTTGAAGACTGAGTAGAAAGATGCCAGCCCAGTTTCTGGTATTTTGTTATAGCAGCCTGACCAGACTAAGACAGTAACATATTTCTGAATTATTCCCTGTGTGAGCTGTTCCACCTGATGACTTATCCTCGAGTTCAGTATTTCCTGCCTGTGGTGTCCTGGCCGTCAGCTTGTTTCCTGCAGCCCTTGTAATGTGCTGTCAGGGACCGACTGCAAGAAATCATTCAGCTAGAAGGGAGAGGCAAGCCCTGCTCCTTACCTGGCCCGGGAGGAGGGGAAACCCCAGCCCAGCCTCTTTGTGGGGTGCAAGTGGTAAGCTCAGTGAGAAGAGAGGTTCCTAGCGCACCAATTTTGCACCTCTTTCATCCTGGCCTTGCTTTGAAAGGACTCATCTATTGTCTTCATGCCTCAGCAAAAGCAGAGATGAGAAGATTCTCATTTGGAATCTTTATTAGTATTTTTTAAAAATTATGTGCATGGTTGCCTCAATAAAATTAGAACTAATAAGAAAGAGTGTAGCTTTATTTGAGAGTCACGGTCAATGCAGGGACATTTGGGCTACGTAAATGCATGATGCTTCTCAGAACCTCCTTAGCTAGCACTGAACACACACGGTGGGTGGCGCACTGGGCATATTCCATGGATAAACAGTACAGGCTAAGTTTCAGATGTAGCCGTTGGAGCAGGACACACCTGGGTGGGATTATTGCATCTGACACTACTGGCTTTGTGATCTGGATCCTGCAATTTATTTTAACTTTCTCAGCCTCACTTTTCTCAGATGTAAAACTGAAAAACTATTTTATTTTTCACAAGGATTACATAAGACAGATGTGCAGAATATATAGTGCTTGATGCTTTCTCCTAAATGGGGCAATAATAACAATTAGTGATCACAATTAACTTTTTACACATTATCAGTTAGAAACTGCTTTCAAAATCCTTCTCTGAAAATTAGTTTCTTTGAAATGCAGTGATAGGTCATTTCCTCATACAGTGTATGAAACCTCGTTGTCAGTTGTTTTATTCCTTTGCAGAGTTGATTAGGTGTTGTGTGTTGCGTTGCCCAATCTGTCTATCAAACTCATTTGATTTATACTTTTAACTCTATCATTTCAATAGTGAAAGTGTTTGAGGATAACCTGTCTTTGAGAGAAGTGATGCAGTTTTTCAACATGAAAAGGTGACAAACTAGTAAAATTAGCTCAACCTATTTAATTTTCCAAACCTCAGAGCCAAGAAAAGCCCAATTCTGCAATACAACTGCGATGCATTATCAGTTCACAAATTACGAGGAAGCAGTAAAGACCCACGCAGTGAGAACAGCAGTGGTTTTGCCTCCAGTGGCTTCACACCCACCCAGGAGAACACGCTGGGTTCACAGAATGTGCAATCGCCACAGTGTGGACAAGACTTCCCATAGCACAAAGCAAAATAGCCTGCGTAGGCCTCAGTTTCCTTCCCTGCAAGGGGAGGTTGGGGCTGCAGAAGACTCGTGAGTTCAAATGTGACTCGTTCATTCAGTTATTACTGATTCATGTGTTCATTCAGTCAAGCGAGATTGGCGCCAGCATGGCCTAGTGGGAAGGGCTGGGCCCTGACACACACAGACCTGAATTTGCACCCAGCTCTCCCACATATTAGCTGGGTAACTGTGACGGGCATTATGTTTTCAGTCTGAGCCTGTTTCCTTTTTTTCAATTGAGACACTATCGTTCCAGTGCTGCTCAGAGCATTGTGTGATATCAGTGGTTCCCATTGGAGGCCATGCCACCTCTGAGGGGAAGCTTGGAAATTTACTGGGCACTTAGAGAGCAAGGACTGGGGTTCTAGTCGTCCTACCACATCTAGGATCCTTCAAAATCTGGGATACACCCTTCTACACCCTAGAAAACCATGCTATGTCCCAGATTTCTTTTGGATGTTTCAGCGAGAATGAAGAGGCTACCCAGAGTTTACTGCTAAGTAGGATGGTTTTATGTGATCGTGATTCGTGTTGACTGTCCACAAATGGATCTACCATAGAAATCAAGGAGAAAGTACACATTGCTTTGTCTGGCACTTTACTGAGAGTTGTTCGTTATTTTGGAAAAGTGTGCTGCCATCAAGAAGTTCATTCCTGGCATTTGAGTCACCAGTAAAGCACATTCCATCTGTCTGTATTCGCAGCTGTCCTGTTTACAGCGATTTTGCACACACACATGCAGCTTTAGCACTTATTTAAAAATGTTAACCATAAGGCTAAAGTGCCAAACAATGTTCAATTAGATATTTAATATTGCTTTTATCCCAATATTTATTCTGCCAAAACAGAGTAGAAACATAAATTTGTCAAATATTTTCCAAAAGAATATACCAATAGAGAGAGATATCAAGTACATATTGTACCTCCAAGACGTAAGGAAATGACTGGAAAAGAGTAATAATGTAACTGAAATATTGATGGCATTTTTGGATCAGAAGGGAAATTTATCACTGCTCCTTAGATAAAACCCATGTAAAAATTAATGTAAAATATGGCAAACTACATGATACTAGAGAAAATGATCTTATTAGCTGTATGAGTGACTATTAATACCAAACTGGAAAGAAATTCAAGAGAAGTATTTTTTTTCTTTTTCACCAAGTAATTCGCATGTTAGAGAAGAATTTTGAGGTGGGGAAAGATTTCAAATACAACTTTATCATGCACTGCAGTTCAGTAAGTTTTCATTATACATGCAGAAACATCTCAGGTGATAATGAAGATTTACTGTTTGCGTATATTAAATTTGTAAGAACTGAAGCATCACAGAGCAAGTGTTATTTCAAAATTACTGACGGTGGATATGAATAAACTTCCATTACATGAAACCCTTAAAATTCGTAGAGAGCAGTTCATTTCTCAGAGCCCTTGGCTCAGCAGCAGAGGGAGCAGCAGCCGCGCCGAGTCAGGGGAGCAGACAGCAGGAGGACTTCAAGAAGCTGCAAAGGTGTTTTAGCAACTGCTTGTCTTATGCTGCACACATGGGTGCCCAGAGTCACGGTGAGAGGTCACATGTCGCCAGTGTTGTTGTTACTGTTCCCAGTGATATGGAGAGTGCTCCCCACGATAATAGATTATTCTGTGGACTGTGCAGTGAAAGGGCAGAAGTATTTGTATGTCTTGTTCTGTACAACAAAAGAAGTAGCTCAGCTAAGGAGAACGGTTTTTTAAAAGAAGTTGTTCACTTTTTGATGGTATTAAATAACTTTTATTTGTTTATTTTCCTGGTTTTGTCATGGGATTCTTTTTCAGGTGCATGCAAGTGTTTATTTCCATAATGATTCAATGAACCAATGTTAATTAAGCATTTTTTTGCCAATTCATTACTAATATAAATGAAACCATCTTATTTAGCAATGCCAAGTCTCAGAAAAAATAATTTTTAAATGTAGTAATTGAAAAATTATGTGTTGAAACTGAAATTTAAAAAAAATATGGGATGTATTTTTCAGACATATTTAAAATGTTAAATGGATCCTTCCTAAGTTGTAAGGAAATTGAAAAGAGATTATCAATAACTGTATTATACATAACTTCATACACTGAAACTTGCATAAGTATACACATACAGGTTCTAATTTAGAAATACATTGCTCAGCTAGATACTATTTAAAATGTATAAAGGATTGATTTCTAGGCCTCTCTCAACTTAATCTACTATACCTGACTACTAATCCATTTAAAAAAACAAAACCAAAGAATATGTTGAGAATTTGCAGGAAGTTAAGTGACTTTGGGACCAAAATGTCTTAATGGTTATAGTTGGAAAAGATTCAGCACTTAAGATTTTCACACCCATTCATTTGAAACAAAGCTAAATTACTTATTTACCCCATTTTCAACTCTGTATTTTGCCAAGGATGGTTTCAGTGCAATAGGGTGGTTACTAAAAACAGCAGTAGAACCAAGTGCAAAAGCTAAGAGGATATTTGAGACTCCTTTTTACAGATGGAGAGTAAAATATTACCAAGTTACTGAAAACATAAGAAACATAGGGATCTCAGTGGATTTCATCAGTGCAGCTCGATTTAAAGCCATTTTGCATTGTTGACATCATATACATGTAATACACACTCATACACCGAGAGTTGTATAGCACAACGATAGGAAACGAGTGGTAAAAAGTGCATATTGGATCAAGTTAGGGGTTGTACTGTTTGTCAGTCCTCCGACCTGTCCTCCAGGCCTTCCACATTATCTCTTCATATACTCTTTGTTAACTGTTCATTTTTCCTGTACTCCCTCTCCTCACTGAGGGATACGGTCCCCACAGTGTGAACACAAAGCAGGATAAATAAAAACAACACACTTAGGATATCTTAGTCATACTGCAGGAGACTAAAGACAAACAGAAAGTCTTGAAGGAAAAAGAAACTTTACACACAGAGAAGCAAAGGTAGGAAGAGTTCTCATCAAGGACTATGAAAGCAAGAATAGAGTAAGCTGAACTACATAAAGTTCTGAAATTCTCCTTCAAAGCCTAGAATTCTGTGTCTAGAAAACATTTCCTTCCAAAGGGAAGGAGAGTGCCATCAGTAATATGGTGGCAGAGGAGGTCCCCAGCCCTAGTTCCCTCACGGAAACACCAATTGAGTAAGTACCCATAGATGGGACTGCCTTTGCGAGAATCGGGGAGCCGAGGCAAGGGGTAGCAGAACACAAAGGGAGCACAAAAGCTGCATCAGAAAGGGTAGAGGGAACAGTTTTATTTTGGAAAACTACAAGCTGCCTCAGCAAGAATTCAAAATATTTATTTTAAGTAAGCTCAATGAACTTCGAGGGATCACAGACACAAAACCAAACAAAATTAGGAAAACAATACATGAACAAAATTGGATGTTCAACAGTAAAAAATAAACCAATAAAAACATATATCCTAGAGGTGAAAAATACAATGACTGAATCAAAATCTATGATATCAATCTTCAACAGCAGACTCAATCAAACCAAAGAAACACTTAGTGAATTTAAAGACAAGTCATTTGAAATTATCCAATCAAAGAAGCATAGAGAATCAAAGAGTAAAAGTGAAGACTGCCTAGGTGAATATGGGACACCATCAAGTGAAACCACATGACACCAATGCACACTATGAAATTTCCAGAAGACAAAGGGAAGAATAAAGAGGCAGAAAGTCTATTTAAGGAAATATGACTGAAAACTTCCCCAAACTGGGGAGGGAAATGGATATCCAGATTCATGAAACCAAAAAATGTCTACGTACCTGAAACCTGAATAGGTCTACACCAAGACCCAATATAACTAATTTGTCAAAAGTCCAAGACAAAGAGAAATTTTGAAAGCAACAAGAGAAAAGCAACTTGCCATATACAAGAGAACTTTCATAAAACTAGCTATGGGTCTCTCAGCACAAACCTTGCAAGCCAGGAGAGAGTGGGATAATAAATTCAAGTACTGAATTTATTCTGGCAACCGAGGATACTATACCCCCAAAATACCTTCAAAAATGAAGGACTGATCAAATCTGTGCCAGATAAACAAAGACTTAGGGAATTGGTTACCGCTAGACCTGCTTTCCAAAAAGTGTTAAAGGGAGATTTTGTAGTTGAAATTTATAAAATATTAAGTAATAACACAAAAGCTTATTAAGGTTCAGATTTCACTGGTAAAGATAAATATGTGGACAAACACAGAATATCATAATACTTTAATGGTTGTACATAAATCACTTTTCACACTATAACAGTTAAAAGGAAAAAGTATTAATAACTATAAACCCCAAACTTGTTCATGAATACACAACATAAAAAGAAAGAAACTCTGACATCAACAATATAAAGTATGGAGGAGATAGAGAAATGATAAACAAATATATGAAAAGATGCTCAATACCCTTTGTCATTAGGGAACTTAAAATTTGAACAGGATACCTAAAATGACTAAATTGAAAAATTGGACAATACCAGTTGCTGATAAGGATGCAGGGCAACAGGACTCTCCGTCACTGCTGATGGAAATGTGAGATGGGACAGCCACATTGGAAGACAGTTTGGAAGTCACTTATGAAGCTAAAAATAACTTACTGTGCATTCCAGTAAATGTGCTCCTGAGTATTTCTCTAATGTGTCTGAAAACTTATATGAGCACAAAAACATTAATGCAACATTTAGGTTAACTTTCCTCATAATTGCCTAAAACAAAACCACCAAGAAGTCCTTCAATAGGTGAAAGCATAGACACACTGTGGCACACACATACAATGGAACATTATCAATTGGTAAAAAGGAATGAGCTAGGAAGACACATGAAAACATGAGGAAACCTTACATGCATATTACCAAGTAAAAGAAGCCAATCTGAAATGGCTACATGTAGTATGATTCCAATTATGTCATTCTGGAAAAGGAAAACTATAGGGATAGTAAATAAATACAGTAATCTTGGATTATAACCCAAAGTTTGAAACAAATACCTAGGGTTGCATACATCATATAATAATATATAAATTAATGTTTGAGTTAACAGATCAGTGGTTTCTAGCTCTGGGCTGATGGGAAGATAGCAAAGATTAATCACAAGGAATTATATAATTTATCCAGGTGGAGAGGGGTGAGGAGACAAGAAGAAAAAGTTTTAGTTGAAAAAGAAACATAGCTCAGGTGTCACCCGGAGGGAAACGTGTGAAGACCCAATGGATATCGCACAGGAAGAAGTTGGAGCAGAACAAGAAGGAGGAAGCTCTCTCTAGAAAACAAACCCTGAGACGCTTGAAGCCTGGCAGAAAGGCTGCTGCCAGTGTGTCAGGGGCTCCAGCCTGAGGGACACATGCAGTACCCAGCGGTCCACAGCAGAGTCACCCAGCGGACCACAGCATAGTCACCCAGCGGTCCACAGCAGAGTCACACAGGGGTCCACGGCAGAGTCACCCAGCAGTCCACGGCACAGTCACCCAGGGGTCCACAGCACAGTCACCCAGCGGTCCACAGCAGAGTCACCCAGCGGTCCACGGCAGAGTCACCTAGCGGTCCATGGCAGAGTCATCCAGGGGTCCACGGCAGAGTCATCCAGGGGTCCACGGCACAGTCATCCAGGGGTCCACAGCAGAGTCACCCAGCGGTCCACAGCAGAGCTGAGTGAGGCCTCCCATGACCAAGTCCCAGCCCCAGCCCTGGCCCTGGCCCCAGCCCCAGCCCGAGCAAGCTCTGCCACAGCCAGTTTGTGCCCCCAGTCCCCAGGCACATGGCCACTGTGGGGAAGGAAGTCTGTACCAAGCAAGTTGTGAGTGTGCCTCTCTGCCCAAGGATAGTTTCCCCTATGGCCACCAGCAGGAGTAGGCACAGGGGCCAGCTGCCATCACTGGAAGAGTTTATCCCGAGGCCTCCATCAGAAGGAGACATCAGGAGGGGGAAGAATGGCAGATGAGAAGCAGCCTGCAAACCAGCAGCTCCCAAGGAATGCAGAGTAAATGGAAAGCAGGAGCCACCTATGGACAGCGATTCTCAGAAGGAACATGGCGCAACCCCACAGAAACAACACGGCACTCTCTGGTGGGAAGAAATGGTGAAGGGGTGATATGTTTGATAATGTCAGAGCCCTTGTGGGGAAGATTAGCAGGATAGAGTGCTGGGCACTGTGCTTACCCTGCAGGCGCTGTGGACGAGTAGCCAGAGCGCTCTCTTTGCTGCCACAGATCGGGGACCTGCCTGGAGTCCGTGCAGAGTCATTGCACCTGACAACAGGTGTGGCGGGGGTCAGGCAGCAGGCAAAGGCATCCTGAGCTCTCAGCTGCTCAACACCACGTCAGCACAGGACTCGGCTTTGTGGCTGCAGCCTTCACGTTGCCCCCACAAGGTTGGGGAGGGAGCGGACTAACAGGAGGCACCTCTAAGCTGTACCCAGCGACTGGAAGCCAAGTGCTCCTCCCCAGCAGCACAATGGGATTGGAGCACATGGACTCTGGCCTGTGAGGCTTTGGGTCACTGCCTCGGTGGGTCCTGGGGTACAGGGAGAACTCCATGGTCTCTGAGCCACTGGAACCAACCTCTGCCCATGTGACTGGCCTGCAGAATAGCCCACCACCTGCTTGGCCCAAACTCTGCCCTCCAGGTCCCAACTGCCCACTGCCTCTTCAGCCCTGACCCCACCCTCCAGGTTGGATCAGCCCTACCACACCCACTGCCCTGCTTCTGGCTCTGAGGTCCTGTTCAGAAGCCTTGCCTTCTGGCTCCTCTCCAGTCTCAGCTCTGAGGCACATGTGCCATAGCCGAAGGCTCTGTGTCTCCAGAGCTTCTGCCAGGCCCAGGACACCACCCTGAGATTCCAAGTGTTGCACCTCGGCCCCAAGACCCCACCCTTAATCCTCCACCACTGTTGCAGGAACTGCTCCAAAGTCCAAAGCCCTGCCAGTGACCCCCAGCCTTGAGCCACCACTGCACTGAGACCTGGTTTGAACAAATGCCCACAGCCTGGAAACTCATGACCACCACCTGGATAGCCTCACCCAGCTGCCATTGTCACCTGTAGGGAGACCCTGGGCAGAGCAATCTCCCCAACACCAGCCTCAGTGAAGAAGGTCTTGCCCAGCTGCCAACTTGAACATCCTGCAACTATCTGGTGAACAGCGCAACACTCAGCACAAACAGTATCTGGCACAGGCTTCAACAGAGGCAATCACAGGTGAACAGATCAAATCAGAACAGCTGTGTTACAGACGTCTAGTGCACACACCTCTCCCCTGCTGTCAAGATTCCAGAGTGGGGGAGAAGCACCATTTAGGGACCTCCCCTTCTTCTAATTAATCAGGAGAGCAAGAAACCAGCAAAAGAGACCTGGGTGACATGAAAAATCAAAACAGATCAACACACCCAAATGATCACAATGGAGTCACAGTAGTGAATCCAAACTACAAGCAAATTGTCAAAATGACAGAAATAGAGTTGAAAATATGGATGACAAATAAGATGAGAGAAAATTGAAAACCAACAAAAAGAAGTCAAAAATTATTTCAGGAAATTAATGAAAAAGTCACTAAAGAGCTAGACAACATAAGGAAGGATACAATAGAACTCAAAGAAATGAAAGAGTCATTTAGGGAATTTCAAAACACAGCAGAAAGCATCAGCAACAGACTAAACCAAGGAGAAGAAAGAATCTCAGAGCTTGAAGACAAGGCTCTCAAGCTAACCCAGTCATTTAAAGAGACAGAGAAGAGAACAAAAATGTAGAACAATCACTCAGAGACATATGGGACTATGCAAAGTGAGCTAACATATGAATTATAGGTATCCTTGATGGAGAAGAAAGATCTAAAAGCATGGAAAATCTATTCAACAGAATTATTGAGGAAAACCTCCCCAGTATCACCAGAAATTACAGACATCCATATACAAGATGGTCATCAAACTCAGGGAAGATTCATAGCAAATAGGACATCTCTAAGACACATAGTAATCAACCTGGCCAAAGTCAAAACGAAGGAGAAAATTCTACAAGCAGCTGCACATAAGCAACAACTGACCTATAAAGGGAAACCCATCAGGCTAACAGCAAACTTCTCAGCAGAAGCCCTATAAGCCAGAAGGGAGTGGAGTTCCATCTTCAATCTTCTTAAACAGAACAACTGCCAGCCTAGAATTTTCTATCCTGCAAAACTAAGATTCACAATAGAAGGAGAAATGAAGTCTTTTCCAGACACGCAAACACTAAGGGAATTTGTCATGACCAGACCTAACCTGCAGAAACTACTCAGAATTGCATTATACACAAAGCAGCACAATAGATACCCACCAGTGTAAAACCACTGAAAAAAGCTACAACTCACAACTCTTATAAAGCAATAGCACAAGAAGGGAAACAAAGCAAGAAGGTACTACCCAACATGATGAACATAACAGCGTGCCACATATCAATTCTATCTCTTAACATTAACGGTTTGAATGTACCACTCAAAAGACATAGGCTGGGTGAATGGATGAAAAAACATAACCCAATTATCTGCTGTCTCCAGGAGATACACCTAAACCACAAGGATGCACACAGGCTCCATATGAAAGGATGGAAACAAATATTCCATGCAAATGGAAACCAAAAGAGAACAGGTGTGACCATTCTCATATCAGATAAAATTGACTTTAAAACTATAATAGTAAAGAAAGACAAAGATGGTCATCATATAGTGGTAAAGGGAGCAATTCAACAAAAACACATAACAATCCTAAATATTTATACACCTAACACAGGAGCACCCAGATTCATAAACCAAATCCTACTCAATCTAAGCAAAGGGATAAATGGCAGCATCGTAACTGCCGGGGACCTCAACGCCCCACTGACAGAACTGGACAGATCATCTCAGGAGAAAATAAATAAAGAAACACTGGGCTTAAATGGACTATACAACAAATGGCCCTAACAGACATTTACAGAACCCAAAAAGTACTGGATATACATTCTTCTCATCAACACATGGAATATTCCCCATGACTGATCGTAGTTTAGGCTACAAAACATGTCTCGGCCGGGCGCGGTGGCTCACGCCTGTAATCCTAGCACTCTGGGAGGCCGAGGCGGGTGGATCGCTCGAGGTCAGGAGTTCGAGACCAGCCTGAGCAAGAGTGAGACCCCGTCTCTACTAAAAATAGAAAGAAATTATATGGACAACTAAAAATATATATATACAAAAAATTAGCCGGGCATGGTGGCGCATGCCTGTAGTCCCAGCTACTCGGGAGGCTGAGGCAGTAGGATCGCTTAAGCCCAGGAGTTTGAGGTTGCTGTGAGCTAGACTGACGCCACGGCACTCACTCTAGCCCGGGCAACAGAGTGAGACTCTGTCTCAAAAAAAAAAAAAAAAAAAAAAAACATGTCTCGACAAATTAAAAAAAAATGGAAATCATATCATGTATCTTCTCAGACCACAGGGAATAAAACTAGAGATCAACTTCAAGAGAAACATTCAATCTACACAAAGTCATGGAAATTAAATAATCTGCTGCTGAATGATTATTGGGTTGATGATGAAACTAAGATGGAAATCAAAGGATTCCTTGAACTGGATGACAAAGGGGACTCAAGCTTTCAAAATCTACAAGATTCAGCAAAAGCAGTCCTAAGGGGAAAATTCATAGCAGTAAATGCCTACATCGAAAAGACAGAATGATCACAAATAAACAACCTAATGACACATCTCAAGGAACTAATCACAAGGAATTTTTTAGGACAGTAAAATTATTCTGTGTTATATTGTCATGGTGAATATAAGACTCTATGCATTTGTCAAGACACAGAGAACTTAATGGCATAAAGAGTGAACCTTAATATATACCAAAACAATCGTTTTTTAAAAGTCATTTGGGAAGGTGGAAGACCCAGATCCTAAGATAGAATGCAGATTGTGAGAATCTTACTATATTATTAATTTATGAGATCAACTTATTGAAGAATGTAGGGGAAAATATGCTTTCCCAAGTAACTTTGTGATTAACCAGATACTTAAGACTAAAAGAAAAATGGACTGTGTATAGGTACTGTATTCTAGTTGATAAAATAATTTCCCCTGGGGATGTGGGTTAAGAATTCTCATCCTGCTAGATATGTATATAGAAATTGAACAATTAATTAAATTGGTGGCAGATGGTAGGTGTCAGGTTCCTTACTATTAGAGTAGGAAGTTACAGACAAGCAAAGAAAGGAGGCTAGACTGATCCATGTGATCACGCATTAGAGTTGGGCACATTATGAACTCAGGGTTTGCTTAAAATATAAACAAATGGATAATGATAGAAACATATATACATGTAGGTATATATACAGGCACACATTGCATATGCATACTCCTCCTGACTCTGTCTAGTGAGAATGACCAGCAGCAATGACATCTCAGTAGCAATTATCATACCCAGCACCAAATCATGGTTTAGAAACCATTCCCCAATGAGAGGAACCAGAAGTCCTTGGAGAAATTTCTGACTCTGTGGCTGAGAAAGGAAGTATATAAGATGAACCTAGAGCATCTCATGGTGCCAAGAAGTAAGGAAGTATTCCCCTGAACTCCAACAGTGTGTCATGTCTAAGAGACACAGGGGCAAGCTGAAAGAGCTCCTGATGGCCAAAGATGGAAAAATTTGAGCAAAAAACCAAATAATGTATTGGTTACAACTCAAAGTTTAAAATATATATCTATGGGTCTATACTATAATTAATTAATTATACAACTCAATGACTGAATAAATAAATAAGTGGAGAAAAGAAAAAATGTGTAGTGCAGAATAAATCCAAATTATTTATGTAGATATCTCACTTTCATGGAGGTGGAGCTTCTCACTCCTTATATGTGGGCTGCACGTAGTGACTTCCTTCCAAAGAGTACTATGGAAACTGGGGAAAAGGTACATTACAGTGGAGTAACCTGACCAACACTGTTTGAGCCAGGTGATCAATTTCAACACCAGCAGTCTAAGTCTTGTTGACAGTAGGTACCTTTGATAGAATGCATTGAGAATGGCACTTCATTTCTGTGCCTTCCCTTCCAAAAATCATAACTCCAGTCTAATCATGAGGAAACATCAGATAAACTATAACTGAGGGACATTTTATAAAATATGTGACCAGCACTCCTCAAAACTGCCAAGGTCATCAAAAACAGAAAAAGTCTAAAAATTATCATAGCCAGGAAGAGGTCTAAGGGGACGTGATGACTAAATGTGATGTACCATTTTGGTTGAAATTCTGGAATAGAAAACAGAACATTAAATTAAAAAGTTAAAAAAAAAATCTAAATATAGTATGGACTTTAGTTAATAATATCATTTAATTAATTGTGACAGATTTACCTTACTAATAAGTCCACAACAGGTAAAACTGGGTGTGGGGTATGTGGAAATTCTCTTTACTGTCTGTGATGATTACATTTATGTGTCATCTTGGCTAGGCTAAGTTATCCAATAAAACACTAACCTAGGTGTTTCTTTAAAGGTATTTTATACATGTGGTCAACATCTACAATCAGTTGACTTTAAGTAAAGAGATTATTCCCTATTCTGTGGATAGGCCTCATTCAATCAGTCAGAAGGCCTTAAAAGCAAAACTAACTTTTCCCTGAAGAAATCTGCCTCAAGACCGAAGCATCAACTGCTATCCAGGAGTTTCTACCCTTCTTACTTACTGTCCAGATTTTGGACTTGCCAGCCCCCACAATCAGGTGAGCCAATGCCTTGAAATAAATCTCTTTATAGACAGACAGGTAGGTGATGACAGATGATAGGCATAGATAGAGAGAGACAGAAGTGCTAGAGAGACAGACAGACAGATCTTATTCTATTTTTCTGGAGAACCCTGCCTGATAGATTATCTTCACCATCTTTCTGTAAATGTCAAACTATTGTAAAATAAAAAGTTTATTTTGAATATCTATCATTACAAAATTATAATTTAAAAAATCTTATTGATTACCATTGGTAATTATCAAGATACCAACTCATTGTTCTAAACTTTTAAAAATAATTGGAAAGAATGAAGCATTTATTTCAGTTTTCAAAGTAGCCAGCTGTTACATAGTAAAAGGTTCTCTTTGTACAAATTCCAAGTAATAAACACTGATAAAATAATGAAATTATAAAATCAGCAGTTTCCAAAAACTGATTAATATGAAATTTCTTATTAGAAAGATCAGACTGACACCATCTAAATATTCTGTATACTCTTAGCATTGCTAGAAGTGAGACAATAATAAATTAAATTCCTCATAATGTAGGAAGTTCATAACATCACCTATGAAACATTGTTGAAAAAAATTAACTTAAACTAATCTTAACTCTGGGTCTCACTATTTGTGTAAAGACACTCGTTGAGAAAAAGGAGCCTGTTAAATGGTACCACAAAGAAGCAATGAGCCCAATACAGAATGAGAGGATTCCATGGGAAAAATGATTCAGATTCTCCTCTGACTTCCCCCTCCCCACACACACAACAGACAATGGGAAAAACTGAGCAGGTGTAAGAACCAAAAGAATGTATGGCTTTATTTGAATTCTAATTTAATCATGAAATGATATTTTTAAAATGATTAGGGAAATTTGAGCATGAACTCTACATTAGATAATGTACAAGAATATTTTAATTGTATTAGTTGTGATAATGGCATGGTAAATTTCTAAAAAGAAAGCATATGTTAACAGCACATGATGAAGTATTTATAGGTGAAATGGCGTGATGCTTGGGATTTGCTCTGAAATACTCTGAAAGGGCCACAATAGAACTGGGGAGATGAGTGAAACCAAACCATTATGAGCTGATCATTGTTGAAGATGGATGATAGATACAAGGGGTTTATTACAACAATATCTGCTTTGGGTATGTTTGAACTTTTCCATAAATTAGAAGTTTAAAAATATATTCTAAATATGTTTGAATTTTGAGGATGTTATCTTTTCTAGAAAAATAATATTGAATAAATTCTTGGTACTTATGTTACCGGTGAGTGATTGTCCTTGGTCCTTGTATTTGGAGACAAAGAATTGAAACCAAACACCAAAGCAGCAGAGCAGAGTGAAAAGGTTCACTAAGCAAGTATACCTCCAGACATGGAGGGGGTGTCTAGCAAGATTAGCCAGCGATAGTACACTCCAGAAGGGGGCAGGAGCGGGCACACATCCAAGCCCACAGTGGCCCTTGGGTCTCTCCCGGTTTCCCTTTTCTTTCTTGTGACTTCCTCATTCTTGTGTTGCCATCCCTCTGGCCAATGAAAATGTCATCTCCTCCCATCCATCAGGCAGGGGAGTTTTTATTTCATTTGATTCAGGCCTGGATGTGTCATGGCTTCCAAAGTCCCTTGGTAGGCGGCAATAATTGATGGTAATGATGGTAGAAGGAAGTCAGAGTTACCTGAGGACACTTTGGTCCTCCGTCTGCACAGGTGCCTGTGTGGGGTTTCCCCAAACTGGAGCACACAGGGTGTTTCTGTAAGGGTTACAGTCACGACTCGACCACAGCTTTTGTTTTCATTGATACATAACCCTAATTTTGTTCCTATCGTTCTGCCCACCTGTGGTCCCTCCTGCCTCACTTAAAAAGTTAAATTAATATTGTGACAGGTTACTTTTCTGAAGTGGCAACTTTTTCCTAAAAACATCTGGTGATGGGAATGCAGTGACTGAACCCTAAAGTTACACAGTTCTAAAATGAATAATATAAACACAACAGGAAAACAAAGGGTGAAGAATTCAAAGGAAAGAACAGAAAGAGAGGAAAGGAGAGAAAGGAAAGAAAATTATTGGTTGATAGATTTTCATCTTTTGAAAATGATTATTCCAGTAATGTGTCATATCGCTTTTAAAATCTTTCATAATCATTATTTTGCATAGCAGCATTTAATAAAAGAGTTTTAGAAAACCATAATTTGATTGTCTTGTTAAATATTTATACTGTAGAAAAAGCACCTAGTTTGAGTCTAAGGACAACAATATTGTGTACCAGTTCATTATCAAGATTGTAGAAATATCTTCAAAACACCAAGAAAGTAGATTTCACAATTTTCCATTGGTCTGAATGGAAATATGGATGTTGGAATTTACTAAAAAGTGTGTAAGGACCAAGATACTCTGCTCTTTGGTGGGAAGGACACACAGCGGTGTTATGTAGCGGATGCACATCCATCTGTGCTCACAGAGTCCACGCGTCAGCAAGCGTCCTGTCAGCGGGGACACCCTCTGAAAACTCACGTGACAGAGAAACACAGGAAAAAATAAGGTTTCAACAGGAGCCAAAGACACTGGTTAATTTGTTATCAGTATGGATTAATAAAATACATGACATTTTCAAAATTAATTATTGAAATTTTTTTTTTTTTCAGACAGAGTCTCACTCTGTTGCCCAGGCTAGAGTGCCATGGCCTCAGCCTAGCTCACAGCAACCTCAAACTCCTGGGCTCAAGCGATCCTTCTGCCTCAGCCTCCTGAGTAGCTGGGACTACAGGCATGAGCTACCATGTCTGGCTGATTTTTTCTATATATTTTTAGTTGTTCAGCTAATTTCTTTCTATTTTTAGTAGAGACAGGGTCTCGCTCTTGCTCAGGCTGGTCTCAAACCCCTGAGCTCAAACGATCCTCCCACCTCGGCCTCCCAGAGTGCTCGGATTACAGATGTGAGCCACCTCGCCCGGCCTGCATTCTCTTTTCAATTGGTTGGAACATCTTATAAGTTCTCTCAATTTTTTTAAGTTAAATATCTGACATATGTTCAATTTGTATTTGTGTGATAGTTGTTTACATTTTTTAAAAAATCCTTTCACACGATGCTGAGATTTATAACAATTACCTTTTGCATCATGTTTCCCACAGTTCAGTCATTTTTCTACATGGAAAAGTGTTTAGGGACTTACACCAGGATGTTTTCCAGGCTTCCAATTTGAACACTTGCTTGTGAAGACTGAACGCTGATCTTTTCTTTTCTCCAAAAAATTCCTTTCTAAGGGGGCCTGGTGAGTCACACCTACAAATGATAAAATCTCAGTAAACAGGTTTTTATGATGTGGTTTACTTCCCAACCTGGTTCCGCTATAGCATCACATGAAACATAGAAGACCCTTTTCTTAACTCAAGCATTCCTTGCCACTGATTCCTGGTCTTCTGGACAAAGCCAAACTCTTTCAGCCTATCGTCAACTAAAGAATCTCTAAATCCACCTATAACTTGTAAGCCCCCGCTCTGAGATGGCCCACCTTTTCGGACCCAACCAATGTACACCTTGCATGTATTGATTCATGATTTTACTTGTAATCCCTATCTCCCTAAAATGTATAAAACCAAACTGTAACCCAGCCACAATGAGTCCACTTGCTCAAGGCTTTTTGGGCATGGCTCCAGACCGTGGTCCCCTAATTTGGCTCAGAATACACCTCTTTAAATTATTTCACAGAGTTTGGCTTCTTCTCCGTTGACACTTGGCTACATCTGCTGGTTGGCTCTTTTCCAGGAGGTATCCCTGGGGGCCCTGTTCCTAGAGTGTCTCCAGTTGGGGAGGGTCTGCTGCTCCTTCCCCCTCGAATCACACGTGTTGAGCAGGAGCATCTTGGTCTCCACTGTCTTCCCCCCAGAATGGTCTTTTCTGCCATTAGATGCTGCTCTGGGGAAATCTGAGGACAATTTAGTTTTCCTCTTTTTAAGTAACTTGCTTTGTCTGCTTGTGGTCTAAAGAATTTTCTTTTTCATTAAAATTCACTAACAAATAGTGTATGCCTCAGTGTTGGGCTTCTTCTATCAATTTTCCTGAACTCAGTATGCCTTTGTGGTCTGTACAAGCAGTTATCCTTTTATTTCTGTAAAATTCTCTTTCATTGTATCTGAATAAAATTTTGCTTCCCTTTTGAGAATTCTTTATTACAAAGGCATTAATTATCTTAGTGTTAGATCCCCCATGTGTTGTCCATAATGTATTATCTCTCCTTTAATTATTTTCATAAACTTGTTTCTTACTCTGCATTCAGGGTGGTTAGTTAAAACCTTTTTTCCCCATATCTGTAATTTAGTTTTAAGTTATTATCCTTTTTCCTTTGCCGTTTCTATTTCTTCTTTTTATTCAGTGGTATATCGAGTTTATTTGTAATTTTCTACTCTCTACAATCTCTATCTTTAGCTATGATTATTTTAATACCACATGTTTGAGCTCCTTTAAAAATGAACTCAATATTCATATATTCTTCTACGTAAGGTAAAGTACTAGTAACTTTTCATTTCCTTCAATTAAGACTTTTTTCCTTCCTCTTTCTTTTGCGTCCCAATTCCCCTCTTTCCTCCCCCTTGCCGGATCTCCTGTCTCCCCCTTTCTTCCCCTTCTCCCTTAGGTAGTGATTGCTGCACAAATATCACTGTGTTGAAAGTGGACGGCTCTGCCCAGAGCTTCCATTTGTGCTAACATTTCTGTGTGGTGGATCCTCCTCATGCAGCATGGAGCGGCCTCACTTCCCCACACAGCACTGCGGTGACTGCACGCTCAGGGCCTGAGGTTCCACGCAGGGAGGGACAGGGCTCAGAGAGGACTGCGCGCAGCATGATGGGCCGTCCCAGATGCAGCCTTCTGCTCTGCAGTCCTCTTGAGTATCTGGAAGTCAAGGGAAGTGTCCTGCGGCCCACCCATGACTATGAACCCGATGTAGCCTTGAACCTTCTCCAGGTTGTGTCCTACCTCCTGGTTAGGGGCCTGTACCCACAGCCTCCCTCTGACTGAGGGGGCTGGTCCCTGCCCTCACCCCTCCCACCCCGCAGCTCTTGCCCCTCCTGGAAGCAGAAATGGGCTCAGTGGAAGGGGACTGGGCCCCTGTGGGGACTCCACAAGGCCTTTCTGAGATATTCTTGTGTGTGTCACTTACCTACAATCTATTTGCCTGAATTTCTATGCATTGCTCAAGACAAGTAGGTCCTTCCTTCCTTTGTTTCCTCTGGTTTTCTTCCTTGAGGAAGTCGCCAGTGTGGACTCTCTGAGGGCTGTGGCTGGGTTTTGCGGCTGCTGCTCCTGCAGGACAAAGAGGGTGGAAAGGCCACCCTCATGCGGCTCTCATGGCCTCTCCCAATCCAGGGCTCCTGTGAGCTCTGCCTGGACCTTGTCAGCTCCTCCCAAAGTCCCTCCAGGCAGCACAGGGGGAAAGCTGGGTTTTGAGTATTTTTAGAAAATCCTTTGTCTGATTCATTGCAGGCCACCAGCCAGCAAGGCATTCATTTAAATATGTGCTGTGCACTTTGTCCTGCCTTTCCCCAGGGTTCCTCTCCTTTCCACGTTCTCTGTTCCGGAATAGGAAGATTTTCATATCCAACTTCACTTTGCCAATTTAAGGCTGAAATCACACAATGCTTTCCTGAATTCTTGAGGCTGCAGGGCTGGGTGGCAACTTAAATACATCTATAGAAGTTGAGATGCACACAACAGCCCTGCTCCCTCCCTGCGGCCCAAAGGCACTCTTAAAAAGCCCATGGGGAGCTTCTCCAGCTCCCCTGCAGAAGCTGCAATAGCTCTGAAGTGTGACTTCTAGACTTTGAGAATGTGCTTTTTATAAGAGCAAATAATTTTGTCACCTTTCAGTGTCACCTGGATGTGAAAAGTTGAGTTTGAGCCAAACTGGTGTGGCCATGCTGGGTGGCCCTCAGCATAGTCGGGGCATTTGTGAGCTGAAACCTGCTCTGCCAAGAACACGCTCCTGCACTGACCATGGCCTCGCCCCTCCACCTGCTGCCAGTGGGAGGATTTCTGTCCATCAGGGGAGGTAGGAAACAGCTGGAGTGAGGATGGCCTGAGGACAGCAGTATGGGTCTGTCTTGAATGGCTGAGAAACTAGTGCTGACTAGTTAGGGAGGGGAGGGAGCTGGAGAGCGCAGAGGAGACAGCTTCCCACCTGCATGTCCAGTGATCCTTGTGGATTCACCCGGACCAGATTCGTTCCTCACGTGTAAGATCATCGAAGATCGCCAGAGAAGGAGGGTGCACAATGAACACACACATTGGAATAAGGCAAAGTAATGCATGGAGAAGAACTTGGAGAAAGAACATTGTGGCAGAGGGGCAGAAAGGTGACCTTCTCTGATAATGTTGAATTAGTCATAGGTTTTGACACATTTTCCTTCTAAATGCAATGCAATTTTTAAAAATAATCAGCAGAAATTCTTCTTCACATTTGATCAAAGAACTTGGTGCAAGAAAGGTAAGAGAGTGGGTCTGAGCTACAAGGAGATAGCTTGCAAGTGGAGAGACACATAGAGAAAACATTGAATGACCCTGAAAATTCCAAGAACATAGACAGAACATGGAAGGCAATTTCTGCAGGGAAGGAAAGAAGAAAACTAGCCTTATTGCCATTAGCCAGGCTCATATATAGGATGATTTTTTTTTCTTCAAGATAGAGTCTCACTCCATTGCCCAGGCTAGAGTGCCATGGTGTCAGCCTAGCTCACAGCAACCTCAAACTCCTGGGCTCAATTGATCCTCCTACTTCAGCCTCCCGAGTAGCTGGGACTACATGCACCACAACCCCCGGCTGATTTTTTCTATTTTTAGAAGAGACAGTAAACTTTGCATGGCAAACAAACATCACTACTACAAGTATAAGTAAATTAAAAGGCAAATGACAAATAGAAAATATATTTGTAATTCATCGCAGATAATAATTTCCCTAAATTTTAAAGAGCCTAATGAATAAAGCTTGAAAACAGTCAGTAGCCCAGTAGGAAAATGAGTAAAGGGGCTGGATGCAGCGGCTCATGCCAGGGAGGCTGAGGCGGGAGGGTCGCCTGAGGCCAGGGGTGTGAGACCAGCCTGAGCAAGAGCAAGACCCCATCTTTAAAAAAAATTAGCCAGGCATGGTGGCACATGCTTGTAGTCCCAACTACTTGAGAGGCTGAGGGAGGAGGATCTCTGTAGCCCAGGAGTTTAAGGTTGTAGTGAGCTATCATGATGCCACTGCACTCTAGCCTGGGTGACAGAGCAAGATACTGGCTCAGAAAAGAAAAAAAAAAAAGAAAGAAAGAAAAGAAACAAAAAATGAGCAAAGAATATTTATAGCCAGTTTTCAGAACCTCAACCTATACTCAAAAGAGAAATACAAATGAAAACTACATTGAGACTATAATTTTCCACTTATCAGATTGGTAAAAATATTAAAGTTTGGTGACCCCCTCCATTTGTGAAGTTATTAAAAAAAATAAGTACTCTCATACATTGCTAGTAGAATTGTAAATTGGTATAACTTCCATCAAAATTACAAATATATATACCTCTAACTCAGCCATTCACTTTTGAAAAGTCACTCCCTGCATATATCTGTACATATGTGAAATGACATGTACCAAGTTGTTAAATAAAGCATTTTGATAGCTAAAGACTGAAAACAATCCAAATGAATATGAGTAAGAACTTGATTAAAGATCTTATGTACATTATAAAGTGATTCTATGAAGGTATAAAAATGAATGAAAAAACTTTATATGAAACAAAGTTGAAAACTCTTCGAGGTGTATTTATTATATTCCATCAGTTTTAAAATGTACACTTTTTCACATTAGAACATCTCTGAAATTATGCTGTATCTTACAATCAGTAATATACAGTTACAATTGGCAGCATTTTCCCTTTCTTAGAAATACTTCAAATAATCATTACATTCTATTATATTTTAGAATCAATGAAATATGGTTTATTGAACAGAAAGGTACAAAAGCATGTTTAGAATATGGTATCTTTCAGTTCAAAAAGAATCTATCTAATGTAATGTAGTATCCTGGACTTTATCCTGAGACAGAAAAAATATATTTATGAGAAACCTGGGGAAATCCAAATAAAGTCTGGAGTTTAGTTAATAGTTCACATCAATGTGTTTCTCAGATGTGACAAATGTGCTATGGTAATATAAGATGTTAACATTAGGGGAAACTGGGTGAGCTCTCTGTATTATGTATAACTTTTCTGTAGATCTAAAATTATTCCAAAATAGAAGTGTTGTAATTTTTAAAAGAATCTCCATTTTTTGCAAATGTGTTTTTAATAAAATTCTAGATGGAAACATGAGAAATCGAAATCTGTGAAGGATATAAGGGTGGGGAGAACCGGACAGATGGGGGCGGGGAGGGGCCAGAAGAGACTGTTCACTTTATATTAATACTTGTTCTTAGAACCATGTGAATTTATTTACCTACCCAAAATAGCAAGTGTAAAAAATTATAAAAAGGTACCTTATGAGAAGGATGAATGGGATAGAGAAAGGGTTTTCTACATAGAGCTTGTATTTACAACCTAGAAACTGTAACAGGAATCCATGGCTTGGTGGGCAAGTCCACAACCCAATTCTCTACCCAATTTTATGATTTTATGCAAATGGATTCATGTACATTTTTCTCAGCAGAGGATCCACAAGGAAATAGATTATTATACTACCATATAATGGAACAAAGTATATCCACTAAAAAAGATATCCATGTTCAAGATGGAAATGGTGGTGCACACTTATAAGTCCCAGCTACTCAGGAGACTGAGGTGGGAGGATCACCTGAGGCCAGGCCAGGATTTCGAGAGCAGCTAGACAATGTAATGAGGCTCCTGTCTCTTAAAAAAAAAAAAAACAACAAAACCCATGTTTAGATATGTGTTTATTTATGACAATGAAAGATTCTACTACAATATATGAAATGGAAAAAGTAATGATATAATAATATTTGTAGTATTTATTTTGTTGATATGAAAACACTTCTCTGTAGACATATCTGTGTATCTAAATATCCACTGAATAATCTAAAAGGTTAAATGTGGTAGTCACTAATGCTGTTCACTAAATATTTCTGGCTCCCTGCTTAACAGGCACATTCTAGCCCCTTCTTTGTTGGGTGGGACCATTTGATGAATTCTGGCCAGTGAGCTGTGAGTGGAAAAAAGCATTTAATTGTTGATTCAAGACCCTCTACCACTCTTTTTCCTCTGGCACAGGGACCAGCAATACTGAGACTGCTGCTCCTCAGCCTAGGTCGCCAAACAGTCTCAACAAACAGAACCCCTGCTGACCCAGCAGATCTGAAACAGAAACAAGAATTAACTTTATTTTAAGCTGCTGAGATTTGGGGGGTTTGTTTATTATTACAACAAAACAAAGTCTAACCTAATAAGCACCCTTGCTGTTATTAGGATCATTGATGATTTTTTTCTTCTCTGTTTTTTTTTTTTTTTTTTGAAAAAAACAATGATCACCTGTATCATAGAAACCTTATTTGGCATTGGGAAAAACACATACATCTTATTTAATAGCATGGAACAGACACTGACTACATGGAGGCTATTATCATCACATCTCAACTAGAGCAGCTTCAAACCATCAGCTTCCAACCAGCTGCTGCATGGAAACCAGCAGCTTAACCATCCACTGAGATCCTCCAATTCCCTTTGCTCCAGTTTCATGCTCACTGAGCGACCTAAGAGCAGCGAGAAAGCAAAAGCGCAGGACAGTGGGAATGATGTGCTGTAATTTGTACGAGGGCATACAAACACACATAAATACATACACACATATATTTATAAATGCATAGAGCATCTTACAAGATATGAGAGATTAATAATGTTGACTGATTCTGAAGAAGGAAAATAGGAAAATGTCTTAGTCTGTGCTTTGTGTGTTGAATTTTAAATCATGCACATGTATTTCCTATTCGAATAATAAATAAAATTAAAAACTAAAAAGATGCAACTCTAGGTGAATGGGTATTAGTGCTGTCTAGTGAGCCATGTTTGAAAAACACAGGATGTCTCATAAAGGGCCATGCATGGACCAGTGATGAATATGTCATGAATCCAGAATTGTGACTGCACCTCAAGTATGTGGAACAGGCTTTAAGGGGAGGAAGATCACCAGCACTAATTCAAATAAGTTCTAAGAGCTGCCAACTGATATTCAAAAGACAGAAAAAATATTTCTAAAACTATTATGCTTCCAGAGTCAAGGCTTTTATTATTGAATCTTGATCCCATCTGAAAACTTGGGCACTGTTAAATTCCACCTCTTACAAAGTTAGCAGTATGACTTAACTTTTTCCCTCCACTAAGAACAACAGACTGAATTATTATTTCCAAAGAACAAATAAAAAGTTTTTAATAAAAGTGAGGAAAGCATCCAAAAAGGTACCTACGGAAAACAGCACTGAATTATGCCACGTGTGATAACCTGTGACTTCCTCACTGCCCATCTATATAATGCTTCCTAAAAGCATATGATACACAGATTATAAACTCTTGAGCAGTAGATTTATTTACTTTGAAACATTCCCAAGAGTACCTATTTACTTGTTGTCTGGCCTTGTTAGAAAGAAACGATTTAAGCTGGTTGACTTTACAGGCACAGACTCCATTTAGCTGAGGACACAGTTGTTCCTGGAAATGGAACTTGAACTGAATCTGCAGTCTCCATGGAGATCTATTCCTGGCATTCTACATTGGCAATGGCTCAGCTCTGCCCCTAAGTCAGGACCTGTCACTGGCCATAATTCTTCTAATCACACAATTATTAGTCAAATCTCCAAGCTACAGTGATGTTTATAAAGCCTTTCATGAAAATCAAACAAGTGCCAACAGTCCTTAATTACACACTGATCTTCGCCTGGCTTCCTTAAACATTTCCTTGAAAGGGACTCATTAAGCTCACCTCAGAACCATCCAGCTTAGTACCTACTCTTCCATTGGTTCTAACTAATCTGCAGTCACATGCACACCTTTTCTCAAGACTAGCTCTCAAAAATGCCCCACCAGGACACAACATAGTGACAATAACACACTCAACTTGGGGTAGTGGTTGAGCACTAACTAGCTAAGAACTTACAATAACAGCACTAAGGAAAAAATTAACAATAATATACTAGAATGCAGCAGGTACTTTAAGAACCACTCATGTCCCCTCCCGCTTTCAGCACGGTTTCCAGTAGCACCTCTGGCCTATATATCCATTTCTGTCCACCCTCACAGCACTTGAAAATCATCACTCGCCGCACCCCAGCAGCCGTCAAGCAGTGACTGGGGTATAAATAACCGAGCCCCCTCAAGCCTGTTAGGTTAACTCTGAAGCATGTGTCTTCTGCTGGATCCCAGCTTTCCCCTGTGGGATCCAGCTCCAGCTACCACAGTGGTAACTTCCTTGGTAGTGAACCATTTGTTGCCTGCCTTTCCTCACCAGCTCACTTCCCCACTCCCCTTCCAATGCTTCCTGGCTGGGACCATTCCCAAAGGATGTACTTGCACTGGAATCCTTGACTCAGCATCTGTTCTGGGGGAACACAAAACAAGACACTGACTGCAGTTTTATATACGCCTACTTAGTTTTAGTAAAATATTTCAAAAACAATATAATTACAACAAAACACTATTGCATACGGTTATGTTAAATGGAGTGTGTAACAGGTACACACAAAATTGGCATTAATGCTTTTATAGCATAAAATAATGAAATTTAATATTTCTATTCATCTCTATATTAGAATAATATTTGTTCTCTGTTTTTTTATTTTTTTATTTTTTTTTTTACAAAATTTGTTCTCTGAAATCATTTTAAAATAAGAGTTCTTAACACAAAGCTTTGAGGAAAAGGTCCAATTTTATTGGTTAGCTTTTTTCAGAATATACCCCGTCTTTATTTTGGAAATTCCCCAAACTGTAACATTATGAAAAAATTCCCGTAGTACTGTGGCTGGAAATGGTTATCTTCTGGATCCACAGATTTAAGCTATAAAAATTTATTTGATCAAAACAACCTAAATAGATAGGTCCAAAAGGATAAAGGGTACGTTGAGGTATGTCTGCCCTCCCCAGCAAGAGAGATTTCATTAATTTTTCATTTTGGTGCAAAAGTGTTATTTAATTCAGGTTAAATGTCATGTCTCAATGCTTGTTAGTGGCAGAATAAAAGAGCAATGTGGGACAGGTCTGGGGAGGTAGGAAGAGGATATTACCCTCATGCTGGGGTAGAGTCCATCCCCACCCAGCAATCACTCAGGAGGAGAAAGCAGACTCAGGTATTACTGTGATCAAGAACAGTTCCTGATAGTTCTGGAGGGGATAATAAGAAAAATCTTTAAAATCCAGCTCAAACCTCCTTTCCAAGGATCCCATTCATTCAGAGACATCCATCATATTTAACTAGCCCTGCTATTTGCAGAAGCTCCTCCATGCAATACAGTTGGCAGCACCAGGTTACACCTCGTCTTACCCAGTTTTGTGTGCTAGTGTCACTTCTCAGAGATCAGTGGTCAGGTCTGAAATCTCTATTGCAGCTCTTGCAGCAGCAACTGCAAGGATGAGACTATAAAATGCACTCAAATGTATCTTGATTGAATTTGTGCGTTAAGCCATTTAGTCACAGTGGTTTAAAATTAGACTCTATTGTTAGTAATAGTGGAGTTAAAATCTGAGCCTCAGTTATGTTTGCTAGCTAAATTCAAAGGATTTGTGACAGTTCATTGTCAAAAATGAAAGAAATGCATGTTAACATGCTTCAGTTTCATGTATTGGGTGCTTCCAACAAGCTATCTAATGACAGTATTACAATAATAAATTCCAAGAGCAAATTGAGAACAAGTTCCCAAAAATTTAATACTGTAATTTGAATTCTGTTATACATTTATGTCAAAGCATTTCTTCCTCAGCACCCATAAAAGAATGTGAAAATCAGAATGCTTTTCAGCTCAAGTTACACAGCTAAATCTAGTTCCTGAAATATTTAGGAATCTTTACCTTTAGTACCTTCAATTTAAGAAGCAACATTCAGCCTAAAAGGTGGTCTATAATTATATCTTACTAAGAATAAACAAAGAATCTCACTTTAAATGATATCCTCTGGGATAGTTCAAGACTCAAATTAGACATACAGAATTAATTGAAATGTAGACCTTTTACTTTGGATCTGTTTTAGTAGAGATAGGGTTTTCAGTAAGTTATTAACTATAAGTATTCATATATATATAGTATATATGATTAGTTATATACCAAAATGAAGCTTTTCCTTCATTTCTTTTAAAGGTTAAAACACACACACACAGAGACATGCATGCACACATATACACAAGAAAAGAGACACCATCAGACAGATCATTTTCACCAGATACTGGAAAAATTATTCACTTTGTATAAGAATTATCAAGTGACATTTCCAACACAAAATTCCCTCAAACTGACACTGTTTAAATGAAGAGAGCAAAACTACATAATGAATGATTCCTTCATTACCTGTCTTCATTGAGATGATGACTTAAGAGTGTATTCCTTCTTAATCTTCAGAGAAAAGGGGGCTAAGTTCCGTTCCTTCCCCCCTTCCTTTATAACACTTGGCTCAATTCCTTGTTCAAAGCAGTTACACAATAAATACTTGTTGAATGGACACATGAATTTATTCCATAGCACAATTCATACAAATGCAAATGAGAATAAATGAGCAAAATGCAGAGAACGATTTGGCTGAGATGGTGCTAAAATAGAGAGAGGGCTTTGCAGAATTCAGAATCTGTAATGATGTTATAGCATTATGGATTGGGTATAAAAAGATCAATGTCATAAACTGCACAGGAGTGCCAAGAAAGTAATTTTACTTTCAAATGAGAACTTGAAGGAACAACAAATATCAACATCGGGAACAAGATGTTTTTCTTTTGTAAAAAGTACACTGCCAACCAAATTTTAATGCTATAAAAGTGAACTACCTGAGAAATGAAGTCAAGATTATGCAACTAGAATTAATTTATCCAGCTTTTCAGACTCAAAGACAATGGGACCAAATTTTTAACTGACTGATGAATAAAGCATTCTCTAAGAGGATTGCTCCTCTAGAATGTAAATGATACTAAGAATTAAAAGAGCTGTATAAAAGACCAAGAATAAAGTTAGAATTTTTTAGTTGGATAAAGATATATATGGGGCCACTCAGATTTCTTCTTTTATTTACTGCTGTTATTTGAGAAACTTGAAAATCTAAGTAAATCGGAATACTTTTTAAATTAAAAAAAAGAATATAAAAGGACTTCCCTGTTCCTCAAGTTCAAGTTACCATTTCATGAGATTTCCCACTTGTTAAACTCAGGAAGTAAGATATAAATCTGTCCATTAGGCAAAGAAATGCCTAGAAAGAACTAAATAACTTAGGAAAAAAATCAAGAATATCTGTTACAGTTATAACAACTCATTCTAAGTATTCTTTTGGGAGGAGCCTACAAACGTGAGATCCAAAAAGAAACTGCATCAATGTGGCCAAATCACTTATCTCTGGCCCTTGGCTTCTTTTGGGGGAAGTTAGAGGGTTTTGTTATGAAAGGTTTTAAGACAGGAGTCCACAGGAGGGGGGCGGTGCAGCTGAAAGTTAAAGTATCCTCCTGGGTTTCAGCACCAAATGTAAGGTTTTTGGATAGGCCAGCGCCAGAGAAAGAAAGACGAGCAGAGTTGAAAGGCGTAAGCAACGAGGCTTTATTGGGGCGCTCCTGGGTGAGGGTAACGAGTCCCAAGAGAGGGACCTGGGTGAGATTTTCAGGTGGGGGGTGGGGGAGAGAGACCCGAAAAGTCGCATCGCCCAGAAGTCTGAGTGGGTTTATATATGTTTTTAGGGATGGGGGTAGGGGTTTCTTTGGCAGGAAGATTTATGGTGGGGAGAACAAGGAATTGTCCCTTGCAGTTTTAGGGCGGGTATTGAGAAATAGGAGGGGCCGGTGGTATGTGTGGACTCCAGGAACCGAGACTCTTATCAGGGTAACCATACAGGTGTGGTCGTCCTTTAACTTAGCTGGGCCTTACAGGCATTGTCCTTGGCAGGTCGTGGGCTTCTTCTTTTTCCATTAGGGAGGGGAGGGGTGTCCGCCACCAGCCTTACATGTTATTTCTACATCATCTTCTGAAATTCTTTCCAAAAGACAACAAAACACCTGTCCTACCAATTTACTGATTCCCAAAGACTATCTCAAAACTTTCCAAGAAGCATCATTTATATGCACCATTGTCCTCCTTCCATCCTAATAATCCACAATGTGGTTTCAGTCCAGCTCTCCCTAACCCCAACGGGAATTAGGAAAATTCATTCCCATTCAAAGGCACACAGCAATTACAATTTGCAGTGACGGGCAACTCCCTGGCATCAGTACCATTTCTGTAGCCCAATTATTCTACGATCCCTTCATCTCTACGCCCAACCACACTGTATGTCCATTTCAGGAGTGACATTTGAAACTGTTAAATTTTTGCCCACGTGTGATGCTGGAATGCCCAAGTAATTAGGTTCCCTAGGACCACCCTTCCGTCGGTGAGAAACCTGCTCTACTCTCAGCTTCGTTTAAATGGACCTTAGTTTCCAGATTGTCTATCAACCTAGAATATAATTTCTCTTAAATTTGTGTTTGTGTAAACACTTCTAAATTAATGTTCCTGCCACTCCAGCTTACCTGGCTTATCAAAGGTTACAAGGGTGGGAAAGTTTTCCAAAAACACCGCACACAGAGGTTGACACATTCCCCACCCCAGAAAACGCACTGCAAATTCCCTAAAATGGTAACAGACACGCTGTTTACAAAGAGTTTCCATGGAAATCATCACATTTAGTGCCTTCACACGCTTCACTGTCAATCCTGGCAAACCTAACAGCTGCCAAATTGGATTTATTAGTCTCCAAGAATGGTAGAATCAGCACGGATAAAATAGCTATCAAAGGGCTGCTTTTCTACCTGCTCTGATGACTGGGAGTTCTCAAGAGTGACAACTCTGGGCATTCAGCATGGCCCACTGGCTCAAGTGCCATCAACATGACACCTTCCTTCCTGAAGCATCAGAGGACAATGAACCCCAGGAGGCTTGAGGTGTGCTGGGGTACGCGCACGCTGGAGAAGGTAGAGCGCAGTGAGAACCAGGAAAAGTGGCTCTGGCTTCGGTGCCTGGCCGGGAGCACTGCACCACGCGGGTCTCCATCTCTACACAGCAGAAGGGATTTGGCCAATGCCAAAAAGGGGCAGCTCCCGCGCAAGGAACGCTTGGGAATCCTCTGGGGCTGATTGAGAGGTTCGGACTCACGTGAGGGCCAACCGGGCTCGCAACCCCGGGAGGAGGTATCTACAAGAACTCAGAAGAAGCCCGAGGGGAGGAACTGTACATTCCAGTCGCCCAGCGGACGCCCGCAATTTAGAAAGGTGACCCTCGGTCCATTTTCCTGGAGCAGAGGGCACAGAGGATAAAGTTACAGCTGGCAGCAAACGCGGCTAGGAACTCGGGGTGCGGAGGCGCTCCCAGGGAGGCTGGATCCTAAAGGGGGTCTGGAGGCTGGGGCTTTTATGGGGGTCGGGGTGGAGGCGCCGGGCAGCCTGGGTGGGTGGGGGTGCGGCTGTCCGGGGTGCCCCACCACGCGCCAGCTCCTCGGCTCACCGGTGATGTCCAGGTACAGGTCGTCCTGCTGGTCCCCGCGGTGCAGTTCCTGCGGCGTGGAGCTGCGGCTCTTCTTCACGCCCGTAGAGGGCGACGAGCAGCGCTGCAAGAAGCGGAGCGCGCGGCCCAGCACGGCCGCCGCTCTCTCTTCCGCTTCATGGAGGCGGCGGCGGCCGGTCAGGAGGCCACGACCACGGTCCCGCTCGCCCGCCGAGGCCTCCGCCAGCCCCGCGGGCGGACGCTCGGGGCAGCAGACGCAGATCGGCGCCGGCCGAGCCCCGCGTGAGGCGGCCGAGCAGGAGGCGGAGGCGGGGCCCGGCCCACGGCGCCTGCCGCGCTCCGTCCTGCGGCCGCCAGCGGACCCGCGCCGCAGCTCTAGCTACAGCGCCTCCTGCCGCTGCCCGCGTCCCCAGCCCGCCCCCAGGTGCCCGCAGCCGGTGGCACCGCCGAGCCGGTGGTGCTGCCGGGGGTAACCGCGCGCGCCCACTGCGGCCGCGGCCGCTGCTGTGGAGGCGTCGGAGCACTGCGAGCCGCGGCTCCCGGGGACCCCGGGAGGGCTGTTCCGTGGAGCTTTGTTCACAAAAAAGGCCCGGGGTAAAGAAAAGTCTGAGCGGTTCCGCCAATCAGGGGTAAGGTGTGCTCACGACCCTCTGCCACCCCGCAACTTTTGCTGCTTCTGTGTCCTCTCAGTGCCAACAGTCCAGTTCCCAAGTTCTTTTAGTGAGCCACCAAACCTTTACACAGCCCTACTCTAGTAACTTAACTCCAGGTCTTTGGCATGTATGTTTTTTAAAGTATTTCTTGCTTTTCCTTGCAATTGGCGCCAAGTGAAAGGGACTCTTGCCATGGCTGCCGGCCAGGAAAACAGTACAGGACTGATTATATTATCCGCAGCTCTGTAGATTTAAGGTAGAGTTGATTTCAGAACTTCAAAGGAACTATTTAAATCAGCTACTCTCTATTTACTGACTTATGCCCAGCATTCAAAAAGACCAGGCAAGGAATTCTTAAGGAGTCGATAAAACTGCAGTGGAAACTATATAGCATAACGGTTTGCACCTCAAATTTTTCATCTCGGAATCCAGTACTCACCTGAACGCACTAATTTTATGCACCCATTGCTGTGTGCAGCTGAGGCATCCACAGTTCCGATTATATTATGAGTATGGAAGCAAGAGGCAAATTTAGTTCTTGAACTTTTAACTTGCAAACTGTAGAGGCACATCTTCTTTTTCTACTGGGTTAAAATAATTTGCTGATTTTTCTGGAACTTAACTAAAACTGTCATTTTGGAGGGCCTTTAAATAAATGCCCATGGTAGCAACTAAAAGAGTGAAAAGATTAGAAAGCAGTCTTTCCAGTTCATGGTCCAAAATTCTACAACCTCTGCAAGCAGTTACTCCTGTTTTTCACCAGCATTTTAATATTTCGTCCAGCAGTTCTGCACTTACTGCCAGCCTGGGGAAAAGAAAGATGAATTTGAGTCAGTCGCCCTGGAAGCCTCTCAGAAATGCAAATTTTCGTGGAGAACATCAGGGAGGGGTTACTTGACTTATATTGTTGTGGACTTTTACCTTAAGCACCCCTAAATAAAGAAGGAAGGGGCTGTGTGGTGGTCTCCCTCTGTCTGGAGCTAGAGATCAGTATCTCTGTAAGTAAAAGGTTAATACTCATGTTCATTCTTACCCTCTTTCCCACAGGAAATCAGTGAAGGCCTTATGTTAAAAATGATCTATGTGAGGCTGGGTGCGGTGGCTCACGCCTGTAATCCCACCACTCTGGGAAGCCAAGGCGGGAGGATTGCTTAAGCTCAGGAATTCCAGCAAGAGTGAGACCCAATCTCTACTAAAAATAGAAAAAATTAGCTGGGCGTCATGGTGGGCACCTATAGTCCCAGCTACTCAGGAGGCTGGGGCAGCAGGATCTCTTGAGCCCAAGAGTTTGAGGTTGCAGTGAGCCATGATCACGCCACTGCACTCTAGCCAGGGTGACAGAGCAAGGCTCTGTCTCAAAAAAAATTAAAATAAAAATTTAAAAAATCTATGTGTTTGTCCCTAGGTGCACAAGCAAGAGACTTGGGAGGCTGTGAAGTGCTGTGCTAATGAGTCTTGGTAAGCAGAAACTGTGGGGTCATAGTCCTGTTTTGACCAGGAGGAGAGGCCTTTCAGACTGGCCTAGGGACTCAAAATTAAAAAGGCCACCCAGTTTCCCCGACTATCAGGGATTTTACAAGAATAGGTCTTGTTTTGAATAGCTATTACAAGGGAGTTGTCCCCTGACTCCCTAGAATTACAGATATACGAGTACCCCATGACATTATGTTTTTTTGAGAGTAATGTCTAACTAAAACTAAATTGCCAAGAAGTTCACTTGTATCAGTTCATTTTCTCTCACTTTCAAATAGTGTTTGGGTTAGAAATGCTAACAAAATTCACATGACTTAAAGAAAAACATGTCATAAATACAGACAATTATACGATTTAAATATTTTCATGTTTTGCAAATATATAAGTTTATGGTTTGTATAATATCATTAAGTATAGGAATACATCTTGTAATTATGCAGAAGTATCTTCCATTCTTGGGAATAGGAAGCCTGTGTACTAAGTATATACATTAAAGTTTTAAACCTTATTTATATTTTGTTTTGGGGTCAAGTTTAGATAGTGGTGGAAACGTGCTGTTTCTTAGCTGATACTTGTTTTGTGTGTGGCAAGTCTCTTGAACAGTTTGACTCCTTCTGTGGGGTCGCAGTCTGAAATGTCGGTTCTTGGTGGGCTCTTGGAGAGCACAACAATAAATTCTCCTTACCTCTTTACAACCCCCAAATACAAGCCCTGAAAGATAGGATTATAGAGCAAAAGGCAAGATACAGGTTTATAGAGTGAGAGCAAGATACATTCACCACAGACAATGAGTGGATCCCTTATTGTGAGAAAAAGGCTTTGGTTATGGTCTGGGTCTTGTATTACAGTGTATGCATAGGGAGCTCCCCGTGGCTCAGACGTCACCAGGGAACCTCTTTGATGGGACAGTTGGGAGTTATATGACCTGAGTCTTACTGTGCCTGCAGATCTCCCATGAGGCTCTCTGAAAGCCAGCTGTTCTAGGTCACTTTCCAGACTCTATTGTACCTATGCTGCTTTTCCTGTGGGTTATAGAGTCCTCTGCATTCTTTTGCAGTTGGTGTGCTAAGTTCTGATTGGCAGATTCGTAGGGTGTTCCTTACTCCCCCAGGTATGGCAGTCACCCTCCTTGTCCCCAAGAAGGACTGGAAGTCCCGAGCTATCTACCTAACACTCCTTTTCAATAAGTTGCTCTCTAGGCTCTGAGAATTTTGCCACAGAAAGTGTACTTTAGTTTTTTGCTTGGTGAGTTTGTTTGGTGCTCATTGTTTGACCACTGATCAGGGAATTTTAGAGCTTGAAAGCACTTTTGACAATATTTGGTCCAAGGCTATCCTTTCAGAGTGAAGACTTGGGGACCCAAATAAGGTGCAGGGGCCAAGCTAGGGTGAGAACCTAAGCACTCTCTCCAGACCCTGCATTGCCTTTTCCCAAACTGTGAGTTGAAAGAACAGATGCATCTGGTTGTGGCTCTCAACATTACGGGCAGCACAGTGAAAAGCAAAAAGAAGGAAGGAGGGGTTCCCTAAAATATTCCTATCTTTCCTAGGTAAATTCACCCTCAAAGGAAAACAATTATGGAACATTTTCCTATATGAAATGAATTTAAAATAAGTCATATTCTGAAAATTTGAAATCTTACACTAAAATCAGTAGCAACTGGTTGAGAGGTATGTGATGTTCGTTTCAAATAATAACAAGTTTCAGGATCAGTGAATTACAGCTTTAATTATGTGAAGAGAAATAATTCGGGTAAGGTCAAATTTTCATGAAGTCTAGAGGGTTTATGTGGCAAGCATATGGGAAAATGGGCACACACTGAAATCTTCACTAGCATATTTAAGAAGGGTTGGTTTTGTTTCATTGGTAGTCTGGTAATCCTAGCTTTCATCTGAAGTTCCCCATGTTCCTGTCTCTGGGTCTGAAAATCTTTTAGAACCGTAAAAAGGGAAGGAATGAATATTTATTGAGCTCCACCGCTTGCTGGACATTGTGCTAGGGGTTTCACACAAATGCCCTGTGAGACGATACTGTTCTCATTTTATAGGTGAGGAGTCTCACATTTGAGAGGTCACAACAGTTGTTCCAGGTCACTGAATGAGTTTGGTTTGGAAACCTGGTGTACAGAAACACATGTGGCTCCAGAGTATGGAGGGGCTGGCACCATTCTTTACAGGTGAGGGCAGTCTGAAGGGATCTTACCTTACAAGTGGGCTTCTGAAATTGAAGAACCTCTGTAGTTGTATAAATGTCAGAGATTTGGATTAACTTCTTGGAACCTCAGATCAGATCCTGAAATTATGTGTTTTTAAACAATATTTCTGCTGTTAGCTTGTCTTTTGGTTATACACTCCTGCTAAATACAGTCATGTATCATTTAACAACAGGAATATTTCTGAGAAATTTGTCCTTCTGTGATTTTGTCATTGTATAAACATCATAGAGTGACTTAGAAAAACCTAGATGGTATAGCATACTACACATCTAGATTCTATGGTATAGCCTATTTCTCCTAGGCTAGAAACCTTTACAGCATGTGACTGCACTGAATACTGTAGGCAGCTGTAACAATGTTAAGTATTTGTATATCTAAAGTTATCTAAATATAGAAAAGGTATAGTAAAAATACAGTATTATAAACTTATGGGACCACCTTTGTATATATGGTACATCATTGACTGAAACTTTATGGGATACATGACTCTAGATAAAATAAAAATAATGATAATGGAATGCCAGGGGACAGGAGTAGAAAATGGTGAGAACTGTGGTTATTTTAAGGCTTGTGATCAGAGTGTGACTGAAGATGCCTTCACCCAAAAGCCAGAAAGGCCTCAAGGGACAGAGTGACACCAAATCTTTCTCTCACATTACCTTTTGAAAAATGCTGGTGTGCATTCTACATACCGTCAGGTAATCAGTGTCAGGATGGGGAACTCAGTAGGAGCTCATGGCAAGGTGGAGAAAGAATTCTGACACAAAGATTAGGATAGAAAGAAGTAAAGGTTTATTTTACTTTTTCCCAGAGAAGGAAAAAAGGGCACAACACAAGAAAGAAAGGAGGGAGTTCTGGTCCTGAAGCCAAACAGCTTGGGGCTTTTATTTGGGGGTTGTAAAGGGGTAAAGAGAATTTATTGCTGTGGACTAATTAGCAGGAGGCAGCTGTAAGATGTCAGGGCATCCATTTCTCTTGTTTTTTCTTGGCTATAAACTGGTAACTGGAGGCAGCTGGCAGCCATTTCTCTTTTTTTTTTCCCCCTTCTTTTGGAGACTTACTTATCAACTTTTCTGGAACATAGTCTTGTGGGATGGGTCTGACGAATGTAAAGGAGAATTTACACTTCCCTTTTGTCTGCTCAGCTCCTTATAATTGCTATAAAAACATCTCTGCAGGTGATCAATTAGCAAGAGAGGTCATGTGATTAAACTTAAAGACAGGAGTTAAGGTACATGCTGTTACTTAGAGACTGCAGGTTAGATAATTTATTTTGCTTTGTTAGTTTAGTAACAAGGCTATACTATCAGTTGGTATGTCCATAGAGTGGAATTTAATAATATGGGAGAAATGGAAAATGATCCATGAAGATCCGCACATTCATGCTCTCCTGGGCTGAACACGTCTACCAACACTGAATGCCATCTCCTCACTGGCCAGCCTCCTCACTGTCAGCCTCTCAAATCTAGGTCTTATTTTCTGATAGCATCTTTTTATTTCAAAGATTTTTGAGTAAGGAATTTTTATCCTCTTCAGTCTTACCCCAAATGGCAAAATAAAACATGAAGCATGATTATTTTTTTTTAAAATTTAAGCAATGAAGAAAATATATATAAAGTTTTTCTTTACCTTCACATGGCTATCTACCTACCCTCATAGATAACCACTGTTGGTTTATTATTATTATACACTTTTTCAGGTAGGATTTCACTCTGTTGTCCAGGCTGGAGTGCAGTGGCCTGATGATAGCTCACTGTATTCTCAAACTCCTGGGCTCCAGGGATCCTCCTGCCTTTGCTTCCCAAGTAGCTAGGAGTATAGGCTCATGCCACCATGCCCAGCTAATTATTTTATTTTATTTTACTTTACTTTATTTTTTTGTAGAAATACGGTCTCACTATGTTGCCCAGGCTGGTCTGGAAGCACTTTAGATTATGATCATTTTTTAATCAACTGTGTAAATTTTTCTAAAAAAATTAAGAATCCTTTTTACAAATGTAATCAAATAATAAATCAGAAAAGAATTTTCTTGATTGGAGCATGTTGGCAATGTAGATAAAACTGAAAAGCAAAATTCTGGCTGTAAAACTTGCATTAACACTTTAGTGTCTCAATGAAAAAGCAAAGCTTTATCAGTCAGTGTTCTCACTAATATCGGGTGGAGAGGGAGAGAGAGGGATCAGATGCTCATTAAGAAGTGGGAGGCATTCTCTATGCAAAATTCTGCACAGATAATAGGCACTCCATGGGATGTGTTAAACTTTTTTATATACACAGGGGAAAACGGAAAAGTAACTTCCTTTCAATAAAAATGCTGACCACTTGATTCTTTTTGGAAGTTCTCTGGATGTTTTTTATTATAATTTTTTTTTATTTCAGAATATTATGGGGGTACAAATGCTTTGGTTACAGAAATTGCCTTTACACCACTCAAGTCAGAGCTACAAGCATGCCTCATCCCCCAGACAGCCTCACCACACCCATTAGGTGTGACTTTACCCATTCCTTTCTTCCCCTTCCCACCTACCTGGCACCTGATGAATGTGACTTCAGTATGTGCACATAAGTCTTGGTCAATTAGTACCAATTTCATGGTGAGTACATGTCGTGTTTGTTTTTCCATTCTATGTTACCCCCCCCCCGCCCCGCCCATATACTGTTGTCTCCGGATGTTGTCGTCTTTCTTAAGGTATAATTCTAAAAGACACTGGATCAGAGGAGACATAAGCATGACATTCTATTCATGCTCCAAGGCAGCTTTAGTGAATAGGTATTCTCTTTTTAAAGTTTCATTGATAGTAACAATATTTAAGAGTACCTGTCTCTCCACACCCTCAAAATCACTGGATGAAATCAGTATTTTTTAAGTTCAAGAATAAAAAATATCTTAATGTTATTGTCATTGCATTTCCCTGATCACTAGTAAAGCTGAGGTCTCATGAGATGTTTGCAGTATTTTTTCTAAGTATTTCTTATTCATATCCTTTTCCTATTTTCCTATTTGATTATTTTCATTTTCATTTAGATTTGTGGCAGCTTTTTATATATTATGGATTAATATCCATAGTATATAACCATCCAACCTCTGCAGATGATGCTTATCATCATGATGCCTGCAGATGATGCCTACTCTATTCATGTTACTTTGCAGAAGTTTTAAGTACTTTAATGTTAAATAAAGTTTACCAATCTTTTTTTAAGACTTTTAGGCAATGTGTCTTATTTTTCCCATCCCAATTTTTTAAGGTATTTACTCTCTCTGATTTTTTTTAGGGTTGTTATTATATTTGTCTCTTTAGTCTACCTTGAATTTATTTTGGGGATATAGGATAAGATAAGGATCTATTTTTATCCCAGTACTCTTTATTACATATTTTCCTCATTAATTTGTTATTTTAAAAATTGTTTAATTTTGTAATTTTTTTTTTTTTTTTGGTAGAGATGGAGTCTCACTATGTTGCTTAGGCTGGTCTTGAACCTCTGGCCTCAAGCAATCCTCCCTCCTTGGCCTCCCAGAGTGCTGGGATTACAGGTGTGAGCCATCATGCATGGCCTTCCACATTAATTTGTAATGGTACTCTTCTATATGTACAGTTCTCATATGTACTGTGGCCTGATTCTAGCCTCTGTTCTTTTTTATTGAACTTTCTTTGTCTATGCCTGTGTCTGTGCACACTATTTAAATTACAGTAGCTTTATAATATGCTTTGGTGTCCAGTGGGATAAGTTCCTCCTTAGTTTTCCATCAATATTCTTATAATATGGCTATCACCACCTTGAACTAGACATCAAGCTTTGCCTCATTAAAGAGTGAGCTAACAGGATAGTATGTGCTTCCTGATGTGATGCAACATGATAGACCCAGGATTACCTACAAAGTATTGTAGCCAAACATGTTTACCCTAGATCTAATCAAGCCTTGAGATCTAATTTTAGTTTTACAAGAAATACAGATGGGTAGAGGAACAAGTTAAATGACTCATAAGGAAACAATCTGACAAATATTGACAGTGGGACTTTCTACAAACTCTCCCTTCGGCAAGTAAATGTTTTGAGAAAAAAGCAGATCAAGTGGGCAGGTGGGGCTGGGTGATGGGGAGTGACCTGTGGTAGATTTAAAGAGGTGTAACAACCAACTGCAACACATAGTCCCTAGTTGGTCTATAAAAGCTATAAAAGGTCCAGGTCTGACAAACCAGCTACAAAAGACATGTTTTGGATGACTGGAGACATGTTAATATGGACTAGGCATTTGGTGATATTAGGGAACTATTGTTAAGTGTTTTCAGTGTAGTTATGTAGGTGAATGTTCTTATTCTAGTGCTATGGAGTGAATTGTGTCCTCCCAAAATTCATACGTTGGAGCCCTAACCTCATTGTGATGGCATTTGGAGATGGGGTCTTTGGGAGCTAATTAGATGATTACATTCAGTCATGAAGGTGGGACCCTCATGATGGGATTAGTGCCCTTGTAAGAAGAACAGACACATCACATTCTTTCTCTCTGCCATGTGAAGACACAGCAAGAAGGTGATCCTCTGTAAGCCAGGATGAGGGCCGTCACTAGGAACTGAATCAGCTGGCACCTCTATCTTGGACTTTCTAGTCTCCAAAACTGTTTGGAGAACAGAAATAAGTGAAGTAAATGAACTGAGAAATAAATGTTTGTTATTAAACCCACTCATTGTATAGTATTTTGTTATAGCAACCTGAGCAGATTAATACATCTGGGAAGATGCATAAGTTAAAGTACTAATGTGGAACGCTGTAAAACGGTTCAGTAAATACATACCCTGCATCTTATCCTATCTCTCTACCTAGCTCCCTACCTATCTAGGAAGCAACTATGGCAAAGCATCAACTGTTGAATCCAAGTAATGGCTACTTGTTCTTTCATTGTTTTTCTACTTTTTTCTGTTTGGAAATTTTCATAATCAAAGTAACTTTTTTCTATATTCTTATATATTTTAAAATTCTTACTGTGAGTTTGCTTGGAGTAGCATTCAATTTCTAGATAAACTTGAAGAAAATTGATAATATTTACAAGATTGAATTTCTTTAATAGGGATTTCTTTACTGAATTTCTTTAGGGAAAAGGTATGTCTTTCCATTAATTTATGTCCTCATAATTTTATGTCTTTCAGTAAGTAAACCATCACAAGTTTATTAAGAGGCATTGCATAATTTTGGCTGCAACTGTGAATGGGCCTTTCCCCCAAGTACAGTTCTACCTGGTCATTGCTGGTGGGTGGGAAGTTATTGATTTTGTGCACTGTTCTTGTGTCCTACCATTGTTACTAGAAGGTACAGCCCATATCCATATTAAGGAATGCAAACTTTTTTTTCATTAAACACAAACTTCTCAGCTTCTTTCATTCACAAAGAGAATTTTAAATTACTGTGTACAATAATTTCAGTTCCTTCTTCTGGCATCTCACAATACCTAGAAGCCTAATTTTGCAAAAGAAATCAGACCTCTTGTAGTCTGACCAAAAAGCAGAATCAGCTACATCTGGGGTACTTTTATTTACACCAATGCCCAAAAGAACTTTGAAATTAAAATATCTTCTTTATTTTTGTCTGAATTCCTGGGTTGTGCAGTCTCTCAACACCTCAGTTTTGTAAGTGTAAAGGGGGCCTTATGAGGATTTATTAACTTCCTGTTCAGAATAAATCCTGGGAACACTTTATGATTGTGATTTCAAGCTGGCCTGAAGGTGATGAGTTATCTCAATTAATCGTCCACAGTTGGTCACATGTCAAGTTTCTTTTTCTACTACCTTCTCATGACTTCACTTGACTAGTCTTAAAAAAAAAATAATGATTTCAGCTAGGGAAATTTCCTGTTGTGTCTACTTCCAGTGGGCTTTAAAAAAAATCAAGGTATACTTAACGTATAATAAAAACAAAGATCTTTGGTATTAGTCCAGTGGGTTTTAAAAGTATATATACCTGCGTAACCACTGCCCAAAACAAGCTATAGCAGTGATCCCCAACCTTTCTGGCACTGGGGACCGGTATCATGGAAGACAATTTTTCCATGGAAGTGTCGGGGGGAGATTTCGGATGACTCAAGTGCATTACATTTATTGTGCAGTCAAACCTCTCTGCTAATGATAATCTGTATTTACAGCCACTCCCCAGTGCTAACATCACCATCTCAGCTCCACCTCAGGTTATCAGGCATTAGATTCTCATAAGGAGGGCACAACCTAGATCCCTGGCATGTACAGTTTACTCTCCTATGAGAATCTAATGCTGCTGTTGATCTGACAGCAGACAGAGCTCATTCAGTGACGCGAGTGATGGGGAGCGGCTGTAAATACAGATGAGGCTTCGCTCGCTCACCTGACGCTCACCTCCTCTGTGCAGCCCAGTCCCTAACAGTTCATGGACCAGTACTGGTCTGCAGCCTAGGGGTTAGGGACTGCAGAGCTACAGATCAATGGGCCTTTTAAAAATACCATGCACACAAACATGAGCAAGGTCCCCTGTGTCAGGCCTCTATCCCAACCCTCTCCTGCTACATCCTTCTCCTCCCCTTGCTCTTGTGTCTCCATTTCTGACAACCCTTTGGCACCAGATCTTGGCTTTTGAAACTTAACTCTGGCTCTCTCTCCCTGACTGAGTTGGACAGGATGTGCAGGCTGGAGTTGAGTCCTCTTCAGACAGGACTTGACTGTTCTCTATTGAGTTCTGCAAAATTTGCTGCAGATCCAAGTTGTCTCTGCCTGTGGTGCCAGCTGCCAGCTGGCTCACCCCAGCAGGCCTCCTCCCCTGGGGGCAGGACAGAGTGTGCTTCGTGCACTTCACAGTCATAATCACTGAGGTCACCAGGTCATCCACAGCAGCTGACAGCCGCCTTTACCCTAACAGCTTCCTTTACTCTCACTACAGTTTTCTTTCCAGTTGTCAAAGGACAAGAGAGACACCCTTGTCTGACTCTCCCCTTATCCACCCAGTTAGAAGTAAATTAAAGGCATGAATGCCTCAACTGAAGGTAAGTCACCTCTGTGGTTGTGAAAGTGTAAAAGCACTTTACACTTTATCTCCTGCTGTGGCTGGGAAGCAAATTCCTTGCAAAGACTTTTCTGGTTTTTCAAGAGAACTAGCTACCAATTCCAATACATTGGATAATTTTTCAGTCTTTTTGTTATAAATTCCTCCGTATATGAGGAGGTCCTAGCCCGCTGTTGGATCTCCACCCACTCACGGTTCTCCATCAGAAAAGGGAGAGCAGGAATGACCAGAATGCACAGATCTGTGTAGTTTTAAATTCTCACATGGTGAGAGGTTTTTCTCTATTCATGATTTTTTTCCCTCTTCAGTGATACCAGAGCATACATTTGGGCTGATTAGATTGAAGTCTCTGTTAATTTTCTCTTTTCATTTTGAAATGCAGATTCCAGTGCGTGGTGAATTTTTTAAACCCAAAGTTAGGGGGTATGTAAAAGGAAAAAACAGAAGGCTGAACCGGGAAGGAGTTGAGTACTGTCACAGTCTGCGATCGCTGTGACTGAAAGATATTTTCTGAAGTGTGAAGAAAACCGAACAAAACCAGAAACAGAAAGCTGAGATGGCCCATAATGTGGGCAGTCAGCTTCTAGAAATAATAAAAGTTATTTATTTATTTATTTGGAAGACAGGGTCTTGCTCTGTCACCCAGGCTGGAATGCAGTGGCATCATCACAGCTCAATTGCAGGCAGCCTCAAACGCCTGGGCTCAAGGGATCCTCCCACCTCGGCCTCCCAAAGTGTTGGGATTATAGGCATGAGCCACTGTGCCCCACTTGAATCTTTTCCTTTATGATTTTTGCTTTCTTTAAAATCTTATTTAAGAATTTCCCTCCTACTTCAATTTCATTCCACTATAAAAAATAAAAGTATAAATGCTTTGTTTTTCACACTTTGGGCCTTAACTCTTCTGCAGTTTATTTTTGTGTTTGGTATGAGATATGAATTGCTATAAAAATAATTAGGTCTGGCTGCAAATAAGTGATTTGAAAAGTAGTGGATTAGGCCAGATGCAGAGAACGTGCAGTCCCAGCTACTTGGGAGGCTGAGACAGGAGGATCGCATGAGTGCAGGAATTTGAGACCAGCCTGGGAAACATAGTGAGACCCTGTTTTCAAAGAAAACAAAAAGGTTATAAGGCTATCTAGGTATTCTATTTCTCAAGACTTTTGAAAAGTTACTTTTTAAAATAAAATACATTTTCTCTAAGTTAGACGCTTTTATCTTTTTAATCTCTCCTACGTCTGTAGTCATGTCCCTTGTTATTTATTTTGTGCCTTCTCTTTTTTCCTTCATCAGTTTTGCCACAGGTTTGCCTATTTTATTACCAAATTTTGGACTGTTTAATATTATTTCTTTGTCTTCTGTTTAATCAGTTGCCACTCTTATTTTTTATCTCCCTTCATTTTTTTGGTATGAGTTTATTTTGGTTTTTTAAAAAAACTTACATTGAACACTAGTCAATTTTCAGGCCTTTTTTGCTTTTCTAATATGAGCATTTAAAGGTATAAATTTACATTAAAATATTGTTGGGAAGCATTCCACAAGTATTGTCATTATCATTCAGTTCTCATTCTTAATATCCATCACCATTTCCATTTTGTTGCCTGAGATTTTAGTGTTATTTTTAAATTTAAAAGTGGCTATAGAGGGTTTTGCTTTGTGAATGTGATGTTTTGTTCTGTTTTCTGTTACTGATTTCTCATATAATTGCATTGTGGTAAAGAAGTATGGTCTATATGAACTCAAGTCTTTGAAATTTGATGAGATTTACTTTAAGGGATAATATATGGTTAATTTTTGTTAATGTTTCATGTGTGCTTGAGAAGAAGGACTGTTTTAAATTATTGTTTTATATTTGTTCATTAAATCGAGCTTATGTGTTGTGGTTCAAATATTCCTTATCCTTGATGACATTTTTATTTGCTTCATCCATCAATGAAGATGAGCAATAAGATGAACAAAGAATTTATGACCCAAACCAGAACATTTGAGAATGAAAATGGGGTTAAAACAACTAAGGTTATATAATTTCTTGAAATATCTATTGACTAATTATTTCAATGTTAAAGGATGTTAAAATAATTCTATTTAAAAGCCATTTTAAAAAATAATATTCTAATAATTGTAAAACTCTATTTTGATTATCTGAACATTAAATATAGCATAAACAGGATAATTATGCTTAGCTTAGCATATATTTATATATATTAGTCCAATTCTTAGCTGAATCTGCCTAATGCCAATGTCACTGGTATTTTTATGAAAACTATTTTTTCAATCAAGTTTTATTATTTTTCTGTTTTTACAAGAGACAGGATCTCTCTGTGTTGTCCAGGCTGGAGGGCAGTGTCTACTCACAGGTGCCGTCATAGTGCACTGCAGCCTGGAACTCCTGAGCTCAAGCCATCCTCCTGCTTCAGCCTCCCAAATAGCTGGACTACAGGCGTGTGCCACCGCACCCAGCCACTCGAATTTTTAAACTAAATTTAGAATAGCATTTGCCATGTCAGATGTTTCACCTATGAGAGAATGAACTCCCAAAAGTTTTGCTTTGACTTTGTAAACTGGATTTTTTAAAAAGGAATAATTAGCTCCTTTTTGAGGAATAAATTTAATCTGATTTTCTATTTAAAGCATCTGGTAATACTGATAAAAAAAACTGGCATGCTGTAATTGTTTTCAAAATTTTCTGCTAACAGAACCAGTACATGAACAGCCACTACTTCATTTTTAATATGTGCGTAAGAAAACTTGGAATTGAAACAGAATGAAACGAATTTAAAAGAAGTCTTTACTTTAAATGAAAAATCATTCTTTATAGAATGATGTGTCCATGTACCTTCTATACCTGCACATCTTAAATTATCTTCAGAGCACTGTTCTTAAAATAACTATTATGAATAACTTGGAATCAGATGATGTTACTTCTTTAGAAAGTTTGTCTTCCAGTGTTAACCTCTCTGCCCCCCGTGGCAATGGTAATGTGAACAAACATTTTATGCAGGTTACTAGCTCCTCATCAATTTTCTTGAGAAACAAAACTGTTTGACTTTTAAAATGAAACATGCACTTTCATTTGACTGAGATTCTTATTTCCACAGTAGGTCATCACCGAAGCCTTACAACAAATTCCTCACTAGTTCCCTTGGACTGTGGATGGGTTTGACTGTATTCTTACAAGGTTGTAGCCCTTAAATCCCAGGTCTCAGGCATAAGTCTTAGGTCCTACTTTATGCAAGGGTCTTAGTGTTGACTCTCCACCCTACCAGGCCTTTGAGTTGGCCAAGAAACAGCCTCTCCTCATTCCTGGCATGAATTGCTGCTCCTCAGGGCAGTCCATGGCTTCAAAACATGGTCATCAGCCTGGTTTCTGCTTCTATTTTTGGCCCTCTTGGAATTCCCTCACTTTCTTTTAATCTCAGCTTGAAAAAAAGATATTGTTTCTTCTGTGTGAGATGAGAGTGATGATGATGATAACATAAATTTCATAGAGTTAATGTATGTAAAGCACTTGGAATAGTGTCTTACAAATTATTACCACCATAAAAGTATTTGGTGATACATATTCTTTTATCCAGTATTTCCATGTATTTATTAGAGAGACTTTCAGAATTTCAAGGGAAATATGTGACTGGATGTGGAAGTATGTTCACAGCACATCTTACAGGTAATTTTATATTAAATAAATTTGTTTGGGTAGGTAATTTACCACTGTATTTATCTGTGCCTCCATAAAGCCTCATAAAGAATATTTATCTATCTTAGAAAAATGCAGTGTATATTTATAAACACAGTAGACCCTTGAACAACATGGGGGATAGGGGTGCCAACTCCCCATGCTGTCAAAAATCCACATATATCTTTTGATTTCCCCAAAACTTTACTGTCATCCTACTGTTGACTGGAAGCCTTACTGATAAAAACAGTTGATTAACACATATTTTGTATGTTATATGTATTAGTTTCTGTATTCTTATAATAAAGTAAGCTAGAGAAAAAGAAAATATTAAGAAAATCATAAGGAAGAGAAAATACATTTACTATTCATTAAGTGGAATTAGATTATCATAAAAGGTCTTCATCCTCATCATCTTCATATTGAATAGGCTGAGGAGAAGGCGGAAAAGGAGGGGTTGGTCTTGCTGTTTCAGGGGTGGCAGAGGCAGGTGAAGTGGAAGAGATGGAAGGGGAGGCAGGAGAGGCAGACACACTTGGTGTAACTTTTATTGAAAAAAATCTGCATATGTGTGGACCCACGCACTTCAAACCTGTGTTGCTCAAGGATCAACTATATATAAATTTTTGTGTAAGCTTATGATTCAGAAGTTTTAAGTCTAAAATCAGCAAAGGGATCTGAGTCACCAGTCTTTACTATAAAAATAGCACAAAATAGTTTAAGTTTTTTGAAAAAATTCATTTTTATTAACTAAAAACATGATTACACAGACATGAACATACATTCAAATATTTGGACACATTAAATATATTTTTTGTGACTTCATATGCTTTACATAAAAGTATTCAAATCAGTATTATATAGTACTTACTAATAAACATCAATATTTTGAATTTGACTTTTCATCAGAATTTCTGGGACACTTCCCAACTAAACATATTAAGCTTCCAGAAAAACATAAGATGACAATAAGCCTCTAAATAAGAGCAATTTTGGGGGTGAGAAATAACAGTTGTCCTGGAATGTATAATCAAACGAAAGGGTATATTTAAATTACAGAGTTTTGAAAATTTAAACAAGTCTTAAAATTCCCTTTCAAAAAGCATACTGACCATATTTAAATATGCATCTTAAATATCTAAAACAAATATTTCTCCATGGTTGCCCCTTCCCACAATCCAAGTGAAATGGATAGCGGGTGTGTAGTGACGCGACAAGGTGCTTTGGACACTGGCATATGTGAGGGGTTTGGTTTGTCATATACTTCCTGAGTAAAGCAAGTCTTAATAGACCTGAAACATGGACTGCAGCCTATATAATTTGCACTTCTGTGGAGATTGTTACGTAGGCATGTAATTGTCATATAATGTTTAAAGACCTTCTCCTTACCCCACAATATCAATCATGCTCATTCTAGAACAGTTAGGAAGTATATAAAGCATGGAAAAGAAAATAAAAACACCTGTAATTTTACCACATAGCGATACCTACTGGCAATATTGTGGTGTGTTTATTTCCTTTTTTCTGAGCATATAAAAATATAAATATATACATATAAAAATGTATTTATATTGTTTACAGAATTTGATATGTTGTGTTCTTCATTGAATAAAATGGTCTTGAGTTGCTCTCTCTTCCATTTATTTATTCTTCACAAGAATTTATGATATTAATTGCCAAAAAACTTTCATTGAGTGGATATACCATAATGTAAAATCATTTAAAGAATGGCATTTATAATTTTATAGCTTTTAAAGTTATACTTTGTATATTTATTTTGTATTTTTATAGCTTTTAGTTTTATTTTATATATTTTATATATTGATATTTATTTTGCTATATTATATAAAATTTTAAAAGCTATAAAATTAGAAATATATATCACACTTTTGACAACTGATGCCTCTCAGCCTGCAATTCAACTGGTACATGGTCTCTCTCTGTTTTCATAACCCCTCAATGGCTAGGAAGGGCCACCAAGTTAGACACTCCAGCACTTAAGGTCACATTTCTCAGGGTGCATCTGAAAGCAACAGATCCTGTATTAAGTCACACATGAATAACTGAAGGTCTGCTTATAAAGTTCGTGTGCTAACCTCCCACAAGCTGTAAAACAGAGTTTATGGGTTTGTGATCCAACCTATTCCTACTGCGGTGTATAAGATGGACGTTGTTACCTAGAAGAGGAAGAAGAAAAAGCTGAGGTGTATTAAATATTATTCATTACATTTATTGCTTACTAGAATAAAGGAAGCTTTTAAAATTTCAATTAGTCCAAAGGGAAAAATTAATTACCCGGAGTACATTATATTCATTCCCTATACAATTTTGAATTTAATTGTTAATTAATATTAACAATAATTATTTAATTTATTTAATTAATTCCTTATAATAATTTTTAATCAAATAAACCATGACAAGGATTACGGTTTTAAGAGTGACACTTAATGTTTTATGAGATCCAATGGGAAAGATTCTTAAATTATAACCATTTGTTATATATAAATATAACTAAATAAAATGTCCTGTCAGAAGTGCAGAATACGGCATGAACATAGATATCAAGTTGGAAAATCATATCTGTTTCATAAATATAATAATGAAATAAATCACTTGCTTATAATACCTAATGCAATGTAAATACTATATAATCTAGAGATGATTTAAAGTATACAGGCAGATGTGCATAGGTTATATGCAAACACACCATTTTACGTTACGGATTAGAGCATCAGAGATTCTTGAACCCATGGAGGGTGTCCTGGAACTAATTCCCCATGGACACTGAGGGACGACTGTGTGTTCCCAACCTGGCACACAAATGATGCTCTCCATGTGTTTTTTTTTTTTTTTTTTTTTCGAGACAGAGTCTTGCTCTGCTGCCCAGGCTAGAGTGCCGTGATGTCAGCCTCGCTCACAGCAACCTCAAACTCCTGGGCTCAAGCAATCCTCCTCCTTCAGCCTCCCAAGTAGCTGGGACTATAGGCACCTGACTTGATGCCCAGCTAATTTTTTCTATTTTTAGTAGAGATGGGGTCTTGCTTTTGCTCAGGCTGGTCTAGAACTCCTGACCTCAAGTGATCCTCCCACCTCAGCCTCCCAGAGTGCTAGGATTACGGCGGTGAGCCACCACATCCAGCTTCCATGTATTCTTTATTCTTATACAACTGGAGGTGTGGCCAAATGATTCAGAGACATGGAAATGAGGAACTCAAAAAACAACCCTTCCAGGTCTGAGGATGGAAACAGTCATTCAAAAATGCAGGTCAATGTCATTCTGGGCTAATTTCTAGGATTCATGCTCCTCAAACAGGGCTTCTTTCTTAGCTAATCTAACTGGTGTAAATTCATGAAAGAGAGGGAAAAGGAGATCTTAGCCATAGTGTTCCAGCTGCAAAAAGCCAAAAAATTGTGACATTTGGTCAAAATCCTCCTTCTAAAGACTTCCTTTTAAAAATCTAGAATTTATGAAAGCAAATATTAATTTTATAACTCTTAGAAACTATGCTCACTAAGTGGACAATTTTAAAGAAGAAAAGAGCCAAGAAAAATGAGCTTACAGCATAGTGATTTAGGCTTTTTGGCACTGTCTCATGTGGGCATCTGTCCCTTCCTGAAATATATGAGCAGGGCAGGGATCTAGCACGCACCGTGTGGCACAGTGGAGCCAGAGGAATCTCAGGCAGTCCAGACTGATCAATAATGCTGCCAACAGTGTGTGACTTATAGTTGGCCCTCGATCTCATTCTCACTGAATGAGCTGTCACTGGCACTAATTTCTTTCTAGGAGACACTGAGCAGGTCTCCTAATTTTGTTAGGTATAAATAACTAGATAATCTTATTGACAAAAGAAAAGTGTGTGATGATTTTCCCCTATTCATAAATGTTCACTTCCACTGAACTTTTTAAAGAGTGTTGTAGCCATTTACAGTTCCCCAATCTACAGTTGACTTTCCCTATCCCAAATACCTGAAATCCACTCAGGCACAGAATGACAGGTACATACGTCAAACAAACAGACATCAACATACACAGAAGCCTTTGAAAACAAAGGTGCCCTCCACAAAAGCACAGTATCCTGACTGCTGTCCTGAGTTATCCATTTGTACATGTTGTCTATTTTATGAAGAAAGTGGTGGCCTCTGGATTTGTAAAAGGCACAAGAACTGTAGGGCTGAACCTGGGCTTTGATACTTAGCTGGGCCTAAAATGAGGGTTCCACCTTGTTGAGCTGGGTCGCCTTGAAAATCAAAGAGAGGGCCAGTCACTGCCCGCCATAGGCTCTGAAGGCTTCCTGGGAGTAGATTTGACTTTATGTGGGGGCTCTGTCCTGAAATATTGAAAATTGTCTTCATTTTTTTAAGACAGGGTCTCACTCTGTTGCCCAGGCTACAGTGCAGTAGCATCATCATAGCTTACTGTAGCCTTGAATTCCTGGACTCAAGGGATCCTCCTACCTCAGCCTCCTGAGTGGCTGGGACTACAGGCATGTGCCACCATGTCAGGCTAATTTTTCTGTTTTTTTTTACAAAGACACATTCTAGCTGTTGCCCAGACTGGTCTAGAACTCCTGGGCTCAAGCAATCCTCCCACCTCAGCCTCCCTGAGTGCTAGGATTATAGGTGTGATCCCTTGTGCCTGGCCAAAAATTGTCTTTAGATGTTATCATTTTATATTTGATTAGATATTAAGAAGATAATGTATTTCTAGAAAACATTGTCTTTATTGTGTCTCACGTTACTTTCTACTTGTCTTTTTTTCTTTCTTTCTTTAAAGAATGATTTCTTAACTTTGCACTATCAACATTTTGGCCCAGATCATTTTTTATCCTGTGCAATGTGAGGTGTTTAGTGGCATCCTTGCCTTCTACACCAAGTAACTATCAGTAGCACCATTTACCAAATTGTGACAACCAAAAATGTCTCCAGACAATGCCAAATGTCTCCTGGGAGAAGACGATAAATATCCTAATTGAGAGCTCCTGGTTTAAAGGATGCTCAGATCATTTTCTGCCACAGAAAATTTCAGGTCAGACACAGACTTCTCAAATTAGTAATGCTTTCCATTTTAATTCCCCCCTTGTACCCTTTAGTCTCTTAACTACTGATAGGTAGCCATAGTCTTTTTCAAGAGACATTGTGGCACAGACTGTTATATGTTGGTCAAAACCTGTTTCCTCTTTCTAGGCCCAAATCTAAACTGTATTTTCTAGTCTTCCCGGCAGTTGGATAAGGCACGTGACTGTGTTCTGAATGATGAGTGAAACGATGTATGCTGCTTCCAGGCCAAGCTCCTAAAACTCTCCCACAGTGATTCTCCATGTTCCTTCTACATTCTTGGAAGGCTTGGGCTGAAAATGGCAAGGGCCTGGGTCCCAGAATTGCTGCCAGGAGAAAAGGCACCCAAACAGATATAACCTTCTTGAAATTTAAAATAAAAAGAGATAAATTTCTACCACATCATACTTCTGAGACCTTGGGGTTTAGCTGTAACAACAGGTATCACAGCAACCTTTCCATATTTCCTTGGCTGTCAGTTTTCTGTTTCTGTTCTCACAGTGACTGATCCTTCATTTCCACTCCCTTTAAGCAAAGAAACTCAGTCTCTTTACTCTTCTTGTAACTTATTTTTGTCCTATCCCTTCCTTTTGTGTCTTGCTTTTAGCTTTTTATTTCAATGACTGTAGCCTTTGACTTGCTGGATTTCCTAATATTTCCAAGTACCTGTTATTTCCCTTCATCTCTCCAGCTCTTCTATTTCTTTCATGTTTACATGGTAATGAACATTCATCTTACCAAGAAACAAATACAGGCTCACTAGCTTAGAGACATGAGTAAAAGACTAAACCCTTCCCCATCCTCACTGCACAGAGCTAACTCCTTTAAGAGTGAGCTGAGACTTCACCTCCTTCGAGAAGCCTTCCCAGATCCTTCTCTCCACTTGCATTTCTAACACAGGTGTTCCCAGTATATGGTCTCCTCCACCATAAGCTGTTAAACTGTGTTGTAATTGGCTGTTCCTGTCTGTCTCCCAGAGTAGATTATGAGCTCTGCATGGCAGGGACCGTGTATTTTATCACTGTACTCACAGAGCATCCAACAGAGTGAGTGTCACAGACAAAAACCCAATAATATTTGTTCAGAATGACTTGTATCAGTTCAAGTTGAGTTCTCTTATCTGGCACTTGAGAAACACACATGCACAGTTCAAGTTAAGTTTTATAAGGTCTATTAATTACAAGGAATTGTGGTAAGGGTAGAGAATGCAGACAGCATGAGGATGAATAAATATTAAACAAGCCAACTAGCTGTACTACCTGGGAACCTTAAGTGTAGTGATAGAATATATACTGAAATACAAGGTGTTATTAAAGTAAATGATGAAAGCAATTACTTCTGCTTGAAATGCGATTAAGAGCCCTGCAGGGAGTTAGCTACGCTCCCCGCAAAGGTTCGAGTACCTCAGGCCGGGGTCGTCGCGAAGGATGAAAAAATAGTAGGAAACAGAAATAAAAATAATACACAGAGCCAAAGATATAGTTTATAAAGTAAAGATTTATGAAGATAGACAAAGGAGGGTGCCCAGATGGTTACATCTCTTCCCGCAGAATCGCAACAAAGACTGAAGTTTCACACAGGTACTTATAGGGCAGATACAGGTTCTCGGTTGCCAAGGGCAATGGGATTTATACAATGATAGATAGTTTGGTTCAGGGTCAAAGTCTTCTAAAAGGCTACTACAGATCATTCAACTAACTCTACCTAGGTAAACAATGAGTTATAAAATCTTCTTAGGGTCAACTTCTAGGTTTATGATATGGCTATTACTTCAGCAAAAACAGAGACATCGTGGCTCTGGTTATTGTGTATTAGAACATACATTTTAGAAGTCAGCATGAGCTGTGCCTTATGTTATTTACTTTAACCACATGGTTCCCTCTGGGCCCACCTTCGGCAGCATATCTTATGATCAGCTCTTATCTCCCGTGGCCTGTCTTTGTTGATCAGCTCTGGCATCCCGTGGCTCTAGGCAAGACCTGCTTTGTCTTTCAAAACAGGTGAGAGCCATAGGCCCAGATTGCAGCATTACCTTGGAAAGCAGTTGCTACTGACCATTGAGACAGCATTCTGAGGCGAGGCAGCTTTTGATAATATGAACTAACACATTTACATTTTCCTTTAGGGCAAAGCCTTCCTTGACTTCTGAAATCATATCTGTCTCTAAAAATATATGGGGCATTTCTATAAATCAATATTTCTTCGGCTCAACAGAGCCCCTTTGAGTTGGGTGATTTCAAATAGTAAGTGGGATTTCCTCAACTGAGGGAGATGGAAGACTTAAAGCCATGGCATCGAGGTATAAAAATATGTAAACTTAATACTGTTTTTCTGTCAATTACAAAAGTGAAATGTACTCATAAAAAATACAAAAGCTGATTTTCTCGCTCCCATCCTTAGGGTAAGCACTGCAGTATCTTTTAAAACTTTTTTCATTACATATACACACTATAGGTCTTTATGTTTATGAAAATAGTTTTTGGTTTTTTTTTTTTAACAAAAATGGTATACGGTATACTGAAAACATTGCTCTGCAACTTGCTTTTTCATTCAATAATTCTTTGCCAACAACCTTTCATGTTATTACACTCAGAAAATGAATCTTGTTGAGTCTGGTGTATCTGGACCACTTCTTTGAATCATAAAACAGCAGCCTGATTTATGAATTTACCACATTTCGCTATGCATATATATGCGAATGTGAAAATACACCAGCGTTTTCTACTTGAGACATGTTATAGTTTAACTGAGAAGGAAATTTCTTCACCTCTTTTCATTCCCAATCTTTCATAAATTTCTCTCTCAGGATCAACATCGGTTTGATGGGAATACCCAGTCAGTTTGCAAAAAGGCTAAAAAGAGAATAGTTGGAATTTTTATAAGAACAAATGAGAGGAAAGTAATGATCATCTAACTTCAGCCAATTTAGTCTACCTTTAGTGGTTTAAATAATGTAATTTTTACATGTGAAATATTTATTCTATTAGCTTCCAAAATTACTAGATATTTACCTCAATATGATGGTAGGATGACTGTCCAATAACTATAATGGTGACATTTGCTTCCTTAGGAGAAAAAAAGAGCATGTACATATTAGAAATTATTTATGTTTTATACATCTTCCCCTATTCCAACTCTTCTGTTTCATTCTGATGCCACCTATAGGCTTCTAGAAGAATGGAATAAATAGAAAAATTGTGTGAGTCAAAGCAAAAAAAAATATGGTAAAATGTTTGCTCAATTCAGATGATTCTTTTGCTAAGAATGTCCAGACTTAAACATAAGACCTAAAACTATAAAACTACTAAAAGAAAACATAGAGGAAAATCTACATGGCATTGGTGTGAGTAATGATTTCTTCAATATGACCTCAAAAGCACAGGCAACAAAAGCAAAAATACACAAATGGGACTACATCAAACCAAAAAGCTTCTGCACAGCCAAGGAAACAATCAACAGAGTGAGTAGACAACCCACGGATTGGGAGAAAATATTTGCAAACTGTGTATCTGGTAAGGGACAAATATCCAGTATATAAGGAACTCAAACAACCTAATAGCAAGAAAAAAATAACCTGAATAAAATATGAACAAGGGACAAGAACAGACATTTTTCAAAAGACATACAAATGGCCAAGGGATATATGAGAAAATGCTCAGCATCAATCATCAGTGAAATGCAAATTGAAACCACAATGAGATATCACCTCACATCTATTTAAATGGCTATTACCAAAAAATGAAAGATAACAAGCATTGGTGAAGATATGGAGAAAAGGGAACACTTGTACACTCTTGATGGGAATGCAAATTAGTACAGCCATTACAGAGAACAGTATTGAGGTTCCTCAATAAATTAAAAATAGAACTACCCTATGATCCAGCAATCCCACTACTGGGCATTTAATCCAAAGGAAATGAAATCAGTATGTTGAAGAGATATCCACACTCCATGGTTATTGTAGCATTATTCACAAGAGCCAAGATATGGAAACAAACTAAGTGTCCAACAATGGATGAATGGATAAAGAAAATGTGTTATCAAAATGGAATACCATTTAGTCATAAAAAATTTTGGGGGGTGATTTGTGACAACATGGATAAACCTGGAGAGGTTTTTTATGCTAAATGAAATAAGCCAGGCACAGAAAGACAACTACTGCATGATCTCAGAGGCAGAGTATCAAAAAGTGGAATTCATAGAAACAGTAGAATGATGGTTACCAGAGCCTGGGGGAGGAAGGGATAAGGAATGGGGAGATGTTGATCAAAGGGTACAAAGCTTCCATTAGATAAGAGAAATAACTTTTAGAGATCTACTACACAGCATGGTGACTACAGTTAATAATGTATATTCCAAAATTGCTAAAAGACTAGATTTTATGTGTTCTCACTACAAAATATAACCATATGAGCTCATGGATATATTAATTAGCTTGATTTGATCATTCTACATTGTAAATTGTATATCAAAACATTACATTGTACCCCATAACTATATATAATTATTAGTTGTCAAGTTTTAAAAAAATAATAAACGGACATGCAGAAGAACAGTCAAATTTTTTTTAAAAAAAATAATATAGTCAATAATTCTCAGCTGGGCTCTGTGGCTCATGCCTCTGATCCCAGCACTTTGGGAGGCTGAGGCAGGAAGATTGCTTGAGCCCAAGAGTTGGAGGCTGCAGTGAGCTATGATAGTGCCACTGTACTGGAGGCTGGGTGACAGAGGGAGAACCTGTTTCTAAAAAACAAAACAAAACAAAAACCTTTCCATATCCCCCCCCCAAACAAGTATATGTTTAAAAACGACTATAAAAGATAAGAATAGGATTATTTAATCAACTTTTTTTTTTCACATCCCAATTTATAAGGACTGCTGAAAACAGATTTTAGCTTTACAAAGGCTGCTTGATGTCTGCACTCAAAAAGCTCATCTGGGGACAACCCTATCTTGTGTCTACAGGAAAACATGTATGTGGTTGCCCTAGGGACATGGAATTTGCAGCCTATTAACAAATGCAAATTTGCACCACTATTTTAGTATTTTCCTATAATGAATAACTGTTTGGAGTGCAACAAAAATAAAAGGAAAAAATATCAATAATTTCCAGCATTTGTTTTTGGGCATTATCATTGAACATTTGAGAATAGGCAAGTTACCCAGGCAACATCAAAATTATTATTACGGTTGTCAGTACATTTAGAGAAGCAGGCAGCAACGAATAAATGAGGGCAGAAATAGATCTCTAAGGTGTGTCTCCCTTTTTGGAGGTGGTGGAGAGATGTGCTGGGGGGCGGGAGGCTTCTCGGTGTGCCAGTGCCAGTGCTGGAAGCCGTGTAGGGGTCGTGAAGAGAATAAACTCAACACCCAAGGGGGTGGGAAAAGGTGTGGAGGGCACCCGCAGCGCATTAAAAGCGGGCGGCACCCCGTCCTTGCTAGGAAAACCGCCTTGGCTTGGCGGGTTGTTTTCCCGTCCATTAAAGGAAGCCAGGGGAGCGGCTCGCATTCCAGAAGCCTCTGGCGGACAACAGCGAAGGGCCGGGCCAGGCCGACACCCACTCTCGGGCCCTCTGAGGGACCCGATGTGCTCCTGGAGCCAAGGCCCTGGCAGCAAGCTCTGGCCCAGGACGCAGGCGAGGTCCCCGCTCCAGGGAGCCCGCGGCCGGCAGGAACACCAGGACGGCCCGGCGCTCCCGGAACAGCGCGCCGAACTACACCCGCTTCCCGGAGGCGTCCTGCACCGGCAGCTCCGCCACGGCGACCGCCAGGAGCTGCCCGCGCTCCGGCCGCTGACCTGCCGCGTGACCCGGCCGGGGGCGGCGGCAGCAGCCACGGTGCGCGACGCCTGAGGGCCGGGGTCCGCTGGGGCCGAGGGCGCCGGGCGTGGCCGGGACTGGGGGCGGGGCCTCGCGGGGGCGGGGCCTGGCGCGTGTCTGTCGCCCTCAGGCTGCGCGGGCCTCAGCGGGGCTGGAGCGAGGCCGGCGCGGGGGTTCCCGGACTGGGCTCTCAGGGCTGCGGGGAGAGAGGGGTCTGTCCAGGGCGAGAAAGGCGCTGTTGAAGAAAGCAGCCCCCGCCCTCCACAGCCGCCTGGACCAACGTTAGTTCTTCCCTAGTCAAGAGAAGCGGTAACCAAGCAAATGAAAAGGAATTTTCTGCCCAGAACAACCGCATCTGTGATCCAGTAAATTGTTTTTCCTTCTATTCTTTTTTTAACCTACCCCATCCTCAGTCTTGGTACTGAAGTTAATTGTGTTTTAGGGATGATTAACATACATTGTAACATACGGATCTTATGTGTAGAGTTCAATTGAAATTTTCCAACACTTTATCATGAAACGTTTTAAATGTGTAAAATGTTGAAAGAATTTTACGGTGAACATTCCTGTAACCGCCACTTAGATCCGCTGTTAACGTTTCTGTCTAGTTTATTGTTGTCTGTCCCTCTGTCCACAGTCAGATGCAGTTTGCCTGATTATTCACCCTTGTCCTCCACACCCCAATCAAAATATGGAGCATTTCAACACTCGAGAAAATTCTCTCGGTTCTACTACTTTTAAACACTGGGAACAATAAATCTATTTTATCAATAGAAATGAAATTCATGAGTCCGTGTCTTAACTTTGTCAACGGAAAAGAAACCAAACTCTGTAAAATAATTTTAAAGAGATTTATTCTGAGCCAAATTTGAGGATCATGACCTGGAGCCACGTCCCAGAGGCCTTGAGCAAGTGGACTTGCTGTGGCTCGGTTACAGTTTTGTTTTATATGTATTAGGGAGACAGGGGTTACAGGTAAAGTCATAAATCAATATGTGGGAATCATACATTGGTTTGGCCCAAAAAGGTGGGCCATCTCTAAGCAGGGTTGGGGGGGGTTACAGATTATAGGTGGGTTTAAAGATTCTTTGGCTTGTAATTGGTTAATGACAAGAATCTTTGTCTAAAGGCTTGGAATGTTTTAACATAGTTGTTGTTTATCAGAGACAAGCCACCAGAAATAGATTTGTTGTGTAAATTGAGGGCCTCTAGGTTTGTCTTGCATACTCTTCGGCTTGTTAATGGGTTACAAAGGATGTCCCCAAGAAGGGAGAGGGGCATGATGAGGTATGTCTGACCTCCCTCCTCCTGGCAGGCAATTTAGTTTTAGGATATTCCTTTGGCCACTAGGGGGTCCATTCAGTCAGCCGGTGGTGGTGGTGGTGGTGGTGGTGGTGGTGGTGGTGGTGGAGGGGGTGAGCCTTAAAATTTTATTTTAGTTCACAACTTCCAAAACATTTCTAGTTAAGACTGTTTACAGGGCCCTTCAAGTGAGCTCATCCAGCAGCAGGGGTTGTGTGTGTGTGTGGAAGGTGGGCTGGGAGCCATGAGGATGATGGAGTTAGATGGCTTAGCATCTGTTTTGTGCAAATCCCATACTTCCTATTCCAACTCGATTCCCTCTCTAGGGCAGGCAGCAGGAAGAGGAATATTTGGGAATTTTCTCAGCTTCTGAGAGACCCAGCTGACCCTAGATTTGGAATTTGGTCTTTCACCTTGGTATCTCATGGGTGGTGACCGTGTGCTCAAGAATTTTCCAGGGCAGGACCAGATAGCATTGATAGGTTCCTTGTCTTCATAAGTTCATGCACACTTGAATCTTGATTTGCTATTGAAAAACTACGACACTTTATCTACAGCATTTGTCTAGATGAGGCAGAGTGCCCCCAAATCCTGGTATGGTTGAACATCAGCCTCTGTCTCGCTTTCCCCTACTTGATAAATCAAGGGCCAAAGGGGTTGTGTCATCTGGGGGAACAGACAACATAGGCAGAGAAAAACTGTGGTTATGCTTTTTGATGGAGATTTTGTGCTCCATTTGTGTTCTGCTACCCCTCACCTAGGCTCCCCAATTCTCACAAAGGTGCTCCCATCTATGGGTACTTACTCAGTTGGGGTTTCTGTGAGGAAACTAGAGCTGGGGACCTCCTCCGCTGCCATATTACTGATGGCACTCTCTCCTTCCCTTTGGAAGGAAATGTTTTCTGTGCATGGAATTCTAGGCTTTGAAGGAGAATTTCAGAACTTTATATAGTTCAGCCTACTCTATTCTTGCTTGCATAGTCTTGATGAGAACTCTTCCTACCTTTGCTTCTCTGTGTGTAAGGTGTTTTCCTTCAAGACTTTCTGTTTGTCTTTAGTTTCCTGCAGTATGACTAAGGTACCCTAAGTGTGCTGTTTTTATTTATCCTGCTTTGTGTTCACACTATGGGGATCGTATCCCTCAGTGAGGAGAGGGAGTACAGGAAAAATGAACAGTTAACAAAGAGTACATGAAGAGATAATGTGGAAGGCCTGGAGGACAGGTCGGAGGACTGACAAACAGTACAACCCCTAACTTGATCCAATATGCACTTTTCACCCCACTTTTCCTATCGTTGTGCTATACAACTCTCAGTGTATGAGTGTGTATTACATGTATATGATGTCAATAATGCAAAATGGCTTTAAAGCAAGCTGCACTGATGAAATCCACTGAGATCCCTATGTTTCTTATGTTTTCAGTAACTTGGTAATATTTTACTCTCCATCTGTTAAAAGGAGTCTCAAATATCCTCTTAGCTTTTGCACTTGGTTCTACTGCTTTTTTTAGTAACCACCCTATTACACTGAAACCATCCTTGGCAAAATACAGAGTTGAAAATGGGATAAATAAGTAATTTAGCTTTATTTCAAATGAACGGTTGTGAAAATCTTAAGCACTAAATCTTTTCCAACTATAGCCATTAAGACATTTTGGTCCCAGAGTCACTTACTTCCTGCAAATTGCCAACATAGTCTTTGGTATTTTAAATGGATTAGTAGCCAAGTCTAGTAGATTAAGTTGAGAGAGATCTAGAAATCAATTGTTTATACATTTTACATAGTATCTAACTCAGCAATGTATTTCTAAATTAGAACCTGTATGTGTATACTTATGCAAGTTTCAGTGCGTGAGGTTATGTATAATACAGTTATTGATGATCCATTTCCAATTATCTAATTTCCTTACATCTTAAGAAGGATCTATTTAACATTTTAAATGTGTCTGAAAACTATATCTCATATTTTCTTAATATTTCAGTTTCAACACATAATTTTTCAGTGACTACATTTAAAAGTTATTTATTCTGAGCCTTGGCATTGTTAAATAAGATGATTTCATTTTATATTAGTAATGAATTGGCAAAAAAAATGCTTAATTAACATTGGTTTGTTGAATCATTATGGAAATAAACACTTGCATGCACCTGAAAAAGAATCACATGACAAAACCAGGAAAATAAATAAATAAAAGTTATTTAATACCATCAAAAAGTGAACAACTTTTTTTAAAAAACAGTTCTCCTTAGCAGAGCTACTTCTTTTGTTGTATAGAACAAGACATACAAATACTTCTGCCCTGTCACTGCACAGTCCACAGAATAATCTATTTTCGTGGGGAGCACTCTCCATGTCACTGGGAGCAGTAACAACAACACTGGCTATATGTGACTTCTCACCGAGACTCTGGGCACCCATGTGTGGAGCATAAGACAAGCAGTTGCTGAAACACCTTTGCAGCTTCTTCTTCTTTTTTTTTTTTTTTTATTTCAGCTCATTATGGGGGTACAAAGTTCAGCTTATATATATTGCCCATGCCCCCGTATCCCTCCGAGTCTGAGCTTCAAGCGTGTCCATTCCCTTTGCAGCTTCTTGAAGTCCTCCTGCTGTCTGCTCCCCTGACTCCGCGTGGCTGCTGCTCCCTCTGCTGCTGAGCCAACAGCTCTGAGAAATGAACTGCTCTCTATGAATTTTAAGGGTTTCATGTAATGGAAGTTTATTCATATCCACTGTCAGTAATTTTGAAAATAACATTTGCTCTGTGACGCTTCAGTTCTTACAAATGTAAAATACGTAAACAGTAAATCTTCATTATCACTTGAGATGTTTCTGCATGTATAATGAAAATTTACTGAACTGCAATGCATGATAAAGTTGTATTTGAAATCTTTCCCCACCTCAAAATTCTTCTCTAACGTGAATTACTTGGTGAAAAAGAAAAAAATACTTCTCTTGAATTTCTTTCCAGATTTTTATTAACAGTCACTCATACAGCCAATAAGATCATTTTCTCTAGTATTGTGTAGTTTGCCATATTTTACATTAATTTTTTCATGGTTTTTATCTAAGAAGCAGTGATAAATTTCCCTTCTGATCCAAAAATGCCATCAATATTTCAGTTACATTATTACTCTTTTCCAGTCATTTCCTTACGTCTTGGAAGTAGAACTTGACATCTCTCTCTATTGGTATATTCCTTTGGAAAATATTAGCCTAGTTTATCTTTCTACTCTGTTTTGGCAGAATAAATATTGAGATAAAATCAATATTAAATATGTAACTGAACATTGTTTGGCACTTTAGCCTTATGGTTAACATTTTTAAATAAGTGCTAAAGCTGCATGTGTGTGTGCAAAATCACTGTAAACAGGACAGCTGCGAATACAGATTGATAGAATGTGCTTTACTGGTGACTCAAATACCAGGAATGAACTTCTTGATGGCAGCACACTTTTCCAAAATAACGAACAACTCTCAATAAAGTGCCAAACAAAGCAATGTGTACTTTCTCCTTAAGTTCTGTGGTAGATCCATTTGTGGACAGTCAGCGCGAATCACGATCACATAAAACCATCCTACTTAGCAGTAAACTCTGGGTAGCCTCTTCATTCTCGCTGAAACATCCAAAAGGAATCTGGGACACAGCATGGTTTTCTAGGGTGTAGAAGGGTGTATCCCAGATTTTGAAGGATCCTAGATGTGGTAGGACGACTAGAACCCCAGTCCTTGCTCTCTAAGTGCCCAGTAAATTTCCAAGCTTCCCCTCAGAGGTGGCATGGCCTCCAATGGGAACCACTGATATCACACAATGCTCTGAGCAGCACTGGAACGATAGTGTCTCAATTGAAAAAAAAGGAAACAGGCTCAGACTGAAAACATAATGCCCGTCACAGTTACCCAGCTAATAAGTGGGAGAGCTGGGTGCAAATTCAGGTCTGTGTGTGTCAGGGCCCAGCCCTTTCCACTAGGCCATGCTGGCGCCAATCTCGCTTGACTGAATGAACACATGAATCAGTAAGTAATAACTGAATGAACGAGTCACATTTGAACTCACGAGTGTTCTGCAGTCCCGACCTCCCCTTGCAGGGAAGGAAACTGAGGCCTACGCAGGCTATTTTACTTTGTTCTATGGGAAGTCTTGTCCACACTGTGGCGATTTCACATTCTGTGAACCCAGCGTATTCTCCTGGGTGGGTGTGAAGCCACTGGAGGCAAAACCACTGCTGTTCTCACTGCGTGGGTCTTTACTGCTTCCTCATATTTTGTGAACTGACAACGAATTGCATTCGTATTGCAGAATTGGGCTGTTTCTTGGCTGTGAGGTTTGGAAAATTAAACAGGTTGAGCTAATTTTGCTAGTTTGTGAGCTTTTCATGTTGAAAAACTGCATCACTTCTCTCAAAGACAGGTTATCCTCAAACACTTTCACTATTGAAATGATAGAGTTAAAAGTATAAATCAAATGAGTTTGATAGACAGATTGGGCAACTCAACACACAACACCTAATCAACTGCAAAGGAATAAAACAACTGACAACGAGGTTTCATGCACTGTATGAGGAAGTGACCTATCACTGCATTTCAAAGAAGCTAATTTTCAGAGAAGGATTTTGAAAGCAGTTTCTAACTGATAATGTGTAAAAAGTTAATTATGATCACTAATTGTTATTATTGCCCCATTTAGGAGAAAGCATCAAGCACTATATATTCTGCATATCTGTCTTATGTAATTCTTGTGAAGCATAAAATAGTTTCTCAATTTTACATCTGAGAAAAGTGAGGCTGAGAAAGTTAAAATAAATTGCAGGATCCAGATCACAAAGCCAGTAGTGTCAGATGCAATAATCCCACCCAGGTGTGTCCTGCTCCAACGGCTACATCTGAAACTTAGCCTGTACTGTTTATCCATGGAATATGCCCAGTGCGCCACCCACCGTGTGTGTTCAGTGCTAGCTAAAGAAGTTCTGAGAAGCGTCATGCATTTATGTAGCCCAAATGTCCCCGCATTAACCGTGACTCTCAAACAAAACTACACTCTTTCTTATTAGTTCTAATTTTATTGAGGCAACCATGCACATAATTTAAAAAAAATATTAATAAAGATTCCAAATGAGAATCTTCTCATCTCTGCTTTTGCTGAGGCATGAAGACAATAGACGAGTCCTTTCAAAGCAAGGCCAGGATGAAAGAGTTGCAAAATTGGTGCGCTAGGAACCTCTCTTCTCACTGAGCTTACCACTTGCACCCCACAAAGAGGCTGGGCTGGGGTTTCCCCTCCTCCCGGGCCAGGTAAGGAGCAGGGCTTGCCTCTCCCTTCTAGCTGAATGATTTCTTGCAGTCGGTCCCTGACAGCACATTACAAGGGCTACAGGAAACAAGCTGACAGCCAGGACACCACAGGCAGGAAATACTGAACTCGAGGATAAGTCATCAGGTGGAACAGCTCACACAGGGAATAATTCAGAAATATGTTACTGTCTTAGTCTGGTCAGGCTGCTATAACAAAATACCAGAAACTGGGCTGGCATCTTTCTACTCAGTCTTCAAAATTCAGCCAGAGCTCATCTCCTCCATGACGTCTTCCCTGACTTCCTTTCACTTCCCACTGAGAGTGAAATCACTTCTTGCAGTGTTTTCAGGTCCTGCGTGCCACACAGTATCCTAGTGACACTTCCGTACCGGAGCTTCCTGAAAGCACAGCTATAATCTGGTCAATCTGCCCCCAGTGTCACCAGAAAACCTAACAAAGCAGATGCTCAGGTAATGTTCTCCTACTGGAACAGATTAATGAATCAACTAGCCACTAGGATTCTGGCAGCCCCAGCATGAGGGAGACAAAGTCTTTCAAATAAAATGCTCAAGAAGAGCTGCTTGCCCCTGTGTTTTTGTGTGAGAATCTTGCCCTCTGCCTTGGAGAATGGCTCTGTGTAGTCAGAGAAAGACTGGAAACAAAGGCCTTCGGGTTTCTTACTTTGCCACTCAGTGTCCATTGTTTCCCTGTGGCAACAATTCTTAAATTTTGCCTTAGGGGAAGCAGCTCTAGGTCCCTGGGCTACAGATGAAGATGACTCCACCCCAGAATTTCCCAGCTGCCCTGGCCACTGACAGGTTCCCAGATGCCCAGAGGCAGCACACACGGATCAAGGAGACAAGCCCAGGCTTGGGCTTGAGCAGAGCCGTGTGCAGGAAGAAGTTAAGTCTGTCCATGCTGAGCTCAGTGGTGGAACTAACGCAGAGGAGGCAGAACTAGGAGATGGACCCTGACCCTAGGCTGGGATTTTTTATTTCTATGACCTAACTGATGCCCCTTTTCATTTCAGGCTGTTTGGACTGGGTTCTCTGCCACCTGCAACAGACAGTCCAAACAGATTCAAGTGGTTAAGACATGCCGGGTTGATGGCAGTACATGCAGACAGATATGTATGCACGTGTATACACATAATTTAAGGTACAGATGACCACAACTCTCTTTTGTGCTCTATTATCTTTCAGGGCAGGTCAGGGATCAACAAAATGTATCCCTCTGCCCAGCTGCTGCTATTGTTTCACCCAAATAAAGAGCTACGTTCAATGGATGCACCAGGAAAACCAGGGCGAGAAGGGGGGGCGGAAGTGGTTTGATTCCTTCTCTGTGAATAGAAATGGCCCCAAGGACTGTGGAGAAGGGAAGGATTTTAGCCCACAGAGCAGGAGGCGGCTCTGCCTGTCCCTGTGCCGTATGTTGGGGACGGGCCTGACGGTGCAGATGAGACCTGCGAGGCACATGAGCATCGCACAGAGAATCAGCGAAAATCTGACCCGCATTAAAGTTGACTTTTCCAAATAAGAAAGGTAAATTGCTATTTTCTTTATAATTTATGAATCTTTTTGATATACTCATCTGAAAGCCATATATTGCTTAACAAATGTTTATTGATGTTAATCAGAAGCTGTGCAGCAGCACAAGCAGGAGAAAATGGACCTTCTGGCCGGCACAGCAGGGGGCGATAGGAAGAGTGACTGGATGGCAAGGGAGGGGAAGGGGGGCTGTCAGCTGGAGATTGCTGGTCCTGTGACTGCCCATGTGCTGCTGTGTCAATGGACGTGTGCCCAGCGAAGGGGACATCACCCGGGGGGCTTCCACTGGGAATCGTGTCTGACGGGGCTTGTCTTTTCTCCTGAGGGGGAGTCCTGTGGAGGTCAGAAAATAAAAGACTCTTACAAACACGGCATAGAAAAATTCACAATCACAATATCTGTCACACACAGTGGAGAAAATCAGGTATAATCAATCCAGATCCAAGGGGTATTTCACAGGAGTCAGTAGCAATAGGTACGTTAAGTGGGAAAGGGCAGCAAAAGGATAGTATAGAATGACACAAGCCTCCTAGAGTTTAAGGAAATAGTACATATATACTTTTAAGGACAAGGTTAATGCAGGGAAATTCTAGGACAGACAATGGCTAACTGAAGCTTTCCCCCTTTGCTTTCCTCTCAAATTAGTTACACACAGGGAACTGGGCCAATATGAAAGAAATAAAGGACACGCAGGCATACTCGATGAATAGGCAACTAAAACGTTTTGGAAGCACACAAATGGTGTAAATACAAAATTTCACATGCTGAAAGCAACGTGGACAGGACAGGAACGTCTTACACCCTTTGTAGTATGCAAAGGCACAAAGACACACACAGGTGACCAAGGACACCATGAGACAGGATGTGATTAAAGTAAGATCACAATGAGGAAGGACACTTTGTGGACAACTGTAAGGAAATCTTAGACTATATAAGGCCCAGCACAAGATTAAGCAGCAGTGGGCACATGTTAGTCTCACAAGGAATGTGCAGTTTTTCTTACATGGCCTTGAAGTTACCTCCTTCACTGCCTATTGGAGGGGACAGCATATTGGGGTGCCCAGAGGTTGACATGGACATCAACATCCAGTGTCTCAGCCAACAGGTAGAAGATGTGGTATAAACTGAGGCAGGGCTAGCTGCATTTCTTTAGGCTGGGAGGGGTTTGGGTTCAGGCAGAGGCAGAAACAACAGTTTGATGGAGCTGTGACCACAGAGCAACCTGCTGTGAAACGCACATACCTGCCTCCCCAAACCACCTCATGTTTTTCAAAGAATAAAACTCTCCTAAACTTGTTTTGCAGATTCATAAGCAATTGGTAACCGGCAGCTGCTTTTCCCCAAACAGTCATCTAAAAAGTTTATTACCTTGAACAAAAGAAAAGAGAAGCTCACATGACTCAATATTTGTTTATGAGAGAGGGATGATGTCCTCCAAGCTATGCATAAAGTGAAGCCTATTCTAAGAGATGTCCAAGTTCAACACTAAGTGGCAAAGTGAACATATAACATGAGCATACTGAGCTCTCAAACTGTTTCCAAAACACAGAGACATGTTTTAAACGAACTATTATAGTAAGATTAGGGGGACAGAAACTCATCATTATATAACAGAGTATCTTATGTTGTTTTTAACTAGATACTTTAAAATCTTCCTAACTAAAGAACATTTTAAAAACGCTTTATGAAGAGTCCTTTATCCTTTATAAAGAATTCTAAAATTCCCTAAGAGGTCAACAGAGTCTTTATTTTCAAAACCAAAAAACTTTTTGAAAAAATTAACTGTTTACAGACACAGAAAGAGTGACAGACTGGCTGCAAGTCTGCAGACCCACCTGGCAGGGACAGCTACTGGACTACACTGTCCAGAGGAGTCTGACCGGGACCACACTATCTCTGAGTTCTAGCTCAGTCACTGTGTCCTTAGAATTCAAAAGGCATAGTTTCTTTCCCTGAAGGGTAAGCAGAGATTTGCAATTCTGCTTCTATTGTTCCAGCGCCTCTCTGTAAAAATCCTTCTAAAAGATTGAAATGAGAAACTAGCAGGTTCTTCCTTTCCCTCACTCCCCATGTCCAGACCAACCATGACATCTTGTTGGTGTCACCTTTCTAACCACCTTTCAGCCGGCCCGTCCTCTCCACTGCTATTGCCAGGGTCTCAGTGCAGAGCCTCAGGCCTCATCTTCACTGGGCTCCCTGCCTCTGCCCCCACCTCCAGCCTATGCGCTCAACTGCTGAGAACACCCTGAAATATAAACGGGACCTTGTTGCTCATCTGCTCATAACCCTTCTACAGCAGGCTGAGTCTTCACAATCAAGTTCAGACTCCTCACCCTGGCCTGCAAGTCATACTTGGGCCTCTGCAGCCTGGACCCTCCATGTCTCCAGGATTCGCCTTCTGTCATTCATCCAGGAACTTGACTTTCTGGCCCTCCTGATGGTGTGCTGTACCTTGGTAAAGCACCAGGTCAGAGAATGCTTACAGGACCTATTCTCTATGCCTGAAGGGCTGGCATCTTTCCATTCACTCTTCCAAATTCAACCAGAGGTCATCTCCTCCACGAAGGCTTCCCACATGCACCACCCCCCAAAAGAGAGTGAAATCACTTGTTGCTGTGAATTTAGTTCACGCACACCACATTGTATTGTAGTGACGCTTCCTTCCTGCAGCTCCCTCAGAGCACAGCTATCATCTTGTCACTGTGCCCCCAGTGTCAGGAGAAAGCCCGCCAAAGCAGGTGCTCAGAAAATGTCCTGGTAACAGAGCAGATTAGTTAATCAACTAGCCGGTGGGATTCTGGTCGTCCCAACGTGAGGGAGACAGGGCTTTCAAATAAACTGCTCAGGAAGAGCTGCCTGGCCCTGCATTTTTGTTTGAGGATTCTGCCCTTTGCCTTGGAGAATGGCTCTACACAGTCAGAGAAGGACTGGGAACAAAGGCCGTCAGTTTCCATCGCTTGCCACTCAGCGTCCATTCTTTTCCTGAGGCAGCAATCCTTAAATTTTACTTTAGGGGAAGCAGCTCTAAGTCTCTGGGCTGCAGATGACGTTCACTCCACCCCAGACCTTTCCCAGCTACCCTGGCCACTGACAGGTTCAGACATGCCCAGGGCCAGCACACGAGGATCAAGGAGACAAGCCCAGGCTTGGGCTTGAGGGGAGCCGTGTGGAGGAAGAGGTCGGGTCTGACGGTGCTGAGCTCAGTCGAGGAACTACCAAAGAGGAGGCAGAACTAGGAAATGGGCCCCGACTCGAGGCCTGGACTTTTTTAGTTGCGTGACCTAACAGATGCCCTCTTTTATTTAAGCCTGTTGGGACTGGGTTTTCTGCCTCCTGCAACAGAGAGTCCTAACTGATTCAAGTAATTAGACATGCTCGGTCGTTCCCAGTACACGCACACAGACGTGTGTAAACACTCACATGTGCACATAATTTAAGGTACAGATAAGTACAACTGTCTTTTGTGCTCTGCTATCTTTCAGGGCAGCTCAATGGTCAACAAAATTCATCCCACCACCCAGCTGGTGGCATTTCTTTGGCAAAATAAGGATTTAGGATCAACGGATGCACCAGGAAAAATAGGAGAACATGGGGAGGCAGGAGTGGTTTAGCTTCTTCCCTGCGAGTACAAACGGTCCCGAAGACTCTCGAGAAGAAAAGGATTTTAGCCACCCACAGAGCAAGAGGCTGCTCCATCTGTCCCCATGCGGCACACTGCTGGCTGGTGACATGGCACAGGTGAGACCTGTGGGGCACATAAGCATGGCAAACTGGGGACGGACAGATGTCCTGCCATGATAAACTAACCCTGGTCAAAGTTAGAGACCTTTCTAAATAGCAAAAGTAAACTGATACTTTCATCATAAATTATTAAATTTGTGACATAACATTAACCATTTTAAAGGCAAATATTTCTTCAGAAATTTTATTCATGTTACATCACAAGTTCTACAAAGGAAGCGACCAAACCAATTTATTTTTCTGAGTTCTATACTAGTCCTACTGCCTTGATGTAGGAAACAGTAAATACAGGAAGTATCTGCTGATGTTCAAGTCTGTACAAGGAAACTCACAAAACTTCTAATTATAACAGACAGCCCCAATATCACAATGGGCTGCATATTCTAAAAGTTCATCAAGTTGGTAGTTATGAAAGTCTGAGCAATATTTTCCCCTTAGAAAGTATTCAAACTGCTGGTTATATTTTACGGTCTAGCCCACAACAATCTACATAAGCGAAACAGTAGCTGTATGACATTTAAATCTTAATTTAAGAAAAAGCAATGTATTTCTTAAAATTGATGTTGCATGAAGTTGAATTGCTATTAGTCTTCTTAATTGTTTTGTATCGAGAAGTGATTATCTTTCTTAAAATTCTAATTCACTTAAAGCTCCTAAAGGACAGGCACTCTGGATTTGTTAGCTAGAACATCTAGCCCGTATCAGTCCATTCTGATACAAAATGTTTTGGTTGCTGCTTAAAAGCATACTCAGTGATTGGGCAAAAGCAAACTTAAAAATGTATTGCAGATGACACATGTGTTAAGTGTCGTCAGCCCTCCTCTGCTCCATCTCTGTGGCTCAATGCAGTGCAAGTGGCTATGCGGATAAAATAATAAAGCCACTTGACAATTTTAAAATTTTGCCAATGAGATCGCATACTTCAAACTTCTTTCAAAAGATCCTGTTGCGTTTTATCCTAACACCATCACGTTACTGCTTCGGGCCTCAGGCAGATATCTAAAAGCACATGAAAAAGTAGGGCAGAGTGTCCCTGCTCTGTAGGTCCTTCAGCAACATTAACTTGAGAGATTAGGTATAGTTAGTGTAAACTAAGAAAATTCTTCACATTCCTGTCTGAGCAGTTTATGATCAAGAATGAAGCTAAAATTTATTGAGCACAGTCTATCAGGCCTGTGCTCAGTGGTATAAGACTCACTGTGAAACTACACCATCTGGACAGAATCATACCATTAATGATGTAATCAGACCTTCAAAACCCTAAGCCTAGTTGATGTCGACTGCTAGTTTGACAGTGGGGATCAGACCATGTTTGGAAATGGATATCAGACATAGAACAGTAGCATCACGAGGATTCCAGCAGAAAGTAAAGTCACATATCCTAAAGTTCAGAAGCAGCTTCATAGAGCAGTTCAACAATTTAGATGCTTTTTCAAAAATAAGAAAGGTCATGAAACAACAGTTTTCTAGTCCTATAGACCGAAATGTGTGATACTAGAAAGTTCTAATTAAGTCTTCTACCGATATCTTCTAAGTCACTTTTGAACTAGAAGACATGATGGAGAATAGAACTATAATAAAAGAAAATCTACCAGAGAATAAACTACTAATAAGAAATAACTACAGAATCACTCTTCGCAAACTATCCAGCCCAGCTGTGATACTCAATTAAGTTCTTAATAGTTTTTAACGAAGGAAAAAGATAATGTTAAAACACATAGGAGTTGAAAAAAGAACACTGGGAATGTAAATATTGTGAAAGTTCACCAAGTAATAAACATAGTCTTATATAACAAGCTTTACTTGCCATAACAGATTTTTACACATTTTTACTCCAGGACTCACTTAGACTTTAATCTCTTTATTTATATTTTTGAATTTAATTGATACGAGACTCTTCTGAAAACAAAGAAGGAAAATCCATGCCAGCCTGAGACACTGGTTCTATACGGAATAAAATATATTTAACTACTCTCTACCAACTCAACTTCTGTCCTTTTTTCCTCTCCTCTCCCCACAACTAACCCTGCCCTCATGTTCTCTGAACCTACCTAATTCTACTTTACTGATTCTATTGATTTCCTATTTCATATCCTCAAGAAAGTCATCTGCATATGATACTGTCTTTATTAACAGATTACTTTATTAGTATTTTAAATCGTGTTCATTCTATGTATGCTTGGCCTCAACCAGATTAAAACATTCAGAAGATTAGACTCTCCATCTCTCTTGGATGCTCAAGTGTATCTCTTTCTTAGGTAGAGACTGTGCTACCACATGGCCACCTGGAGCCTTTGGCAAACTGCTGAACACTCCCTCTCTCGACCTTGTTCTCTATGTCTCCTGGAGGTGTGGCTCCTGTCTCAGGTCCTCATCCTGCTCCCGCACCACCTCCCAGCCTTTGCTCAAGTTATTAATGTGCACAAAACAATCTCTATTTCCCTATTGGCTGTTCTACAATGAAAGCATGGCTTACTTGCTATTTGCCTCCTCTAGGAAACCTCCCTGGTTTAACTCAATCCTTTTAATCATCACATACAGCCAGCCAGCCAGGAGGATGGTACCCAAGACAAGAATTTAGAATCCTAGTGTCTTGTTAAAAATTACCACTCAAATTTAACTTACCTTCAGAGAATACTTACTGTTATTATCTGAATTTTGATTTAAAAAGCAAGAAATGAATAACATGCTTCCATTTCTCTTGTGAAAAAACAAATTTTCTTGAGACCAGGTAAAATTCAATACCTTTTTAGTTTCTTGCCATCCTAAATGACTGAGTATCTATCATCTGTAGTTCTCTCACTGCAAATGTACCTATTTTCTCTTCACACTCTCGTGACACCAGGTCCCATGTTATTCTATTAAAAAAAGGGCATTTTTGTCTTAAACTATTTGGTAAGTACAGTACACAGAGGAAAAAAAGAACTCATCTACAGAAACAGGAGTACTCAGTCTTTAAACTATGCTAAAACATCCATAGTAATGGCCAAAAGATCAGAAAAGGGAACAAGGACAGCAACTTCTACCCTCTCTTCTGGTAGAAAAGAACATGAAAAACAGCTAACGTAGGGCGACTATGGTAAAAGTTTATAATAATCAGTAAAGGAATAATTCACAGATTTCTGAAAGCAAAGCTGTTGAGGTCACTGCTCAGCCTAACCCTAGCGAGAGAAAGACTGCTGCTTGAACTGGAATCATTAGCATGCAGCTAAGAGAAAATGAGAAAAACAACAAACCACAACACACACCCAAAGGGTTTCTTAGGAAACTAAAGTTCTCGTAACACACAGACTTCTCAGAAACAGTTCATTTGGAGAGATGTGGAATCACAGTGTTTAAAAATGACACCCACAAACTCAGGCAACATATTTTTCTCACTGCCGGAAAAAAAATCACAAAAGTTTATGTATCTATGTTTTTTCCAGGCTTTTTCAAATAACTTAAAGTGTTCTGTTTACTGATTGAGGGTTATCATCTTGAAGTTCAAATAGTAGCTTATAATGGTCATAGGAGTTAGAGTTGGTATTTGCAGGTAAATTTAAAAAATGATAAATCAAATTTGTTATACACATCTAAACAGTAAAAACTAAGAAACTACTAGTTTACATAAGCTGATCATTTACATAAAGGGTATTTCAGCTCTTCCTCTCTGGTTACTCTTACCTCAACAGATTTTTCCTGTAATAATTTGTAGGTGGCATTTATTTCAGTTGGTTGTTGCTGTTTCAGGGACTCAATACCTTTTTCTTGGTAGCCCATCTGCCGTAGCATCTCTAAAAGAGAAGGGTAAAATACAGTTTATGTGTTTGGTTTGGGTAAGAAATCATTCTGTTACAGAGTACAACAATTTTCTTTATAAGATCTAAAAGATCACACATTTTCTTACACAAATGAGCACTGGATTCTGAGTTACTGGGTGCTGATGTAGGAAACTACATTTAGTTAAGTTTCTAAATATGACAGAACAGATAAGCTGATTCATTATATAACTTGGGCTTAACGTTCCATTATTCACATTTTAGGCACACGCATGGATCAGGAGAGAAATCTTTACTTATGCAAGCACAGGCACACGCAAGCACGTACCACAGAGTACTTACCAATGCATTTTTGATCGTCCATGTTCCTCTTGACTCCCCTGTATGGCACCAGTGGCTCCCTGTGTCCCATGTTGAGCCACTTGTCCTCCATAATTTTCTGAAAAGGTGAACTGTTCATTAGCAGCATAAAATAAAATATTCCGATAATCGCAATATTTAGGAAACTTTATTTTCAACATTTCACTGACTGTAGTCCAAAGGGTAACTTAAATTTTTTTCAATGTCTCAACTCCTGCTTAAAATGTCCCAGGCAAATAAATATTCAGTATGCCCCACAAGCCAAGCTAAGTTCTAAAAATACTCTAAAAACTCTCCAAAGTAGGTACTTATTTCCACTTATGTGATTACCTGGACAGAGCTTCTTGCAAGTGGGTTTATCACCATTAAACCCCTCAGTAGTTTTTGGCACTGTCTGGAGACACAGGAGGGGATGTCGTATTTCCCTTGTTTTATTTGTCTCATTACCTCTTGTGGGCAGGGAGAGAGGAAAGAAAACTAGTGAGTCAACTTTTAGGTTAAAAAACAACAGAAAACCCACGGAAACCCCTAAACTGATAGAACATTAAAAATATAAACCCATATAATTTTATAAAACTGCTTCTAGTTTTGTGTACTACGTGGATGCAACAACCGCTTCCAATACCTTAAGATTGTCCCCTTTGAAAGGGAGGGTGCCGGTAACAAACATGTAAAGGAGGACTCCTAGACTCCAGACATCTGCAGAGGGGCCGTGGTATGGTTTCCCCTCCACAATTTCCGGCGTGACATAATACGGTGTCCCACAGTAGGTGGTCAGTGGAGTGCCCGGTGTAAACTGTGCACTGAGGCCAAAGTCTGCCAGTTTTATTTCTCTGTTGGCACTTAGGAGGAGATTCTCTGGCTAGAGGGAAAACATCAAGAGAAATAAAATTTAAGCAAAATATAATTAGAAGTATGCACGATTAGGCATTTCATAAAGCAGCTTTTTGTAATGATATAAATGTAATATCTCCTAATTAATGAAATGAGAAAACATTTCTTCTAGAAGAAAAAAACAGGAGACAAATTTGAACTCCTAATTTTATCACATTAACAATCACTACCAGACACGAAGTGCTAGAATAATCATCATTAATTCGTATACTAATGTAAGTATCAACTGCCTCAAGATAAAGAAAGGTTTTGAGAGGTTTTTTTCATTTGTTTGTTTTGTAGAGACAGGGTCTCGTTCTGTCACTGGGGCTAGAGTGCAATGGTGCAATCACAGCTCACTGCACTGCAACCTCCTGGGCTCAAGCAACCTTCCTGCCTCAGCCTGCCGAGTAGCTGGGACTGCAGGCGTGTGCCACCATGCCTGGCTAATTTGTAATGTTATTTTTCTTATAGAGATAGGTTTCACTATGTTGCCCAGGCTGGTGTTGAACTCTTGGCCTCAAACAGTCCTCTTGCCTGTGCCTCCCCAAGTGCTGGGATTATGGGCCACCATGCCTGACCCTTTGAAAGATTTTTTACATTAAAACTAATCAGGGGCTTTTAAAAAAAACCTGGGTACTTGATGAAGTGGATAGTCACATTTTACAAAAATTGCTACAAAGTTGTAAAATGGCTACTATTGGGGAAGGAAGAATCCCAAATCCCACTGAAGAGACAAATCACAGCCACTTCCATTTATTGCAACAAATATTTGCAATGTATGTAGCGACTACACAACAGATGTTATATTAGTGTCTGGACATATAATAAGCAAGACAGATAGGGCCCTGCCCTCAGGAGCTCACACTTCGGAAGGGGAGACGGAGAAAGACAAGCAGCTGCCCTGAGACCCTAGTGCTGTGTAACCGAGGAGGAACGGGGGCTGTCGGCCTGGACCTGAAAGGGAGGGGCTGCTTCCCAGAGGAGGCCATGTCGAAGCACAAGAAGGTGCAGCCGGTCATGATGCATGTGTTGATGGGCGCTGTTTCAGGCAGAGTCAGAGAACACACAGGTGACAGAGACAGCGCGGGTTTCACTCAAGACACTGAAAGTGTGTGGGAGAGAGAGTCAGGCAGAGATGGCTGGGGAGGATGGTCAGGGCCGAATCACAAAGGGCTGTACCCAGCAAGTTTGGGTTTTCATCCTAAGGGCGATGGGAAGCCCCTGCAGAATTGTTTAAGCAGAGAAATAACAATGTTACATGTGGTTTTAAAACAGTCCATTCTGGGCGAAAGGTGGAAACACACATGAGAAGAAGAGACAGGGAAAATTGGAAGCAGAGAACAGGTAGGAAACTAGAGTTACAATCAAGTATGAGGTGACGGCGTCTGGCCTGGGACAGTGTAACAGAGACAGGAAAGAGTGAGCCAGTGTAAGCAATACTTAAGACAACAGCAGGAAAAGGACCTGGTCACTGAGTGGATGGCAAACCGGAGGGACACCTCAGGAACATTAGTCACGAGAAGGAGAAGTGAAGGTTCAAGTTCAGGAAGGAAGAGTTTAGGCTTTGAACTTGCTGTACCTGAGGTGCCTGAGGGACACTCTGGTGGAGAAAGACACCCCTTGGTCAGCTGGCCCCTGGACCCTGGGAGAGCCCCGTGGCTGCAAGAAGGGACTTGGGGTCATCGGCACACAGGTGGCCACTGTAGCTAATGGTAGGAACACGAAGCCACTGAGGGTGGGCACAGAGAGGAATGAGCCAGTCAATGACAATCATGTAAGGAGAGAGCCGGGGTGAGGAGCAAGCTAAGACTTAGAGTGTAGAAAATGTTTAGGGCAAAGACTGTGACTACGAAGAGAGGAAAAGGGTGTATCTGGAAGGGGACCTAAGGTGGAGAAGACTTTTGGTAAAAAGAAGCTATGCACTTGAGCATGTATAAACGCTGCTGGTGAGAAGCAAGCAGAGAGAGAGAGTGAATGACAAAATGGAGAGAAGGAGGCATCGGACAGCGCACAGCCCACGGAGGGAGAGGGGACCCGGAACACAGAGGCGGGGTCAGCAGAGGTGCCCGCTTTCCTGTAACATGAGGACAGGGAAGGATGCGTGCAGGTGCAGGTACTGATCCATACGAGGTTCTGCTGGAAGACTCAGGGAGTTTCTGCCTGGTGTCTCCATTTTCTCTGTGAAATAGGAAACCTCATCCTATGCCGGGGCGGAGGCTGTGAAAGAGTCTCAAATAGGCGCTGCTGTTAACAGGAGACAATGCTACCTGGAGAAGTAGAAAAGAATGCCAGGTGGCCCCGAGGACACTGTCCAGGTGTGACCACACACTTCCGGAGGAAGCACCACACACATCCCTTTGGCTGTCTGATGACTGTCCCTCCAGAGATCAACCACCAGCACCTTAACTGAAATGTAAAATGCTTCTCATAAACTTCACTTTTATTTATTTCGAATGCTCTACTAGAACTTGATTGAAAGGATCCAATTATCATGAGATTTATTTTTGTTTCATTATGTATAATAACAAAATCTAATCTACGCCTCACTTGTGTGATGAGAGAACTGAACACGTACAAATAGAGCACACACTTAGGACGCTGGTACGTACCTTCAGATCCCTGTGCGCCACAGACATCCTGTGGCAATACTCCACCGCCGAGACCACCTGAGTAAGGAGAGACAGAAGGGTCAGTTCGCACAGGTGCAGATGCATAATTAAGATGAAAGTAACTTTGTTAATGTTCACACATGCAAAACACTCAGTGAGCACCCTGATGTGTGGATTTCTAAAAGCAATTTCCTTATGCTTTGAACTTTTCAATCTGGAGAAATTCAGGGGTGAGGGCAAGAAGAGACAGGTGAGGATGTCGTTCCTGTTCTCTCCAGTTGTAACTGCAAGTGTCTTCGTGGACTCTTCCTGCTGACACTCCACTTGTTTTTGAGCCCAGCACCAGGATGCAACCAACGGCCTGCATCTGGAGGACCAGGCTGCCCCCAGGCCCAGGGCCAGATGGCTCCGGTGCAACCTTCCCATGACTGTATAACCAACTCAAAACCCAACTGTGGAAGTTAATAGACTGACTTCACTCTCTGAGGGTCAGGTTCCTCTTCCTTAAAATGGAGGAATGAATGTTGCATGTGAACTATGAAAAGTGCAATTTTGTGTGTGAACTATGAAAAGCACTGTTAATTAAACAATTGTTTTACTAAAATTTCATGTCTACTGCCAACTTTTTAAAAACAGTCTTCTTTTCTAACATTAAAGTTTTATATGCTCATTACAGAAACTTTAGGAAACATAGAAAAATATATACAAATATATGCCCATGTTACTACTGAAGAAAGACAGCATCTCTTGTTGTTTTGTATTTGCTTGTAGTCTTTTCTTTGGTATTTTGCATGTATATTTATTAATACTAATTTTTTTATTTTTGAGATAGGGTCTTGCTATGTTGGCTCAGGCTGATTTCAAATTCCTGAGCTCAAGCAATCTTCCCACCTCAGCCTCCTGGGTAGCTGGGCTCATAGGTGTGTGCCACGTTCTTAAGCTATGAATAGTGACTTCTAAAGAAGGTTGAGAACCTGGATGTTGTCTAGGTTAAAATATGAGTGTTAGCTTAATTCGCTTGCAGTTATACGTGAAAGAACAGAGGCACTAACATTACCAGCCCTCCAAGAAAGAGGTAAGCAAAAAAGATAGAGCCAGGAATCTATTCTTTTTCTCTGAAAAGAGCAAGAGCTCAATCAAAGGACTAAAATGGCGTAAGTAGTAACTGGGCTGGGAATGGTGAAGCAAAACCTGCCTGCTCATGAATATGGAAAGAAGGGCCTATGATCCTTGTCACAAACAGGAAAACTTTTTTATTTAGTCAAAGAAATGATGACTTATAAGCTCCTGGAATGCACGGCAATTAGAATCAGAGAAAAGCAGAAGCACCAATATCACGGTTGTTTCTTCCAGGTCTAAAGGAGCTGTCTTAGGCAAACAATGCAAGAAGGAGAAGGGATTACATTAATGCTAAGCACTGTAAACCCAGCCATTAATTCTAAAAGTGTGTGTGCGCGCACGCACACATACACACACACACCACATCTTTCCTGGTCCAACTAATAGGTTCTTCCAATAAAGGCTTCAGAATTTCTGCGGGGAATTTAAAATAAAAACCAGAACCTGGGTGCAGTGGCACATGCCTGTAGTCCCAGCTACTCAGGAGGCTGAGGCGAGGAGATCACTGGAGCCCAGGAGTTTTAATCCAGCCTGGGCAACACAGTGAGACCCCGTCTCTTAACAAAACAAAGCCAAAACAACAAAAAACCCAGAGTAATTTCCTCAAGATTGAGGTGAGTGGAGGTCTAAGCCTTTCTGTTGAACTAGATCCCACCAGGTGGCAGACAGGGTTGGGTAGAGATGGAAGAGAACCGAAGCTGTGGGGTTAAGCACCGCACTGCTTCCTTGGAGAGGGTCTGGACACAGACATGCTCTTGCTGGCTGCCATTAGCCTTTCCTCACGGTCAATAAACCATATTCACAGAAATGTTTGCAAGTCAGAGTCATCTGAGTAGGAGCGAAATTAAGTTGCATAAGGCAAAAATATTGGCTAATTTATAAAAATGAAGAGTATAGTTATGAAAAGGGCCAGATTGGTTTTCTAGTAAACATCTGAGTTTCCTTTCATAGACCACAGTTCTAATCAAATATTAGAACTGGAAAGAACGAAGAATTCATCAGGTAGAATTTCCTCAAAATTTCCATGCTGCTCAGTGGTAGGATAGTGTCTGTGAATAGCTACTGCGCTCCAGCCTGGGCAACATAGCAAGACCCTGTCTCTTAAAAATAAAAAAATAAAAATATAAAAAAAAAACCAACAGAGGCAAAAAAAGACATTACGTATAGGAAACAATAATATAAATGAATGCTGACTCCTCATTAGAAATCATGGACACCAGAAAATATTAGAATGGTAGCTTTAAAAATGCTGAAACGAAAAATTGTGGACTCAGAGTTCTATTTCCAGTAAATATATCTACTAAAATGAGTGAAATAAAGACATTTTTGGATAATTAAACCTGAGAGAACCTGTCACCAGCAGACCTATATGACAAGAAATGCCAATGAGGACATTCTTCAGACCAAAGGAAAATGATTTTAGATGGAAATGCAGATCACCAGGGAAGAATGAAGAACACTGAGCAGAGAACACTGAGAATGATGGACATGTGTCCTTTCTGGTTAAGATGTCAATAGATAAACCAGGAGATCTCAGAAATGTTAATACTTAAGATACAACTATTCTAGATGAGTCATATAGAGTAGTTGGTTTAGAGTCGGACAGTTCCAGATGTGAATCCTAGCTCTACCACTTCCAGGTAAATGACCATGGGCACGTTTGTTCATTTGTCAACAAATATTTGGGGAACATCTACGTGCAAGGCACTATTCTAGGTCCTGGGGTTCCAGCAGTGAACAAAACAGACTAAGTCCCTGTCTTCCCAGAGCCTACAGTCTAGTAACATAATGACTCCAAGCATAACTTTCCTCCTCTGTCAAATAGATATAACCAATTTCTTAGAGGAATTATGAAGATTATATAAAGTAAATGAAGCATGTAAAGTGCCTAGCAAAGCATATGGTACCGAGTAAACATTTAATAAACATCACATCACTTCTTTATTAAGAATTACATTACCAAGTACAAGTCTCTACTTATATGTCAGAGTGAAGGAGAGGGGACAAGTGATAAAAGAAATGGAAACAGAAGATGCAGGTAACCTCAACTTACATTCTCTGCAGTATCTCCCCCTTCTCTATTTGGCTGGATAATTCTGATTCTCTCTCCTTCTCTGCCATTGGTCCCAAATGGGCACTGACCTCCTCCTCTCTAAGGCCCCTTACGGAACTCTTTGTATGCTGAGGAAGAGTCCGATTCTGAGCTGGAGGAGGAGCTGTTACTCTCCGAGTCTGTTACTTCACCTGCAATGAAAACGCAAACACAAGACTAGGTATGTCTTAGTGAAGTGAAGCCAAGGTGGTTCCAGGTAAAGTAGCACAGGGCCAACTCAACTCCCGTGGTAGCCGTTCTATCTGCTGTTGGCAGATGCAAACACAGGACTGAGAAGTTTAGGCTGAGACAAAAACCAATATTCTAATAAGTGAATCCCTAGTGACATGAGACTTTGATAGAAAGAAAAAAGTATCATGAGAAAAAAGCTGAATAACTATTGAACATACATTGTTAAAAAACATAGGTCTAACCATAAATTTAGTAAGAACTGTGGTTGACCAAGTCACAGCTACCACTCACTGAGACACCTACTTAAAAGCTATGCTATAACAAGCCAGTTTGCACTCAAATGCTACTTTTAAAGGAAATTTAAAATTCACTTGGGAAGAATGGGTTCTTTTTTCAAATTAGTGTTAATAAAAAATTCCTGGAGTTTATTCTGAAAAATAATACTGATTATGCAGTTCCATATCTGACTCAAGACTTACCCCCGCCTTCTGTCAGGTTCTAAGTATAGGAAAATAGCAAGAAAGAGCAGGAGCTCCATTAACTGTCTGGTCAGGGCCAGGTAAACTGAGAGTCTAAGGCAGAGGAGCCCCAGGGAGACCACGGATATGCTCAAGGGTTCATTAAGCCCTAGGAATTACATGCGTTTTTCTAGTGCTGTCTAGGGCTCTGAAAGGGTCCGTGATCATAAAGAGGTTAGTAAGCACTACTGTAAAGGAAGACTTCATTCCTTCTTCTTCCCCATTTCTCTGCATCTTTTCTTTTTTCATTTCAGAATTTTACAGGGGTACACACATTTTAGTTACACAATTTGCTTTTGTACAGATTGATTTGAGTCAAAGTTATAAGTGTGCCCTTCACCCAGTTAGTATGTACTATACCCATTAGGTGTGAATTTATCATCCTTCCCCCTCCTACCTACTTGATTTCCCTCGAGTTTTACTTCCATACATGCACATAAGTGTTGATCAATTAGTTCTAATTTAGTATTGTGCACCATGTGGTCATGTTTTTCCATTCTTGCGATACTTCACTAAGAATGGCCTCCACTACTGTCCAGGTTTTACAAAAGATATTAGATTACCATTTTTTTTTATAGCCGAGTAGTGCTCCATGGTATACATATACCACATATTATTAATCCACTCATATATTGGTGGACATTTGGATTGATTCCATATCTTTGCGACTGTGAATTGTGCTGCTACAAACATTCGAGTGCAAGTGTTTTTTTTTTAAATGTCTTTCCTATGGGTAAATACCTACTAGTGGGATTGATGGAACAAATGGAAAGTCTACTTTTAGTTCTTTGAGGTATCTCCATACTAGTTTCCATAGAGGTTGTACTAGTTTGCAGTCCCACCAACACTATGTAAGTGTAACCTTCTGTCTGCATCCTTGCCAGCATCTGTTGTTTTGGGACTTTTTTTAGCATACTGTTTTTTATTTCAGCATATTATGGGGGTACAAATGTTTAGGTTACGAATATTGTCCTTGCCCCCCCACCCCCGAGTCAGAGCTTCAAGGGTGTCCATTCCCCAGAAGATGCGCATCGCACTCATCATGCATGCAGACACCCATCCCCTCTGCCCCCCTCCCATCTGCCTTTCTCACTGGAGTTAGGGGATATCTCATTGTGCTTTTGATTTGCATTTCCTTGAAGGGCCGGAGCTTACCTCCAGGTGTGGGCTGCTTAGCTCACCTTCTTCAGGGGAATTGTCCAAATTGCTCTAAGAATCCCTTTTGTTTACGTGTTTCTTCACAGGTATTTTGTTCTGTATCTTTCTGGCTTTTCCTTTCATCCTTTTAAAACTTTTAAATGTCAACTGCAAGGAGTAAAAACAAAGGCAAACTAATGTAGAAATGGGAACTTCATTAGAGAAAGATGGAGGGTTAAAAGTATCTGAAGTCCATCAAAACAGTTACAAGAGTCACTACTGAGTTGAACCAAAGACAAGCTTCTATGAGGCGTGATGTGTGCCTGTTGTCCTACCTACTCGGGAGGCTGAGGCGGGAGGATCGCTTAAGTACAGCAGTTCAAGGATGCAGCGAGCTATGCTCATGCCACTGCTCTCTAGCCTAGGTTACAGAGCAAGACTCTTTTAAAAACAAACAGACAAATATTGGAACCTGGTATTTATATTTTCAAAGTGTAACAGAGAGGCAGGCAAAAAGTACCTGTAACTTCCCTAACGCCTACCCACCCAAAAATAATTTTCTTGAAGCATCATAGCATTAAATAATATAATATAATATATATTAAATTATATGGTTGAAAGATCATAAAACTCCTTTTAAAATTAATGCTAATACTTAATCCTGAGAACTCAAATGGGTCCTAATGAATATAGAATTTGTTTTACAGACCAGTAGTTCCCCATTTTTGTGTTCTTTTTTTCTTTCTTCTTTTTTTTTTGGCTTGAGCACAATCTTAAAATATTTGCCCAGTACCTTTCCTCCCAAGAATATATAGAGTCTAATAAATTTATAGAAGAGGTGAAGCCAAGGCATATGGCAAAGTCAATGGCAGAATTATTGGCCCAGAGATTGTGGGTTAATGTCCCTCTATCACTTCAAAAGCTTTCTTCTGCTGACTTGCAGACCAAAAGAAATTCTTCTGTGACAACCAGCATGCTGTAGTAAGTGAAGTTTAGAGAATTAAAGGATAGGATTTAGTCTATTGTGGTTATGAAAGAACCAGGAAATATGCAAGAATAAGGCCTGTGAATAATCTAAACAGCTGTTGCTACATTTCAAGTACCAAAATCAGAATGTTCCAAACTAAACTGGGCTGGCTTGCCTGAGGTTCTAGTAGATCTAGAAGCAACAAGATGAAAGTCAAGTTTACTAAGAAATAGACACATTGCCCGCATCTCACCTGCAGTAATGGGGGTAAAAGAAAACCCAAACACATTCTGATGGCAATTTCTTCACAGTACAGCACTGTCATTTTAATCATGAACTTGTCAGCAAGAAAAACCATACTCAATAATCTGTTTATACCAATCAAAATAACTTATAAATAGATGGTTTGGCTTTTAACAGTTTCGTTTCAGAATTTAACTCATCTGTGTGGTATATCTCAAATGGTTTTGCTGAAAATTTTACCAAATATTTAAAGAATTGAGACCAATTCAACATATTTTCTTCCAGAAAAAAGCTAGCATTAGCCAAAACCAGACAAAGATAGTACAAGGAGTAAAAACTACAGACCAATTTCCTTCATGAAGTCTATAACAAAATCTATAAGAAAATATAGCAGCTGCAGAATTATACACCATGACCAAGTTGGCTTTATTCCAGGAAAACAGGTCTAGTTCAATATATTCAAAATCATTAATCACCGTGCCTGGTGGCTCGCTCACACCTGTAATCCCAGAGCTTTGGGAGGCCAAGGTGGGAGGATCACATGAGTCCAGGAGTTCCAGACCAACCTGGCAATATAGCAACATCCCTCTCTCTACAAAAAATCTAAAAATTAGCCAGGTGTGATGACATGCGTCTGTAGTCGCGGCTACTCGGAAGGCTGAGCCAGGCGCACTGCTTTAGCCCCGTGGTTGGAAGGTGCAGTGAGCTGCGACCCTGCCACTGCCTCCAGTCTGGGCGACAGAGGGAGACCCTGACTCAAAACAAATCATCACTCAATGTAATGCACAGTATCAACTAACTAAAGAGAAAAAAATCACATGACCATAACAAGTGCCACAGGATACCCACTTGACAAAATTCAATACCCGTTCGTGATAGAAACCTGACAAGAATTGAGAGTAATTTCCTTAACTTGATACACAGCATCTACAAAAAAATCTACAGCTAACATTATGCTTAATGATGAAAACTTAATGGTTTTCACTTAAGATCAGAACAAGGAAAGAAAGTGTATGCTCACTACCCTCATTCAACACAATGCCACAAGTTTTAATCATTACAGTAAAAAAAGAAAAATAAATGAAAGGCATACGGATCCGAGAGGAAAGAACAAAGCGGTTTATATTTACAGATGATATTACTGTCTATGCAGAAGATCCCAAGGACCTACAAAAAAACCAAATCAAAACAAACCTAAATCCCCTTTACAGGATATAACAGAAACATATAAAAAGTCGATTGTGTTTCTGTCCACTAGCAATGAACACGTGGATACTGAAATTTAAACTACAATACCGACTCTGGCCGGGCTCTGGGTGCGGGAGCGGCGGGAGCGGCGTGGGCGGTGGCCGCTCCGGTGGCGGACGTGCTGCCTAGTAGTCGCGGGAGCGAAGCAGCGATGGCGGAGAGTCCATCTGAGGAGGCGGCGACGGCGACGGCCAGCGCTGGGGCGGCGGGCCCGGGCGAGCGGCGTCGCTGGTGGTGGTGGCGTTAACGGTAGCGGCGGCGGGTTCGGCGGGCTCGGGCTGCAGTCCCCCCGGGATGTGCGGGCGGCGGCGGCCACGGGCGGGCCGGGAGGCCGGGGAGCGGCCTGGCTGCGCTGCCCGGGCTCCCGCCCTCTGCCGCCGACCACCGGGCCGCGCTGCTTCGCCACCGGGACCCCACGCTCAGCTCCCGCGGGGACCGCCAGCGCCCCGCGCCGCAGTGTCTATTCCGGATCAAGCGGTGAGCTGGGGTTTTTCCTCCCCCAGCCCCGAGCTTCGGGGCCAGACCTTCCCCGACCCCCGCCCGCCTCGCTTCGCTCCCTGTGTCCCAACTCCAGGGCCAAATCTTGCCAGCTCTGAGCGTCGGGAGCCAAGTCCCTTCTTCCCCCTGTCCCCAGCCCCCCAGCACCGAACGCTCCCCGCGTGCCCAGGTCTGACCCCCGCCCCTCGACAACGCGAGAGCCCTCGGTCTCCATTCCGGACACCCTCCGCCCACCCCACCCATCTTCCGCCCGAAACCCGACCCTGCCCCACCTTTTGCGCTTCGCTAACACCCCCTCCAACCCTCTGCGCCGCCGCTCTTCCCCATCCCCACCCAAGCCTTGCTAGATGCTGGCTATTGGCCCTACCCTTCCGCCCCCCCTCCTCTCTTCTCAAGCCGGATTTGTAACACATGCACACTCAGCTTGCTTTGCCCTGCCTCACACTCCAGCCGGTGTTTTTATCTTGTTTTCTCAAACCCCCTCCACACAGGCCTTTTCCCAAGTCTAGACCGCTCCCCTCACCCGAATCTTCCCTTGAGCCCCTTTTCCAGTACCCCAAAACTGTCCACTCTCATCTGTTCCAGGAACTCAGGCTCCCCACTCCCTCTCCCCCAGTGCCACTCTCGATTGTGATATTCCACTCAGGACCTTCTTTCCTGTATCTCCCCCCACCCCGGGTCATCTGGTTTACTTTCCTGAAGCAAATACACTTAATTCAAATATAGGAACAAAGGCCAAATAAATAAATAAAATAAAATACCATTTATAATTGCTTAAAAACAATGAAATACTTCCATGTAATTCCAACAAGACATGTGTCTTACTCCATTCAGGCTACTATAACAAAATACCTTAGACTGAGTGATTTCTGAACAACAGAAATTGCTTTCTCATGGTTCTGGAGGCTAGGAATTCCAAGATCAAGGTGCTAGCAGATTACCTGTCTGGTGAAAGCTTGCTCTCTACTTCAAGATGTGCTTTCTTGCGGCATCTTCACATGGGGGAAGAGGCAGGCAAGCGCCCCATAACCTCTTTTACAAGGGTACTGATCCCATTCATGAGGTCGGAGCCCTCATAATAATCATGTCCTCAAAGGCCCTTTTGCTCATGCATAAGAAGCAAGTCCTCATCCATTCAAGTTTTACCATGAGACTGCAGCCATTCAGGCACATCTTCAAACTCCACTTCTAATTCCAGTTCTCTTAGTATTTCCATGACATCTGCAGTTACTTCCTCCACGGCATTCCTGAACCCCTCAAAGCCATCTGGGAGTGTTGGAATCAAGTTCTTTGATACTCTTGTCAATGTTAATATTTTGACCTCCTCCCGTGACTCAAAAATGCTCTTAATGACATCTAGAATGGTGAATCCTTTCCAGAAAGTTTTCAATTGACTTTGCCCAGATTTTTCAGAGGACTAATTATTATTTATGGCAACTGAGGCCTTATGCAATCTATTTCTTTAATGTGAAGCTTGAAAGTCACATTATTCCTTGATCCATGCCCTACTGAATGGATGTTGTTCTGGTAGGCACGAAAACATTAATCATCTTGCCTGTCTTCATCACAGCTCCTGGGTGACCAGGTGCATTGTCAATGAGCAGTAATATTTTAAAAGGAACTTCTTTTTCTGAGCAGTAGGTCTTCCCAGGAGATTTAAAATATTCAGTAAACTATGCTGTAAACAGCTTCACAGCCAGAGTAGATTTAGCATAAATCTTAAGGGCCCTAGGATTGTGGGAATGGTGAATGAGCAGTGGCTTCAACTTAAAGTCACCAGTGTTAGCCCCTAACAAGAGAGGCAGCCTGTCCTTTGAAGCTTTGAAGCCAGGCACTGACTTCTCCTCTCTAGCTACTAAAGTTCTAGATGGCGTCTTCTTCCAGTGTAACTATGTTTCATGTCCATCGAAAATATGTTGTTTAGGGTACCCTACCCCACCGTCATTTCCTACCTTACCCAGGTCTTCTGGATAACTTGCTGCATCTCCTACATCAGCACTTGCTGCTTCACCTTGCACTTTTATCTTGTGGAGACGGCTTCTTTCCTTAAACGCCATGAACCAAACTCTGCTAGCTTCAAACTTTTCTTCTGCTGCTCCTTCACCTCTCTCGGCCCTCATAGATGTTAAGAGAGTCAGGGCCTTGCTCTAGATTAGGCCTTGCCTTAAGGGAATGTTGTGACTGGTTTGATCTTGTGTCCAGACCACTAAAACTTTCTCTATAGCAGAAATAGCACTGTTTTACTTTCTTATCATTCGTGTGTTACTGGAACAGCACTTTTAACTTCCCTCAAAACTTTTCCTTTGCATCCACAACTTGGCCAAATGTTTGGTGCAAGTGGCCTAACTTTCAGCCTGTCTCAACTTTGAACGTGAACATATTTGTGTTTTAATTTAAAGTGAGAGATGTAGGATTCTTCCTTTCACTGGAACACTTAGAGGACATGGTAGGTTACTGATTGGTCAATTTCAATATTGCTGTTTCTCAGGGAATTGGGAGGCCTGAGAGGAGTGAGATAGGTGGGGGAGCAGTCAGAACACAGACAACATTTATTGATTAAGTTTGCCATCTTACATGGCTGTGGTTTGTGGTGCCCCCCCCCCAAATACCATAGTAACATCAAAGAACACTGATACCAGATCACCATAACAGATATAATAAAAATGAGGTCCCATTTATTTATTTTTTGTTGTTGCTGTGATTGCCTTAGGGGTCTTCTTCATAAATTCTTTGCCTAGGCCAATGTCTGTAAGAGTCCTTCCTACATTTTCTTCTGGAATTCTAATAGTTTCACACCGAAGGTTTAAGTCTGTTATCCACCATGATTTGATTTTTGTGAGAGGTGAAAGCTGTGAGTCCTGTTTCAGTCTTCTACACATGGCTATCCAGTTTTCCCAGCACCATTTATTGAATAAGGAATCTTTTCCCCAGAGTATGTTTTTGTCTGCTTTGTCAAAGATTAGATGGCTATAAGTGCACATTTGGGAATAACACCAATTGGGTATCGGACAGAGGTGGGGAGTGGGGAGGGGATGGGTGTATACCTACATGATGAGTGTGATGCACACTGTCTGGGGAATGTGGGGAATGGACACGCTTGAAGTTCTGACTCGGGGGGGGGGGGATGGGTGTACACCTACATGATGAGTGCGATGCGCACTGTCTGGGGAATGGACTCACTTGAAGCTCAGACGGGGGGGATGGGGGGCATGGGCAATATATATAACCTGAACTTTTGTACCCCCATAATAAGCTGAAATTTAAAAAATAAATAAATAATTAAAAAAATGAAAAAGTATGAAATACTGTGAGAATTACCAGAATGTGACACAGGGGAAGAAGTGAGCACATGCTGTTGGAAAAATGGTGCCGACAGACTTGCTTGATGCAGGGTTGCCACCATTTGTGTGTTACTTTTAATCTGTAAAACATACAGTGTCTGCAGAGCGCAATAAAATGAAGTGCAATAAAACAAGGAATGCTTGTACTTCAGTGGGTTTTGACAAATGCATAAAGTCATTAATCTGCCATTACAGTATCATGTGGAGTAACTTCTCTGCCCTCAAAATCTCTTGTGGCCCAATTATTCATCCCTTCCCACCTTCCCTGAACCCCTGACAATTTCCTTGCTGTGTAGTGGTCTCTGATAGTCCATCAAGCTACTTCAGCTTTCTTTGGATTAGTGTTCGAGTATCTTTCTCTACCCTTTTACTTTTTAATCTAACTATGTCTTTATAGTTAGATAGAAACAAGCAGGTTTCTTGTAGACACATACAGTTGGGCCATGCTTTTTGATGCATTCAGATAGCTGCTGACTTTTAATTTGTATATTAAGACCACTGATGTTTACATTGATTCTTGATATATTTGGATTACTAACTGCCAATTTTGTACTGTTTTCTATTATTTATCCATAGGTTCCATTCTTTTTCTTCTTTCTCCTATTTTAGTTGAGCATTTTATTTGATTTTGGTTTTTCTCTCTCAGCTTATCAATTACATTTTTTAAAAAATTTCCTCAGTACTTGCCTACATTTACAGCTAATCCAAGTCTGCTTTTAAGTACTACTGTGACCTTCATGGGTAGTGCAGATTACTCCAAATTCCACCTTTCCTGATAGCATTGCGGTCATTCAGTAAACTTATCCATAAGCTATCATCAGTGAATTCATTATTGCTATAAGCAATGTGAACAAATTATTTGTTAGATCAATTCAGAGTAAGAAATATGAAATATTTTATCTTACCTTCATTTATTCCTTTTCTAATGTTCTTCTTTGTGTAGATCTGAGTTTCTGACCTTTATCATTTTTCTTCACTCTGAAGAATTCTTTTAAATATTCTTGTAAAGCAGGTCTACGGGCGACAGATTCCTGCAGTGTTTATTTGCCTGAGGACTCAGAGGAGTCTGTGTTCACAGTGACCCCAAGGGTGCAGCTGTTGGGAATTTGTGAACATTGTGGGGAGGGCATTGGGCTTCCCCTCAGAGGTGGGACATCCGCTGAAACCTCAAAGGACGATGTGGTGCCTTAGACAACATGGCAGTCACCCACTTGGGTCTCTGTTTATGCTTGGGGTGAAATGCTAGGTGTCGGACCACGATGAACTGCTGTTATTCAGGGTCACATGTAGATTGAATCGTTTGTATGTCTGCTCTTCTTCACTGGCCTAACATGGACTCATTGCCTCAAGAACTCATCTCTGCCAAGGTGAAAGCCACTTGTTTGTCATTTTGGCCTTCTGAGAGGAGCTTCCTTTTTCTGTGGTTGTTAATGACCAACAGGCCACCCCATGGCCCTGCACGTGTCCCATGGGCTGGGCTGCCATGGGAGGCTCTTGTGGTCCTGAAGCGTGGCCAGCCACCTCCACCCCAGCCATCTGTCCCTGCCTCCCCCTGCTTCACCATCCCTCATGCTCCTCCAAGATGGGTGGCTTCTCCTCATCCTTCCCTGTCTCTGGCTCTGTGGCCTCCCGATGGGGCTTTGCCATGTTCCTGCCTGCACACCCTCCATACCCTGCCCAGGTTGGGGCATCCACTGTTCTTGCCCTGGCCTCCTGGCCTTCCCACAGTCAAGTCAAGGAAGCTTCTATTCAGGGGGTCACCGCTCGCTTCCAGTCATCCTGGGCCACCCCTGTGCAGGACGTGGGCCACCATCCCTATCTTCATCCTCACAACACCCCGGGAGGTAGGTGTTATGGTTTTCCTTTTACAGCTGAAGAAATTGAGGCTAAAGAAAGGCTGAACATTGTACTGAAGGCACTGGGCTCCATGGGTGGCAGGGCTAGCCTCTGTAGGGACAGGCTGGGATCTCAGTTCCTCTTTGCCCACCTGTTTAGTTTAATCCTGGAACCAACATGCAATGGCCCCAGTATGCTGCGGGCAAGACCCACCTGTCAGGTTGCAGACAGCTGACCCAAGGGCCCCATCCACTGGGGAAGGACATGCCTGACCCCGTATGTGTGCACTGAGTCAGGAGTGGCTGGGGACATGCTCAGCACAGTGTCTCATGCAGGTCTTGCGCTCTCATGGAATACTCCCTGTTAGGGGTTGAATTCTGCCCTCTCCCCCCGAGATTCCTATCTTGAAGTCCAAACCCAACTACTTCAGAATGTAACTTAATTTGGAAAGAAGGTCATTGCAGAGGTAATTAGTTATGATGATGCCATAATGGAGCAAGGTGGGTCCTAATCCAACATGACCATGTCCTTAGAAAAAGGCGAAATCTGGAGACAGACACACACAGGGCGAATGCCATGTGAAGATGGAGGCAGAGATCGGGTGATGCTTCTACCAGCCAGGGAACACCAGTGGTGGCCACAGACTACCAGAAGCTGGAAAGGAGCCTGGACAGATTCTCCCTCACAGCCTCAGAAGGAAGCAACCGTGCTGACACCTTGATGTTGGACTTCTGGCTTCCAGAACTATGAGACAGAACCTTCTGTAGTTTAACCCACCCAGTCTGTGGTGCTTTGTTAAGCAGCCCTGGGAAACTGACACCTTCCCAGTAACAGCCTAAGGGGAACCCTGGGGCAGGGGAGTGACTTGCCTGAAGCTGCAGTGTGAGGTGGAGGTGACCACACAGAGAGGGCTTCCTGATGCCAGGGCCATGGTGCTCGGTCCACAGCCGGGGCCCACCTTCCTGAGGGTTTTCCTCCCACCGAGAGGGATGCAAGAGGCAGCCCGTGGCAGCCAGAAGTAGTGGGAGCCTGTGCGCACCCAGCAGCCTGGCCCCGCCTCAACTTCTGAGCCCCCAGGTTCCTGCCAGGGGGCACTCTTCCTGCCGATGGGCCTTCGTCCTTGCCTCCTGCTCACCAGCTCGCTCAGGGCCAGCTGCGGGCTCTGCCCCGTGGTATCATTCACACCCCACTCCCGAATGCCTGTGTCTTGTCCCTGCAAGCCTTGAGGAGCGAGGAGCCCTGACCCCCTCCCACCCCTTGCACATGCCCACCTAGAGGCACCTTTCTTGTGACCTCCCTGTGCCACAGCTATGGAGCCAGGCTGTGCCCCCACCCCCAGCATCTTACCCCAGCATCTGGGCTTTGGTGCAGGGCTGGGGTATTGGGACAAGGGCAAGCTCAGGACCGGTGTGTGGTATTTATTCTCCAATTGCTCACCATTTCTGAAGCTTTGCTACATGAGTGCTCTGCCCTAAGACTAATGTTCTAACATAAAATGTTTTGTAAAATCATGGTGAAATCAGGATGGTGCCACTAAGCCAAGGTGGAAAGGGAAGTCCAGGCCAACAAATATGGTCCTCTTGCTGCTGACTCTCTCCTGCCCTGGGGAGGCAACACGGTAACATTGCAGGGCTGGGGGTTTTTGTTGTTTGTTTTGATCTTTATAGAGAAAACAATTTCGTATTACAAAGGCATACTTTAAGAAAACAAAATCTACCAGTTACAATATCTGCCTCGATACAGCTAGTGCCACAGCTATGGCACTAACGCTGGATATACTTTATCAAACTCAAACCTCCTAGCAGCCTGCCAGAAGTGGTTATAATGCCTGTTTGGTGTATGTACTCATACACCAAACTTTATTTCTGAGCCTGAGGCTCAGAAATAAAGGGGCTTTCTAAAGAACCTTCAGCCAATCTCCTAATATTAGAAACCTGAAAACTGAAAACCACACTCACAGGACAACAGAGGCACCTTTCAAAGCCTCCCAACTAGGCCAATGGACAGCAGCCATTTGTGCAAAGGGACATGGTGCTGGCTCCTCCAGGACCCAGAAGTGAGGCAGCTCACTGGTCACGGGGCCCACGGTGAAGCTGGATCCTGGAGGCCAAATGGCTGCAGGGGCGTTGGCTCCCTCTGCGTGCCACAGAACGTGCTGCTCCACTGAGGGACTTGTGCTGCTGGCCAAAATGGAGACGTAGGCACAAGACTAACTCTCCCTTCTGCAATGATAGCTAGGTGATAGATAGATAGACAATTGATAGATGATCGGTAAGTGATAGATGATTGATTGATAATAGGTGATAGAAAGATGACAGGTGATGGATAAATGACAGATACATGATAGATGACATGTAGACAAAATAACATGAAGCAGTTGTTTTCAAAACACTGGATATCAGGGAATGAAGGACAGTGATTCCTGAGAGAATGGAAAACAAATGAGAGGAGCTCTACAGTTGTCCCCAGTGTACTGCTTTGAGGGTTTCCAGGCCATTAAGTATAAAATATAAAATTTCTAGAAGATTTTTGTGACCTTGAGTTAAGATTTCTTAGATACCACACCAAAAGCACAATCCGTAAAAGAAAATCATTGATAAGACTTCATCAAAATCAAAACCTTCTCTTTCAAAATCACTGTTAAGAAAAGAAAAAGACAAACTGCAGACTGGGGGAATAAAATTTTTGCAAAACATATATCTGATAAAGGACATGTATCCAAAATATGTAAATAACTCTCAAAACTCAAAAATAAGAAAATAATTTAATTTTTCAAATGGGCAAAATATTTGAACAGACACCTCACCAAAGAAGATATACTGGTGGTAAATAAGCCTGGGGAAAGGTTCTCAATATCATTAGTCGTTAAGGAAATGCAGATTAGAACCACAACGAGATATCACTTCATACCCACTAGGATGGCCATAATCAAAAGTGAAAAATAACAAGTGTTGGCAAGGATGCGGAGAAATTGGTACTCTTGTACATTGCTGGTGGAAATGCTCAGCCACTGTGGAAAACAGTTTGGTTTTTCTTCAAAAAGTTGAACATAGAATTACCATATGGCCCAGTAATTCTTCTCCTAGGTGTATACCCAAAAGAGTTTAAAATAGGTGTTCAAAGAAATCCTTGTACATGAATACTCTTATTCAAAAGGTTAAAACAACCAAAATGTCAGATGAACGATAAACAAAATATGGCACATACATTCAATGAAATATTACTCAGCCATAAAAAGGAATGAAATACCAATGTATGCTACAACATGATGTACCTCAAAAACATTATGCTAAGTGAGAAAGTAAGAGAAGCCAAACACAAAAGGTCTCATACTGTAGGATTCCATTTGTATGAAATGTCCAGAATAGGTAAATCCACAGAGACAGAAAGCAAATTGGAAGTTGCCAGGAGCTGGGGAAGAAGGGAATGGCGAGTGACTACTTAATGAGTAGAGGTTGTATAGGTTCTTAATTTGGAGTGACAAAAACGTTTCAGAACTAGATAGAGGTGATGGTTGCACAACATTATGAATGTACTAAATGCCACTTTAAATTATTATTCACTTTAAAAAGGCTAACTTATGTGACTTTCACCTCAATAAGGAAAAGATTTTGAGGCAAAATAAAACAAATCACAACAAACCACCAATAAGACACCACTATACACCTTTTAGAATGGCTCAAAATAAAAGACTGATCATAACAAATATTGGCGAGAACGTGGAGGAACTTGAATCTCATATACATCTGGTGGAATGTACAAACACTGTGGAAAACAATTTGGCAATTTCTTTAAAAAGTAGACAAACATCTACCAAATGACCTAGCATTGCACTCCTAGGTACTTAGTCTCCTTAGAGACTCAAGTCTCTCTATGAAGACTTGCACATGACTGTTCGTAGCAGCCTTAGTTCTAACAGGCAAACCTGGGAACAGCCTAAATGTCTACCAACAGACAAACAGATAAATTGCGGTACATCATACAGTGGAATACAACTGAACAAGAAAAAGGGATAAACTATTAAAGCACATGACAACATAGATGACTTCCAAAATAATTGCGCTGGCTAAAAGAAGCCAGACCAAAAAAACCCAAGTATGTGCTATATGATTGATTCCCTGTATGTAAAACCCTGTAAACTGCAAACTAATCTTTAATGCCAAAAAGCAGATGATGGTTTCATGGCTGTCTGGATAGGGTGGGGAGGTGTGGGGGGCGTGTGTGCAGAAGTGAGGGGTTACAAAGAAACACAGGAGAAATTTTGGAGATAAGTTCATTATCTAGATCATGGTGCCATTTTCATAGGTGTACATATATGTCAAAAGTTACTAAGTTGTACACTTTAAATATGAGTAGTTTATTATATGTCACTTGTACCTCAATAAAACTTAATTTTTTTTTAAATAAAAAGAAAGATGTAAGAAGGTTGATCTTTGTTCTTGACAAAGTTTTTCTTAAACCATGAGGACAAGATGGCGTCCTCGCTCCTGGCCTGGCACATGCACGTCACCTTCGTGGCACTAGGCATTTCCACCTTCTTCCAGACTGTACTCTAATTAGCTGCTCAGTCGGACATCTCTTCCTTCAGTTTGCATTTTGGTTTGCAGGGGACTTCCAGGACAATCCGAAAGTCTATTAATAACCCTGGGAAGAAAACAAAGGCATGATGTGGGGAGCTGTGGCTGCTTTCCTGAAGTGGGCAGCTGCTAGTGTGCCGGTCACGCCTGAGTGTCCCACAGCGAAGCTGCTCTGCAGTGGGAGCAGGTGCAGGGGGTGAGTGGCCTCACTCCTGACCCAGCGCCTGTCCTGCGCAGTGTACCTTCCACGCTGCTGGCAGGATGGCCTCCAGGCGGCTACTTCCTTCTTCCTCTCCCTCTCCCTCTCCCTCTCTCTCTCTGATCTCCTAGGGGGGCAACATGATTATCTCTTCGCCAGGCAAAGTAAAATGTCTCCCCTCCCTGCCCCTGGCTTGGAGCTTGGGGTAAAGTCCAAGTTACCGTGTCTGGGTCTGGAAAGCCCATGGGGCTTGTTATTCCAGGTCATGGCCAAGGTGCTGTTAACACAGGAGTCAGGTCACCTTTCTGGGTCCTGCCTGCACTTGGGCCCCAAGGGCAGGGACTCCATCTCACCCAGACCCTTCCTTGTGCACAAGAGGACACGGAAATTCAGAGAGGCAAAGTCACAGGCCAATCTCACAGTCAGTGTGGCAAGAGTGGGCCTGGAACTTCCTGGTCAGTCCCTCCCACTGGTTAGTTTCTCCCACTGGTCAGTCCCTCCCACTGGTCAGTCCCTCCCACTGGTCAGTCCTCCCATCTAGTAGGCATCTCTGTGACATGTTCCAGCACGAGTCTTGAACCCAACAGATCTCATGCTGGGATGGTTCTCCCAGATGTGAGGATCTGGTGGTGGAGTTCCTCGAGACATCCTTGTGGGGGCATGCCCAGGACTGAGCCCTGGCCTTCTAGACTTCTCTTTATTCACCAACAACTGACTTTTCCTCACAAACTCACCGAACTCACTCATGGCTTGCATTTTCCTTTCCAAGTCCGATGTTTCGAATGTGTGTAGGGCAGGATGTGGGGAGCAGGAGGGGATGGGATGACAAGTCAGAAGCCAGTTTGGGACTGAAACAAAATAAATCAAGGTTCATATCCTAGAATTAAGTAAGAAATTAAATCGGTCCCATCTGAAGTCAAAACTTTCCTACATGGAGTACACGACTAATACCGTGGCGAGCAGCCGGCCTCTGCCAGCCCTGTCAACAGCCAGGCATGAGGGAGCACTGCACATTTAGGAAAGCGTGTCCATGCCCACAGGCAAGGAGCCCAAAATCCCACTTGCCACTTCATGACCTGTGGCAAGTTTCTCAGCTTCTCTGGTCACTGTTGATGTCACCCATAAAAAGCAGGTCCTACACATTCAGCCTCAAGGTGTGTCTGCTCAGAGAAACACAACTCAGCAATCAAAAGTCATTGTTAAAAAGCTCAGATCGTTCACTTATGTTCCTCTGAAACATAACCCAGTTCACACTAGTGTGTTCCAGGTGCCCCTGCTGGGATGCCAAGTGACTTTAGTGGACACTTTTACTTTAATAGTTGTTGTATTTATTTTCATATGAATTAGGCAAAATGTAATTAGCACAAATAATTACATTCTAAATTATATCCTCCTGATATTATTCAGGACAAGGTTATGTTGAGAAAAATGGTTAATTTAAAGTAGATTTAACATGAGAATTGAGATCACTTAGAAGTGACAAAAAATTGTGAGAGAAGTACTGAATGACTAAGGTTTGGGAAATGCTGACTTCATCCATACATGGTTTAAAGCATTTAACTTTGTGTGCCTGTTCCCTTCCCCATCCGGCTGCCCTTATCTTCCAACACCTAAAGAAACAGCCCCACTGCCGTCCTCAGCCCCACAGAGACCACAGAGGACCACAGAGGGTCAGGGACTCAGAGCCACTGGGAGGGGCAGAGGGAGCCCATGAGGCTAAGTCAGAAGGGAGGTGAATGCACTTAAGATAATGCCTGATATTGTGTTCCCCCATAAATAATAATTTATGTTAAGAGCAATTTATTTTAATAATCCTGAGGATCAGTGCATCCCAACAGAAGCGGTGATGGAAATGTTCTGGGCCATCCAGGATGGTAACCTCAAGCCACCTGGTGCTTCTGAGCACTTGAAATGCAGCTAGTGCAGCTGAGGAACTGAATGTTTAATTCTATTGAATTGTAATTAATTTAAACGTAAATAGCTACAGGTAGCTGTTGCCTATTGTGCAGGCAGGGCAGCTCTCTGTGGGCGCTGAGAGCAAGAGCCCCTCACTGCTGGGGCTCACGGCTAAGGCACTTCTGTCTGTGGGTTTTAGAGCAGCAGCAGGACTTCGCATTGAGGGGTGGAAATGCCGGGCTCAGAGTCAGGAGCCCTGCGTCCTGCTCTCTCCATCATCCCTAAACATCCAGGACTTTACATCTGCTCCCAGCAGGAGCCCGCTCACTGTCCCTCCCCTTCCCCCTCCCCTTCCTCCTTCCCTGTCCTCCCTCCTCCTCTCTTCTCTCTCCTTCTTCCTTCTCTCTCTCCCCTTCTCCCTCTCTCTTCCGCCACCGTCCCTCTTTCCCTGTCTTGCAGCACACGCGTGCACGCACGCGCTCTCTCTCTCTGTCTCTCTCTCTCTCTGTCTCAAGCACTCTCTCCCCTTCTTCTTCTCATAAGAAAACCCTCCTCCTTAGCATCCTCCCTGTCACCTCAGCCTCTGTTTCTTGGCTGGACTCTGGTTGGCCTCAGCCTTTCTCTGTTCATCCTTAGGATTATTTTTCTTACCATTTAGCTTCTTTAAAAGAGAGAAGTTCTGTGTAGTCATGTTGGTTTATTATTCTTTTTTTTCCCCCAGCAGCAGCTTTTTAAATTTGAACACTTTCTTCTTAAGGACACACCTTCAGTACAGTTAACAAATGGTTAAACCTGAAATCTTCTGAGAGCGGAGTTCCAGATCCACAACTGCAAAGGCTCACTCCTTCACAGGCCGTATTACCTTTCAGAGCTGAGTCTGACTGTTCTCTATGTCCCAGTACAACTTGTTACTGAATGCGTACGACAAAGGAAGAAAGAAAGAAATAGCTTGGTATGCACTATGTGGTTTTGTCCTCAGCTTTAGTCATCTTTTTGTTCCTGCCAATATGAATTCTGAAAGGTAGTACTGTACCTGCCTAGAAATGGCTGAGGGGCTGCCAGTTGAACGCCACATGGTAAGCTACGTTACAGGTAAGAGGTAAATCAGGTTAGACATGCGTGAGAACGTGTACAGACTGAGCATAAGCACAGGAACACTCGTGAAACCCAACTGATCTTTTCTTTTGTCTAGAAGAGCTGAATCTCACCTTCTATACTGGTTCCCATTTATGCAAAGAAAACCCAACTTAAAGAATTGTTTCCTGACTAGATAGTGTCACGGTTTGTTTCATAGCAGAAACAGATGGTTAACGAAAACCTAGAGTCTCAGTTTGAGTTTTTCTATATTTTCCTCAATAAAGTGGATTCCAAAAGTTTGTATTTGCCACAGTAGGGACCACTAACAGTTTCCTAATCATGATGATTTTATTGCCCCAGTACCATCTTCTGGAGAAAACTGTCTGTAAGGTGCTCAGTGTCAGCAGAACACTTCACTGGAAGCTATACTTCAGTAGGTTCCAAAAGATTATGAATTGCTCATCCTGATTTACAGTGCTAATTTTAATAATCTGAAATTAGCTTGGGGCCTATCCAAGGGACTATTCTTAAACCTATATAGTTTAAATTTGATTGCATTTTATAATTAGTAAAATTCCCTGAAACTCCATGAGGATATATGTTTCCTTTATCTAAACCACACAGCACTTTATACAAAGGGAGTTTAAACCAATTAGAATTATGTTTCATTCATGACAAGCCTTTAGCACTATTTCCATAATTTGTATTTACTTTTAAATTCATAATCATGAATGTAAGCTTCAATAATAACCCAAGAGATAAGGTACGTAGTCTTTATTATTTGTCCTATGGAAGACGGAAGTAAAGATCGTTCAGGCAAGTCCATAATGACTTCATTTATAACAAAGACAATTCACTTTAAACTGTAAGTTGATGGTGGCTTTAAGTGAGCCAAACAATCTGCTTAGTTCACTACTTCCCCTGAGTTTCCTTCAGATAACCTGCTGTTAGGCAACCAATCACAAAAATTATTTGAAAACAACAATTTTACTTTTGAACTATCTGGATGATGAATTATTATAAATAAAAGTGTAGCCTTCCACTGACTATTGCTGGGATAGTACTGCGGCAGATAAATAGTGGATACAAACCCATTCTTTGTGCTTTCTGCAACACTTCATAAAGCTATGGCAAAGACCTGTTTCACTGAAGGTTTCTCACATGTGAAAGGAATCTAACCTCTTAGAAAATGACAAAGCAGACTTCCAAAATGATCAAATACTAATTGATTTCCCCCCCAACTTTACCAAAAGCATTGTCACCTAGGAGCCAACACAACTTCCGAACAATTTCAGCCCATATCTTACCAGTCAAAGCAATTCCCATCATCAATTGTCCCCAATTAATTTGATCAACGGAGCAAGTTACCCTAGGGATAACAGCGCAATCCTATTATAGAGTCCACGTAGACAATAGGGCTTACGACCTCGATATTGGATCAGGACACCCTAATGGTGTAACCGCTATTAATGGTCCGTTTGTTCAACGGTTAAAGTCCTACGTGATCTGAGTTTAGACCGGAGTAATCCAGGTCGGTTTCTATCTATTTAACATTTCTCCCAGTACGAAAGGACAAGAGAAACAGAGACAACTCAACAGAGTGCCCTCAGTCTAATAGATGAAATAAACTTAATCTAATATACTACTTCATGCCCTGCCCAAAACCAGGGGTTGTTAAGGTGGCAGAGCAAGGCAATCGCATAAAACTGAAAGCTTTATAGTCAGAGGTTCAACTCCTCTTCTTAACATTTATATTTGTAGTTAACCTTCTCCTACTAATAATCCCTATCCTCCTTGCCATAGCCTTCCTTACGCTAATTGAACGAAAAATCCTAGGTTATATATAACTTCGCAAAGGCCCCAATATCGTAGGCCCATGTGGTCTGCTCCAACCCTTTGCTGATGCAATAAAACTGTTCATTAAAGAACCATTACAACCTTTAACCTCCTCCACATCGCTCTATGCTGTAGCACCAACACTAGCCTTATCCATCGCACTTATATGAATCCCCCTACCTCCATCATATCCACCAATTAATATAAACATAGGACTTCTATTTGTCCTAGCTACATCCAGCCTAGCCGTATACTCAATTCTATGATCAGGTTGAGCTTCCAATTCAAAATACGCCTTAATTGGAGCTTTACGAGCAGTGCACAAACAATCTCATATGAAGTGACTCTAGCTATTATCCTCTTATCTGTCCTTCTAATAAATGGATCATTCACTCTTTCTACTCTCGTCACAACTCAAGAATATATCTGACTTATTATTCCATCATGACCACTAACTATGATGTGGTTTATCTCTACCCTAGCAGAAACAAACCAAGCCCCCTTTGACCTAACAGAAGGAGAATCCGAACTAGTCTCAGGCTTTAATGTAGAATATGCTGCAGGCCCATTCGCCTTATTTTTCATAGCAGAATATACGAACAGCATTATAATAAATGCCCTAACTACAATTCTCTTCCCAAGAGCATTATACGACCCCCATACACCAGAAACATATGCAACAAACTTCGCCATGAAAACCCTCCTCTTAGCCACACTATTCTTATGAGTATGAGCATCATATCCACAATTCCGATATGATCAACTTATGCACCTACTATGAAAAAATTTCCTCCCCTTAACATTAGCACTATGCATATGATACATCTCACTCCCCATTCTAACATCACGCATCCCACCACCAATATAGAAATATGTCTAACAAAAGAGTTACTTTGATAGAGTAAATAATAGAAGTTTAAATCCTCTTAGTTCTAGAATTATGGGCATCGAACCTACTCCTAAGAATTCAAAATCCTTCATGCTATCCAAAATATACCACATTGTACGTACAGTAAGGTCAGCTAAATAGGCTATTGGGCCCATACTCTGAAAATGTTGGTTTATATCCTTCCTGTACTAAATTAAACCCATCATTCTTACACTCATTATAACAACCATTTTCATGGGAACTATACTTACAATGATTAGCTCCCACTGACTCTTAATCTGAATCGGACTAGAAATCAACGTATTAGCCATCATTCCAAGTCTAACAAAAAAAAACAATCCCCGATCCACAGAAGCTGCTACTAAATATTCCCTCACACAAGCAGCAGCCTCTGTACTACTTATACTTACCATTGTCATCAATGCCATATATTCCGGTCAATGAAACATTGCTAATATGCATAACCAACTAACTTCCCTAACAATTATCACCACATTAACAATAAAACTAGGCACAACCCCCTTCCACTTCTCAGTCCCCGAAGTTATGCAAGGAATTTCACTAATGCCAGGTATGCTTCTCCTAACATGACAAAAATTAGCCCCTATCTCTATCATGCTCCAAATTTATCCATCAGCAAATCTCAACACCCTCCTATTCACCGCCCTGCTATCAGTCCTAGTACGAGGCTGAGAAGGACTAAACCAAATGCAGCTGTGAAAAATCCTAGCCTACTCATCCATTGCTCACATGGGCTGAATAATGGCCATTCTCACATATTGCCCATCTCTAACAACCCTAAACCTATTAATCTACTTAATGCTAACTATTGCTACATTTACCATGCTGAACCTCAGCACAAATACCACCACACTAGCTCTATCGAATCTATGAAACAAAGCCCCAATAATGACTCTGACAATCCTCATCTCCCTGCTATCCCTAGGAGGACTACCCCCACTCATAGGCTTCCTACCCAAATGAGTCATCGTCCAAGAACTCACAAGAAATAATAACATTATTATAGCCACAGTCATGGCTATCATAGCATTACTAAACCTCTATTTCTACATGTGACTAATTTACTCCACTTCCCTAACTATATTCCCAACATCCAAATGACAGTTTCAACCCACAAAACAAGCCTCAATTCTATCACCATTAATCATTTTATCCACTTTCTCTCTCCCTCTGTCACCAGGCTTCTCAATCTTAAATAAGAAATTTAGGTTAAATAGACCAGGAGCCTTCAAAGCCCTAAGAAAATAGACAGTACTTAATTTCTGTAAATAAGGACTGCAAGACTCTATCCTACATCAACTGAACGCAGATCAATTACTTTAATTAAGCTAAGTCCTCACCTAGATTGGTGGGCTCCAACCCTACGAAAGATTTAGTTAACCGCTAAATACCCTAGTCAACTGGCTTCAATCTACTTCTCCCCTGGCTCAGGAACAAAAGGCGGGAGAAGCCAGGGCAGAATTGAAGCTGCTCCTTTGAATTTGCAATTCAATATGAAAGTTCACCTCAGGGCCTGGTAAAAGAGGATTCAACCCCTGTCTTTAGATTTACAGTCTAATGCTTTACTCTGCCATTCTACCTGTACTTATGTTCATTAACTGTTGATTCTACTCAACAAATCACAAAGATGGCGGAACTCTCTATCTGCTATTTGGGGCCTGAGCAGGAATAGTAGGGACAGCCCTCAGCCTTCTAATTCGAGCAGGGCCGGTCAACCAGGAGCCCTACTAGGAGATGATCAAATTGATAATGTCATAGTAACAGCTCATGCCTTTGTTATGATTTTTTTCATAGTAGTACCCATTATAATCGGAGGCTTTGGAAACTTATTAGTTCCCTTAATAATTGGAGCCCCTGATATAGCATTTCCCCGAATAAATTACATGAGCTTTTGGCTCGTACCACCATCCTTCCTCTTCCTCCTTGCCTCTTCAGTAGTAGAAGCAGGTGCAGAAACAGAGTGAACAGTATACCCCCCTCTAGCAGGGAACCTAGCCCACACAGGAGCCTCCATGGGCCTGAGCATCTTCTCTTTATGCTTAGCAAGAGTATCCTCAATTTTAGGAGCCATTAACTTTATCACAACAGAAATTAACATAAAACCTCCAGCTATATCACAATATCAAACTCCCCTATTTGTATGATCCATAATAATTACAGCCATCCTTTTACTGCTACCCCTACCAGTTCTAGCAGCAGGAATTACAACACTCCTCACTGGCCGTAATCTCAACAGAACCTTCTTTGACCCTGCAGGAAGTGGTGATCCTATTCTATACCGGCACCTATTCTGATTCTTTGGACATCCTGAAGTCTACATCTTAATTCTTCCAGGCTTCGGCATAATTTCCCATATATTCATGGTAGCAGTAGACGTAGACACTCGAGCATACTTTACATCAGCTACTATAATTATTGCTATCCCCACCAGTGTAAAGGTCTTCAGCTGATTAGCAACACTGCATGGCAGCAATATCAAGTGATCGACTGCTATGCTATGAGCCCTAGGCTTTATTTTCCTGTTCACAGGCTAACGGATTGTCCTTGCCAACTCATCACTGGACATTGTTCTTCACGACACATACTATGCAGTAGCACACTTCCACTACGTGTTATCAATGGGAGCAGTCTTTGCTATCACAGGGGGATTCATTCACTGATTCCCCCAATTCTCAGGTTATACATTAGACAATACTTGAGCCAAAATTCACTTCACAATCATATTTGTAGGCATCAACATACACACTTCTTAGGCCTGTCCAGAATGCCTGGATGCTATTCCGACTACCCTGATGCTTATACTATGTGAAACACCATCTCATCATCGGCTCCTTTGTTTCCCTAACAGCAGCTATATTAATAATTTTTATAGTCTGAGAAGCCTCCACTCCAAAACAAGAAGTTCTGACAGTGGAACTTACAGCAACAAACTTAGAGTGACTTCATGGTTGCCCGCCACCTTACCACCATTTATTATTTTTCAACTGAAAATTTCAAAATTTAATTACCCCTTAAATCCAACACTAAAAACTGTTAATAAGCATAAACACACCAACCTTTGAGAAATAAAATGAATGAAAATTTATTCACCTCTTTCATTACCCCAACAATCATAGGTATTCCCATCGTTATCTTGATTATTATGATTCCCAGTATTCTTTTCCCCTCTCCCATCCGTCTTATTAACAACCGGTTAAACTCTTTACAGCAATGGCTAATTCAGCTAGTACTAAAACAACTAAAGACAATACACAATATTAAAGGAAGAACTTGAGCCCTTATGCTAATTTCACTAATCTTATTTATTGGTTCAACCAACTTACTAGGCCTATTTCCCCACTCATTCACCTCTACCACTCAACTGTCAATAAACCTAGGCATGGCAATCCCACTGTGAGCAGCTGCTGTCATCACAGGCTTCCGCCATAAAACAAACACGTCCCTAGCCCACTTCTCACCACAAGGAACTCCTATTCCTCTCAGCCCTATACTAGTGATCATCGAAACTATCAGCCTCTTTATTCAACCAATAGCACTAGCCGGACGACTAACAGCTAACATCACGGCAGGTCACCTGCTCATACATTTAATTGGCAGAGCTACCCTAGTATTAACTTCCATTAGCCCTGCCACAGCCTCCCTTACATTTATTATCCTTGTCCTTCTTACAATTCTCGAATTCACCGTCACCCTAATCCAAGCTTACGTCTTTACCCTATTAGTCTTTGTTTACATGACAATACCTAATGACTCACCAAACCCACACCTATCACATAGTTAACCCTAGCCCCTGACCCTCACAGGAGCTCTGTCTGCACTTCTAGTAACATCCAGCCTCGCTAGATGATTCCACTTTAACTCAAACACACTCCTGTCCTGTCCCTAGGTTTGCTAACAAACCTATTACCAATATACCAGTGATGACGAGGCATTGTGCGAGAGGGCATGTTCCAGGGCCATCATACCCCAGTTGTCCAAAAAGGTCTCCGATACAGAATAGTCTTATGTATTATCTCAGAGATTTTCTTCTTCACAGGATTCTTCCGGGCGTTCTATCACTCAAGCTTAGCTCCTACCCCTGAACTAGGCGGCTGTTGACCCCCAACAGGCATTCATCCCCTTAACCCTCCGGAAGTCCCCCTACTTAATACAGCTGTACTTTTTTTTAGCTTCAGGCTTATCTATTACCTGGGCCCACCACACTCTAATAGAAGGTGATCCAACACACATACTCCAAGCCTTACTTATTACCATGTCCCTGGGCACTACTTTATACTTCTTCAAGCCTCAGAATATTTTGGAACATCCTTCACAATCTCCGACGGCATCTACAGCTCAACATTTTTTATGGCAACAGGTTTCCACTGTCTACACGTTATTACTGGGTCTACTTTTCTCTTCGTCTGTTTCTTTCGCCAACTAAAATTCCACTTCACCTCTAATCACCACTTTGGCTTCGAAGCTGCAGCCTGATACTGACATTTTGTTGACATAGTATGTTTATTCCTTTATGTATCCATCTACTGATGAGGATCTTATTCTTTTAGTATTGACTCAGTACAATTGACTTCCAATCAATGAGCTTTGGTATAAGTCTGAAAAGAATAATCAACCTTCCATTAACTCTTACAAGCGATATTCTTCTAGCCCTATTACTTGTACTAGTTGCATTTTGACTACCACAACTGAACTTATACACAGAAAAATATAGCCCCTGTGAGTGCGGCTTTGACCCTATAGGCTCAGCCTGCCTACCATTCTCCATAAAATTTTTCCTGGTAGCTAACACATTTCTCCCATTCGACCTAGAAGTTGCACTTCTACTTCCACTTCCTTGAGCATCCCAAACAAGTAGCCTAAAACTTACACTAACAGTAGCTCTTGTCTTCATCTCCATTCTAGCCATAGGCCTTGCCTACGAATGACTTCAAAAAGGACTGGAATGAGGAGAATAACACGGTAATTAGTTTAAACTAAAATAAATGATTTCAACTCATTAGACTATGACTCATTCATAATTACCAACATGCCTTCAATCTCCACCAATGTTATCCTAGCTTTCGTTACCGCCCTTTTAGGAATATTAGTATTTTGCTCTCACCTAATAGCCTCATTACTATGTTTAGAAGGCATAATATTATCTATATTTGTCCTAAGCACCCTTATTATCCTAAGCCTATACTTTACAATATCCTTTATAATACCCATTTTATTACTAGTATTCTCAGCCTGTGAAGCAGCCGTAGGTTTGGCTCTCTTAGTGATAGTATCCAATACTTATGGCCTAGACTATATTCAAAAACTCAATCTCCTTCAATGCTAAAAATCATTATTCCAACAATTACACTATTTCCAGTAACTTGGTATTCCAACAACTCTATAGTCTGAATTAACACAAGTTCACACAGCCTGATAATTAGCCTCGTGGGCTTATCCCTCCTAAACCAATCTAATGATAACAGCAATAACCTCTCATTAACCTTATTCTCTGACCCACTATCATCACCTCTTCTAATTTTAACAGTATGGTTACTTCCCCTTATAATTATAGCAAGCCAACACCGTCTTACAAAAGAATCCTGAACACGAAAAAAATCTTATCTCTCTATACTAATTTTCCTACAATGTTTCTAGTCATAACATTCACTGCTACCAAATTAATTTTATTCTATATTCTATTTGAAGCCACATTAATGCCAACTCTTATTATTATCACTCCATGGGGCAACCAAACAGGACCATTAAACGCAAGTCTATACTTCCTATTTTATACTCTGATTGGATCCTTACCATTGCTCGTAGCATTAATCTATATCCACAATTCTCCAGACTCACTAAACTTCTTAACAACAACCTTCTGAGTTCAATAACTGCCAAATTCCTGATCCAACAACCTATTATGAGTAGCATGCATTATAGCATTTATAGTTAAAATACCCCTATACAGCCTTCACTTATGATTACCCAAAGCCCACAGAGAAGCCCCATTGCTGGATCAATAGTCCTCACAGCTGTGCTTCTAAAGCTAGGTGGGTATGGGATAATACGAATCCCTACAATCCTAGACCTGTTGACAAAATATATAGCATACCCCTTCTTTATACTGTGCTTATGAGGAATGATTATAACTAGTTCAATCTGCCTACGACAAACAGACCTAAAATCACTTATCACCTATTTATCAGTCAGCCATATGGCACTAGTTATTGTAGCTATCCTCATCCAAACAACATGAAGCTTTATAGGAGCAACAATTCTAATAATTGCACATGGCCTCACATCATCTATGCTGTTTTGTCTCCCCAACTCAAACCATGAACGTATCCACAGCCAACCTATACTGCAGACATGAGGGCTCCAAGCCCTCCTCCCTCTCATAGCCACCTGATGGCTGCTTGCCAGCTTAGCCAACCTAGCCTTACCACCCTCCATTAATCTAATTGGAGAACTATTCATAACTATAGCATCCTTCTTGTGATCAAACATTACAATCATCTTAATAGGCCTGAACATACTTATTACCGCCTTCCATTCCCTCTATATATTAACCGTCACTCAACGGGGGAAATTCACATACCACACACATAACCTAATCCCTCCCTCACAAGAGAAAATACCCTAATGTCTATGCATATACTTCCTCTCCTCTTCCTTACTTTAAGCCCCAGAATTACTCTAGGACCCACGTACTGTAAATATAATTCAAACAAAACATTAGATTGTGAATCTAACAATAGAAGCTTAAATCTTCTTATCTACCAAGAAAGTAATGCAAGAACTGCTAACTCTGCGCCTCATATGTAAAAATACGGCTTTCTCAACTCTTAAAGGATAGAAGTTATATGTTGGCCTTAGGAGTCAAAAAAACTGGTGCAACTCCAAATAAAAGTAATAAATTTATTTTCCTCCTTCACCCTTATTACACTAATAATCCTAACTTCACCAATCATCACAAATATAACAGACATCCACAAAGACTATCCCTACGCACCCTATATAACGTCTTCCATTGCCTGTGCTTTGATCACTAACCTCATCCCAACTACACTGTTTATTTTCTTGGGGCAAGAAGCAATTGTCTCTAACTGACACTGAATAACAATCCAAACCCTAAAATTAACTCTCAGCTTCAAACTAGACTATTTCTCAATGTTATTCATACCAGTAGCACTATTCGTTACTTGATCTATTATAGAATTCTCAATATGATATATGCTCTCTGACCCTAACATCGACCAATTCTTCAAGTATCTCCTACTGTTTCTTATAACTATACTAATTCTAGTAACCGCTAACAACTTATTCCAACTGTCCATCGGTTGAGAAGGCGTCGGCATTATATTATTTTCACTAATTGGGTGACGATACGGACGAACAGGTGCAAACACGGCAGCCCTCCAAGCAATCCTGTATAATCGCATTGGAGACATTGGCTTCGTCCTAGCTATAGCATGATTTCTCATATATTCAAACACATGAGCATTCCAACAAATATTTATGCTGAACCACCACCCAAATATAATTCCACTAATCGGCCTCCTCCTAGTAGCCACTGGAAAATCTGTCCAGTTCGAACTACACCCGTGACTACCATCAGCAATAGAAGGACCGACCCTACTCCACTCAGCCCTACTCCACTCCAGCTCAATGGTCATAGCAGGAATTTTTCTTCTAATCCAATTTTATCCATTAATAGAAAATGACAAGACTATTCAAACTTTAATGCTATGCCTGGGTGCAATCACCACGTTATTTACAGCAACCTGCTCTCACACAAAATGATATCAAAAAAATCGTAGCTTTCTCCACCTCAAGCCAGCTCTAGGACTAATAATAGTCACCACTGACATTAATCAACACCATCTGGCCTTCCTGCACATCTGTAATCATGCTTTCTTCAAGGCTATATTATTTATGTGCTCTGGGTCTATTATTCATAACCTGAATGATGAACAAGACATCTGAAAAATAGGGGGCCTATTTAAAACTATACCCTTTACCTCCTCCTCCCCTATCATCAGAAGCCCCGCCCTCATGCGTATACCCTTCCTAACAGGCTTTTACTCAAAAGACCTCATTATTGAGTCTGCAAACACATCTAACACCAACGCCTGAGCCCTCAAAATTACACTCATTGTCACCTCCCTAACGGCCATCTACAGCACCCAAATCATCTACGCACTGCTGGGCCAACCCCGATTCACAACAACTATCATCAATGCAAATAACCCCCTACTACTTAACTCAATTAAACACCTAGCATTTGGTAGCATTTTCGCCGGATTCTTCTTATCCAACAACATTCTACCTATAAATACTCCCCAAATAACAATACCACTGTACCTAAAAATGATAGCCCTGGAAGTGACTATTACAGGCTTCACTTGGCAATAGAACTAAACCTCATAACAAACAACCTAAAATTCAAACCATCCTCACACATATTCAAATTCTCAAACTCATTAGGTTTTTATCCAACGGTTATACACTGTCTAACCCCTCTATTCAACCTATCCACAAGCCAAAACACAGCATCTCTTCTACTAGACTTAGTCTTACTAGAAAACACCATGGCAAAAAACCTTTCTGAACTACAGGTAGCATCCTCCATTATTGTATCCAGCCAAAAAGGCTTGATCAAACTACATTTCCTCTCCTTTCTCACCTCTATTCTCCTAATTCTTCTACTAATTACCTAGCTGTCCAGCCTACTTTGAATAATCTCAATAACAATTAAAACACTAATAAACAGGCAGGGCGTGGTGGCTCACGCCTGTAATCCTAGCACTCTGGGAGGCCAAGGCGGGAGGATTGCTTGAGGTCAGGAGTTCAAGACCAGCCTGAGCAAGAGTGAGACCCCATCTCTACTAAAAAAAATAGAAAGAAATGATCTGCACAGCTAAAAATATATAGAAAAAATTAGCTGGGCATGGTGGTGCATGCCTGTAGTCCCAGCTACTCGGGAGGCTGAGGCAGTAGGATCGCTTGAGCCCAGGAGTTTGAGGTTGCTGTGAGCTAGGCTGATGCCATAGCACTCTAGCTCGGGCAACAGAGTAAGACTCTAGCTCAAAAAACAACAACAACAACAACAACAACAAAAAACAACAACAAAAAACAAAACACCAATAAACAAAGACCAACCAGCAACTACCGCAAATCAGCTAGTATAATTATAAAGAGTAGCCACCGCCAAAGAATCTTCATGAATCACACTGACCTCTTTATCCTCAAAAACAACTCAATCCTCTAAATTATTAAAACTAACTTCTCTTTCCACCCCACCATGCCCAGCCATTCACACTACCATAAATAACTCCATCACCACCCCTAATAACAAGGCTCCCCAAATAAAAACAGTAGAACCCCAGGTTTCAGAATGTTCTTCAGCAGCTATCGCTGTGATATAACCAAATATCACAAGCATTCCTCCCAAATAAATCAAAAACACCATTAAACCTATAAAAGAGCCCCCAAAACTCATAACAATTCCACAACCCACAGCTCCATTAATAATAAGCCCAACACCCCCATAAATAGGAGAAGGCTTTGAAGAAAAACTTACAAAACCTAAAACAAGAATTATACTTAATAAAAACACAACATACGTCATAGTTTTTACATGGAATTTAACCATGATCAATGACATGAAAAACCATCATTGTACTTCAACTATAAAAACATTAATGACCAACATTTGAAAAAATCACCCCCTGATAAAAATCAAACAGCTCATTTATTGACCTTCCGGCACCGTCCAACATCTCTTCATGATGAAATTTCAGCTCTCTCCTAGGGGCCTGCCTAGCCCTCCAAATCATCACAGGGCTATTCCTAGCAATACACTATACCGCAGACACAATAACCGCATTCCCTTTCGTAGCTCATATCTGCCGTGACGTGAATTACGGCTGGATTATTTGCTATCTCCATGCCAGTGGGGCATCCATATTCTTCCCGTGCCTTTTCATCCATGTGGGCCGAGGATTACACTATGGCTCTTTCACCTTATCAGAAACCTGAAATATTGGCATCATCCTGCTACTTACGGTAATAGCCGCAGCCTTCACAGGCTATGTTCTTCTATGAGGACAAACACCGCTCTGAGGTGCTGCAGTAATCACAAACCTCTCAGCAATTCCATGGATCGGCACCAGTTTAGTAGAATGAATCGGAGGCGGTTTCTCCTTTGAAAAAGCAACCCTAACCCGATTCTTTGCCTTCCATTTCATCCTACCTGTTATCATTGCAGCCTTAGTGATAGTCCACCTCGTTTTCCTTCATGAAACAGGATCCAACAACCCACTAGGCTACCTGTCAGACTCTGACAAAATTCCATTTTACCCCTACTATACAATTAAAGACCTACTAGGACTTCTACTTCTCATCCTTCTGCTTATGATTCTAGTGCTTTTCTCCCCTGATCTACTAGGAGACCCCGATAATTATACCCCAGCTAACCCCCTCAGCACCCCACCCCATATCAAACCAGAATGATAACTTTCTATTAGCTTACGCTATCTTACTATCTCCCCCTAATAAACTAGGGGGAGTACTAGCCCTAGTCTTCTCCATCCTAATCCTAGCCATCAGTCCCATACTTCAAACAGCCAAACAACGAACCATGATATTCCGACCTCTTAGCCAGTATCTATTCTGAATCCTAGTAGCTGATCTATTCACTCTTACATGAATTGGAGGGCAACCCATCGAACACCCCTTCATCACCATCGGAGAGATGGCACCCATCCTATATTTCTCCCTCATCCTTACTATCATGCCAGCAGTAAGCTTAATTGAGAACAATATACTCAAATGAAGAGCCCTTGCAGTATAACTAATACCCTGGTCTTGTAAACCAGAAATGGAGAATCCTCTCCCCAGAACAATCTCGAGGAAGAAGCACTCGCCCCACCTCCAGCACCCAAAGCTGAAATTCTACTTAAACTATTCTTTGCCTCTTCCCACTGGCACTGAGCAATTGCTTTCAACTATCATGCCAGTAGTAACACTATGCTATAACATAGCATAGATACTGGTCTAAACAACCCTGCCCTATATACATCGTGCATTATATGCCCCTCCCCATTAAAATGTACTAAGACTATATATGCTTAATCGTGCATAATACATATATGTATAATCATGCATACAATTCTAGTCCACCTGCACATAAGCAGGTACATGATATTCATATCGTACATAGAACAACTTATGTAGGAATCCACTGACAAAGCTACTCCACACGAATATTCATCTATCCATTAACTTCTAGTTCCACGTGAGAACATTATGTTATTGATCGGACATAGTACATTCCTGTATTGATCGGACATTAGCACATATTAAGTTCGACAGTCCTTGTCAACATGCATATTACCCCCAATGTTTGCAGTAGAACTACCATCCTCCGAGAAACCAGCAACTCACCCACATAATGTCCCTCTCCTCGCTCTGCACCCATTCCACTTGGGGGTAGCTAACGTGAAATTATATCTGGCATCTCGTTCTTACTTCAGGGCCATAACAAATACAACCGCTCACTCATTCCTCTTAAATATGACATCTCGATGGGTTAGTGACTAATCAGCCCATGACTAGGCATAACTGTGCTTCCATGCATTTGGTATTTTTTAATATTTGGGGATGCTTGGACTCACCATGGCCTATGCAAGCCCGCACCTGGAAGACTCTGCCTTGTCAAGCTGCTGCACATTTAAAGCCAGCAAGCTTCAGATCCACACAAGCAAGCTTTAAATCCACATCTCCAGCAAGACATGCCTCCCAAATCGCAAACATGATGGTGTCTGAGCATGTGACTTGGTGGCAGTAACTGCCAAGCCCATCTTGCATTCAGTAATAAATCTTCCTAAACTAACTGGTACATCAGGCTTTTGGCAGAAATTGTCATTCATATCAGTGTTGAGAAATGTATTCCTCCAAGGGTCCATTGTTGATGACACTTACAGAAAGGATTCAAGCAGCCCACCCCTGCCTTGCCGAGAATAACGTCCCAGGCACATGCAGTCCCACGTGGACCACCAAAGCAAGAGCTTTATAATAATATTGTACTTAGTGTGCCTCATTTTTTTTACGTTTTCAAATGAATTTAAGGCATTAATTCTTTAGGCATTTTACTTGAAAAAGAATTTTGAATGGAGAAATTTCCAGGCTCAGCTGTTGACTTACTTCATTATCAATTTTAAAAGTAATAGCTTCATTCATGCAGTTTAGGCTGGCTTGTACAAAGCAGGCAGCAGGAAACAGAGGCTCGTTTGCTCATGTTTTTGTTTTTGTTTTTGTTGTGTTGAGTGTAGACATTTACTAAAAAAATCCCATGGAAAGGTGACATCTATTACTATATTTCTGTCATGAGCCTGTGTACTTTCTGCTCAATTTTGTTATAAACCTAAAGCTGCTCCAAAAAGATAAAGTCTATAAAAAGTAGGAAATTCAGGCCAAGTCCATCATAAGGGTAGCCCTCAGAAGGCAAGAGAAGATTATAAAGCGTCGGTTTGTCTAGCCATCTAAAGGGACTGCAGATAGGAAAAGAGGAGGTGTGTGTTGGACTGTATGGTAGTTTGAGCTTCAACAAAAGCTGCCTTATTTCCTTCCTCTTGCCCAAGCTCCGACCACGCAGCAAGCTCCAGAGACAATGACAGTCATGACATGTGCCAGAAAGAGGTTTAAATTCTGACTGATTTAGTGGAAATTGAAGCAATCCATGCAGGGGAAGACCACGAATCAGTGTGTTTGGAACACTTTCAAATACATGGAAATTAAACAACATATTCCTAAAAAAACCCATTAAGACAAAGAAGAAATCACGTATGAAATTAGAAAATGCCTCGAGATTAATGAAACAGTACACTATACTAAAACTTAGGGGATGCAGTGAAAGCAGTGCTCAGAGAGAAATTTATGGCCGTAAACACCTGTTTTAAAAAGTAAATCTGATCTCAGGTTATTAACTTAGTCTCTCACCTTAAGAAAGTAGAAAAAGAGGGAGGGGCGCGGGGCAAGGGCGCTGTGACCCGTGGCGGCGTCACCGTCAGACCCTGCGGTCCCAGCGAGGCGCGGCTGGCCGGGGGCGCGGGGACGGCTCGGGGCTGCCCTCCCGGCAGGTCCCGTTATCCTGTCGCCGAGGCAGCGCCTGGCCCAGCCGGCTGGCCGTCCCGCAGGAGCCGCAGACGCGGCCCGTTTGCGTCGGCTGTGCGGGTGGGAGCGCTGCCGAGCCGCTCTGCCGACCCGCGGGAGGATGAGAAGGCGGAGGCGCCACTCGCAGGAGACTCCCAGCGGCGAGGGCGGCCACCAGGGGCGCACGGAGACCGCAGCCGCCCCGGAGTGACGGCCGGCGGCGCCCGCCAGGCCGGACGGCGGCGCCCCCAGCGGAGCGCGGAACCGGCTGGCGGCCGACCGGGCCGGCCTCGCCCTGCGCCGCAACTTGCCGACGGGCGGGGAGGGCGAGCCGCCCCGCGTGAACAACTGGCCGCTCTACCTGCTCTACTTCGCCGCGGAGCTGGGTAGCGAGCTCTTCTTCACCGTGTTCTTCCCCTTCTGCATCTGGAACCTCGACCCCCTGGTGGGCCGGAGGCTCGCGGTCATCTGGGTGCTGGTCATGGACATCGCCGCTGGCCGCGGAAGCACAGCACGCCCGCCACCCGTGCTAAGTCCCGCACCGCCCGCCGCATTTCTACGGTCCCCCTCACCTACGGCTGCTGGCAGTGTCCTCTTTCTATGGACTGGTTCTTATTCCCTGCTGGCGTTCGTTCTCTAGTTCGCCTAAGCAGAATTTACACCGGGAATGCGCTCCATTCTGGGTAGTACTGTTGGATTCCATTTTCATCTTACCTGTCTTCTATCCATTAGTGGCCTGACTGACAACTTCAACCAAACTCACAAATATGCTCCATTAATCGTCATCGGGCTTCATTTTTAGCTTTGGGGATCTTTTCTTTCACTCTTGACACCTGGAGCACATCCTGAGGAGACTCTACTGAGATTCCAGAAGTGGTGCTGGAATTGCATGTGGATCTCATGGTACTTGGAACATGGGTCTAATGGTGGATCCTTCTCTACATGCAATGACCTTCAGCTAGGCCCCCCATTACTATGACTGCTTGGAAAAGCCATATTGCAAATCCTCATAGGGTGGTATTTGTACCAATAGTCAGAAATATAATGAAAAAGATCACCATTCCTTTAGCCTGTAAAATCTTCAGTATACTGTGCGACAGTATTCGAAAAGCAAGATAGCACATGGAAGTTGAACTACCTTATCAGTATATGGAGTTGGTTTCTCTATCACATTTTTGGTTCTATACATATTTTTCCTTATTGGTATCTCTTGATGGATAAATATTGCTTATGGTAAGAAAGGAAGATATCAGTTACTGATATCTAAAAATATATTCTAGGTAGAAGCCAGATCAGAGTTTGGTTTTTGCAGGAATTTAACTTAAATAAATATTTACCTAAATTCGCAAGAGTCAATGCATTTTATCATTGCACACCCAGATATTGTTTTAAGTGAGCTGAGCTGTTTCAGTACTGAGAAAATGATAACTACCTATTTAGAAGGTTCAGATAATGTTTGGAGAGTTTTGTGCTATTATAGATTCAAGTTATATGTAATATATATTAAAGTACATAATATGTATCTAATATATGTTATATATAAAATCATATACCTATATTTTTTAAAACATGGGGATAAATTATAAAATCAATAATAATATGCAAACAGTTGTGCCTGTGTATTTGAAGTAAATATAGGCATGTCATTATCAACAAATATATTTAACGTTTACTATGGGAGCCATTTCCTAATAGAATTGCATAATACTAGACCAGAATGCTATGCTACCACACATTGATTTACTGCCTCTTTTCACACTACCATCACCTTTCATGTTACCCATGGTGTTAAACATGGGAGGCATTTTTTAATGGACCAAATTTTCAGAAAAATTAGCTTTTGGATTCCTTATTTTTTTTAAAGTTCTGTGCACTGTTTTGATTGTACTTTATTTGCAGCTGTTTTGGACATAAGTTTAATAATTTGGGTACTAAATTTTATTGCTTGCTAATTGTGCCTTTTGTGTTGCTCAATTAAGAAATACCATGGATAGTGTGATATAAAAATAAGACATTAAGTTACATATAATCAAGCAAATATTTAAAAATTTATAGGACAAGCTAACAGGCATAGAAATAAACCACCCTTGACCCTTTAGCCTTTATTTAGGAAGAAATATGGAATGGGCTAAATGTTCTCACTAATTTATTGGAAAGTTAAATGGATAAATTCCCCCTTTTTTGTAAGTATTTTTCTGTGCATTATAAGTTACAGGAACAAGGTATATATTTGTGTACATTGTCTTGATTGTTTATACTGCAGGTAGCTATTTCCAATGAATAGGAACATAGTTGAAATTTATAGATGGGACAATGTACATTCTTCATATGTAAACAAAACTTTTTCAAAAATATTTGGAAAGGATTGGATTTAGCACTGTTAACTTTTAATATCCATTTATTAGGTACATAAGGTAAATTATAAAATCTAAAATTAGTATTAGTATTTTAGTTCTATTTTTTCAACTTTTTATTATTTTCACATTTGGGTATAGTATTAAACTATTCTTTTTTCTGTTTGTGCCTTTATATTTGGAAGTGTGATTGTAATTAACATTATGTTTATTTGTAGAAAGTTTTTTCTAAAGAAGAGAATTAACTTTCCATATAAATGAACATCAGGTGTGGAGTTACTGATTTTAGTGCAATATCTATATGATTATCCAGAAGTATCACTTAAGATGTTTCTATTTTAGACAGCATAACTATTTGAGGTCATATTTTTGTAATTCTAATTGAGAATTTAGAGACATAGTAATTTGTACCAAAACTGAATTTGATAATTTTAAATAAAGCAACTAAATTTACCTTTACCTATCAGTTAAAAGGAAACTAAGGCATTTAGGAACATATCAGTAAGTTGGAAAATGTAAAAAGAGCTTTTCTTTCAAAATATGTGTTTAATGAATTGCATTTTAGGGACTTTTGCCTATAATTCAAGTCTATGCCATCCTATTAATTTTTATGTCTGGCTTAAAAGGTATGTGAAATATTCCATTTCTTTGTAGTTTTATTATTTTCTGTCCTATGACAATTCTATGCTAAATATATTTTATAATAAAAGCTAAATTCAAGATTAAGAAAAGAAAGAAACTAGAAAAAGAAGAGCAAACTAACTCAAAGCCAACAGAAGAAAGGATATGATAAATTTTAGAGAGGTGAGAAATTAAAAAGAGAATAGAAAAATAATAAAATCAATGAAACCAAGGTTTGTTCTTTGACAATATTAATAAAATTGACAAACTTTTTTAGCTAGACTGACTTAGAGAAAAATAAAGACTCAAATTATTAAAATCAGGATTGAGACAGGGGGACATCAGTATTGACCTTTCAGAAATATAAGCTATTAAATATTGTAAGGGAATACTATGAACAAATATATGCCAACAGGCTAAGTAACCTAGAGGAAATGGACACATTCTTAGAAATACATAAACTACCATGACTGACTCATGAAGAAGTAGAAAACCTGAATAGACATACAACAAAAAGAGATTGAGTTAATAAACTAAAAACTTCCATGAATAAAAGCCTAAGATCTGATGGTTTCACTTATGAATTCTCCCAAATGTTTAAAGAATTAATGCCAGCCTTCTCAAACTCTTCTAAAAAATGGCAGAAGAGGAAACATTTCCAAAACTTTTTTATATACTGCTCATGCTGTCAAAAGCTAAAAGAAGTGACATGTCCATTCCCATTCAAACTTACAGTGATTTTTTTCTGAGCTCATGCTATAGCTCAAATAATACTTTTTAGACTTCCATGCAAATTCAAAGGAAATATTCATATTTCAAAATTCATTAAGTTGCAATTGAGGAGCTTATACCTAACCTTAAATTAGAAGTGACAAATTCATGATGTTATGATAAGCTAAAAAGCAAATATGAAGAGTAGAAACTAATAGAATTCTATAAATGCCTTCTAAGAGATAAATATGCTGAATTATAATATATACTAATGGACTGATATGAACATTTTGCATCCTTTATCTATGCTGTGTGAAAAGCGTTTTCAAAGATTGGAATATGTAAAATCTCACTGAAGATCAGCATTAACAGCTGAACATTTCCAAATAATTAGATGATATGCAACACTAACTTTGACCCCAGTTAAGCAAACCATTAGGCTCCTCTACCTCTCCAAAAAGAAGAATTTCCCTTATTTTTACTCTTAGCAGACCTGCCTCACCAAAAAAATTGTACTCAATTCTTATTATACTTTTAATTTCTTCCGAAAATGTGGGAATTTGTTTTCTCCTCTTTTATATGTGCATCTACGTAATTTTTTGCATCTTGGCCCTTGGCTCCCCAAATCTTAAATATTTATTTTTGGCCCTTTGGAGAAAATGTTTATCAACCCTTAGTATAATAACCTGAGTTTCAGCAGAAATATTAACTACTGATGACAAGGACTTCTGAATTATTTCATGTACATATGTACATTAGCATCCTTGTTAGTGATATTTGCTACAAAATTCTCTTATCAGCTAGATTTTGTGAAGAACTATCTAGTAATTATCAAGAGATTGAGCAGAGGGAACATTTGCCTGTGGTCTGAGGACAGTGATGGAAAACTTGTGATGAAGGAAGAGGAGGATTCATTTGATGAACACAAAAAGGAAATTCAGTTACAACCTCAACATTGAGACTTGACCTTTATTACAGAAATGGAAGCGTTTCCAATAGCCTTCCTGGGTTTCACTGGTCTTTAGGAAATTTAAATGTCAGTGGTGGAGAAAGTTATGTCTGGCATAGTCTGTATTTTCTGCAGTTAATTCCTGTACAGAACGTTTACCTGAAAATCAAAGGTTGTTATGTCTAGAGGAGATTTAGTGAGGATTAAATACTATCTCATTAGATGCTGTCAGCAGTGATAAGTTAAGTAAGTGAAAAGGTCTAAGGTTTGTTTCAGAGGTGAATAGTCCAGTTCAGAAATAAGAAACCTTTACTACAACGTAACTTGCATTTTAAATAAACACTCATAACCTGACAAGAACAATTTTTTAAATTATGAAGTTAATTAAAGATGGCTAAGCTATTTCTCCTAAGACTGATATCAAGACCCAAATTTGTTTCTTAAATCTTGCTGAATTACTGCTGGTAAACTAAAATGACCTTTCCACATTGGATACATTCAGATACAACGATGTTTATTAATGGCCCACTCTGTGGTGGCTTTTTTAATGTGACTTATTTAATTTAAACTTTGGAGTATTCCTATTAAGTAATGGTATTACTCCCATTATAAAAATAACACAAGTCATAGCTAGTTCCCAGATGCAAGGATTGATTGTGTAGAATGCCTGCAATAGTTAAAAGAAAAATCAGAGTATTTCAGATCAGAAAGCACAGAATCACTGGTAGTTACACTAACTCCATATTGACCACAACTTCAGGCACATAGAAGGGAAGAGTAGACTGGCATTTAAAGAAATTAAATAAATATTTATTGACTCAAGGTCAAAAGAAACATAATAAGCTAATGTTTTATCACAACGTTCCCTTGTATGTGCAACATCTTTTGCATTTTAGCAAATATTACTTTATTTGGAAGGCTCTATGCTTTTGGAATGACTACAGACTCAACTGATATGTCTCCAAATATGTGTGTCAAGGTCACTAAAAATAAATTACAAACTACTTTTCTACAGACGAGGTACTGTTCTAAACACTTTATCTGTGTGATTGCATTTAATACTCTGAAGCAAGTGCAATGAATGTTTCCATTATATGGAAGAAGAAACTGAGACACATAGGATGTAAGAACTTGCTAGAAACACACTGCTACAAAGTGGAAAAGACTGAATTTGAAAACAAATATGCTGCATTCAAAGCCAGTGATCTTTTAACTATACTACCCTGGTGAGCACGGGTTTGCAGCAACATTTATTATACAAGAGAGAAAATGGAGTAAACACCTCCTAGTGCCTATCGATAGGGAAAAGTTAAATTATTTATAAAATTTATACTGTGAACTATCTAAGGGCTCTGGAATACTATGCAGCTATTAAAAAATTTGAACCTGTACATAAATATATTTAAAATGTGGTAAATGTAAAAGGCATAGGCATCCACAGAACAGCAAACCATTTCTGTAAACACAGTAGTGTCCCCTTATCCGTGACTTCACTTTCTGTGGTTTCAGTTACCTGTAGTACAGTACAGTAAGATATACCGAGAGAGAGCACATTCAGTATATTGTCATCATTGTTATATTTTATTGTTAGTTATTGTTAATTTTATTGTACCTAATTTATAAATTAAACTTTATCATATGTATGCATGTATAGGAAAAAACATAGTATATATAGAGTTCGGTACTATTCATGATTTCTAGCATCCACTGGGGTCTTGGAACATATCCCCGTGGGTAAGGGGGGACTATCCTAGAAATACATACAATACACACAGTTGTACACCTGGAGGTGTGTGTGAGAGCATCTGTGTGTGCAGTAAACGGCTAATTCAGCAGGCTTGGGTTGCTCAAGCCCTGTCCATTCCAAAGAAACTTTTGTCCCTTAACTGTTTCCTGGGAGATAAGCTTTACATTAGGGTGGGGAATTCATGAGAAGCTCACACTGCAGGTGGAGAAAGATTTCTTACACAAAGATTAACATACAAAGATGTAGAAATTTGTTTTGCTTTCTTAGAAGGAAAGAGATAGGGGGAGACAGAGAGAGAGAGAGAGAGAGAGAGAAAGACAGAAGGAGGGAGTGGCCACAGCTCATGAAGGAAGCAACGGAACTGCCAGGCTCTGAACAGAAGAGGCTCAGAGTTTTTATGGAGAAAAACAGTAAAGAAATGGTTAATGTTGAAAACTGATAACAGAACCAGCTGTGATGCTATTGCATCTCTTTTTTACTTATTTTTTCTTTTTCTATGAGGCCAGCTTATAGGAGTCCCTGAAGTGTGGTCCTGGCAGGAACTGAGGCAGAGAGCTCACATCCCTGCAGTCTGCTAAGGACTCTTTAAGGCTGTTTAAAAGAAAAGCTCTTAAAAACAATTTAAGCCACAGGTGTGTGATCAAACAAAGGGGCAGTTGTGTTGTGATCTTTCCCTTCAGAGGGGCAGTTATGTATATGAGTTTGTGTTTCTTACTTCCTAGTTGATAGTTTATCTTTCTCTGTTAGCTAGTTTATTAGCGAGGCCACCTTTCATTCCCTCCCTGATCACGCTATACAGGCCTGTACACACGCTGTTGAGCCGGGTCCCTTTGCTGCGAAGGTTGTGTGTTCCAGCACACAAGCAGGGACGGTTTTCCTTCGTCGCTAGAGCCTGCTTTTCTTTTTCTCAGCTCTAGGTCAGACCTAAGATTCCCTGTTCCTATGTTTTCTTATGTCTTTCTCTATGTGCAGGAACAAAGGAATGAAATATAACTAAATGATCATGAAAACAATAATATCTTGGAAAATACCACATAATCTTGACACTTAAAAAAATACTATTTTTATTATCTACCAAGGAAATACATGTTGTACCCTTTCTTGTATCAACATTTGCCTCATCCACACGTGCAGGACAAGAGTCATTTGGAGATACCTGGATTTGGGGGTGTTTGCATAAAATCTAGTTAATGAAGACTCCTAGTATGTTTGGTAAACAGGTGATCATGTAGAATATTTTTATTCCTTTACAACACTAAAAGGTGCATATGTGGTAGGTGACCACCACCACGGCTCACAGTGATCCCCTTCTCCTGGTATTCACACCCTCATGTAATGACCTCTGCTGAGCTCAGTGGGCCTAGTGCCACACCTCTAACTAAGAGAATAAGGAAGAAGTGATGACGTGGCTTGGAGACTAGGTCATACAAGGCAGCATGACTTTGCCTTCCCTCTCTTTCTCTCTCTAGGGTCACTCACTTTGGGGGAGGTGAGGCTGCCACGTCCAGCAGCCCTGTGAGGAGCTCAGGAACTGAAGCCTCCTGCCCGCAGCTGAGAGACCTTAGAAGTGGCTACTCCAGGCTGATCAAGTTTTCAGGTTTCTGAAGCCCTGGCTAACGTCTGCCTGCAAGCTCATGAGAGTTCTGTGCCAGTGCCACCTGGTTAAGCCACCCCCAGATTCCCAACTCTCAGAGATGGTGTGAGCCATTAAATATTTGTTACTTTAAGCAGCTACATGTTCTACATGTTGGGGTAATTTATTATGCAGCTAATTAGCACAAATGGGTGACAGAGAGGCACCACGGATTGTTGGTAACAATAACACAGGATTCATGAAGATGCTTAGCTGGTCTGGTGGATAATCTATCCTTTTTAATATTTTAATCTCTCTACAGCACTAAAATATTTTGTATTTTCATCCTTTTGGCGGGTACTTTTCTTATAATCCCTAAAATCCTTGGTGCAAGTGCTGTTAAACTGAAAGTAATATAAACCAATTTTCATGGCATTCCTTCTTGAAGAAAAGGGGCGCCAAGGATCCGGGCTCGAGGACATCTACATCTCTGGCAGGCAGGGCTGGCAGCTGTCCTCCCCACGTGCCACTCTCGGCTGCCGGCCCTGGGAGAGCAGGATCGCAGATCGATGGGGAGATTGATCCTGGCAGATTTCCCAGCCATCTGCTGGTGCCCCAGTCACCGAGCAGACGCGCTTTGCGCCTAGGTCCTCGGCAGCCGGGATCGCGGTGGATGCGTCGCTCCTCCAGGGCCCCAGGCATCTGCCCTGGGATGCTTGACCTGGGGGGTGGGTTTTGTCACCGGTTCCTGGTGACGCAGATGCGGAACCCTACGAGTTCCCTGTGGAGAAGCCACCCCCACCCCACGTGACGGTCCTGTCGGAGCCCGGAACCCCCAAAAAGCTTCAGTCTTCTCTTCACCCCGTTCACAAACCGCACCTGCCCAGTCCTGCTTCCCACTCATCCTCCGCCCCGCAGCCTCACGCCGCGTTGGGGCCCGGAGGTGCCAGCTGCAGGGACAGTATTTGCTTTGAAAAAGAATCAAACATTCATTCCCCGATTTATCCAGGAGAGCAGCTGTCAGACACCAGCATCCTCGTCACTCGGAAAGAGTTCCAGGCTCGGCCCGTCTGGAGCTGTTCCCCCGCCCGGCCTGCCCAGCACGGCTCAGCCGCCCCTGCGCCTCCGGGGAGGACGCGCCCTGCTCTGGCAGACGCAGGTCCGCAGGGGCCTGGCCCTCGCTCACAGCCACGCGGCCGCTGCCTGCCTGACACGGCGTTTGCTGTCTGCCCACGGCCACCAGGACTGTCCCCTCTTCTCTCCTGTCCCTACCCCTCTCCTGGCCCGGCCCTGCCCGAAAGCAGGAGACACAGCCGTGGTCCCCTGGTCTCCACCGGCCTCCAGTGGGAGCCCCTCGCCACTCCCCGGCACTGGGCCCCACGGGACAAAACCAACACCAGCGGGCACGGCCGGGCGCCCCCCGAGGAGCCGGAGGGCAGGCTGCCCCCGCTAGCCCGGCCCCGCTGTCCTCCGCACTGGGCAGCCTCCCTCCTGCCACGCGGAGCCCGGGCTGGGCCTGCAACCTACCCCCGCCGGGCTGCTCCCCTCTCTCTGGGACAGCAGCTATGGCCAGAGCGTCCGGTGGGGGCCGCAGGCTGGAGCCCCCTGGACAGGCGTGACCCTGGCTGACCAGGGCCCAGCACAGCTCTGGCCCTCCCCGCCGCGTCCTCCGAGGCCAGGCCGCAGCGCAGAGGCGCCGGGGAGCAGAGGCCAGGGCAAAGGCTTTTGGGGGCCTTTAATTTCAGAGTGGCGCCTGGACACTGACCGGGGGACGCGGGGCTGATACACGAGGGCACATGTAGCTGGGGGGGCCCAGAGGGGCCGCGGGGTGGGCAGGTCGCCAGCTCACACCGAGGGTCCGGAAGACGCTCTTGCCCAGTGGAAGGAGCTTCAGGAAAAGCCGCTGCCCCAGCTGGAGGGGCTGACGCGGGCCGGACGCAGCGGGGAGGCCCTGAGCGCTGCCCCGACCCAGCTCTGGGGGGACCCGCCCCGCCCACCGCAGGCTGGTGGGAGGCAGGTGGTCGCCGCGGGACGCTGGCCACGCTGTGTCCACACTCAGCCCGGCAGCCGCGTCCTCAGAGCTGGTGCCGGGCCCTCAGGGCACCCCACGCCTGGGGGGCGACCGGGGCTCACAGCCTGCTGGGCGGCATGAGCCCATTGGGCTCTGGGCTGCGTGGCGGCGGCACGGCCTCCCGCGGCTGCCCACTCTTGTCCGCCGTGGCTCCGCGGCGTCCGCGTCCTCGCCGTAGCCCTTGCAGAGACACAGGACTTTCCGGAAGCTCTGGAGGAAGTTGTCCGAAAGGAAGCCGTAGAGGATGGGGTTGGCGCAGCTGTTGGCGTAGGACAGGACCACCGCGAAGTACAGCCGGCGGAGGCTGGCTCCTCGGGGAGGGCCACTGCCGCGTTGACCAGGCTGACCGCGAAGAAGGGCAGCCAGCAGCCGGCGAACACCGCCACCACCACCATGCGCGCACCCCCGCGGCCTTCACCTTCAGCACGGTGAGCAGGTACCAGAGGCAAATGACCAGCAGGGGCCCGAAGAAGCCCAGCATGGACGTGTAGATGACGAAGACGGCTCCCCACAGCCCCACGGGCTCCGGCAGCTGAGGTTGCAGGTTAGGGACAGAACAATGTGATTTCTATTCAGCGAACACATCACTGACATGCTCCTAACTGGTGATCTTACAGTTTATCTGTTTTATGGGCAAAACTTAGTATGTATAAAGAAAATCCAAGCACACATTTGTCATTATTAAATGTGTGTCAATAAGGAAATCAATAAAATACTTTTCTTTTTAAATTTTTTGTTCTTTAATTATGTTTTATTTGTAAGAATTTTCTTTTTACAGTGTTCAAAAATGTGAAAATAAAGATTTAAAAACAATCAGGTAATTCCATAATCCTGGTACCTTGCATATGAGGAAAAGGGAAGGTACCTCAATGTTGTAATAACCTACACATTTTATTCTGTTGTTTGCACTGTAATAACTTGCTAATTGGGGACTATTAATTTTAACTGGAATTCACATATTAATATATTAGGCCCCAGCAAAATCATATAGTTTTCTTAAATTTTTGCCTTAATTTTTTTTTTTGGTTCTGACTGTGAAGTAAAACCCTAGTTGTTTATTTTCAGTTTAACGTCAACAATTTTACAATCAAATTGTTGCAGTAACGGTGGCCTGTCCTTATGCCTCTATCCTAGCATTCAAGATAAATTCAGAGTTAGCCACAATCACATTGGAAATTTTGCTGGTATATCACATTGTTCATTTATTCAGGTGGGCATTACCTATGAGCAGAAGACTCAAGTTTGAAAACCTTTCACTCATATCCATGGAAATATTTTGCCATTTGTTGTTACAGAAACAAGTTGTAGAAGGGTTTAATGAAAAGAGCTTTCTGTCTTAAAGATAAAAAGATTGAAAAACCAAAATATCCACCTCTGAACAAACAAAAGTAATGGAACAATCCCAGTCTGGTCCTCTTTCTGTCCCTTTTAAATTCATCACCTTAAATAAGGGCAATTTCTCTATACTTTCTTTAATTGTTCAAAGAAAGCCCCGAATCCTGTCCTGTTTACTTCATAAACGTTTATGTCAAATGAGGGAAATAGCATCAGATCTGGAAAGTGTTCAGCAATGTATGAATTTTAATGTACTCTATGGATTCGCTCAGTCTGAGTGGGAAGGAAGTCCTACAGCTTTGGAGAAAGCATCCTTCAATGTAAACTCCACACAACAATTAAAATGTGTTCTTCTAAATTTCACTATTTAGATATTATTTTTACTTGTTAAAGTACAAACAGTATTACCATTATCTGAATATTTTGTCTTGGCTGTTTAAATTTCAGAATCTCACAAGATCTGAAAACAAAATTGCAACCATTTTGAGCATGTATTCTGTACCTGGCACTGTCCTCAGGTGTTTTCCTAAGTTACACTTCTGTGTTGCTTAACTATGGGTATGCGTTCCGAGAAGTACACCCTTGGGCTATTTCGACGATGTGCGAACAGCACAGAGTGCACGTACGCACCTAGAAAGTCTAGCCTACTACACGCCCAGGCTCCACGGTGTAGCTCATGCTCCTTGGCTGCAAACCTGCACAGCACGTGACTACACTGAAGGCAACTGTAACACAATGGTAAGTATTTGTGTATCTAAATTATCTAAACATAGAAAAGGTACAGTAAAAATACTGTATCATAATCTTATGGTATTACTGTCCTCTATGTGGTTCATGGTTGACCAGAATGTCTTTATATGGTGTGTGACTTTTTCATTTAGTATTTATTTACATACAAAATTGACAAATGCAATGATGGCAAATATTCATGTCTCCTCATCTCATCCCAACGTATCATTTCACTCCCTAACCAGTGCCCTTCACACTCTCTGTGCTGTGGCTTCACTGCTCCATGACGATGTTTATTTCAGTTTATTCTCTTCCTTCACTGTGTGAACCCTTCTTAAAAATCCTCCCCTGTCCCTTTCACCGGTTCCAGTCCTACTCTTACTGGCTGTGCCTGGAATCCCTCTGCTCTTGTCTACCCACCAGGAAGAACGTCAAGCGGGCGACAAGGCAAAAAGTAGAAAAAGGCCGACAAGGTGGAAGCAGAAAAAGAATTTCACTACAAGCAAGGAGGAAGTGGGAGTACAGGCCTACACCCCCCAGGGCCTTCGTCCGCTGGGACTCTGGCCTCGCGCGCGCTTCTTTGTCTCTGGGCTCCGGTTGTTACCTAGTGAAGCAGGCCCAGTGGAGTGTCCGCCTCTGCCCTAGTTCCTCTTTGGTGCACTTGGCTCACTTGACTTTCTGCCGTGGGGACGCTGTCTGCACTGGGCGTGGCCCTGGCAAAGTTCCTTTGTCTGTCTTAGGTACTTGGCTGTCGCCTCCCCGCCTCCCGCTCGTATCTAGCTGACCTGCCACTTCTTGATGGACACAGCTTCTATTTCCTATTACCCTCAATTTCCCACAAACATTTCATCAGACAATTCTTTTGCGTGTCTTAAAAAGCTCTAAATACGTGTGTTCTTTATAAGGAGGTCCTGGCCAGCTCCTCCTGCATGACAGCCCCGCTTCCTGGAAATCCTTCTGCAGGCCCAAAAGCAGGCTCCGCTCCTTCCAGTGCTCCGACCTCTCTGGCTTCAGCAAGTCCTCAGACAGTAACCACCGTCAGCCCTTACAGCGTGAGGCGAGCCACCGTGGCTTTGGAAACCTACGGCTAAAATGTCTGAAAAAAGAACAATTAGCTCCAATTCTGGAGGAAAAAAATCATCTCTGGGTGACCTCTTGTTCTCTCCCCAGCTCTGTTTTGCCTTTGCCTGTGTCTCTGTGTCCTTATCCCTTTCTCTCCTTGGGAGTTTCTCCTTGTGTCTCCCCCTCTTCAGCTAGCTGGTTCTTTCATTCTCCCTAATGGCTCCCACGTCCCAGCCTTCTTCCCTGCTAGGTCCTTTTCCCTTTGACATTCCTCTTACATCTGAGTCTCCAGGTCACAATCAGGACCCGTGGAGCCGCAAAAGGTGGGGAGGGCTGTCTCCAGGGAGTGTCTGATACTGATGGGCAGCACTGAGGAACTGCTAATGATAACTTAAGGCAGCACCCCAGGGTCAGCCCGTGCTACGGGGCAGCACATTCAAATACTTGTCATCTTCTAGAGACTCAGCTGGATCTCAAACGCTCATTTCTTGTCTGATTTACTTCTCCGCTCCCAAGGCTGAGCGGGTGCAGCCACCTCTCTTGCTGCTGTTCTTTGTCCATTTGGTTGTGCTGTGGCTCTCAGTGAGACCCATGAGCTGACCCAGCTGGGGATTAAACTTTCTATATCTTTTTGAGCAACCAACTGAGGATTTCCCTTAAGTCCCTTCTGCATTTTGGAATAAAGAGCTGGTAACTTCTTACAAGAGACCAACATCTTACTGAAGCTGTGAACCTAAAGCTGCTCTAAAAATAAATTAGAAAAGAAAATTCCATGAATCATTTTTTTCCAGTTATTGAAATGTTACATAGTTGTGTAGCACTTTACAGTTTTCAAAGGAAGCCTGAGAACATTATTTCATACTGGTCTCACAACTTTGAACTGAGTAGGGCAAAAGCACTGGTGTCACTATTTTACATTTGATGCTTAAACTCAAGTCTTTTAGTAGAGTGCAGTAGACATCATTTAAAAAATCTAGTCGTAAATTTTTTGATTCTGGATCTGGTGTATAACACCCTTTTTCTGTCTATTTAATACCCACTATTCAGTTTTTAACTTGGTTAGCTGTTTTGCATTAAGCATCATGTCACATAATCTACTTGTCAGTGGATCAGGCATACCTATAATGTCATTCGAAACTGGCCAAGCCCCTGTAGTAAGTTGGTACACTGGAAGAGTTTTCATGATTATATAAGTATTAATAGTATGTGAGCTCCTTTATCTCAGAGTAGCAGCTGTCCTGTGGTGTCAAAATGAGGTGGGTGTGGGAAGCATTGGAGTTAAGAAGCTGTAACCACTTTACATTTCCACTAACATGCGACAGAATTTACAACAAGGAAACGTTCAACACTGTACTTCAGGGATTACTTTCACAGTTGTAGGCATTTTAAAAAGTGTTTTCCTAGTAAGACCTCACTTGACCCTCACAACTGTGTGGAGATGCAGGAATGATTTCCGTTTCATAGGAATGGTAACCAAACTGCCAGAGCTTAAGCTGGAAAACCAGCCAGGCCGACGTGCCCAAGTCAGTGAAAGCGTGTGAAGTTCTTGACTGCTGCTGTCCAAACACACCTGCTTCCAAAGAAAAAAGTACTGAGCACATCTTTACAGTTTAATGAGGGTTTGTTAAATTCTGTATTCTCAGCACTTTTAAAATATTGGATCTGTAATATTGTGCGCCCTACTGACCTATCTATCCAGGATCTTTTCCAGGAAATATATTTTTTTAAAAATAGAAGCCATTTCTAAACACATAACAAGATGAAAAATAAATTGAAGTTATCCAAGAATATTTTTTTAAATCTGCATGCTGATACTGTACACATTGAGCAAAAGTTTTGAAAATCATACATAGGGGCCATTGCACCACTGCTATAAAAAATGGATTTCATATATTTGTTTGCTCCTGAGAGAAGGTCACAAGGAGAACCTTGGTAGTGGGGTACTTGTGGAGCCTGTGAAAACAGATAGGCCAGCTGCATTCAAAAGATAGCTAGGGAGGAATCCTCAACTCATTCTCTGGGGGTTCCTGTATATACATATTAAAATAAATTTGATAATTTTCTCTTATTAAAAAAAAAAAAGATACCTAGGGAAATGGACTTGGCATGGAGCAGATGCACCAGGCCCCTGGCTGAGGCACTGAGATGGGGACATGAGCAACATCCAAGTAAAGAATGAAGGGTGGCTGAGTGTAGTGGCTCACGCCTATAATCCCAGTACTTTGGGAGGCATAGGTGGCAGGATTGCCTGAGGCCAGCAGTTCGAGACCAGCCCAGGCAACTTAGTGAGACTCTGTCTCTACAAAAAATTTAAAAAATTAGCTGGTTTAGGAATGAGAGAAAAAGGAAGGTGGGTGAGGTAAGTTCAAGAAAATTAGAAGTGCAATGACAAAACTCTCACATTAGAAACACAAAGCAGAAAAATAACACTAAAAGTCAAGCCAGTCATGTGGAGATTAAACTTGGAGTTTTTCTAGCATGAAGAAAAGGGGAGATGACAGAGGTAGGACAGTGTCTGAGAAAAAAAATTAAGAATGTAAGATACTCTCTTAAAGTGAAAAAACAAAAAGCAAAAAACAAAACCAAAAAACTGGGCCGGGCGCAGTGGCTCACACCTGTAATCCTAGCACTCTGGGAGGTTGAGGCCGGAGGATCGCTCGAGGTCAGGAGTTCAACACCAGCCTGAGGCAGAATGAGATGTCGTCTCTACTGAAAAATAGAAAGAAATTATCTGGACAACTAAAAATATATAGAAAAAATTAGCCGGGCATGGTGGTGCATGCCTGTAGTCCCAGCTACTCGGGAGGCTGAGGCAGAAGGATTGCTTAAGCCCAGGAGTTTGAGGTTGCTGTGAGCTAGGCTGACGCCATGGCACTCTAGCCCGGGCAGCAGAGTGAGACTCTGTCTCAAAACCAAAACAAAACACACAAACAAACAAAAAACCCAAAAAGCTGAGTAGGGAGATACACTGGATTTACTTTCGTTTCAGACTTAAGTCTGGAGAGACATGTTTCCAGATTGAGGTACTTTTCTTTCTTAATTATAGGGATAAATTAAAAAAAAAAAAAATAGAAGCAGCCAGGCAGAAAAAGAAAACCTACAAGGGAACAAAAATTAGCCTGGTTAGACTTCTCCCAGAAGATAACAGAACAGCATCAACAGACTTTTCAAAGGAAGCGTGACAAGAATTGTAAGGCCAGCCGACTTTAATGAAGTATCCCTCCCCTGCAATCTGTGCCTTTTACTTGTGCATTCCCAGAGCCTGGCATGAAGCAGGTGTCAACAGACACCGATGATCGTGAGGGCACAAGTCAAAGGGAACACTGTGTACACTCTAGTAGAGTAGCGGATCTACACTGTCCTTACTCCTTTATCTATTTCCCTTATGAAATTTAGGGCTCTTTCACTGGACAATAATGTGGATAAGATTACAGGTTGAAATTTTCATTTTATTTCAAAATGATAAATAAACCGAGGCGTAATTCTGACCATGTACCACTTCTGCAGGGCTTGTGAAGTTAGAGAAACAGTTCTATGGGGACTCCAGGCAGACCCAGAATGTCACCAACCACACTTGTGACTGGCAGAGATAGCCTCTTTGATCTTCAGGATTTTTAAAAGTTCTTCATCCTGGCCGGGCGCGGTGGCTCACGCCTGTAATCCTAGCACTCTGGGAGGCCGAGGTGGGTGGATCGCTCAAGGTCAGGAGTTTGAGACCAGCCTGAGCAAGAGCGAGACCTTGTCTCTACTAAAAATAGAAAGAAATTATATGGACAACTAAAATATATAGAAAAAATTAGCCGGGCATGGTGGCGCATGCCTGTAGTCCCAGCTACTAGGGAGGCTGAGGCAGTAGGATCGCTTAAGCCCAGGAGTTTGACGTTGCTGTGAGCTAGGCTAACACCACGGCACTCACTCTAGCCTGGGCAACAAAGCTTAAAAGTTCTTCATCCTAATTTCTGAATATCATAAAAAGTAAAAAGCACTTTCATTTTGTCATTCTTTTCTTTGAAAATGTTTTTAGTGGCAAACAGGACTACTTCATTTTTATGAGCATAGTAGTTATATGTCAACTTATTTAAAATTAGAGAGGGAAAAATCCAGAGACCTCTGAGTGGCACTGCTCACCCACTGAAGGCCCACATAAATAGGTGCTCATGTTCATGTTATTATTTCTACAAAGAGCAATAAAATAATGTTTGTAAATCAGAAGTACAGTAGTAGCAGTTCACACATATTTGATATGCTTTCACACAAGGATTCGGTAAACAACAATAAATATAATTTCCCCTCTTCAAAACAAAAAAGGGATTTATAGGGAAAAAGGGGTTAATTTACTTGGGTTTATCAGCACACCATTGTTAATGTGCTTTGAAAGAATTAAAAACCATGAAGTTGTACTCACTGAATACTGGTCCATAGTTATATCTTTACTTTTAACCTGGCTTAAATACATACATCATGGCTTTTTATTATAATTCTTAAATCTATGGTAATTTCTGATAGATAAGACTATATTAAAAAATTTTTTCATTAACAATTTCATTAAATTCAAAAAAATCTGACATTTCCCTTAAATGTTAAGTTGAAGCCTGATCTATGCTGCTGTGTCCTGTGAAATGAACCTAATTTTCCAAGTCAAAAGGAACGCCTGAGTGACCATTTAGAGTGCTGCATTGTCCTTCCCTCATGATTCCTGCTGGGTCCTCTTCGCTGAGGCTTTTCCCTGAGTCATGTATTTACTGGAAAGGCTACCTGGATGAGGGGAAGAAACAAAACCCAACATAAATGAAACAAGCCTCACTTTATCACAAAAGCCATAAAATTACTTATATTGTTAGTCACAGAAAGTTTTGACACTGGAATTGGTCATTTGTTTTGAATCGAGTAATTAGACTAGATATAAAAAAGTATATATGAACATGATCTCTTAAACATAAGCTTAGTCAAAATTCTTTCTAAATACAGACAAGTTTCTAGAGTGATATCATTTTAATATATTTGCATGTTCACTATTTCCATATTGGTGCGGACGGCCAGATGAGCCAAACTTTTCAAAGCTTCTTCTTGGCATAGATCCATATCTTCACTTGCAACCAAACAGAATAGACTGCAAAGGATTCTCTAGCTAGAAATAAATATCTTGCATCATTACTTTGCAAATATGAAGCTGTATGTGGTGATATTGTATTAATAACTTATTGATATTAAAGGAAAAAATGGAATTTTATTATCTTCACAGGTGAAGGACAGGAATGAGGATTACTCATTAAAACCATACCATGGAACAGTTACTAAATTTTGTTCTGGAGTATGAACAAATAGATCAACGAAACAGAAGAGAGTTGAGAAATTTTTAAGTGATTATGTATAATAAAGTAGTATATGATGAAGGGTGCATTTCAACCCAACAGGGGAAAGTATGGATTACTCAATAACTGGTATTATGTCAAATAAGTAAATTTGGGGGACGAGAAGCGGGTTGCTTTCCTTCCTCACACCATAACCTTGAGCTCCAGCCATTCCAAGTGAATTACATAATTAATGTATGTATGAGAAAGTCAGGCTGGGTGTGGTGGCTAACGCTTATAATCCTAGAACTTTGGGAGGCTCAGGTGGGAGGATTGCTTGAGGCCAGGAGTTTGAGACCAGCCTGAGCAACATAGTGAAGAGACCGGTCTATAAAAAAAAAATCAGCCAGGTATGGTGTTTCATGCCTATAGACCCAGCTACTTTGGAGGCTGAGGCAGGAAGATCCTTGAGCCCAGGAATTTGAGGTTGCATTGAGCTATAATGCTGCCACTGCACTCCAGCCTCAGCAACACAGTGAGACCCTGTCTGCACATACACACACGCAAACACACAGTATACGTAGAGGTGAATATTTATATAAATATGGGGTGGAGAACACTTCTAAGCACACCACCAACCACCATTCTTAATGGACTTACAAGTCAATAGAGAAAAGATAAACAACAATAAATAACCAGGTAACGAAAAGGCAATATGTGAAAAAGAAAAAAAATGGCATGACTATATGAAAAAATATTCAATATCAGTGGGTAATCAAAGAAATGTAAATTAAAACAAGATATCAATTTTTGATTATCAAATTTGTTAGAGGAATAGACGATCAGGAAGTCAGGAAGGTGGGTAGAAATTTTGCTAAATAAATATTCCTAAAAACCTTTTAATAATTTAAAAATATAAACAACTTAAATGTCCCAAACTTGTGATATGACTAGGTATATTATGAACTATGTATATAATGGAATACTAGCTATACACAAAAGGATAATTAATATGAAAAAATGAAGTTACAAAATTACATGAATATCATTTTCATAAAAACCAAAAAGTGAAAACAAACAAAAAAACCCACCAATTGTATATTATTGCCTCATTTATCTTATCTGTAAAATGAGGACAATAATACCTATTCCCCTTGTTATTGTGAAGATTAAATGAATACACATAAAGCAAATGGAACAACAGTATCTGGCACATAGAAAATCCTCAATAAATGTTAAATATTACTACATTAACGCAAAAAAGACAGGAAAATGTTGCCTCCAAAAAGTAAACAGTAGCTAACGATAGAATGGAGGGAGTATAGATGGTTTTTATTTTCTTCATTTTGCTTAACTATACCTTCTAAATTGTCCAAAGCAAATATATTAAGTATGCAAATGAAAACATCCTCCCCAAAAGCATACTTTCAAAGCAAGGTATCTAAACAATCAACTCACAGTGAAAAATATCAGCCAGGGAATTTTGTAGTATCAGTCAGGAAGCAACAAAAGCACTCTACTATTCCTACCACAGAGTGTCACTGTCTAGAGGTTTATAGGTCTATCTTTGATATTCTGAACTGCACTAAGTATTGAGATTAAGCTTTTCATTAGAGGGAAAAAAGTTTAAATCACTACCTTGTACTTTATACACATAGAAACTTCAGATGGATTAAAGGTCTAAGTTGAGAAAACAAAGTTTAAAAACTGCTGGAAGAAAACAGAGATGGGTATCTTTATGACCTTAGGTTAGAGAAGAATTTCTTAAAGATGATCCTAAATCATGAACTGCATGAGCACGAAACTAATTGTGGAAAACCGATAATCTGATTATCTGAAAATTAAAAACTTTGGAGTGGCAACAGACACAAAAAGTTGAAACACAAGATATACTGGAGGAAGATATTTGGAATGTATATAATCATAAAAGAGCAGTATTCAGAATAAATGAAGAACCTTTACAGATTAATAGAAAATTTATATTTTCAAACTAGTAGGGAAATGATAATTCAACAGGAAAATGGGCAAATGATTTGAATAGATAATTCAAAGAAGAGGAACTCCAAATGGCCAATAAAAACGTCCTTGGCATCACCAGAGTCAAGAAAATATACCTGAGAACAATACCAAAGTAGTTTTCATCCATCGGATTTGTAAAAATAAAAATTTTGACAAGAACCAAGTATTTGCAAAGATATGCAGAAATATTAAGGAATATTCCAATTCGTTTTTGAGTTTCTCCACATTTAATAAGGGCATTACCATAAGCCGTCCCTGGGCCAAACTCAGTGCCTGCATCAATCATATATTGTCCCCAAAGTTCTGGGTTGTTTGAACGACTTGGAGCTTTTCTATCCAGTTTCTCATAAACAAATTCTTCTATCCTGGCATTTGGATTTGGCTGCAATAACACTTCAGTTTGTTTCCTTATTTTTTTCTGTCCATATTTTGGTACATTCAGCTTTGCTAAGGAGTTTCTCTAAGTGAGCATCCAATTCTGTCTTCTCAGCCTGGCCAGGCTTTTCTTCTGTGAACCGCAGGGCACGACTGAGGGAGGTGCCTGCGTCGGCCGCCAGCTTCTTCGCATTGAAGTCCATGATGTTCATCCTGGGCGGCAGCCGGGCCGAGGGGGCACCGCGGCAGGGCTGGGGCGCCGGGGCAGACGTGGTAGGTGGACGGAGGCGGCGCCAACCTGCCGCCTCAGCTGTCGCTTCCCTGAGCGGGGAGGATGAGGTGGGGCGAGGGAAGAGAAGGAGGCCCGGTGAGCCGGAGATCGACCCGACCCGACCCTGCGATGTGGAGCCGGGTCCCCCACGGAGGAAGCCCCCCCCCCCTTTTTTTATGGCTAACATTGCAGGAAAAAAAAAACCAACTTACAAAACTAAAGTAATTGAATTAAGGGCCAGTATGTCTTAGAGGAATCAGGTTTCGTCTCAGGTCAACATTTTCTAAAACTAAACCAGTGGGAATAAAAATGAAAACCTTGCTTAACTTTGCCAGTCAAAAAAGTTTTGTTTTTTGTTTTCAATCGTGAGCAGTCGTGGCGCCCGGCCGTGGCTTCATCACTCCACAGCCAGAGCGGACAGGCGAGTTAGACCCCGCCGGCTCTGCGCCCCTTCCATCTGGTGGCGGGAGGATGAGCACCTCCGTTCCTTCAGGTACGAAGAACTCCTACTCGGCGGGCAGAGGTCTTGCGTTTCTTGCTTCGCTGTAAAGGAAAACCAGCCCGCGGCCCTGGTGACTGCGGCGGCTCCTGGCGTGGTTTGCAGGCGGAGCCCGTGCCCTTTCCACGCCACGAGCATGGCGTCCTGGCTAGTCATGCGTGAGTCTTCCTTCTCTTGTCGTTCTCCAAATGTGAAGACCGCGTGAGAACTAAGCTGTCACTGTGTTCTTCCACTGCCAGTAAGCCAGGAAGGTCCCCACAGCCAGTGCCACCGGCCGCCAGCATGGCTCCTGGGGCGCGGCCCTACTTACACTCATCCCTGGCCTTCATGCGGGCGATGAAGGAGTAGCTCTTGTTCCGGCGGTAGTTCTCGGAGGGGTCGTCCAAGGCTACACCCACACCCTTGTACTGGCCCCACTTATTCCGGACGTCCCCTGCTTGATGGGGTCCTGGATCCCTTGCTCTTTCACACCGAGGCCGCCGGAGCCACTCCAGCCCATCTTCACCAGCATCCGGTGGCCTTTGTTCTCTTCTCCGAACTGTGAGTCAGGTATATGAGGTGCTGAATTAGAACCCAGACCAGCGGAGGAAGGCAGGGTGGGGCTCCTGGACCGTGACCGCCGTCGTCGTCCCGGGGAGTACGACTTGGACCTGGACCTGGAGCGGGACCGGGACCGGGAGCGGCTTCTCGAGGAGCGCGATCTGCTCTGGCTTCTGGATCTGGAGTGGGAGTACGAGCGGGAGCAGGAGCGTGACCTTGACTTCAAGTATGATCCTGACGACTTTGAGGATCTTGAGTTGGAGCGAGAGGAAGAACGCCCTCGGCTCTTGGATCTGCTCTAAGACCTCGAGGGTCCACTGTTCCTTTTCTCCTGGCCTTTCCTCCGCCGGGCCCGCATTTTTGCTCGCAAGAACTCATAGAGGCCGTTCTGCTCCCAGCCTTCGCTGTTCCTGGGCCTGTCATGGGACGGGGGGCTGTAGAAGGCCTCCACAGCTGCCAGCAGCCTCTCGCTAGTGGCATGGGGGTGGGAGGTGGATGTCTTTAGGGTCCAAAGGCTTGTACTCGTGGTCTTCCAGCTTCACGAGGGGGGCCATCAGCCCGGCAGGGAGGTCGAAGTAGGGCACATTGGGGACCAGGCTGGGGTCATCGTGGTTGATGTGAGGTGGACCCTGTCGCCGCATGTGAGGGGGCTGCCCATTGAAGCCATGGGGGGAGGGCCGAAGTCAGGGTGCTGGGACCCAGCCCAGGGCGGGTGCTCGTTGATCCCAGGACGAGGCATACGGTGGCCAGGGTGGTGGTGAGGGGGGCCCAGCTCGGCCGGGAAGTCTCCCTGGGGGTAGTCGAAGCGGTGAGGGTAGGGTGGCCACTTGAAGGGGTGCCATGGGGGGAAGTCATCCTGCATGAAGTGGGCGGGAAGTGGTTGAAGTTGTGGGGGTGTGGCGGCTGGTTGAACTGTGGATGCTGCTGGTGGGGTGGGAAGGGCCCCCGGAAATATTAATAACCCACATACTGCTGGTGGGAATTGTTTCAGCCAGTAAGTGGGTAATTTTGATAAATATGTAACTGAAATGCACATAAGCTATGATCTAACAATTTGACTTGCAGATACGCATACCCTCATAGAATCTCTCATACATGCTCAAGAACACTCCCACAAGGATACTCCCTATAATACTGTTTACGACAGTAAAAAATCAGAAACAATCTGAATGCTCATCAACTGGGTAATGGATATTCTGTATTCATATGATGGAAAACTGTAAAAAAAAAACAAAACAAAAACTAAATCTACAAATAGCAACATATAAAATTTTTAAGATAATTTTGTTAACTAGATATGAAAAAGGTTGTAGATGGCCGGTGGCTCACGCCTGTAATCCTGACGCTCTGGGAGGCCGAGGCGGGTGGATCGCTCGAGGTCAGGAGTTCGAGACCAGCTTGAGCAAGAGCGAGACCCCGTCTCTACTAAAAATAGAAAGAAATTATCTGGCCAACTAAAATATATATAGAAAAAAATTAGCCGGGCATGGTGGCGCATGCCTGTAGTCCCAGCTACTCGGGAGGCTGAGGCAGGAGGATCGCTTAAGCCCAGGAGTTTGACGTTGCTGTGAGCTAAGCTGACGCCACGGCACTTACTCTAGCCAGGGCAACAAAGTGACACTCTGTCTCCAAAAAAAAAAAAAAAAAGAAGATGAAGAAAGAAAAAAAAAAAAAAAAAGAAAAAGGTTGTAGAATATTTTTTCTATTTTTCTTTTGTTTTACTTTATATATATATTTTTTATCTTTTTACTTTTTTATCACTATACTAGTGATTTTTTTTTTTTTTTTTGAGACAGAGTCTCACTCTGTTGCCCAGGCTAGAGTGAGTGCCGTGGCGTCAGCTTAGCTCACAGCAACCTCAAACTCCTGGGCTCAAGCAATCCTCCTGTCTCAGCCTCCCGAGTAGCTGGGACTACAGGCATGCACCACCATGCCCGGCTAATTTTTTTCTATATATATTTTTAGCTGTCCATATAATTTCTTTCTATTTTTAGTAGAGATGGGGTCTCGCTCTTGCTCAGGCTGGTCTCGAACTTCTGAGCTCAAACGATCCGCCCACCTTGGCCTCCCAGAGTGCTAGGATTACAGGCGTGAGCCACCGCGCCCGGCCAGTGATTTTTTTTTTTTAAAGAAGAGATGGGTTCTCACTATGTTGCCCAGGCACACAGGCTCAATTATGGCGTCCTACACCCTTGAACTCCTTGGCTCAAGTAATGCTCCTGTCTCAGCATCTTGAGTGGCTGGGACTACAGGGACGTACCACTGCACCCAGCTTGTAGAACATTCTTATTATGCATTATGATATGCCATTTAAATTTAAAAATTTACCAAGGATACATTTGCTAAGGAATACATATATAAGAATTTTAAAAAGAACTAGAAGAGGGATGGGTAAAAAAAGAAAAAGAACTGGAAGGACACTTAAATTCATAATAATGGATGCCTCTAGGGCTAAGGAAGATACAACAGAGGAAGTGGGCCTGGGGATGGTAGTCAAGGGCACTTCCATCACCTTAGTGATTGATCTGTTTTAAAAAAGACTGAAAAACAATGTCAATTCTTTAGAAGATGAGTTATTGTTATATCATTATTTTTACCTGTTCATTTTCCTCAAAATGTTACTCTAAGAATAGCACTAACAGTTGTACTACTATATCATTTAAACATGTAATCTACTACATTAAAACTTTTTTTAAGAAGACAGAATAATGGCCAGCAAACATATAAAAAAATGCTCAACATCTCTAATCATTAGAGAAATTCAAATCAAAAGCACAATGAGATATCACCTAACCCCGGTGAGATTGGCCTCTATCAAAAAATCCCAAAACAACAAATGCTGGCGAGGATGTGAAGAGACGGCAACATTCTTATACTACTGGTGGGACTGCAAATTAGTGCAACCTCTGTGGAAAAGAATTTGGAAATACCTCAAAGAGCTAAAAATAGAAATACCACATGATCCAGCAATAGCACTATTAAGCATCTACCCAAAAGAGCAAAAGACATTCTATAATAAAGACATCTGCCCCCGAATGTTTATGGCAGCACAATTCACTATTGCGAGGATGTGGAAACAACCCAAGTGCCCGTGATTCATGAGTGGATTATTAAAATTTTGTATATGTATACAATGGAATATTACTCAATTATAGGAAATGACAGGGATCTAGCAACCTCTTATATTTTCCTTTGAGCCCATTATCCAAAGTGAGGTATCATAAGATCAGAAGAATAGGCTCCACATGTACTCGCCATCAAATTGGCACTGATCAACACTATGGTGCTCACACAGTAGCAATATTCTCCAGGGATTAGGAGATTGGGGGGGGGGGTAGACTCACAACTAATGGATGTGGTGAGCATTGCAGAGGGGAAGGGCATGCCTCTAATCCCTGCTTGGGTGAGGCAAAGACATAAAATGGAACCAAAATGTTTGTACCCTCATAATATCCTGAAATAGAAATAAAATAAAATAAACCTTTTTTTATTATTCCTGAACATCATATAAAATATTTGCACATAAAAAAACAGAGTACTAAAAATAAAATAAGGATAAACTTTTATATAATGCAGGGGAAGAACATAAAATTTATAAAATTTTGTAAGCATGACTTGAAACCACCCCAAAGTTGGCTAGATCAAGCTATTAAAACAAACATACATCTGTATGACAAACCCATCTAAGTGAGGTTAAAAGAATAATAAACTGGCTTTGGAGGTGGTAATTGATGATGCAACATATTTGACAAAGCATGAATCAATTCCTACGTAGAAAGCACTCCTAAAAACAGATATGAATATTATAGTACAAAAATACAAAGACATAAAGAAATACAAATGAAAACAGGCAAAAAAACATGTTAGAGTTCAATGGTAATTGTAGAAATTCAAGAAGATTGGCAAAATAAAAAAAGACTACCCTAATGAAGTCAGGGTATGGGAAACAGGTCAACACTGACTCTCTAGGATTGGGAACAATTACAATTTGGCATCACCACCAAAACGGACATACTTTTTAACCTATCATTCGTGTAAGTGGGGATTCATCCTGATGAACTAACTAGGCAAATACGCAAACATTCATTATAGTGCTTTATATAAACAGTGGTCTTCGAACTCGGGTCCATGTGTCCCTGCGCCTACTTGACAGGGCATGTAGGCAAGGATAGTTTTAAGAGAGTCAATTTCCAGATCCTCAACTTATACACGTACTTTCTTAAAACTGGTAAGTCTGTGAATGCCTCTGTGGTCAAGCTTTGGCCGGTTCTCAGCAGTCACTCCACTTTCCCTTTCCAACTCCCTTTTACCAATTATTCTTCTACTTTACAAATGAAAGTCATCTCCTAACCACCCAAATCTTACTGTGGTGCAGTGTCACGAGGTGAAAAAACCCGGAAAGGCAGGAGGCAAACAAAATGCTGATAGCTGTGGTAAATGTGAATGCCTCTAATAAAAATGCAAATGTTTAGCTTTTGTAAAATTACATTGATAGCTGATAACCATGACAAATACTTTTTGATGCTACATCACTATGTGCTTTTTGGTCATATAATTAAGGAATCAAAATAAATGAGTGGCACTGTTGTAATACATCTTCTGTTCCCAAACTAGTAATATGATAAACCTGAAGATATGTATAATAAAAATAAATCATTTTATGATAAAATCCTGTAGAGGAAGTACAGCAAAGGCATTCAAGGAGGAAAGGGAAAGGATATAAAATTTCTGTCTGTTAAACAAGAGCTGTGAGTGGGTATGAAAAAGCAATGATACTTATATTTCATTTAACACATTTAAAGCTGATCTAAAAAAATTATTTTTATTCTGCGTTTATTTATTCATCCATGGAATAAGCTAACAAGGAAGCAAACAGGATTTAGACTAACCAATAGGAAAGCCTGATCATTTCAACAGCAAAACACGCTTCGAAAAAGTTAGGAAACCCATTTGAAACATTTTTTGGAAAGACACATCTACTTTAAAGGAAGTTAGATACAGTCCTTCATGGTCATTGCTATGAGGGGCTGGGTCTCATCATCAGGATGGGCTGCACTTTTCCTGAACAACTGGCTTGTTTTCAGATTTCAGACAAAGTCAATCATGTCACTGATGATATTTTCATCTTCGCTTTGGCTAAGAGTCCCAGTTTCTGGCTCACATCGCCAAGGGTAGAGGATTTCCAGCACACATTTTATATGCTAATTTCATCTTAGCATCATTTGTTTTTCTTTTTTTTTTTTCTATTTCATCTTATTGTTATGGGGGATACAGAATTGCAGGTTACATACGTTGCCCGTGTACCGCCTTTCCCCCCAAGTCAGAGCTCCAGGCCTGTCTGTTCCCCAGGTAGTGCGCGTTGCACCCATCATGTAGGTATATATCCCTCCCTTCCCCACCCCCCCTTCCCGAGTCAGCACCTTCAAGCGTTACTATTCCCCAAACGGTGTGCAATGCATTCATTGTGTAGGCATACCCCCATCCCCTCCCCCACCCCCCACCTCAGTCTGATATCCGATTGGTGTCGTTCCCAGATGTGTATTTAGGTGATGATCAGGGAAACCAATTTTCTGGTGAGTACATGTGATGCTTGTTTTTCCATTCTTGGGATACTTCACTTAATATAATGGGTTCCAACTCTCTCCAGGAGAACCATACAGATGTCGTATCTTCATTATTTCTTATAGCTGAGTAATATTCCATGGTATACATATACCACAGCTTACTAATCCAATCATGCATTGATGGACATTTGGGTTGTTTCCACATCTTTGCTATTGTGAATTGTGCTGCTATAAATATTCGGGTACATGTGTCTTTGTTACAGAATGACCTTTTTTCCTTTGGATATATGCCCAATAATGGGATTGCTGGGTCAAATGGCAGGTCTACTTGAATCTGTTTAAGATACCTCCATAGTGCTTTCCACAGGGGTTGCACTAGTTTGCAGTCCCACCAGCAGTGTATGAGTGTTCCTGTCTCTCCACAGCCACGCCAACATGTGTTGTTTTGGGTTTTTTTTGATAAAGGCCATTCTCACTGGGGTTAAGTGATATCTCATTGTGGTTTTGATTTGCATTTCTCTGATGATTAGGGATGTTGAGCATTTTTTCATATGTTTGTTAGCCATTCTTATATCTTCTTTTGAGAAGTTTCTATTCATGTCATTTGCCCACTTTTTGATAGGGTTGTTTGATTTTTTCTTGCTGACTTTCCTGAGTTCTAAATAGATTCTTGTTGTCAGTCCTTTATCTGATGTGTAGTACGCAAAATTTTTTTCCCATTCTGTAGATGGTCTGTTTATTCTCGTGACTGTTTCTTTGGCTGTGCAGAAGCTTTTTAATTTAATCATGTCCCATTCATTTATTTTTGTTGCTGCTGTGATTGCCTTGGGGGTCTTCTTCATAAATTCTTTGCCTAGGCCAATGTCCGTAAGAGTCTTTCCTACATTTTCTTCTAGAATTCTGATTGTATCACGCCTAAGGTTTAAGTCTGTTATCCACCGTGATTTGATTTTTGTAAGAGGTGAAAGCTGTGGGTCCTGTTTCAGTCTATAAATCATTTTCTTACATTTCTAATTATTTACTTTCAATAAATCCTTCAATATAGAATAATTGGGCTAAAGTATAAGAACTTTTTTAAAAAAGGTCTTTGATCCATATTTCTAAATTGTTCTCAAAAAAGTTCAGATTAATTTACAATTCAACCAACAGAGTATGAAATGGGTTATTTTTCGCAACCCAGAATCATTTCTTAGAAAATGTGTACAGTTTTATTCTTAATATCCATGTGAATAAAAAGCAAAATGGACCGTGATTTGTGATGAGTTTATTCAACATCTCTTCCTCATATACAGATAAAATTAATTCAAAGTTCTATGTTGAAAACACATATTTTTCTTCATTGTTTCATTAAATATTAGATCCTGTCTTGTTCCAAAAGGTATCTTAAAATTGTTTATTAAGTGCATAATAATCAACAAGATAAGTTGAAAGTGTTACCACGTTAAAAGTGTGGAGTAACAGATATGAGATTCCTTAGCTTAATCTTGAATTACGGTAATCTGCAAATATATGTTATATAGAAAACACCTGAAAGCACTGTCTTATACTATAAACCATTTTTAAGGATACCTGCAATATTTTGTGAAGATGAAAATTTCTTTCTAGTGAAATTGTAAACCTGTGTATCAACAGTAACTTATTTTTATTTAGTTAACTCTAAATGGTCTGTCTTAACTGAGAAGTAATTTTAACTGTGTGGGGGAAAAAAGGTAATTTTCAATGGTAACTTTACTGACTAATTTCCAACAGCCTTTTCCTTAATATTTACCAGAGTTACTAGTAACAGAAACTTACCAATTAGCAGAATGTTCTTTCATTGCTACCTTGCAAATATGTATGTCCTCTGGAAGAGAGATGGAAATGAGGAATTACAAACCTGTGAACTAGCAAGGAAAAATATTCAAGGACATAGGAATTTTGTTAAGATAACAAACTAATACATGAAGAGCCACAAGGTCACAAAATGACCTTTTAATTTTCTAACAAACAAATTTTAAGATAATCATATTTAACTGCAAATTTACCTTAAAACAAGAAAAAGAGAGCAGAAGCAATGCTCATATGCTTTATGAAGAAATGATGGAAGAGTTAAGAAGAACAAAAGAGCAATGTGCAAAAGAAGTTGAAGAGAAACAAAAACTTAAACTGAAAGTGAAAGCCCTACATATGAAATTGAAGACTGCAGAAAATAATGTGGATGAGGTAAATTAATCTGGTAAAAATTTTCATATGTCTAACTTTATTTCATCTATATCACTTAAAATATTCCTTTGATTTAATATATACTATTTAGGTCTAAAGCTAACCAAAAATATTATCTCATCTTAAAAATGAAGTATGGCATTTATAGCCCTAATTATTTATTATAAATCTTGACATCCAAGGAGTATCCTATTTCAGTACAGAGAACTTTTGAAAACAATAATATGCCATAGTATTTGCACCTAATGAGAATTGGTAAGTATTTTGTTCCTAGTGAAATAGTTCCATGTATTTTTCCCTCTTTCACATGTATTAATACTACTGTTTTTTATGAAGAGGAAAGAAAATAATCTTATGATTTTCCAAGAAGAGCCCTATAAATTTTATCTTATTTACCATTGGTGTTTTGAAACAAGATTCCTCTTTGGTATTTAGACATTTACACCACAGAAGTAACTGTGATTCAGTGGAGGAACACTAGAAGTAGGGTCAGAAGACCTAGGGGAAGTCCTGCAGCTTGCTTATATTTTAACCTCTCCTTTCAGAGTTGTAATGAAATGAATTCATTGATGTATGTAGAAATGCTTACTACAATGTCTAGATTTATAATTATCAATCAACATAATTCTTATAAGTGCCTATGAAAATGTTACAAGTAGAATGTCTATAGAATATTCTCAGGGAAAAGCATCTTAAAGACCCTTTGGGAAATTTTATCTGTCCATAGTAGAACTATGGTTCTTATTATGGGATGTGTGTAGATTAGACATCAGAGTGTAAACCCAAAGTTTTAATGTAGTCAAACTTATGAATCTTTTATTTTATGCCTTAGGGTTTGTTGTAATTCAGGTAAAGGGTTTTCAGATTCTGAGATTCTTGAAGATTTCTCTAGTCGTTTCTTTTTTACTTTCATGGATTTGTTATCTTCAAATAAATTTTGAACTTTTGGGAATTTATGCTGTATAAGGTTTGCGGTTTTGATGTAACTTTTTCTCCAGTTGGATTTCCACTTATGGCAATGTTTTATTGTATAAATGTACAGATTATTCTTTAATTTCAGAGGAAATCATGATATGTCATTTTATTGAGTGCTAGCTAAAAGTGTCCTTTGTTTTACTTAGATTCCTTATAGTCTGGAAAAAGACAAAGCTCTGTTGCATCAAATTTGCATGCTGGAGGAAGAAATTGCAAGGCTAACACTGGAAATAGACATCATAAGAAATGACAACCAGAAAATGGAAAGTAAATATTTTGAGGACATTGTAATTGAAAAACAAAAGAATGATTACTTTCAAAAGAGTGTCAAGCAGTATGAGGAAACGTTAATAGAAATAATATCCGAGTATGATGGACAGCTTAGTGTTCTGAAATCTGAGAACACAATGCTAAATGCTAAGTTGGAGAGTAAAAAACAGAATATGAAAAGCCTGGAAACTGAAGTTGAATCATACCATTCAAGACTAGGTGCTGCTATGCACGATCTTGAGCAAAGTCAGTCTTCAAAAAATGATGCAGAACTTGCTTTCCAAAGAGAAAGACATGAACTGGAAGAAAGAAATAATCAATTAATTAAGGAATGCAGTCACTTAAAAGAAAGACTGCATCAGTGTCAAAATGGGAAAGAAAAAAGAGAAGTAAGTATCAAGAAAAATACATATTTTTCAAACTTCCTGAAAGAAAATATAAAGTAATATTTGGTTATGGCTAAATGTTGAATCTACCTGTAAAAATATCTAGATTACCAATGTATTTGGTATACCAGGCTAGAAACATAACTCATTTACAGCAAATCAAAGTTAGAGTAGAGAAATGCTTTACGGCGAGTAAAGACATGGTGTCACTTACGAAACTTTAAGAAGTTAAGTTACAAATTGTTAATAGATATAGACTAATATTAATAATGTAGTCTTATACTGCTGAAATTATAATGTTAATGTTTCTATGTTACCATATTTTAAGACCGTGGTGAAGCCATAAATGGAAATCCTAGTGCCTAAAATGAGTATTTTGAAATTCAGACTCAATTTCATGAGTTCCTTTTGACAATTCACTCCAAAGCTCCCACATGAATTGAAGTGCATTGCTGTATCCTGTAACAGCTTTCCTTCAGTAGATTTTTCATAGATTTTAGTTAGCATACTTTTATTTTTCTTCAGGTCAATTTGACTTAAATCTGAAAGTATTTCTGCCTCAAACTGTGTATTGTTATGACCACTCTATTCTTTAAAGGCATCTATTAATACTTTTTGTTAAATCATGAGTTGAGACAAATGTGGTAAATTTTAGTGGTAAAATTTGGGCATTTAGTATAACTGTCACTGGAATAGTGTAAATTGTAGTGATTAAGTAATTTTTTTGTTGCTTATCCCCCTTCCACCATCTCACTCTTTCAAGTCTCCGATGTATTTTCTTCTACTCTCTATGCCCCTGTGTACTCCTTATTTAGCTCCCACTTAGAAGTGAAAAGATGCAGTATTTGACTTTCTCTTTCTGAGTTATTCCACTAAAGATAATGGCCTCAAGTTCCATCCATGTTGCTGCAAAAGACTGCCAGCTAAACTAACCAAGAAAAAAAGAGAGAACATTCAGATGAACACAATCAGAAATGAAAAAAAGGAAACATTACAACAGATACCACAGAAATATGAAAGATCATCAGAGATCACTATGAGCAACTCTGTGCTCACAAACTAGAAAACCTTGGGGGGAGGGGCAAACAAACAAACCAAAAAACCTAGAGGAAATGGATAGATTCTTAGAAACATGCAACCTCCAAAGATTGAAGCAGGAAGAAATAGAAATTCTGAACAGACCCATAATGAGTAATGAGATTAAGTTGGTAATAAAAAATCTAGTAAACAAACAAACAAACAAACAAACAACAAAAAACCAGTATCAGATGGATCCACAGCCAAATTCTACCATTCTACCAGCTGTAAAAAGAACTGGTACCAATCCTACTGAAACTCTTTTATAAAATCAAGGAGAACGGAATTTTTCTTGATTCTGTGAAGCCAGTATCACCTTGATAACAAAGCCAGGCAGTGGTCTTGATTTTGTGCATAATTTGAGGATCCACATTTGAAGAAACCATTACAGTATAGATAACAATTTATCACAACAAAATTTACCTCAAAATTTGTTATTTGTTTTGTGTTAGACTATTCTCACCTACTTCCTTCATTAACAAATGATATAATTTTATTCACCCAGCTTGATGATAACACAACTGAAAATGGCATCTTCAAATTATCTACATCTCCATACCAAGAATAAAGTTCTTCAACAAGAGTTATTATGTATGAAAACAATACAAAAGAAATGCAAAGAACTAGAGAAGAATCAAAAGAAGATGAAACAGGATGCAGTCAAGCTTAGAAGTCATATGGTAAGGAATATGTTAGAAAATGGTCGAGTAGAACAATATTATCAGGAGAAGGAAGAATGAGAGAGATTAGATATAGTAGAAAATTTAAAAGAAGGCAATCTAAAGGTTAGTTTTTTAAATCAAGTTAGTTTATTTATCTGGAATATGTTTACATTCATCTCACTGCAAAATATGTTTTATATACATACATATCATATGTGTTCCCTCTTCTTCCCTTCTAGCAATTTGTTTTGATTTCTACAAGGAAGATGTCATCTTTTTCACCCTTTAAATATTTCAGTTTCCATCATTATTATAACTACATTGATCTTTCAGAATAATGATTCTCCTTAGGGAATCATTTGATTATTAAGATTCATTGGCATAAAACAAGACTATCAGGAATAGAAAAATTATGACTTCAAAGCTATGCCATATTCATGAATTGTTCTTAAGTTATATAGTTTAACTTTTCAAATTTTAAATTGATTCTATTGTTCTTTGAACTACCAGATTACATAAGTACTATAGTAAAAATGAGTCAAATTTTTTAAAAATTCTGATTTAATTCTGATTTAATCATCAATTTATGTGATATTGATGATACATATTTTAACCTTCACCATCTATTTTCACATATTTAAAATTGATCTCTGAATCACTGACTCAAAACTAAAGGAAACAAATATCCAGTAATTATTCATGTTATAGTTATTTTTAAAATTTATCCTTTTGATTTGTTTTAGACCCAAGCAGCACCACAATAAGATTTAGAGGAATTAAGAGAAAATCATATTGCTTCTGTAAGAAATGAACTCAAATGCACAATTCAAGACCTGGGATCTGACCTCCCCGAAGACAAAACTCAAAGAGATTTTATGAGAAGCAAATTGGAGAGATATAAGCATCTCTACCTACAAGAAGTAGAATGTGGAAAGTCTGTGTCCAATAAGCTAAATAAGTCAAAACATAGAATCCTAGAAAATAAATTGATCTCTTTAATTTGCCTTGAAAGTATAACTTTTAGTGAGACAGGTTCATGAGATTAGTGGTACTGACTGGAAAAGATTCATAAAGTCAGTAAATTTAGAAGGGAGACTTTACTTCTTTTCAAGGGTTACAGCCTGCAGGCTGGCTATCCCGGCAGGCTGGGAAGCAAGACAGGCACTTGGAGGGAGGGAGGGGTAAGACAAGCGTTCACCCTGAGTGGGTTGGCCAAGTATACATATTCAACATGGTACAGGAGGAGCTATGAATATTTATGAAGGAGACCCACACACATGTGTATTAGGTTTACATGCATGTAACATACACCCAATGATCACTTTGGGACGTAGACTTAACATGTGAATGCATTATAAATAGGTCCTATATGGAAAAATGTGAAATGCAGGGTCCAAGTCCATGAACTGTGCATCCTCAGCAGACTGTCCAGAACCAGTCCGTGGCTGGCAGTCATTTATTGAAAAGAAACTCTTTGTGGTCTGGAATAGCTGTCATGTCCAAACCATGAAGACAGAAGGAGGGTGGAAGGGGAGGATGGAGTAAGCGAAGAAGTCTTCTGGGCTTCTGTTCTTCTCAAGTCAGCCTTTGATAAAGTCTGGTAAAGATTAGCAAGGGGGAGGTGGGTAGAAGCAAATGGAATGTGGCCAGGCTCTGTCCTTTCCTGGCCAGGAGTTTAAAACATTGAGATCATCTGCTCAAAGGAGTGTCCGTTAGTCTGTTGAAGTAGGGTAGGAGTTTTATTTCAGTCCTCAGCGGGAAGTGAAAGCTAACTAGACTATATAATTTTGAAAAATGATGTAAGTAAATGAACCTACCTTTAAAATGTTAGTCCAGGGCAGTTTATGTCTGTCTGCCTTTTTTTGGTTTTATGTGGGGTTGTTCCCTTTAGTTAGTATTCTTATGTAGCACCTGTCTATTAGTCTTTCAGCTAAGTATTTTTGAAGCTTTCTAATTTAGACAGTGATACTGGTATAAAATTTCTTGTCAGCATTCTACAAAGTAAAAATATCAGTAAGTTCAACTATTAATATTGTTTGGAAGATTACAACATAAACCAAAAAGGTCACGTACTACTAATGCTCTGGCACATTCTGGCACTGACTGAATTCTTTCCTTGGCTGTGATCTTTGATATTATCACTGGAGGGCACCTTGAGCCAAACTATCCTCTACAGTTTTCCATGCTGTATGAGGGCATACTTGTGAAATAGGAAATGATTAACATAAGGATGAAGGGAGTATATAATTCACCAAGTGGTCAGACTAAGAGCGTGTGTGGAAGACAGAACAGACAGGTCCCTCTCGGATGCCTTGGTGACCATGTTAGGAGCTAATTGCCTTTGAGGCTTCATTAGTTGTTTTTGACCACCACTCAGCTACCTCATTCTCCCCTAGAAGATGTTGCTCTGAATTATTCCTCGGTGCCAAATGCTAAATTTTTCCCAGATAATGTGTGAAATATACAGGGGTGGTGAAAGCAAATGCTTCCAAATGTCTTTGAGAGATGTTTTTTTAAATCACTAAACTCATTTACAAACACAAGTATTTCTAGCTTTTCTTGTTTTAATTTCTTAATCTGTTTAGTGTTACAGATTTATTTCATTCATAAAAGGTATTTATCTTGGGCTCCTCTAAATAATGAATATCACATATGGTTAAGTATTAGGATGTTCAAAGAATATAGCGTGATGTTTTGATATATTTATTCATGTGAGATGGTTATTACTGCCAAGCAAATTAACATATTCATAATCTCACATAGTTGCCCCTTAAATACAAATATATCTAATGGCATCCTCAAGAATCTGATAAGAAGAGCTATTGCAGAAGGCAGCAAGTGTTGCCTGTTAAGCCATACATCACTGATAGCCATTTCTCTCTCCTCCTGATTTTGTTTGAATTATTTGTTTGTTTGAAATATCCCTAGAAATACACATACTTCTTTAGAACAATTTAAAAACTATAATTTTCGAAAGAAGATAGACTAATGGCCAACAAAAATACGAAAAAATGCTCAACATTTCTAATCATCAGGGAAATGCAAATGAAAACCACAATGAGATATCACTTATTTCCAGTGAGAATGGCCTTTATCAAAAAGTCCCAAAACAATAAATGTTGGCGTGGATGCAAAGAGATAGGAACACTCATATGCTGCTGGTGGGACTGCAAACTAGTACAACCTCTTTGGAAAGCAATATGGAGATACCTCAAAGAGCTACAAGTAGAACTACCATTTGATCCAGAAATCCCATTACTGGGCATCTATCCAAAGAAAAAAAAGACATTCTATAATAAAGACATCAGCACTGGAATGTTTATAGCAGCACAATTCACAATTGCAAACATATGGAAATAACCCAAGTGCCCATCAATACATGAGTGGATTAACAAAATGTGGCATATGTATACCATGGAGTTCTACTCAGCCACAAAAAACAATGGTGATATAGCACCTCTTGTATTATACTGGATAGAGCTGGAACCCATTCTACTAAGTATCCCAAGAATGGAAAAACAAGCATCACATGTATTCACCATCCAATTGGTATTAACTGATCAACACTTAAGTGCATATATAGTAATAACATTCATCGGGTGTCAGGCAGATGGGAGGGAATGGGTATATACACACGTAATGGGTGCCATGTACACTGTCTGGGGGATGGACACACTTGAAGCTCTCACTCAGGTGAGGCAAGGACAATATATGTAACCTAAACATTTGTACTTCCATAATATGCTGAAATAAAAAAATTAAAATAAAAAATAAATAAATGCATTCTTGAAAGCATATCATAAAGCTAAATATGTATTCCAAAAATGGTAGAAAGAATTTCTTCCCTTCCCCAACCCCAGGTAGGGGAATAGAATACATATCCAAATTTTTGATCATTTGTATTAGCTTTTTGAAATTACTGAAGACAGGTTAAAAGCTTAGGTGTTAAACATTTGAATTTAAAGCTTTAATGCAGTAGAAACATCCATAATCATAATAACTATATTTTCTGGTTCTTTAATGTATTAGAAAATATATTTCATTAGTAGAGAGAAGGGAATTATAGGAAGTCAGAATTAATATTTTTGGGAATTCTGCCTCCAGACTGTCTTCTCACTCAAGGCTGCAACATCAGTTTTTTCCTGGATCTCCAGCCTGCCTTGCAGATTTTGGCCTTGCTAGCCCCCATCATTTCATGAGCTAACTCCTTAAAATAAATCTCTCTCTCTCTCTTTCTCTAAAAAAAAGAGAAAAAGAAAGAATTAATATTTTCAAGGGTATAATACCTTGTGCTGTCACTAAGTTCCAGAGAAAATACTTGTGCAGTGAATCATATTTAAAAGATGGGATACTTGCTATCGAAAGGGATTTTGACAGGAATTCTTTTATAAAGCAAAGATTTGTTTTATGTGCCCTCTGTGTGTATAACTCTGTGTTAGGTGATATGAGACCAGTTTAAAGATGAGGAAGTACCTCCTCTCATAGTAATTATAAGAACAAAATGAACATATGCAAATTACTCAATACTGACCCTACACTATATATACCCAATGAAAACTTTTGATCTCAGAAATATCATAAGGCTCTTTTTAAATTATTTAACTGTTTTATATATAATATATATCTCAAAATGCATTTTACATGTCAGTGATAGCTCCTACAATCTACAAAGAGTATTTCAAGAGTGAAATCACTCTTAAGATAGTCCATATAAGTTTAGTATCAACGTCAGTTGTAGGAAATCAGAAGGGTAATGTTCAGTGTTAAAGTTAGCCTATTGAGTACTTCAGGCACGTGGAATATAAGAATAACATGGAAACACAGGAAGGAAAAAGCTTTTACACAGAACTGCTGGTTTTGATTGTATACTTTAACAAAAGGCTTAGGCTCTGTTTCATCAAATCTAAGCCACCATCATTTAAAAGGCATTATTTTTTATATACTACTAAGAAAGGAAAATGCTACCAAGCCATCATCCTAATATCAGGGATAGTAATTAAAATAGAGATCTCAGAATCAGTGAAATATAGGATGTTTGAAGAACAGGATGATACGAGGAATAGAATAGCAGGAAGAAAACCTCCTTTCTCTGGTTTTTCTTTCAACCCTTTGGGCCAGCCAGCCAGCCAACTCTGGATTTCGAATTCCAACTTTTCACCAGAAAACTTTATCACTACTGCCTAGGACTAGCTATTGTAAACATATTTATTTTGTCTTTTAATTATAGTCTGATGGTTTTATTCATGAGTTCATCAAACATTTATTGATCACTATGTGAGGCACTTGTTTGGCCTAATACTCTAGTAAAGCCTCAGAAAATCACCTGCAATATAAAAGACTAGTGTGCCCCCCGTCTTTTTTCTGTAAATTTCATTTTAAAGTAAGTATTAACACAATCAAGTAGACATGCACAGTGGTGACTTGATAGCTTCAGAGATTTCCTTCAGTTTCATTCAAAAATGTGTGTTTTTCTAATTGATATGTTACAGTTTAATGAATTAGCAGCAAGAGAAATAGTTCTATCTGTAACAAAGGGACTGCTGTAACAAAAATCACACTGACCTACTAAAAATCATTCCTGAAGAAAAGTTGTTTTTTGTTTTTGTTTTTTTCCAGTTAATTGCAGTATAATCCATTCTACTTTCTTTCCTCTCTGGCTTCAGAATAGTAATAAAGGGAACTTGTTCTTTGGGAGTTGTGGTAAGTTTTCCAAGCAACAAGGGTCTGAGGTGGAATTATATCCTTAAAGCCATAATGACAAGTGAATGGATGTCCAGTTATAGGAGTCGAGTAGATCTGAGCGATTGCTGCAGGTTGTGAGAAATGAGACCACTTTTCCTCAGGTGCAGAGGGTGAGCTGGTGGGAGGGCAGGTAGCCAAGAAGCAAATAAAGGGCACTGACAGCGACAACAGAGGAAGAAGCAAGCACAGATAGCCCTTGCTCGACTGCCGAACGCATCCTGAAGTCTCACTGAGTACCCAGAAATGATCTTCATTTTTATGGAATTCCATGCTTTTATAAAAACTTTTGTTGTGTAGTATTTGCTAAAATTCCCTAAAAGCATTTTTGACAGGGCCAGCTCTTAAATTTGTTAACAGGGAAACAGTTGCTTTTGATAGTTACAGCTTATATGTGCATGGCTTGTGCATACAGATGTTTGTTTTTTTTTCTCCTGTATCCTCTCCCCTCCCCCAGTGCAACTATACAACGTCATCAACACCAGTACCACCATGTACCTCGTCATGGAATATGCCTGTCATGGTAAGAACCTTTATATATTATATATTGGGTTTATTTTTCTTTCTTACCTTTTAAAAGAATACACAAGCACACTTCCCATATAATTGTTAAGGTTTCATTTAACATCCAGAGTCATAATATACTAGGATGAGAGTCCAAAAAGCTGACTCTTAGCAATTCTATGGGTTGCCATTAAGTGTTTCCCTATTAGCTTTGTTAATTGATACAAACCAAGACCCTGGATTTTTGTTGTGGAAAATACACATCACATAAAATTTACTATTGTAACCATTTTAGTGTACAGTTCAGTGGCTTTAAGCGTGTTCACATTGCTTTGCAGCCCTCCCCACCATCCCTCTCCAGAACTTTTTCATCTTGCCAAAGTTAACCACTAACCCCTCCCCCAGCTCCTGGCAACCACTGTTCTATCTGTCTGTGTGAGTTTGACTGCTCTGGGGATCTCATGTAGGGACCGCAGTATTTGTCCTTTTGGGACTGGCGTATTTCATTCATCATAAAGTAAAACTTTTCTTTTTCTTAGGGCATTTGATGTTTAAATTAGTATAAGAATTAATGATTATTCTAGCACTTCATGTCTGTTATTAATCATTAATGTGATAAAATTAGGATTCTAACTTGTCTCTTGTATTTTTCTTCTAGAAAATATGTTTTCTCATTTCATTAACTAGGAGATATTACCTTTATATTATTACAAAAAGCTTCTTTATGAAATGCCTAATCTTGCATAGTTCTAATTATATTTTGGATAAATTTTATTTTTGTTTTGATGTTTTCCCTTTAGCCGGAGAATCTGTTACTCGATGAGAAGTATAATATCAAAATAACTGATTTCGGCCTAAGTGCCCAGTTTACTTTGGGCACTCCACTGCAGACCTTTTGCGGGACCACTTTCTATATAGCCCCAGAGATCTTGGAGGAAAAAAAGTATCACGGCCCCACCATAGACATGTGGAGTTTAGGAGTGGTACTTTATGTGCTCATTACTGGCACCCTGTCCTTTGAGGGGGACAGTCTTAAGGTATAATTTCCAATTAGTGGTATTTTGGTCCATGTTTTTTGTTGATGGCATATCCAACTCTTGGTCTTTGTTCACTTCAACTCCAACAACTTCTCGGTTACTTGCATTGTTATTTTCTGTAACGGTATAAAAATTTGCCTCATCTCTGTTAAGAACATGTTCGGTGTTAGGTTTGTTATTATTTTCACAGTCTAATTTGTGAACTTCTGCAGAGACAGGCACTTTAGAGGCATATTTTTCCTCACAATCAAGCGTATGATCTGTTAAGCTAGAGGGCATTTCCTTTTGGTTGGTTCCTCCCTCAGTTATCTTGCAGAGGCTGTTTATCAGGATGAGGAGGAATTTTGTGTTTTTCACATATTTCACCAAAACTCTGCTTTAACTCCTTTGTGGTGAATTCCAAATTATTTTTCCACTCTACTTTGCCATCTTTAATTGACATTTCTTCATACTTTTGCATATCATGGAGTCCTGAATATCTAGTTGTAGCCTCTCCAGCAAGATCTGTATTCACAGGTAAGATAGCAGATGAGAAACATCTCCAGCCACAGCGTCTCTGCAAAAAGGAGAAATTTTACATGAAAGAGAAAAAAGCAAACACAGAGACAAACATAGATCAAATGAGGGTTGGAAGGAAGGGTGCCTAAACCCACAAGAGACTCCATGGGAAGAGGCTGTGGAGCAGAACTGGAAGGAGAAAGGCATCGGCATACGTTAAGCCCTGAGAGACTGCCCAGCCAGAAGGGTAGGTGGAGCACTTCAAAGTCCCCTCCCTTGCATCTCGGACTGCTGGTGGCCTCCCAAGCTGCTGGAGAGACCTGCCGACATCAACCCAGAGGCTGCTGCCGCCAACGAGCGGAGAGCCTCTGCGGACACGGCACCAGGCTCCCAGCTCGCTCAGGGCACCTCCCGCCCCACAAACCTGAGCCGGTCGGCAGGCACCATGCTGCTTCCCTACCCACTGGGTGCCTCTGTTCTCCCTGGAGGACCCTCAACTCCTCAGGAGCTGTCTTGCTCATCCCCACACAGACATTCCCCAACTGCAGCCCATACTGCAGGAGCCACAGGGGTCTAGTGGGTCCCCAGGAGACACACAGACTCCAGAGCCCGCTCATTCTGGGAGGACTGTCTCCTGGAGAGCGGGTCAGAGACTAACGTGTGCCATCCTTCCTCCACCTTGTCTTTCATTCTCCCCTTCCCTTCCCCTACCGTAGGCTGTGGAGAGAGACAATTTAGCCACCACCTGGCGACATCCACAGGGAACGGGGCTCAGACCTTTCCTTTAGGGTCCCCACAGTGGCCTGAGGAGTGCCGGGACTGTGAGCTCCCTATCCGCCGGCCATTCCTGATGCTACTTGCACAGTGACTCCGGCAGAGCGGGGCAAACCCTGGGGCGGAGGGACACTGATCCAGCTTGCATACCCAGCGGGTGACTTAGGACCAGCATTCTACTCCCTCGCAGGTCAGAGATTGATCTCCAGGAACCAGGGGACAGGCCTGTAGAACAGATCCCGTACACGCAGGTCTCCATCGCATTGCCCAGGAGCATAGAAGGGAGATTTGTAAATTAGTCTACCAAGGTGCGTGTACCTTCAGGGACAGATCATAGCGGGTCCTTGCTGCAGCGTGCTCTGGGGGCACCTCTCCTCTCACAGGAGGGCCGAGCTCCCAGCTCAGGCCGTGATCCCGGGCAGGGAACCTCCAGGCCCACATCACAGTCATGAGGGAGCGCAGCTGGCCTGAGGTCCTGTCTGCCAGCAGAGGTCGGTAAAAAACCGTGGAATACAGAGGGGTGGAAAGGAGCAAGGCCTGCTGCAAACTGCCAGGCTGCGGGTCTCAGACAGCCCCACTTCCACAGATGCAGACTTTCGGGTTGAGTGGGGCCACTTTAGCCCCTCCCTGGCAGCTTTGCCCAGGGTCAGGACACAGATCTTTAACTAACCCTGCTAAAAGCATTAATGGAGCTAGAGGGCAGGCTCACCCAACCCAGCCTCTCCCAGCCTCACTGCCCCAAACTCTCCTGCTGAGGTGGAGAATGAGGACTCACCTGGAAGTCCCGGGGCCCCACCCACCACCTGAGGCACTAGAGTGCTTCTCCAGAGGAACCAGAGCTGGTTACAGGACCCAAGACCAACAGTGCAGCTTGCTCCTGCTGGCAAGCCCCGCCTGCTGACAGGGAGGTCATTCTGCACACACTTTTACTGCATTTTCTGACTCATCCTACAGGGTGTGCTCAATTCTCCCCCACAAGCAGCACCTACTGGCACAGAGACTGTGCCTGTCGTTACCTAAATGAAAATCCAAAGGTAGGGAGCAACAGCTGCTCCAGGGGGGAAGGAATTAGTGAAAGAGTTCTGGAAGTATGAAGAAACAAACTGAAAGCACACCCCCAAAGGGGAACACCAGCTCTGTAGCAATGAACATCAACCCAAATGAGAACACTGAAATGACAGATGAAGAACTTCCAACATGGATTGTAAGAAAACTCAATGAAATGGGAGAGAAAATGGACACCCAACAGAAACAAACCATGAAAATCCATGAAATGAATGAAAAATTCACTAAAGAAATCAAAATATTAAAGAAAAATCAAACAGAACTTCTGGAAATGAAGACTTTGTTCAGGGAATTACAAAACACAGTGGAAAGTCTCAAGAATAGGCTGGATCAAGCAGAAGAAAGAATCTCAGGGACTGAAGATAACATCTTTCCATTAAATAAGTCTGTAGCAGGTAGAGCAGAGAAATAAGAGAAAAGAGGAAAGCATACAAGAAATGTGGCATTATGTGAAGAAGCCTAAGACTCCACAACACACAGTCATCAGGCTGGCCAAAATAAACACAAAAAGAGGGCATCCTACAAGCTGTAAGGCAAAAGCAACAGGTAACCTAGAAAGGAAAACCCATCAGACTAACTGCAGACTTCTCAACTGAGACCTTAGAAGGGCCTGGGGCCCCATTCTCAGTCTTTTCATACAGAATAATGACCAGCCTAGAATTTTGTATCCTGCAAAACTAAGTTTCTTCTATGAAGGAGAAATAAAGACATTCTCAGATAAGCAAAGACTGAGGAAACTTATCAGGAAAAGACCTGCCCTCCAGGAAGTACTCAGAACAGCGCTACACACAGATCAGCACATTTATTCAATACATGGTACTGGGTAAATTGGATAGCTACATGTAGAGGACTGAAACAGAATCAGCACCTCACACTTCTCACAAAGTTCAACTCATGGTGGGTAACAGACTTAAACCTAAGGCGTGAAACTGTAAGAATTCTAGAAGAAAATGTTGGAAAAACTCTTACAGACATTGGCCGAGGCAAAGAATTTATGAAGACCCCAAAGGCAATCACAGCAACAACAAAAATAAATAAATGGGACCTAATCAAATTAAAAACCTTCTGCATAGCCAAGGAAACTATCATGAGAGCAAACAGACAACCTACAGAATGAGAGAAAATATTTGTATGTTTTCCAATAAAGGGCTGGTAACTAGAATCCACATAGAACACAGGAAAATCTGAAGAAAAAAATCAAACCACCTCATTAAAAAGTGGGCAAAAGACATGAACAGCAACTTTTCAAAAGAAGACAGACTAATGGCCAAGAAACATGAAAAAGTGCTCAATATCTCTAATCATCAGGGAAATGCAAATTAAAACCACAATGAGGTATCGCGTAACTCCAGCGAGAATGGCTTTTACCAAAAAGTCTCAAAACAATAAATGTTGGCATGGATGCAGAGAGATAGGAACACTCATACACTACTGATGGGACTCCAAACTAGTACAACCTCTGTGGAACATAATAATATGGAGATACCTCAGAGAGCTAAAAGTAGAACTACCATTTGATCCAGAAATCCCATTACTGGGCATCTATCCAAAGGAAAAAAAGACATTCTATAATAAAGACATCAGCACTGGAATGTTTATAGCAGCACAATTCACAATTGCAAAGATATGGAAACAACCCAAGTTCCCATCAATACATAAGTGGATTAATAAAATGTGGTCTATATATACGATGGAGTTCTACTCAGCCACAAAAAACAATGGTGATATAGCACCTCTTGTACTATGCTGCATAGAGCCCATTCAACGAAGTGAAGTATCCACAAGAATGGAAAAACAAGCACCAAATGTACTCACCATCAAATTGTTACTAATTGATCAACACTTATGTGCACATATGGTAGTAACATTCATTGTGTGTCAGGCAGGTGGGAGGGGGAGGAGGGGATGGGTATATTCACACCTAATGGGTGCGGTGCACACACCGTCTGGGGGATGGACATGCTTGAGGCTCTGACTCGGGTGCAGCAAAGGCCATATACGTAACCTAAATATTTGTACACCCACAATATGCTGAAATTTTAAAAAGTGGAATAAAGAGACATCATGGATAATCGCTTTATGATTTTTAAGTACTGACAGTCCATGTAGACCTTAGGAATCTGTTAAGAAAAACTAAGCCTTCTATACCAATGTTTGCTGTAAATGACAAGCCAACAGCCTCAGCAATTCCACTGATTTCCTGGAAAGCCTAGAAAAATCTGCTTTCTACACTACTGCTCTTATTGTTCCCTTGAAGGAAGCAAAAGAAGATTTGAAACTATAGTTATCCAATTAAAATATTTGTTTTCACGGTCTCTTTTTCATGGCTAAGCCTGAGCATGGCCACTCAAGTCTCTGACAGAGGCTAGATGGGAGAAAACAGATGTGGGGCCTGGCAGAGCCCCCAGGAGCTTCCTAACCCCGTGCCGTGCATGGAGGTAGGCCTTCCTGAAGCTGTGGGGCCCAGAAGTGAAATATTCACTGTAAATGAGCAGCATTGTGACTTTAAGGTGTTCTGGGACCACTGACTCTCTGTGACACCCTCCTCAAACATCAACACTGTCCCCACACTCAGTATTCCACACCACAGAGGAGAATGCGGGGGAAAGCTCGTACCTCAATACTTTCCTTTTAGGGGATGGGTAAAACTCATATAACCCCCATCTCACATTCAGTAAGACCAGGGAATGTAGAGGAAAATTCAAGCCTACTGTGTTAGGAAAAATTAGCAAACTCATAGAGGAAAATATTTAATTTATGAAAATGTGATTAGAAGATACTTTGGAAATCATGTGTTAATAATGGTTAAGAAATATATTGTTTAAGAAATTTTTTATTATAAATAAATTAGAAATGATTCTTCCACAATATATTTTTTACTTAGGCCCTCCTTCATGTCTAGATTATTGAAATAGCCCTAGTATATCTGTGGTTCTAGTCTTAGAACCATCCACCTTTACTTATGTATCAACCAAATAGCTGTTTCCCTCTATCCTGAACCAGCACAGGTCAACCTTGCTGTCATTCTAAACAAGGTTCCTCCACCTAAAAAGTCCTCCTTTCCCATCTTCATCTATCATCTACCCCTATCTATTATCATTCTTTCTCACACACACCTATTTATTTAATCTATTTAACCTATCTATTCTATCATATATTTAATCTTCAACATGCACGTGACATAATTTCCATCCCCTCCATAAAGCATTCTCTGTCATTCTGGCCCACGGTGTTCCTTTCTGGTTCGGAACTCACATAGCACCAAGTGCTTTGCAATTCACTTACAATAAGTACTCATCAGCATATTTTCTCCACCCCAACTGGATTAAAAACTAAGTTATTAAGGTGTACCTTATGTATTTAAAAGTATATTTTTAAAAAGTAAACATACCACATTCCACAAAACACTACCAAGCACCTTGATCAGCACCTCTCAATTTTCCCTGTGCCCCCAGAAACTGCCTCCCTTAGTGGTAACCATCAGCCTGAGATCTAGCAGCAGGGCTTGGCTGTGCCTGAGTTTGAACTGCATATAACTGGGGTCATAAATTATGCACTCTTTTCTATCTGGCTTCATTAACTCAAAATTATGTTAATAAAATTCATCCTTTCTTTTGTGCAGCTCATTCCTTTTGATTGCCATATTGTGTGTGTGTACATGTGAGTGTGTGTGTGTTCCATTTCTCAAGGTTCCACAATTATTTTTCCATCCTACAGTTGATGGACATTTGGTTTATTTCCATTGTGGGGATATTGTGAATAATGTTTCCAGGAACATTCTTAAATCTATCTTGGTAAGCCCTTGCACAGATATTTCTGTTGGGCGTACACCTAGATAGGGAATTGCTGGATCATTTGGTGTGTTGGTACATTCAGACTCAGGTTTCCAATGTGGCTGTGTTGATATAGTCTCTCATCAGTCTTGGGCACAAGTCCCCATTGTCTTCTGTCCCATGTCCTTGATCAGGGGATTTTTATTTTTTTATTTGAGCCATGCTGGTGGGTGTGCAGCAGCATTTATTTGTGGTTCTAATGAGTACATCCACAATGACTGATGAAAGACTGTACACTTTCGTATGTTTATTGGCCATTTGGGCACCATGTTTTTTTAAGTCCCTCTTCAGTCATTGGCCAGTTGGGCCATTTGGGTATCTGTCTTTTAATTGTGTCTTATTGTTTCATGGAAGAATTTTCAACATATATTATAAAATAAATTGTTTTATATTTTGTACTTGTTAGTTATATGTACATAGAAAATGCCTTCTCTGCAAGCTTCCCACTTTTTTAATGGTGTCCTTTAGATGACAACAAATTCCTAATTTTCAATCTTTTTGTCAAAAGTTTAGTGCTTTTCATGTTCTCTGTTAAATTATCTTTTCATAGAGCCCAAATAATAAAAAAAATTTCTATGTTATTTTTGGGAAATTTATTCATTTTTATTTATTCATTTTTACCCTTTTACATTTAGGCCAACATTCCATCTGGAATTGGCCTTTTGCATGGTGTAAAATGGTGCTCTGGGTCTACAATTTTCTACATGGATATCAAATTTATGCAGCTCAGCTGTTGAAAATACCATTTACCCCCAATGTGGATTATCCTTTTCATAAATTAAGGGTCCATATACGTGTGAGTTTGGTTCTGGACACTATTCTGCTTTACAGGTTTCTGTCTATCCTGCACAAATACTCAGGTCTACATACTGTAGTGTTATAAGAATAGGGGAAAATTTATATTTTACGATATTTGGTTTCTGAGAATCATGGAATATTCCTCCCAGTTTCTAGGCCCTTCCTCTATCACTGCACTCTGTGGTTAACCCTCATTTTCTCCTGGTCATTTCCATCATCCTGGTGTCCAGAGCAAAAGGCAGCCTTCTCAAATTCAGAGATGGAGGGATTGGGTGAGGCTGGCATTAGAGGAGGATAAGAGGTTGAAACAGATATCTTGGAAGACAAAGCTGCCTCAGGGCCCAGAAAAGGACTTGAGAGCCCCGAGGACACAGGTGACTTTGGAGACTACATATTCATTGACAGAAACTACCAAAACTCACTCAAGAAGAAACAGATAAGCTCAACAGCTTTGGATCTATTAAATAAATTAAATATGTATTATAGTTAAAATCTTTCCACAAATAAAACTCTAGGCCCCGGTGGTTTCACTGCTGAATGCTACCAAACATTTAAAGAAGAAACACCCACAGCTAAATATGACACTTGATGGTGAAAGATTGAAAACTACCCTGGTAAGATCAGGACCAGGCAAGACTACCCATCACCAGTAATTCCATTAAACACTGTACTGGAGGTTATAGCCAGAGCAGTACACTGTGTAAGAAGACTAACAGAAGGCAGGTAGATTGGAAAAGAAGTGAAATTGTCTTAGTTTTTTGACAATAGGCTTATCTATGTAGACAATCCCATGGAATCAATAAAATACCACTTAGAACTAATAAGAAAGTTTAGCAAAATCGCAGGACATGAGATCAATATACAAAAATCAATTGTGTTTTTATATGCTGGCAACAACTGGAAATTAAAATGCAAAAAATAACACATCATCATAAAAAATAGGAAATAGGGGTAAATCTGACAAAAGATGTGAAAGACCTGTACATTGAAAATTGCAACACTTTAATACAAGTAGTTAAATTAGATCTAATTAGATGGAGAGATTTACCATTATCGTTAAGATTGTCAGTTCTCCCCAGATTTATATATTCAGTGCAGTACCCATCAAAATTCCAACAGGCTCTGTTTTGATAAAAATTGGCAATCTGACTTTAAAATTCACGTGAAAATTCAAAGCATTATACTTAAGATAGCCAAATGATTTCGAGACAAAAGAACAAATTTGGAGTACTTTAACTACCTGATTTCAGGACTTATGTAAAGCTACAGTAATCAAGATAGCATGGCATTGGCCTAAAGACAAATGAAACAATGTATTAGCTTGGCTTAGTGATTGATGTCCACCATGTGGTATAAAGGGAAAAGATAAATTACTAAATAACGTAGAATTTGAGCATATTATATTAAAAAAAAAACCCAAAAGTGGAAAATGCATTTTTAAAAAGGCATGCAGCCATTAACACTGACTTACTAAAATGCCACTCTTTCCTAATCCTCCTCTACACCCGCAGCTCCAGTTAATCCTGTTCACTACCTTTGGCACTAGAATAGAATGGCACAAGGAGGGCTCTACCACCTGCGCTTGCCACTGCTGACCTGCCCTGGCTAGAAGGGCCACCCCAGGGGCCATCACTTGTCCCTGCTACATTGGCAGCCTGACTTGTGCTGGTGGTGTCTTCATGTGTGCTGACCAGGCTTCCTGGAGGAGGGACCATTTGGGTCCAGGCTCCAGAGGAACAGGAAAGAAAGGTAGAGAACTCTCTGCACACACCGTGCTCCCGGGTCCTGGCTTCTCCCTGACGTTGCCCATTCTGCAGCCCCCCAGGTGGCCACGAGGACACCCTTGAATGAGGTGGAGGGTGGCGAGGTCACCTTCTCCATGGACCTCACAGTGGCCTCAGCAGGCGAGTGGTTCTTGGACTTGCAGGACCTGAAGGCTAGTAATGTGTACATGATCCACTGCGACTGCACCTGGCATGTACTCCCATCTGGAAGGTGCCAGCCAGCCTGCACGGGTGCAGGTCAAGTGTGTGGCTGATGTCATCGAGGGCAGCATCCTGATGGAGGTCCGAGGTAGGCAAGATGGGGGTGGAGGTGGGGGGACCTGGCCTGGGACCCTGAGCCCTTTTTCCTCCAGGGCAGAGGCAGGACGGGAGTCACCAGGATGGAATGGTAGGGGGTTGGGGTGTTCAGGGAGCTTGCTCCAGGCTGCCTGGTGGCACTAGTCACAGGTGTGTGCGGACGAGAGGGAGGGTCTGCAGGGGTTTGATGGCTAGGGCTTCATCTCTCTCTTTTTCTCTTCCCACCTGTGTCTCCATCTCTTTCCTCATCCCCTTCATCGCCCGTTCGTCACCACCCCCAGTCTGCCCATGACTGGCCCCCAGAGGCTCTAGGGCTGCCAGCCAACAAGTTGCCAGCTGTGGCTGCCCAGGAAGTACAGGTCTGACTGAGTGAGGGGCACAGCTGCTGGCCGAGGTGTCGGCCTAGGCAGTGGCTGTGGCCTGGCTGAAGGACGCCTGTGTGCTGCCCACAGGCTCCAAGTACAAGGTGCAGGCTTCAGCGGGGCAGCGGAAGCTGCTTGTGCCAGACATGGTGCGTGATGTCACTGGTCTCGAGTATGTCAGCTGCAGGGGCCACATGGCCTAATAGCTGTCGGTGCAAGGTGAAGGCTGTGGGTGGGCAGGCAGGGCCCAGGTCCACATCCTCTGTCCCTGTGCTCTGGGCAGTGGGGTGGCTGTTCTCTGACCTCATGACGTGGCCTCAGCTCAGTAGGAGGAAGGACTTCCTGATGGTGGGTGGTCTTTCGGATGGGCAGTGAGTCCCTGTTGTTGGGAGACAGCAGGTGGAGACTGGTCAGGGTCTGTCTGGTCTGGGTGATGACTGGTGTGCCCAGGCACCTCCCCTCCTGGCTGCCGTGGCTGAGTGCAGTGGCGGACCCACCAGGCGCTCCCACAGGTCTCATGCCTTTTCTGCACAAGGACATGGTGGGCGTCTGTGTGGACAGGCCCAGTTGAAGTGAGAGGCCTTGGAGGCCCCCATCTGAGTGCACTGGTACAAGGATGGCACTGAGCTGGGTTGCTTCTGTGAGTGCTTCTCGCAGGAGGACTTGGGGACAGGGCACCAGTTGGTGGCAGCCACAGCCACCAGGCAGAATGAAGGCACCTATCCAGCTGCACGGGCGAGTACTCTATGGACTTCTGGCTCCGGGTCTCTGGTGAGTGTGCGTGTGTGTTTGTGTTTGTGTGTGTGTGTCTAAGCGTGTCTGGGCTCTGGAAGGGTGGGGAGCAGGTCCAGCTGCCTTCAGCGCAATGATACTGACCTTCATAGCACTTTTCTCCAGAGAATGATTGGGAGACAGTTGCATTTCTGTTTGGGAAAAGAAATGACAAAGAAAGTTAATATTTATGTTGGTGAAGATTCCAAATGTGGAAAATAAAATAACAAGAAGGAAATTGAGGAATGATAAGAATAAATTTGGTTTTATTCAGGCTTTAGGAGAATCTTTTCCATGTGCCCCAGACCCTAGGTTGCCTATTTGTGTCTCACCTTTGTAGCTGGGGTTTATTCACAGGCCTAAAGATTCTTTGGTTTATTGTGTGTTTGTTGGTTGGGCTTGGAGCTGGGCCCAGCTCACATATCTGAAGACAGAAAGGCCCCCAAGTCCAGGCACACACCCCAAAACTTTATATTGCTGCCTTCCAGAGGCAAGTGCACGGGCATTTTACATATAAAAATTTACAAATACCCATCATTACAGTTCTTAATAACATTCACGATCAAACATTTGATTGGTATGCAAAGCAGAAAACACTGTGTTGTCTAGGTTGTTGTAGTAAACTGAGGAAAGGTTTAAGAATCTGAACTGTGTCTTCTTCTTGACCTTAACGACAGCCCTGTGGCTACAGAGAGCATACATTGTGAAAGGGAGAGAGTTTGGGGGGTGAGAGAGGAAGTGTGCCCTGACTGTCCGGGACAGTCAGGCTACCAGACCATCTTTGCTATTTTTCTGAGGCATGTTGTGCCACCCTCCTCGGGCACATCAGGGTCCTTGCTTGGGAGAGGTCGGGCATCATGCCCGCTTTGCTCAACCACAGCTGAGTGCCCAGACCATGGAGGATCCCCATTTGTAGGAACTTGGTTGCCTGGCATCCGGAGCCTGTTAACAAAGAAGAAGGACTTGGAAACCTCCCATGGCAGGGCCTCTGCCTGTGCCTCCCTCCCTGTCTCCCCAGAGCCCACGGCAGTGTTTGCTGAGGATCAGCCGGCCTGCAGGGAGGTGCAGGCTGAGGCGGGGGCCAGCACCACACTGAGGTGGGAGGTGGCCCAGGCCCAGACAAAGGTGACGTGGTACAAAGATGAGAAGAAGCTAAGCTCCAGCCTGGAGGCCTCAGGCTTCACAGGGTGGCTGGTGGTGCCGATACTTGCTGTTTTGGTTACTATAGCCTTGTAGGATAGCTTGAAATCTGGTAAATTGATGCCTCCCAACTTGTTCTTTTTGCTTAAGGTTGCTTTTGCTATACGGGGTCTTTTCTGCTTCCATACAAAGTGTAGAATTATGTTTTCTAGATCTGCAAAAATGACGTTGGTATTTTAATAGGGATTGCTTTGAATCTGTAGACTACTTTGGGTAGTATAGACATTTTAACAACGTTGATTCTGCTGGTTCATGAGCATGGTGTGGTTTTCCACCTGTTTACGTGCTCTGCCATTTCCTTCCTCAATGTTTCATAGTTCTCCCTGTAGAGATCTTTCGCCTGCCTTAGTTAAATATATTCCTTGGTATTTTGTAATCTGTGTTGCTATTGTGAAGGGTGTTGAGTCTTTGATTTGGTTCTCAGTTTTTGTTGGTGTATATGAATGCTAATAATTTGTGTACATTGATTTTGTAACCTGAAACTTTGCTGAATTTGTTTATCAATTCTAGTAGTCTCATGGCAGAATCTTTGGGGGTTTCTAGATGTAAGATCATATCATCAGCAAAAAGCGATAGTTTGACCTCTCCTGCCCCTGTTTGGATGCCCTTGATTTCCTTCTCTTGTCTGATTGCTCTGGCCAGGACTTCAGGCACTATGTTGAATAGAAGCGGTGATAGAGGGCAACCTTGTCTGGTTCCGGTTCTGAGTGGGAACGCTTTCAGTTTGTCCCCGTTCAGTATGATGTTGGCTGTGGGTTTGTCATATATGTCCCCTGTCATTTTGAGTTAAGTCATGTCTATGCCAATTTTATTAAGCGTTCTTATCATAAAAGGGTGATGAACTTAGTCAAATGTTTTTTATGCGTCTTTGAGAGGATCATATGATCTTGATTTTACTTCTATTTATGTGCTGAATTACATTTATAGATTTGAGTAGGTTGAACCATTCCTACATCTCTGGGATGAAGCCCACTTGGCCGTGATGGATTATTTTTTTGATAGTCACCTGAATTCAGTTTGCTAGGATTTTATTGAGAATTTTTGCATCTATATTCATAAGGGCTATTGGTCTGTAGTTTTCTTTTTTTGTTGAGTCCTTTCCTGGTTTTGGTATCAGGGTGATGATTGCTTCATAAAATATGTTTAGGAGGATTCCTTCCTTCTCATTGTTGCAGAATAATTTGTACAGCATAGGCACCAGTTCTTTCTTGTAGGTCTGGTAAAATTCTGTTGTGAAACCATCTAGCCCGGGACTGTTTCTTTTAGGAGGCTTTTTACTGCTACTTCAATTCTGGGACTTGATACTGGTCTGTTCAGGAATTCTGTTTCTTTCTGATTCAGCCTAGGGAGGCTGTGTATTTCTAAGAATTTGTACATTTCCTCCACGTTTTCCAGATTATATGGGTAGACATTTTTATAGCTTCCATAGATGATACTAAGTATTTTCATGTTATCTGTTGTAATTTCTCCTTTTTCATTTGTGATCGAGCTTATTAGAGTCCTTTCTTTTTTCATTCTGGTTAATCTAGTAAGAACCGTATCAGTTTTGTTTCTTTTTTTAAAGAACCAAGGACGCTTGGCCACCACAACAGCAAGGGCTGATTAGCCCCTCAGTATTAAACAGCCTTAACCCCAAGCTAAAGGGCTGAAATTGGCCCTTTGTCATGGAAGGACTACAATAGGCCCTGTGGCCACCCAAACTAAAGGGCTGAAATTGGCCCCTTGGGAATTAAAAGGTTGGAATAGGCCCTTGGCCACTCCAAGCTAAAGGGCTGAAATTGGTCCCTTGGGCATGGAAGGACCTGTGCAGGGCAGTCACCTCCCCACAGAGAGAAAAGACAACTGCATAACCATTTCAATAGTAATGATCAGAAGCTGTGCAGGGCTAACATTTTTTAACCATGGGGATGTTTTTAACACGTCTCACAAATTGCTGGATACTCCCACCTCCAGGGTTTTATTTCTCTCCCCTTGAGTGTGGGCAGGACTTAGTGACTGGCTTCTAACAAATATATTGAAAAGGAAACATAGTCACTTGACAGTGGAGAAACGTGGCAGACGCCACCTGGACCAGGAGATGGAGGCCAACATCCTGGGAAGGAGTCATGTCCATGTCACCTGTGCCCTAATGTGGGGTGATGAGAGGGCCCCTCCGCCTCTTTGCTGTTCTCTCAAAGTCCGTAACCACGGTCCAATCAGAGAACACGCCAGGCTGACTCAGATGGAGGGAAATCCTACAAAATAGCTGGCCAGTACTCTTCCAAAGCATCAAGGTTATAAGAGACAAGGAAAGATATCAGATTGAGGAGCTGTCGTGCAGTGGAGGACCAACACGTCATGACAACTTAATGCAATGTGGGATCCTGATTGGATCCTGGAACAGAAAAAGGGAGTGAGTGGACAGTGGGGAACTCAAACAAAGTCTGCAGCTTAGCTAAAAGCATTTCACCAACGATGACTTCTCAAGTGTGACAGATGGACCGTGGCTGAGTGAAGTGTGTAAGGAAGCTCTGTCCTTGCAACTCTCTGGTAAACCCAAAATTGTTTCAAAACCTAAAATGAGAACCACAGCCATAAACTCAAACTCTCAAAGCTTTGATTTGATTTGATTTGATTCGTCCTGCGTAGCTGGTCCTGGTGCCAGCCCAGAACTACCTCGCCTCGATCTTCCTCTCCAGACCCCTCCCTGACCCACCGTGGGTTTCTCAGCCTCTATCTGGGGCTCCGTGGGTGCTAAACTTCCTCTCGTGCAGCTCCCGACACCCTCTCTGCCCTTCACTGCTGACTCCACGTGGGGAAAGGAGCACATCCCTGGGAGTCTTCCTCGCACGCAGTGGCTGCCCTGCCCAGCCACGGGGCTCTACTCTGGACACGCCGCTGCTCCCTCCGCCCCTCACAGAGAGGTTTGCCCATCGTCTCTCTGCTCTGGGGCCGCCTCCTGCAGGCTCCCGGGTTCTTTTTCCTTCCTGTCATCTCTGAGCATCGTGTTCACTGATACATTCATTTCTTGTTTCTGCCTCCCACCCAAACCCCCAGCTCCATGGAAACATGGGTGACACCCACCCCCCTTCACCCTCCCACCTCCTGGCAGGACTTGGAGGAACATCTGGCCCATCAGCGACACTCACAAATGTGTTGAGTGGACGAATGGCCACACAGAGGACTGGGAAGGAGGCTGACACATCCCCTCATTCTGCTCTCACCGGAAAGTGGGTCCTTCCTAGGAGGAGCCTTTCCGGCTTTGCTTCAGGATCCCTTTGATGGTGTGGGTCAGGGACTGAGCGAGAAAACGGGGGTGAAGCACAGGGGAGTGTGCAGGGTGTGTGTGCTGTGTATGTGCATGTGTGTGTGTGGTATGTGCAGGGTGTGTGTGCATATGTGTGTGGTGTGTGTGCATGTATGTGTGATGTTTGTGTGCTGTTGTGGCATGTGTATTGCGTATGTGCACATGTGTGCATGTGTGTATGTTATGTGCAGTGTGTGTTTGTGTATGTGTATGTGCATGTGTATATGGTATGTATAGGGTGTGTGTGCATATGTGTGTGGGGTGTGTGTGAGATGCACGTATGCTGTTGTGTGTGTGCTGTGTATGTGCATGTGAGTATGGTATGTGTGGTGTGTGTATGTGTGTGATGTCTGTGTGCTATTGTGTATACTGTGTATGCACACATGTATGTGTGCAGTGTGTGTTTGCATGTGTGTGTGATGTGTATGTGCATGTGTGTGTATGGTATGTGTGCTGTGTGTGCATGTGTGTGTGCTTTTGTGTATGTAGTGTGTATGCACACATGTACATGGTATGTGTTTGCATGTGTGTGATGTGCATGCTGTTTGTTTGCATGTGTGTATGGTATGTGTGGTGTGTGTGCACATGTGTGTACATGTGTGAGATGTGCTGTTGTGGCATGTGTACTGTGTATGCACATATGTATGTGTGGTGTGTGTTTGCATATGTCTACGTGTGATGTATATGCTGTTGTGGTCTGGGGGCTGTGTATGTGTGTGTGTGTGTGTGTGTGTGTGCGTGCGCGTACACACGAGTCTTTGACCTGGACTCAGTCAAAGAAGAGTTAATGAGAAATCCAAGGAGGCCAGGGCCTCCCCTAGAGACCTCTAAGGAGAGGGACGGGCAGGCTGGGTGAGTGAGCAGACAGACACCAACACTAGTGAGGCAGGCATCTCTGTGCCCCACTTCCAGCTGCACTTGACATTACTTAGCCATGATGAAGCACTCAGGCATCTGCATTCACATGTTTATAGCAGCACAATTCACAATTGCAAAGATGTGAAAACAACCCAAGTTCCCAGCAATACATGAGTGGATTAATAAAATGTGATATATGTATACCATGGAGTTCTACTCAGCCACAAAAAACAATGGTGATCTAGCACCTCTTGTATTATCCTGGATAGAATTGGAACCCATTCTACTAAGTGAAGTATCCCAAGAATGGAAAAATAAGCACCACATGTACTCACCATCAAATTGGTTTCACTGATCATCACCTAAGAGCACATTTAGGAATAACATTAATCGGGTGTCGGGCAGATGTTGCGGGGGAGGGGATGGGTGTATACATACATAATGAGTGCGATGCCCACTGTCTAGGGGATGGACATGCTTGAAGATCTGATGGGGGCGGTGGGAGGGAGGCAAGGGCAATATATGTAACCTAAACATTTGTACCCCTATAATATGCTGAAATAAAAAAACAAAAAAAACCAAACAACAGCATCCCCACCAAAAAAAAAAAAAAAAATTCAGTCTCCAACTGTTTGTTGCCACTTTATATAAATAAAATTGTTTTTGGCATGCATATTGATCTGCAACTTTGCTAAAATTATTTATTAGTTCTATAAGCCTGATTATTGATTGATCAGATTTTCATCATGGATGTAGATAATCCTACCATCTACAAAAATAGCTTTTTTTATTTCCTTTTTTTACCTTTTTCTTGACTCATTTATACTGGACAGGAGCACACTTTCATGTATTTTTGACAAAGTGTTATTTAACAGTTTCCAAATATTTACACATTTTTCAGGCCACATTCTGTTTTTTTGTTTCAAATTTAATTCCATTGTGGCTGAGAATATGATTTATATGACTTTAATCCTTTAAAACTTATCAAGACTAGTTTTATGGTACAGAATATGGTCTCTCTCGGTCAATTTTCAGCATGCAATTAAAAAGAATGTGTATTCTGCTCTTGTTGATTAGTCTTTTGTAAATGTTAATTAGGTCAATTTCATTTATAGTGCTGTTAAACTCTTCTAGATCCTTATTGATTTTTTTGTCTACTTATTTTATATAAACTGATTGTTTATATTCTAGCTTCTTTACCTTATAAATTATTGGGAAAGAAATACTGAAAATTTCTGACTTTTGTGTGTTCGTTTATTTGTCTTTGCAATTCCATCAGTTTTTTTTCCCCTCAGATATTTTGAAACTGTATTACTAGGTGCATAAATGTTTATGATTGTTATATCTCCTTGATGATTTGACACCTTTAAAATGATGTACTTTATTCCTGACAATATATTTTGATCTGAAATCTAGTTTGGTACTAATGCAACCACTCCAGCCTTGTTTTGATTCCTGTTAGCATGGTATATCACTTCTCATCAACTTACTTTTAATTTATTTGTGTTTTTATATTTCAAGGATGTTTCTTGTTGGCAGCAAAAATGCTGTGTTTTATCCAACCTATTGGTGCCACCTGTATTTTGTCACCTTCTGGCCAAATTGGAGTAATAGGGACTAGATTTACCTTCCTGTCTGAAACAACCAAAATATGGATAAAATATATGAAATAAATATGCAAGGATATTAAAACCAGCTAACCAAGACAATGATTTCTCCGTGAAGAGAAACAAGTCAGGTGGGTTCCACGATTGCCCCAGCTATTGCCACCACGCAGGAGAGGGGTTCCAGGCAGAGACCTCAGACTCTATTACTTGCGGAGAAGCATCTGTGTTTCTGAGAAGACCAAAGCTATGACACTTGCACTTTAGAGCACTGGCCAAGAGAGCCGACAAAACTAGAACTCTGCACATTTGCCAAGGGTTCTTGTTGATTTTTAAGCTGAATACTGCTCAGTGCACACATGTGAGGAAACTACCGGAGGCTTGGGAAAAACTACGCCAAAGGGTTAGAGATGATGGTGGCTGGTGCTCACACAGGGCCAAGAATAGCATCTGCTCTCACCAATCAGAGTGGAAAATGTCACTATTCAAAGGTCACTGAATCCAGTACACAAAGGGTCTTGCCTCCGTAGATGGGAATAAAATTAGTCCTAGATAGAGAACTGTTTTTGTCCTGCTTACCAAATTTTAAAATCAAGATGCAAAAGTATTAAACTATTTCCAAGTAATTTAACACGTTATAATTCAGTTGCTCAAACTAGTGGTATAGAGAAATTCTTAAAATCAGCCTAAGGAAAAAAGACATATGACATATAGTGCAACAAAGATAAAGATGACAGTGAATTTCTTATAGAAATCAGTAAATATGATGAGACAAAGAAACAACATCTTTAAAGCACTGAAAGAAAAACAATATATCACAACCTAGAATCCTGTACCTAGCAAAATACTTTCCAAAACAAGGGCAAAATAAAGACATGCAAAAGAAAGAACTCTTGCAAATATGTACTGTAAGAAATGCTAAAGGCAATCTTTAGGCAGAAGGAGATGATACCAGATGGCAATATGGGTCTACAAGATTCAGAACACAAGAAAGGGTAACTGCATGCAGCATAAATAAAAAAGACATTTACTCTTATTGGTACAATTAGTTTTTCTTTTCCCTTTTTTTACATTTTATTTTGAGAGATTACAGATTCACATGCTTATGAGAAATATTATAATACAAATAAATCCTGTGTATTCTTTAACCAGTTTCCTCCAAAGGTACTATCTTGCAAAACTATATAGTACTATAGAAAAAAGTGTTGGAGTTGATACAGACAAGATGCAGAATGTTTCTATCTCTACAAAAATCCTTCATGTTGTCATTTTATACCCACAGCCACTTCCCAGCTGTCCCACCTTATCCTCTGTTTAACTCTTAGTGACTACTAATCCATTCTCTATTTCTAAAATCTTCTCATTTCAAGAAAATTATAGATGGAAATATGCATTTTGCAACCTTTAGGGATTGGCCTTGTATGCTCAGCATTCTTTGCTGGAGATTCATCTCCATGGTTGTGTATGTCAGTAGTTGGTTCCCTTTCATCGCTGAGTGGTATTCCAAGGCGTGGGTGCCACACAGCTGTGTCTGCAGATATAACCATTCACCCACTGAAGGACATAGGGATTATTTTGATTGTTTCTAGTTTTTAGTTACTACAAATAAGAGTACAATACACAGGCGCACAGGTTTTGTATGAACAAAAGCCTTTATTTCTCCGGGAGTACCATTGCTTGGTCATATGTTTACTTTCATAAGACACTACAAAACTATTTCCTAAGGGAGTACCATTGACACTTCTACCACCAAGGTATGAGTAATCCAGTTGCTATGCATCCTTGCCAATATTTGGTGGTTGTCATATATATTAATGTGTGTGTGTGTATTTTTAAATAATTCCAAACAGTTTGTGGTGATACCTCATTGGGGTTTTAATTCACATTGCCCTAATAGCTAATGTTGAATGCCTTTTTAACTGCTTATTTGTCAAGTCTGCATATTTTTTTGTAAAACATCTCTTTTTTAAACCTCATTTTTCAAGTAGATTGAGTTATGTTGATTTTTTTAGATGTATGTATACTTTTATTTATTTTTATTTTTAGTGGTGGTAAAAACAACATAACATAAAATTTACTGTTTTAACCATTTTAAGCATTCAGTTCAGTATCGTTTATATTCACACTGTTGTGCAACAGATCTCTAGAACTCTTTCACCTTGCGAAACTGAAACTCTATACCCATTGAACAACTTCCCATTTTCCCCTCCACCCAGCCCCTGGCAAGCACCATTCTACTTTCTGCTTCTGTGAGTCTGACTACTGTACAGATATCCTGTAAGTGGGACCGTGAAGTGTTTGTCTTCTGTGATCGCTTATGTCACTTAGCATAGTGTCCTCGAGTGCGGTCCATGTCGTCACATGGGTCAGGATTCTCTTTCTTTTTAAGGCTGATTAATATCACACCGTTTGTAGATACCACTTTCTTTTTTATCCTTTTATCTGTTGATGGCTATTTGGGTTGGCTGCCACCTCTTGATTTCATGATTTGCAAATCTTTTCTCACATTTGATAGGTTGCTATTTCACTTTGCTTCCTTTGATGAGCAGAAGTTAAGCTTGATCCAACCCCACTTGCCTATTTTTGCTTTCATCGACTCTGCTTTTGGGGTCCAAGTTAAGAAATCGTTGCCAAAGCTAGTGTCTTCAAGCTTCCCCCCATTTTTTCATACAGGACTTCTGTAGCTTTAGGTCTTACTTTTAGGTCTGTGATCCATTTTGTGTTAATTTTTGTATATCATGTAAGGAAACCCTCCAGTGTCATTCTTTTGCTGTGGATATCCAGTTTTCCTGGCATTTTTTCTTGAAGAGACCGTCTATTCCCCATTGTGTGGTCTCGGCACCTTTATTGAAAATCATTTGACCATGCACTGGAGTGGTCATTTGTGATCTCTGCTGTTTCCTTGGTCTATATGTCTGCCTTTATGGCACTACCACATTGTTTTGATGACTGTATTTGTGATAAGTTTTGAAATCAGAACATGTAGGGCCTCTTTGTTCTTTTCAATATTGCTTTGGCTGGCTAAAGTCCCTTTAGATTCCTTGTAAATTTTGGCATTGTTTTTCCATTTCTACAAAAATTCCATTGGAATTTTGACCATTGTGGTCAGAAAAGATACTTTTTATATTTGTATTATTTTTAAATTTGTTGTTCCCACCTAATATGTGGTCAATCATGGAGAACATTTCCTGTGCACTTGGGAAGAACACGAGCTCTGCTGTTCTGGGGTGGAGCGTTCTGTACGTGACTGCCAGGTCCAATGGGTCTAGGGTGCTGTTCAAGTCCTCTATGTCATTATTGATCTTTTCCGGGTTCTGTCTATTCTTGAAAGTGCATGGGGGAAGTCTGTTACTGCTGTGCTGGTGTCTCCTTCTCCCGTCAGTCTGTACATGCTTGCTTCATATACTGGGCAGCTCTAACGTCAGGTGCACGTATATTAACAGTGCACTGTTACTACTGAGGGAAGCTGGGAGTTGGGAGTCTTCTCCTGAATGCGTCACGCTGTGCCAGGGCAGGGGAGGGACTGCGGGAATGCAATACATGTTCCGACCTGCTTCCATGAGCCCTTTCTTGGCTTTGTGCTTGCCTGGGGTGCTGCCACTTCTTAACTGGATTCTGCAATTCTCACAACGACAATTTGGTCCATATATTGTTGTTAAGTTGGTGTCTTTGTAGTGGAACAAGGGCCTGAGAGTTCCCATTCTACCAGAAGCACCATTAGTTTTTAAAAATACTATGAAAATCTTACTTTTTGATTTATATGTCAAGGTCTATTAGGATAAAAGTAAACAAAAACGTAAGAATCAGAACTGAAACAAATCACCATTGTTTATGATGTGACATCTTAAGTATGGTCAGCTCCAAGCTAGGACTCAGAGGGTGAAGCGGTGGGCTGACCTGCCCAGACCCCCCGTGCCTGAAGAGCAGAGCGGTGCTCTCAGGAGAGTGGCGCCGGCTGGCAGAAGGGCTGCCAGCTCAGCTCTGTTGCAAACCTCAGGTGCCTGGAGAAGACGATGCAGGAATGCACGTGGGGTTTGCTTCCGGAAGCACCAGTCTCCCCACCTGCCTCCCAGCACACCGCCTCATAATCTCAGAGAAGCTTTAAGGAAAACCGGGAAGAATTCTGCTCTAAACATGAGGCAAAAGCCATGGTGCTTTGGCTCTTTTCTCACAAGGCATAGCTCAAAGTGTAAAAAAAAGGCTTTCTTCTCAATGTAGGCACAGAACAAACTATTTTGAGGGTAAAAAGGCTTTGCCCTTTGATGTTACACTTCCTCCCCCTTCCTGCTGCCCACGTTCTGTGACACTTTTTGTGCCTTAATACACTGAAACTCTGAGAACTATTTGTTACTGGAGCATAATCTACTCTATGTTAATACACATACCTTGAGCAGAGTTCAGCAAGTCCCTTAATGACTGATCTGCATTCATGGGTTTAGTCATTAACTCAGAACACAATGTAATAGACACATGATTTGGGTTGATCAATATGCAGTATTTCTATAAATTAAAACCCTTTCTACATTTGCCCTTTAGGGAATCTCATAGTAGTTGATCTTTTAAAATATTGTTATGAGTTCATGGATTCTCACGGAGTTATTATCCTCTTTGTTCTGCTCAAATGGTTTGAACTGGGTGTGGAGCCCCGGGAAGCAGTGACTTTTTCCATTCCGGCATCACGCTGGGTATCTTCTAAGTCATTCTGACTTCTGCCTAGGGAAGGATGCGTTGTCCCAACGTGATTTTTTTCTGCCTATTGAAATGCCTGTAGCCCTTTCCAAAGAGCTATAGTTTCCTTTTAGTGGAGACAAATATCAGATTACTTTATTGGAGCACAGGTAAGTGCCCTTCTTCTCAGTCACGTTAGAGGCAAAGGTAGAAATGGCATTTTTTTAAGCAACATGAATTCACATTTCTGTTTCCATTTGAACCCCACATTTAAGTTTTATTTGTCTTGTCTTTACATGAACAATCTCCAATGTACTTACCCCATTTTCTGAGCCTTTGCTGCAGACAACATCCTCTAGCAAATTTTTCATAACACACTGTGTATTATCTGAAAAAGTTATGCATTTAAGTTATAGTAGTTTCTAAAGTTTCTATAACATCCTTGAAGGCCCACATCCTTGGTTCTTAGATGCTGTGGTTATACTCCTTTCTCTTTTATAGCCATTGTATGTTTCTTCACCAATACCACTAGATGCTTTACTATGTTCCCCTTAAAATTGTCCCCCAAATACTCTGAGTTCTTATTGATAAACAGCACAAAATCACCACCACTCATTTTTGGGGTTTTCTGTGGGAATAAGCACAATAATAACACTACAAAGTGTATTTCTAGAAATTCTAAAATCTTATCAGGAATTAAACACTTGGCATATTTTTATCTTTTAAAATGAGAAATCTTATCTTTGGATTAGTGAAAGGAGGATGTAGGAAGTGATTCCACAACTACCAGATTGTCTAGAGTAGGATTTCATTTCCTGATTTACAGTTGACCATGCTAGAATGACAGGTTCTCAGAGGGAGTACGGTATATCACAAACACTGGAAAGAACATCATGCTCTCATTCTGGGGCATTTACAGGGATATCTGGGAAAAGTTAAAAGGGAAATTTATTGCTCAAAGCTATCACCTCTTTTAAAAACATTTTCTCATTTAGCCTGTTAGTAACCATCAGTAGAAAACAGGAATGTAGACCAAACACATTAATTTTGGCTTTAGGTCTCTATGTACCAGTGTATAGTGTAATAAAGTGAAATCAGTAAAGTAAGGTAACTCAAAGAAGTAAATAAAATCTAAGGGAATCTCTCATATCTGATAAAATTGGATTTATATTGAATATTACGCTAGAAGTGTGGACAATAGGAAAATGCATTTCTATAGAAAGGGAGTGGAAATAGTACTATATATGTGGAATACAGATCCTTCTATTTAAACCCATTGTTGAGGGTAGACAGAAAGTTATTGGATCTAAGAACAAAAAACTGGTTCCTTGGCCAGAGGAAGTTATGAATGATGCTTTCTTTACAGATTATAAAACTGACTCAGAAACAGAGGTAAGCAATGGCTGAGGGGGGAACTTTAAAGAGGAATAAATGGTGGAATAGCTATTTGCCGGAACATTCTATCACACTGTTCATTCTCTATGTGGACATTATTATTATTTTTTTTGCATGGAGTAGTTGAAAAATGAGGAAAATTTCTCTCTGGTACTTTTCATGTTTAAGAATTTATATAGTACAAAGGCATATCTTTAGTCCAAAATGATTTTGCACTTTGGATCTTGTAATACATGCAAAAAAATCAGGGACATTTTGGACAGTCTTCTCATGTACTTTAAGAAAGCAGGTTTCAAATATTTCACAGAAACAGTGGGCGTGATCCATGGGTGGGGTGTCTGAGAAGTGCTGCCCAGGGTGGATCAGAGCCCTTTGGAACTTGAGGACTCCGAGTGTGCAAGGCGGCGCACACCCTAGCAACCGCTGTTGTCCTTACAGGAAGATGTACACACAAGACTGACACTCACGTCACACGCACGTAAAGGCGGCCACTGGATTCCACTCATCGTCACACTGTTAGGGTAGGTGAATTTGTCTAGTGTGGTGCATGTCCAGTATAATAATTACATGATATCAAAGTATTAAAAAGACTGTGAGTCATTTGCCATCAGACTTTATTGCATGTTTCTTATGTCTTCTCCCTGCCTGAGAATTTGTTAGTAGCAGAGTCAACATAAAATTTTTATAGAAAGTTTTTAACACCACAAGTCCCAAATGTAAATGCATTTAGGAACAGATGTTGACTGTTATGGAAATGGGCCTCACGCAGCAGGGGAACGGCATCCGTTCCTGGGCAAAGTCACGGCTGGTTCAAGTACGTGAATGAATCTATGGCTGGGAGAGACTCCTGTTCATCTTGTTCTCATTCTGCTTCCACATACAACTCAGTATCTGCTGTGCCTAGTATTCCTCCTTCATAAAGAGGATCCTGTGATGTCACGGACCGCTTTTTGGTCTTGTGTCCCTTAGAGATTTTCCCTATCTCACCACTCTACTGACATTCCCATAAAACCGCACGTGTTGCCTCTGCCTCCGTAGTTTTTAAGGGTTTGTGTTGCTGTGACTGCCTGTCACTTCTCACTGTTTTGATTCAAACATACTTGTCATTAAAAACTCATTTTTCCCTTGGAACAGTCAGAGTAAACTGTGCAAGTGAATCCACTAAAGAAACACTTGACATTTAAAGGGAAGGAATTTCCAGCACATCTCTTGTACCCGGCTGCAGAAACATGACAAACCTCATGCATGCATCAGTGTGCATGCACATTCACCCCCACACTCTCTCTTTCTCAAGAGGCCACCAAAATGCCTATGCCTCTTTCTTGTTTTCCTTTTATCTTTCTTTTCTGGCTGTGGTCTATTTACTCTCTATTTCTCTCATCTTTCAAAGTGATGTTCAGTCTTTTGAGGGAACATTTTTTTCTAATGGACTTACTTTGATTGATGTCCATGCCTTTCCTTTCTCTGTGGCCTGGAACTTCCATTAAGAAGCTGTTTCCAGCATAAAAGTAATTCCTACTGGCAGCAAACTTGAAAGGATTCTAGAATCCCCCACGGAGTTGGATGAAGTGGAAGTGAAAATTAAGGGTTCATTTTCCTCCACATAGAGACCTTGTTCTTCTATAAACATAAGGCAATCAACAGCCATCAGATGGCTTGGCAGACAACTTCCATATTTCTTAAAAGTTTCAGAGAGATGTTAGAGCCAATCCTGAAAAATATGTTAGGGAGCTTGTTGAAGTAGATTTTTTTTTTTTTTTGATTTGACTAATTTTATACAGTGCTTTTCAACACTTCTTACATTTAATCCACACTTTAGCAAAAGCTTCATCGACTCCCTGTTTTTGTAGAAAACTCTTTGTGAGTGTTCTTTACTTTTGAAAGGTGGTCCATATCACCTCCCTTAAGTAAGTGATGCAGCCCTAAGCAACGCGGTCTGAAGCAGGGCTCTGAGTGACAGACCCTGTCCTCCCCAATGTGCTTGTTCTCCACAGTAAATGTGCTTAAATCTAAAAGGAATGAAGATGGTTTGAGCAAGGGCTGCTGATACGTACAACACACATATCTCTTCTTAAACCACAGTACCTTGCTTTTTGGTGGTGTCTGTGGTCTCTCTCCCGGTGGTCTGCCGAGGGCATCACTCTGGGTGCGGTTCTGTAGAGGAGCACGCATCGGGCCAACATCTGGACAGCTCTGGCCATGGATTCACCTTCAGGCGTTGGGAGAGGTGAGGTGCTGCATTCACTTTTGCAGCTGGGAAAGTAGTTTTGAGTTATAAAAGCTTAAGTTCTTCTATGCTGTATGGTAAACTCCCTTACTGGGATTGGCTTCCCTGTCAAGTTGTCTTTTACTCTGTCACTGTGTTGGTAATAAACGGTCTAGTAAACCTACATCGATCCCAGATATGATCAGTGTGAAGATGTTGATCTGCTGCTTGCACTGAACTGGCTGTAGAGAAGGAAATCAGGCAACTCTCACATGTCAATGCTGAGAAAGTATCGTGGCTACCACATCACTGGGACGTGGAGTCACAGTTAAAGCACTCATGCACCCTAAAATTCCTCCCTGCCCCGAAGTCACTCCAGTGTGCTATGCCTTACCCTAGATCCAAATCCACATTGTCATAATCACATGCTTGTTACATGTCTAATTTTCTAACCAGCCCAAGGACTCAATTCAATCCTATGAAGACTCTCATATGGGCCCAACACAGTCCTTCATCCTGAAAAAGGCATTAACTTTGTACATTAGGTCTCTTTTTCAGTTATTCCAGATGTCTCTTCAGCTTAAAAGGTCCATGTTAAATGTCTATAAAGATTTAGGTATTGTTTGCTATTTTGTTTCTTCTGTTTTCACAATGACCTTCAGTGACATTGCTCCAGCAACACTTCTGTGTCCTTGGGAAGTTACACGGTCTTATCGTGTCCATTGGGTCTACTGTAGTGCAGTGCCCTACTGTGTTGGCATAGACTGGTCCCCACAGTCCACATGTTGTTCTTTGTTGTCAGGAAAGCAGGCCATGTCACTAAAAATCCTGACTATATTATATTATGTTTTTCTTTTCATTCAATTGACAATAAAATGGGTGCTATATATTAAGAGACTTGTCAGCCATTTGTCATTGCATGCATCCTCCTTCTCTTCTATGTTTCTTTAGTTTGAGGTATTTGCGAGATCCCAAGAAAATTTTACCCCTCATTACTGTACAAATCACGTTGGGAGGTTATTACCTACCCCTTTTGTGGACTTTGCTTGGGTGAATGAATTCATACCCTCTGACCTTCATAACCGTCAATTTTGACATTGCACAGCACAGGTGTGGGATATATTTCAGCTGTGTGAACAGTCCTGTGATGGCTGTGAGGTGGGCCCCAAACAGTGCCCTGGCACTGATCCATTTTCTGTTTGTTTCAACCCTTGGTCCTTTGGGTAGTTGTTTCTTTTATAGCCATTAAGCCTTTCAATTATTTCTTCTTCTGTAGTTGAATTAAAAACTGTATGAAAGTTTCATAAGATACCTAATTGTCTCATGCCTGCATTTCCTCAGCTATAAAGATGTTGCCTGATCTAATTTTTCAATGTTCTAGGTAATGACTAGGGTGTTTAGGGTGCCACAGGGTATGAAAATCTTAGTCTTAGGTTATAGTCCTCTTTTCTTCGTGATTTAATCTCAGGTCCCAAGTAGTCTCTCTGTTAGATTGCCCCCAGTATATCTTCCTGGTGGTCTCTTCTATTGCATAGCTCCTGGATGGTGGATACATATCACTCTGTTTCTATGGCATGTTTTGTTGTTATGAATACTTTTCTCCCTTGACCATGCAATTAATAAGTTTGCTCCAAATGTTCAATTTTTTGATGGACTTATCTTGTTAGCATTTCTACCCATTGGTTACTTTGTGATGTTATAACTCTAGTTAATTTATTTAATTTCTCATTTCATTTTGATTTTCCAGTTTCCTCCTTCTTGGGTGTTGAAACATGTCTCATTGACAGGTTACTTTGTTCTAATATTTGATGTTTTTCCTCTCCAGTTAGTTTTTCCCACATTGGTTTGTCCATTAGCCTACCATTTATTTTTCACTTTGAGGACAAAATTGTTAGACCATTGGATATTATGCATGAGAATAATGGGTGGCTTCTGGGTGGCTTTCCAGCCTGTGATGTCTCTTTGCCAGCTGTGTCACTTTTGGTGCAACTGATTTGCCTGCCCTCCTCAGTACGTCCTGGATGTCTGATGTCTATGTGCTCAGCTGAAGCCCTGGGTTTTCATAGTTACCAGGCTGGGAAATTTTTAGTTTTTCTTTGGTGGATACAGTCTCTTCCTTTCCCCTCTTTGCCTGTGTTTTGGGGGTTACTTGGTATGTGGCCTGTATCTGTGGTATTTATCCATATGTGGTCCTTGTTTCTGTCTCCCCTGGGTGGCCTGTCCATATGGCAAGTGTTCCCATTGTTCAAATGCAGGAAAGGCAGTGGCTGTCCTACGTGCTCACTCACTGTCCCAGCTGACAGCTTTCTCAGTATGTTCACTGGATCCCCAGCCATCGAGGGTCCAGGTTTTGAAGGGTCTAAAAGTAGGAATTTATCTTGGTTTATATTGCATGGAATATGATTACTTCTCAACTATACTTTTTTTTTTTTTTTTTTTTTTTTTTTTTTTTTTTGAGACAGAGTCTTGCTTTGTTGCCCAGGCTAGAGTGAGTGCCGTGGCGTCAGCCTAGCTCACAGCAACCTCAGACTTCTGGGCTTAAGTGATCCTACTGCCTCAGCCTCCCGAGTAGCTGGGACTACAAGCATGCACCACCATGCCCGGCTAATTTTTTTCTATATATATTTTAGTTGGCCAGATCATTTCTTTCTATTTTTAGTAGAGACAGGGTCTCGCTCTTGCTGGTCTCGAACTCCTGACCTCGAGCGATCCACCTGCCTCGGCCTCCCAGAGTGCTAGGATTACAGGTGTGAGCCACCGCGCCTGGCCTTCACCTATATTTTTAATTTACATTTTCTATATAATGTACATTCCTCTCGGGTTTTGGGTACTCTGACTAGTGCCCAAAGTACTGCTCAAGTCTCAAGTTCTCCAAACACTGTAGCTCTTTCCTGGAGAGGTACTGTCTTTATGTGAGTTCTTTTTTTTTTTTTTTTTTTTTTTTCATTTGTCAGAATGGGCAAAATTTTATTGTTATAAAACAACCGCAGTCTTCTAGTCACTTCAATAACAAATGCTTAAGTCTTGGCACCCTATATGTTCCCCAAGAATAGCTTGTGGGCTTGGTTCACAGGTAATATAGCATGCGTGGACTGGGTGGTTTCTTTGGTTCATACCAGAGAATAGATTTTTTTTTTTTTCATACCCCCATCCCCTCCCCCACCCCCCACCTCAGTCTGATGTCCAATTGGTGTCGTTCCCAGATTTGTATTTAGGTGATGATCAGGGAAACCAATTTTCTGGTGAGTACATGTGATGCTTGTTTTTCCATTCTTGGGATACTTCACTTAATATAATGGGTTCCAACTCTCTCCAGGAGAACCATACAGATGTCGTATCTTCATTATTTCTTATAGCTGAGTAATATTCCATGGTATACATATACCACAGCTTACTAATCCAATCATGTATTGATGGGCATTTGGGTTGTTTCCACATCTTTGCTATTGTGAATTGTGCTGCTATAAACATTCGGGTACATGTGTCTTTGTTACAGAATGACCTTTTTTCCTTTGGGTATATGCCCAGTAATGGGATTGCTGGGTCAAATGGCAGGTCTACTTGAATCTGTTTAAGATACCTCCATAATGCTTTCCACAGGGGTTGCACTAGTTTGCAGTCCCACCAGCAGTGTATGAGTGTTCCTGTCTCTCCACACCCACGCCAACATGTGTTGTTTTGGGTTTTTTTGATAAAGGCCATTCTCACTGGGGTTAAGTGATATCTCATTGTGGTTTTGATTTGCATTTCCCTGATGATTAGAGATGTTGAACACTTTTTCATATGTTTGTTAGCCATTTTTATATCTTCTTTTGAAAAATTTCTATTCATGTCCTTTGCCCACTTTTTGATAGGGTTGCTTGATTTTTTCTTGCTGATTTTCCTGAGTTCTAAATAGATTCTTGTTATCAGTCCTTTATCTGATGTGTAGTATGCAAAAATTTTTTCCCATTCTGTAGGTGGTCTGTTTATTCTCGTGACTGTTTCTTTGGCTGTGCAGAAGCTTTTTAATTTAATCATGTCCCATTCATTTATTTTTGTTGCTGCTGTGATTGCCTTGGGGGTCTTCTTCATAAATTCTTTGCCTAGGCCAATGTCTGTAAGAGTCTTTCCTACATTTTCTTCTAGAATTCTGATTGTATCATGCCTAAGGTTTAAGTCTGTTATCCACCGTGATTTGATTTTTGTGAGAGGTGAAAGCTGTGGGTCCTGTTTCAGTCTTCTACAAGTGGATAACCAATTCTCCCAGCACCATTTATTGAATAGGGATTCTTGTCCCCAGAGTATATTCTTTCCCGCTTTGTCAAAAATTAGTTGACTATATGAGGATGGTTCTATATTTGGATTTTCTGTTGTGTTCCACTGGTCTGTGTCCCTGCACTTGTGCCAATACCAGGCTGTTTTAAGAACCACGGCCTTGTAGTATTGTTTGAGGTCTGGCAAATTAATACCTCCCATTTTGTTTTTGTTGCTTAAAATTGCTTTTGCTATACGGGGTCTTCTTTGATTCCATACAAAGTGTATAATTATTTTCTCTATGTCTGTAAAGAATGATGTTGGTAATTTAATAGGGATTGCATTGAATCTGTAGATCACTTTGGGTAGTATAGACATTTTAACAATGTTGATTCTTCCGATCCACGAGCATGGTATATTTTTCCATCTATTTGCAAGTTCTGCTATTTCTTTTCTCAGTGTTTCATAGTTTTCCTTATAGAGGTCCTTTACCTCTTTAGTTAGATATATACCTAGATATTTTATTTTCTTTGTTGCTATTTTGAAGGGTATTGAGTCTTTAATTTGGTTTTCCGATTGACTGTTATTGGCATATATAAATGCCTCTGATTTGTGTATATTAATTTTATAGCCTGAGACTTTGCTATATTCGTTAATCAATTCCAGGAGTCACATGGTTGAATCCTGGGGGTTTTCCAGATATAACATCATATCATCAGCAAAAAGTGAGAGTTTGATCTCTTCCTTCCCTATTTGGACTCCCTTGATTCTGCTCTCTTGCCTGATAGCTCTCGCAAGGACTTCCAATACTATGTTGAAAAGTAATGGAGACAATGGGCAGCCCTGTCTGGTTCCAGTTCTAAGTGGGAGTGCTTTCAGTTTTTCCCCATTCAGTATGATGTTGGCTGTGGGTTTGTCATATATGGCTTGTATCATTTTTAGGTAGGTTCCATCAATGCCTATTTTGTTAAGCGTTTTTATCATAAAAGGATGTTGAATTTTGTCAAATGCTTTTTCTGCATCTAATGAGAGTATCATATGGTTTTTGTTTTTGCTTCTATTTATGTGGTGAATTACATTTATAGATTTACGTATGTTGAACCACCCCTGCATCTCGGGGATGAAGCCCACTTGGTCGTGGTGGATTACTTTTTTGATAAGTACTTGGATTCAATTTGCTAGTATTTTATTGAAAATTTTTGCATCTATATTCATGAGGGAAATTGGTCTGTAGTTCTCTATTTTTGTTGTGTCCTTTCCAGGTTTTGGTATCAATGTTATATTGGCTTGGTAGAACGTGTTGGGGAGAATTCCATCCTTCTCAATATTGGAGAATAGTTTATGTAGGATGGGCACCAGTTCTTCTTTGTATGTATGGTAAAATTCAGGTGTGAACCCATCTGGACCAGGGCTTTTCTTTTTGGGAAGGTTTTTTATTGCTGTTTCGATTTCAGTTCTTGATATTGGTCTGTTCAGGTACTCTATTTCTTCCTGGTTGAGCCTGGGAAGACTATGTGTTTCTAAAAATTTGTCCATTTCCTCCATGTTCTCCAGTTTGTGTGCATAAAGATTTTTGTAGAATTCATAGATGATATCTTGTATCTCTATAGCGTCGGTTGTGATTTCTCCTTTCATGTTCCTAATGGAGGTTATTAGAGATTTTAGTTTTGTGCTCTTGGTTAGTCTAGCCAGGGTTGTGTCTATTTTGTTTATCTTTTCAAAGAACCAACTTTTTGTTTTATTAATTTCCCTTATAGTTTCTTTGTTGTCCTTTTCATTTAGTTCTGATTTGATCTTGGTAATTTCTCGCCTTCTGCTGGGTTTGGGATCGTTCTGTTCTTCTTTCTCCAGCTCTTTGAGTCTATTCGTTAGGTTGTCTATTTGCATGTTTTCTGTCTTTTTGATATAGGCATTTATGGATATGAATTTTCCTCTCAGGACTGCTTTAGCTGCATCCCATAGATTTTGATAAGTTGTATCTCCATTGTCATTTAATTCAAAGAAATTTTTGATTTCCATCTTGATTTCTTCTTTTATAGAATAATTATTCAGGAGAAGGTTATTTAGTTTCCATGACTTTGAGTAAGAGTGAGGGTTTCTGTTTGTGATCATTGTTACTTTTATTCCGCTGTGATCTGAGAAGATGCATGGTATGATTTCTATTTTTTTGAATTTTTTAAGACATGATTTATGTCCTAGGACATGGTCAATCTTAGAGAATGTCCCGTGAGCTGATGAGAAGAATGTATATTCTGTGGACTTTGGGTAGACTGTCCTATAGATGTCAGCCATGCCCATTTGTTCTAGCATTCTATTTAGGTCCATTATGTCTTTGTTTATTTTCTGTTTAGAGGATCTGTCCTGTACTGTCAGTGGGGTGTTAAAGTCTCCAGCTATTACAGTATTGTTATCTATCATTTGGTTCAGATCTAGTAGGGTTTGCTTTATGAATCTAGGTGCACCTAGGTTGGGTGCATATATATTGAGTATAGTCATGGCTTCTTGATGAATTGTGCCTTTAATCAGTATGTAGTAGCCATCTTTGTCTTTTATTATTTTTGTTGGTTTGAAAGCTAAGTTATTGGAAATTAAGATTGCCACACCAGCTTTCTTTTGGTTACCATTTGCTTGAAATATCGATTTCCATCCTTTTATTTTCAGTCTAAATGCATCTTTGCAGGTTAGGTGAGTTTCTTGAAGACAGCAGATACTTGGATTGTATTTTTTTATCCATTGGGCCAGTCTATGTCTCTTGAGCGGGGAGTTCAAGCCACATTTATTGAGAAAACTGATAAGTGAGACAGTTTTTTGTTCAGCTTGTTGGGTAGAACTTCATTTTGATGTTTTCTCTCCTGGGCCATTGTGGTATCTGGAATTTGATCTTTAGCTCTTGAGTAGTTTTACATTCGTGGATCTTTCTTGTGCTGATCCGTGTATAATTCTCTTTTGAGTACTTCTTGGAGGGCTGGTCTTGTCTTGGTGAATTCCCTCAACCTTTGTTTATCTGAGAATGTCTTGATTTCTCCTTCGTATAGAAAACTTAGCTTAGCTGGGTACAAGATTCTAGGCTGGGCATTATTCTGTTTCAGAAGCGTGAAAATGGGGCCCCAACCTCTTCTTGCTTGTAAGGTTTCAGCTGAGAAATCTGGCGTAATTCTGATGGGTTTTCCTTTGTAAGTTACTTGTTTCTTTCTCCTTACAGCTCAGAGAAGGGACTCTTTAGTGGATATTTTAGTCAGCCTGATGACTACGTGGCGTGGTGTTTTCCTATTTGCTATGAATCTCCCAGGGGTCCTTTGAGCTTCTTGAATCTGTATGTCTAGAGTATTGGCAAGGCCTGGAAAATTTTCCTCGATTATGTCTTCAAATAGCTTGTCCAACCCTTGCTTATTATCTTCTTCACCCTCAGGAATGCCAATAACTCTCAAGTTAGGTTTCTTCACATAATCCCACATTTCTTGAAGACTCAGATCATTTCTCTTACTTTTTCGATCTATCTCTGTGACTGACTTATTTAGTTGGAAGGAGTTATCTTCAATTTCTGAGATTCTTTCCTCTGTTTGATCTACCCTGCTCTTGAGACTTTCCACAGTGTTTTGTAGCTCTCTGAGTGAATTCTTCACTTCTAGGAGTTCAGTTTGGTTTTTCTTCAATATTTCAATTTCTTTAGTGAATTTTTCCTCCAAATCCTGTATTTTTTTTGTGTTTTCCTTGTGTTGTTTATCCATTGATTCTTGTATATTATTCAGCTTGTTTATAATCCATAATTGGAATTCTTCCTGTGACATGTTGGTGTTTTGAGTCTGGTTTGTGTCAAATGGTTGGGAGCTGGTATTTCTCTTTGGGGATGAGCTTTGCATTTGATTCTTTGTGCTCTCCGTGTTTTTTCGCTGGGCCCTTCCCATCTAGATTTATCGTTGGATCTTTACTTATAGATTTAGTCTGGTTAACAGCACTCTTTGTGCTCTATTCTTAGGCTGTGAAACAGTCTAGGTATGTTGCTTCTTTTGGCAAGAGGGGGAGACTGTTGTGTATTGTTTAGAGATTTTTCTGTTTCCGTTGGGGGACTGCTTCCGATGGGTCCAATCCTAGAGGATTGGAGTGATCCAAGACCGCTTTGGTGAGTTAGGACACTGTGTTGTGGTCTTTCAGAAGGCAGGCAGGGTCCACACTAATAGTAGACCGAAATTCTCTTTGTTTGTTTGTTTGTTTGTTTCCCTTTGGTTCTTCCTCTATAGGGGAGGTTTCTGACTCTATCTGCAGGCAAGATACTAGCTATGGGGAGAGGACGGTGACCTCGCTTGCTCAGCGCCCCAGTTGCTGTAGGTCCCACGGGCAAAAGTCTGTCTTGGCCCAATGTCCCCAGGGATCAGGTTCCACACTCTCGCTTCTGGAGAAGTATTCAGTGTTTACACTTGCGCGGGGACCCTATATAAGGTCCGTGGACCAGGGGAAAGGGCCATCCAGGGAGCCTCTTGGTACCCTATTGCTCCGCAGTGACTTGGCTGTGGGCCCTAGAATGGCGATTGCATGCCCGCAGATCGCTGGCCCTGGGGGTGACTGTTCAGGATCCGGTATGTACCAGAGCCAGGGACCTGGCCCGTTCCGAAGCTCACCGTGGGTCCCCAGTTAGAAGGTGAAAAGAGAGGAGAAAGAAAAAAAAAAAAGAAAGAAAAAAGAAAAGGAAAGAAAGAAAAGAAAGAGGAGAAAACGAAAGATAAAAGAAAAAAAAGAAGAAAAAGAAGGAAAGAAAAAAAAAAGAAAAAAAAAAGAAAAGAAACGCAAAAAGCCAAACCAAAAAACACCAGAAACGCCAACAAAAATGAACAAAAACAAACTACCTAGCACCTCACCACACCGCAAGGCAGAAAGATACACAAATCTGAAGTATATAATTCAGCAACTCAATGTTTTTTTGTTTGTTTCTTTTACGCCTTAGCACAGCTCCGCCCCTTCACTTCCGCTTGGCTGGGTCCGGAGCGGCCATTAAATGTTTTTGTTTTTACGCCTTAGCGCAGCTCCGCCCCTTCACGCCCGCCCTGCTGGGTCCCGGGTGGTTTCGCAGTGGATTTCAAGATGGCGTCTGCGCGCCCGCACAGCTCCGAGGGTGGTGGGGATCCAACCTCCGCGCTCAAAAAGGCGCGGCAGCCAGAGGCCCAGAGGGCAGTGCCCGCCGAGGCTGTCCGGCACGTGAGCCACCGGAAAGAAAAAGAAAAAGAAAAGAAAGGAAAAGAAAAAAAAAAAAAACCAAAACCAAAAAAAAAACAAAAACAAACACAAACACAAACACAAACAAAACCCAGAAGAAATTTACCAAGAATAAAATATACAGCTCTGCGAGCCTATTCTTCTTGTTTTTTTTTTTTTTTTTTTTTATGCCTTAGCACAGCTCTGCCCCTTCACCCTGAGCGCGGCCCCGGCATATCCCGCACTCCTGGCGTTGGTTCAGAGACCAGCGGAGGGCGCCGGGCAGAGAGAGCCGCTCGGCACTTTATGGCTCCCGAGCGGTTTCGCCCTCGCTTTCAAGATGGCGCCTGCCGAGCTCCGGGGCTGGAGGGGACCGGCTCCCCGGCAGGCAGAGACCGCCACTGCCCGGGGGCTGGCGAGCAAGGACGCGCACTGGGGGTCACCGGCTGGAGAACCGCCGTAAAAGGCAGCACGGGCAGAAAGAGCCGCTGGGCACTTTTTGGCTCCCGAGCCGTTTCGCCCTCGCTTTCAAGATGGCGCCTGCCGAGCTCCGGGGCTGGAGGGGACCGGCTCCCCGGCAGGCAGAGACCGCCACTGCCCAGGGGCTGGCCAGCAAGGACACGCACCGGGGGTGACCGGCTGGAGAACTGCCGAAAAAGGCAGCACAGGGTACAACGCTATTTGCTGTCCGGGAATCTTTTGTGTTTTTCCGCCCTGGTGCAGATCCCTCCCTCCTCGCCAAGCGCTGTCTCAGCTGAGATCCCCCAGGTTCTAAGGTAATTTCGCAAAAAAGCCTCCTGTCTGCAATGCGCCACGTATCCCTCAGTGATTCTGCGCTGGCCTGGGTCAGGGCTCTATTCAATTGGGAGCGGAGGGCTAGCCGCTTTCCCGAGAGGCTGCACCCACCCCGGCTGGGGGCGAGTGTAACCGACCCGTGCTCCGCTGTCTAGTGTCTGTCCCGCATTCCTAATTTTCGTTCACCTCAGACCTCACTCGCTCTGTTTGTCCCACGCTGATTCTCCGTGGATTCACACCGCTGTTCCTGTGTGGGAGCGGTCTTCTAGCGTTGTGGCAGGTCCGGATCGATGCCTTCCTCCCCGGGAGTGCAGATTCAGGCCGTCACCACCACTCCGCCATCTTTGATCTCCCCTATGTGAGTTCTAATGAGAGTATCTTCCACACATAAGTCAGATAATAATTTAAATTGTATGTATGAATCAGCATGGGCCCATGTTCTCATTCCTAACTTCACAGATTATTTTGCTCCTCTATAGATGTCTCATTGTTTAGCCACTGAGCTGTTGTCTGGAGTGGCCATCTGCTTCTCTACCCTGTGAATACCCATCTCAATAACAACTATAACCTATCTGGGATGTGCATTTGATCTGAATTTAATCTATCATCTGATGCAAGAACTTCTCATGTTTTCAGTTCTATATCTTCTAAGATGCTGGTATTAGACATAATTAGTGTGCAGAAGTTGGCCCTGTTATCCACACTCTTGTCTCTGTAAGTATCATGGACATGCAAATAAGGCCGCCTTAGGATGCTGGTGCTGGAAAGATGTTGTAGCTGCCACATACAAACACTTAAAGCCACAATTCATGAACTGGAATATTCTACATTAGAGTTTTCTCTGAACCAACCAACTGAATTTCCTTAGCTCTCAATATTATTGAAGGAAATTATTCATTTATTAATTACTTAAAACGTATATATTGAATACCTTCTATGTGCAGTGACTGGAGTTTGATGCTGAGCAAAGTTCCCAAATAATTGATCTGGTGGGCACCTCTTTGATCTCATCTTTCTGTCCACTCACCTGCTGCAGCCACACTGGCCTCCTGCTCATGCTGGGGCATTACCAACACGCCTGTCCCAGGCCTGCACCTCCTCTCTCAGGCCTCGGTGGGACCTCCCCATTCCTTCATCCAGGTTTCAGTGTGCACGTCATGTTCTCCAAGAAGGAAGATGTTCTGCATGGTGACTGTGCACTGGGTCACTTTAGAGAAACAGGAGCTACATTTCCCAGATTCTCTTTCCTGTGTCCTTCCAGGCTGCAGTTGGACACAGTTTTAGGGTATCCCCTTGGCCAAGAGGGGGTCCATTCAGTCAGCCGGTGGGGGCAGGGGAAGCCTTAAGATTTTATTTTATTTCACACACAAGAGGCTTAAGAATGAAGCCCCAAAGATACAAGGGAAATTGTCCATTTTTATGCTTGGGTTCCACAAAGTATGGACAGCCATGTAGAAATACGACTGGACAAAAAGGGTGTGATCTAATGTTAAGAGACCAAGTGGGGAATCATCCTGGCCTCTCTGAGCAGCATCCTTCCTTCTGGTTATGGGACAGGGCCCTCTCTGGAATGGGGGACTTATGACCTACAGTCAAACATAGCAATTTCAGACAGACAATTTCTTCATGGCCAGTGTTGGCACTGCATTATTTTAGGTTTTATGGCTGGATTTCAGGAAAAGTGGTCCTGGTTTCTATTACCTGCTTGGGGAAGAGGGATTCTGGTTTCTATGGCTAACCAAAGGGAAGAATGGGACTGAGAGGCAGGACAAGAGGAGGTCAGAGAAAAACATTTGCCTCTGAGGCTTTCATTTTGGGGTATTGTTTTCTGAGCCCCGTCATTGGTGAGCACTTTTAATCTCTTCACTGATTTATCCTTCTACTAATTGAGGGAATTGAAATCCACCATGATCTGCTACTATTTTTCTGAGTGATCAGAATGAGGTTCAAATGCAAAAAACTGTGGCTGTGCCGTCCTCATGCAATCACCAGCTGCAGGCTTGCTGAAGTCGAGAGACCTTGGCACGTCAATGACTCCAATAAAACTGCTAAGAAAAACTGGGAATAACTATTGACGTCACATTTTGTCACACACCTTTTACAGATCCTTACGTATATGAATTCATTTTATTTTCAAGTAAGATTAACATAGATCCTATTTTTATCATTTTACACATGAAGAAAAAGTGATATAGGTCCAAGTTTATATAGCCAGAAAGTGAAGAAGACAGGATTTGAACCCAGAATAAAGTCAGGCTTTTATGGATCTGTAACAAGATTTTCCTTAAGATGGTCAAAAATATGAGTTATGAGGATAATATTCATGGCCAAAAGGAATCTCAAGTTAGTGATATGCTCACCATAACATAAAAAATAGGTACTAAAATACCTCTGCTTTAAGAATCATGGAGAAATATTTTTCAATTTACATAGTTCGAATGGTACAGATTTACATATTGAATAAAGGGAGTTGGGAAATCATATGCCTTGAATTGGTAGTTTATTAAAAATCTCTCACAAGAAGGGAATAGTCAGTGTGACAAATGTCGTGTCAAAGTGAGAGTGGAGAGAAGCTCCTGGTGCTTAGCAATGTGGACATCGTTTGCAACACAGATAAGAATGATTTCTTCCTAGCTGGATGGCGAGAACAGCATACTTGGAGAAAGCTGAGTAATGATTAAAAGATAAAGAGGTTCAGGCACTCTGGGAAAATACAGTCACGCCTTGCTTCTTTGTGCTGCACTTTACTGCACTCGCAGGTACTGTGGTTTACCAGGTGGAAGGTCTGTGGTGACCCTGCACGGAGCAAGTCCGCCGGCACCGTGTTCTCCTACAGCACGTGCTCACGTCATGTCACTGTGTCACATTTGGTAACTCTCATAATAGTTCAGACTTTTTGATTATTATTATATCTGTGATGGTGATCTGTGATCAGTGTTCTTTGATTTTCTTATTATAGTTGTTTGGAGCACCATGAACTGTGCTCATATAAGATGATGAACTTAATGGATAAAAGTATCTGTTGTGACTGCTCCACCGACCTCCTGCTCCTTTGTCTCTCTCTCATATTTCTTATTTATTTCTTCAGTCACAACAATTGAAATTAGGCCAGTTAATCACCCTATAATGGCTTTTAAGTGAAAGAAAGAATTGCACATCTCTCATTTTAAATCAAAAGCTAGAAATGATTAAGCTTTGTGAGGAAGGTATGTTGAAAGGTGAGCTAGGCCAAAAGCTGGACCTCTTGTATCAGTTAGCCAACTTGTGAATGCAAGGGAAAAGTTCCTGAAGGAAATTAAAAGTGCTACTCCAGTGAACACACAAGTTATAGGAAAACAAAACAGCCTTATTGCTGATAGAGAGAAAGTTTAACTGGTCTGGATAGAAGATCTGAGCAGTCACAACATTCCCTTGCCAAAGCCTAATCCGGAGCAAGACCCTCACTCTCTTCAATTCTATGAAGGCTGAGAGAAGTGAGGAAGCTGCACAGTCGGAAGCCAGCAGAAGTGGGTTCCGGAGTATAAGGAAAGAAGCCGTCTCCATACCATAGTATAAAGTGCAAGGTGAAGCAGCAAGAGCTGATGGAGAAGCTGCAGCAAGGTATCCAGAAGGTCTAGCTGAGATCATTGATGAAGGTGGCTACACCCAACAACAGATCTTCAATGTAGACAAAACAGCCTTATATCAGAAGATGCCATCTAGGACTTTCATAACTAGAGAGGAGAAGTCAATGCCTGGCTTCAAAGCTTCAAAGGCTCTACTCCCTCTGTCAAAACTGGCTCACAGGGACCTTTTGCTCAGGCTCTTTAGCAATGGGCACTCACATACCTGTCCTTCCGTCCAGGTCACACTGGGCAATGATGCTGAGGTCCAGACTTTTCTGGTCTTGGCAAGCACACCCTCTCACCATACTCTGGGCTATTTCTGTCTTTTTACCCCCAAACACCTACTGCTATTGCATTCTCTCAAAAAAAAAAAAAAAAAGGAAACTCATGAAATTATCACTCAAGCTATGCCAGCAGGTGCAGAAACCTTGCACTTTTTGATGGTCCACACGCTGGATTCGTTTATCTTGAAATGGCAGCAACTGCAGCTGCAGACCTCAGTCTAAAGGACATGTCAAGCAATTCAGCTTTTTCTTGTAATGTCATGACTTTTCTCTGCTTCTTGGGAGTTCTGCCAGCATCACTAGTGGCATTTCATATGGATTCCATGGTGTTATTTGAAGGTTTACGATATTGCACTAAACATGAGGAAAAATACACAAGAACCACAATACCACTTTTTACAATGATATGCAATTTACTACAGAAAAACTGCTCACAGAGATGACTAGCTTCATAGGGCATTTTAAGCAGATATTTGAAACACTTGAGCTTAGCACAACAGCAACAGGAGGTGGCTACAGAATTATTACAGTAGCAGAATATGTGCAGTTTTGATTGGATCCTGCATTTAATTATAATGTAGTTATGATTTAACACTGCATCTTTATGTTGTTCACATTTCTCTTGACTGTGAATGGCACTATGTATGGTTTGTGTTTGTGTGTATAAGTTTTGATAAATTTTACTTTTCATAATAGATTTGAGTATAATTTATAGTAGTAAATGATCAAATATACTAGTATCTATATATATTTTATGCATTCATGACATACGTAGCTTTTTCTTACCTTTTCTTGACATTTCTAGCCTGTGTAGTTTGTCTGCAAGTTTTTTCAAACTGTCACAAATGTCCAAAAATTTTTCCAATATATTTATTTAAAAAGATCTGTATATAAGTGGATCCATACAGTTGAAACTCATGTGTTCAAGGGTCAACAGTACTTTAAAAAGATCATTTAAATTGATAAGCCGGTAATCAGGCTAATCAAGAAAAAAGAGAAAGAAGATACAGATAACTAATAGCAGAGATAAAAAGGGCATTGCTGAACTCATGGACATTATAAAGATAATAAGGGAAAACCACTATAGAGTAGTATTTGCAAACTTAGATAAAATGGATCTATTCTTTGAAAGACATAAACTACCAAAATCACACAAGGAAAAATAGATAACCTGAATAGTCCTATTAAATATACTGAATCAATAATTAATAATTTTCTGTAAACAAAACATGAGAAACGAATGTTTTCACTGGTAAACTCTACCAAATATTTTAGGAAAAATGGTACTAATTCTCTTCAATCTTTTCTAGAAAATAGAGGCAGGAAAAACACATACCTGGTTATGTTACTACCTTATAAGCATTTGACAAAATATGAGACCCATTCTTGATAAAACTTCTCAATAAACTAAGAATAGAGGAGAACTTCCTCAACTTAAAAAAGTACCTGGAAAAAACACTGCAGATAACATCATTCATAATGGTGGGAAACTGAATGGGTGCTTCCCCCTAAGGTCAAGAACAAGGCAACGATTCTCTCTCACCATTCCTACCCAATATGGTACTGAAGTTCTAGCTAGTGCAGTGTGATAAGAAAAAGAAATAAAAGATATACTGAAAAGAGGAAATAAAACTTTGCTCACAGATGATATGATGGTCTAGGTAGAAAATCCCTAGGTATCTTTAAAAAAACCCTCCAGGACATAATAAGTGAGTAAAATAGGATCATAGGATATAAGAACAATATACAAATGTCAATTCCATTTCTGTACAATAAAATGAACAACTGGAACTTGGAATTAAAAAAATACTATTTAGTATGGTACAAAAATAAAATATTTAGACTCATTTAACCTAGTATATAGCATATAAATTGTGTTCAGGAGATCTATATTTGGCACATACTGGATGAAATATACTATCATGTTTTGAGGATCAGTGACTTTTAAGACATAAACTTTGTCCTCAAAGAGCTTCTAGGCTACTGGCTAAGGAGGCAGTCTTATCTATATCAGTGCTATGTAATACAAAATTTTAAAAATGTATAATTTGATTGTAAAGTCTCTGATGGGATATTGTCTTAGTTATTTTCTATAACTGAAGCAGTGTCTTACACATAACATTTCTAAGAATATTGAGTTATCAAGAAATAAAAGTTTTCCAATATCTTCTTTTCTTAATACTGTGTCTTCATGATGTCAGAATAAAGCATATCTATTTTTTTCCTACACCCTTTCAAGAATAAAACACGTAAGTTACTTGAAATTATTAGAATTCATTATACTTCTTCCATCTTAGCTTTTTGCTTTGCATCCTAGGGGGAAAAATTTAATTGGATCATGTCAAATGAGAATTCAAAATAAAACAACCTATAGGTTCAGTATTTATTTGGAACAATCAGATGTTATTCAGAAAGATAGAAGCATTTTATAAAATGGCAGGTCTACGAAAGCTCCAGCCCTATATAATTAATGTCTTGCAAATTATTTTAAGAAAATTTGTTATTTCTTGAGTCATCTATCAACCTGCTGGAGTCTTTTGTTAAAAATCATTCTTGGTGCTTTCAAAATCCAGTGAACAATTTATCAAATGCCTTGATTTCCTTATTTCTAATAATCTTTCCCTCTACACCACCTTAACCATCCTCTCCATAGAAATGCCACAAAAACTTGACAGTAGCATTATCTAATCACCTCCAAAATCTCAATGTAAGTATTCTGTTGTTGGAACTTGACTGCCTATATTTCAGGCCCGCTCTTTCTAACACCCCACTCCAGCAATTTTCCCAACACTCAGACTTACAGGTCACTGATTCCTGCTGCTTTCTTACTGCTCAGCTCTGCCACCAGGCCCTCGATTTTCCAACCACAGGAGATTCCATTGTCTATTTGGCTGATCATTCCTTTTAATACAGTCTCCACGCTCATGATTTTCCCAACCTCTATTAAACTTCTCTGGTATAACTTCAAGCCTGATTAGACCCAATTTCCCATCCACTTTAGTCTACACCCCACGAAGTGGATATAACTAAAGAGCAACATGAAACTGTGCTGACCAAGTTCATATTCTGTTTCTGACCAAACCTTAAGGAAGCTCGTGCTATACAGCAACAAGACAGCATTTCCTAAACATTTTGTCCCCCTACCCCAGCCCATGGGATGACGATTTCATGCCTTCTCCGCTTTGCTCAAATCGCCAGGGACTGCTCCCCTCTTTCTTTTCTGCTTTGTTTGCTTCCTGCTTCTCTGGAAAATCAGGAGCCATCAGAGCAGAGCCACCTGTCTCCCCCAGCAAGCCTGTCCCTCCTTCTCCGTCTGCACACCTCTGCGCCCCTCCAGTGCAGAGAGAGGAACGCCCCATCCTGAGGCCAAGGCCATCACCCCGCCTGCCATCTCAAGGGCCCGGCTCTTGCACTGTCTCCATGTTTTCCTGCAGTACAAAATTTTCAGTCTCTGCTGGAGACGACCATAAAATGTGCAGTCATTCTCCCCTATTTAAAAAACTTTCCCTTGACTTCCACGTCACCCTCCAGCCACCATTCTTTCTCTCCACTCCCACTGATAACAAACCTGAGAGGAGTCGTCCGTTTTTCCGTCTCCACGTCGGCTGCCCTCATTCCCTCTTGAACGGACTTCAGTGAGGAATCTGTCCCACCACTTCGCAGGCATTGCTCATGCCCGTGGCCAGCCCCTCCCGGGCGGCCAGCCATTAGGTCTCGCCGTGCACAAGGTGCACCACTAGGGCTGCAGCAGACCGATCGCATGTGTCTTCCCGCCGCGTTCTGCTAGCGGCCGTGAGGCGCATGCGCTCTGAGTTCCCGCCTCTCCCGGGCGGCTCCTGCAGCGTAGTCTCCGCGCTCATCTCCTCTGGTCGGACGTCTGCGCGCCCGAGGGACCCAGGGCTCAGCCCTCGGTCTTCTCTCTTCTCTTGGCGCGCAGTCCACTCCTTGGGGTCTTATCCAGTCTCATGTCTCCAAAAGCGAACAACGCCCCAGAGGCTCCCAGACTTTTCCACCAGCCCGGCCTCCGCTCGGAGCCTTAGACTCGTTTGCCAAGTGACTCCTCGGCAGCTCCGTCTGGACGGGTTCTCGGTTTCACCCGCGCCTTGGCTAATGGTACCGTTTCACTGGGTTATCCAGGCTCGTGTCCACCCAGTCCTGCGGCAAGTCTTCATGGCTCCACTCTCAAAATGTGTCTCCAACGCAACTATTATTCTGTTCGCCAAACTCCCTTTTCTCAACCTACCCAACCCACATTTTTTCTCACGCGGTAACAGAATAACCTCCAAAGTCAACTCCTTCCTCCTTTTGCCCTACTCTATGTTTTTGAAAGAGTGACCTTTTAAAAATGCGCATATGATCGTCCACTTCCCTCCCTCAAAACCTTGCAATTGTTTCCCATGCCAGTGAGGAAACACAGCAACACTCTTACCTTGATCCCGGCCTGTGCGACTCCCCTGCTTGTCTGCCCAGCCTCATCCCCGTCGCTCAGCTGCACCCGCTGCACTACTCTTCCTTCTGTCCCCAAGTGCCCGAGAATACGCCTGCCTCGGCACCTTTGCAGTTGCTGTACCTTCCTGTGCAGCTCCACTGAGCTTGCTCATCCACTCCTGTCGGGTCTTTACTCAACATTGACCTCTTGTAAAAATACACCTCCCCATTCCCCATCACCCTCCAGTCATCGTGATTCATTGCTACGTCTCATGTGTGTTATGCATTCATTCGTCACTCGCTTACAGGTTCACTCCCCACTGGCACCCGAGTTTCATGAGCACAGGTGCTCTGTTTTTCCGTGCTCACTGCCTACTCCTGCCTGAGGCTGGCGATAGCAATGAGGCACAGCGCTTTGCTCAGGGTTGTGGGATCTCTCTCAATCTCTCTGAGTCCCTGTCAGTGCCGTTGCTCTCCCCACCCCTGCTTTGACGAACTCTGGAGGAAGATCGAGCGAGTGGTGGCTGCTCAGTGGTCAAGTTTGCATACCCTGATGACAGCCACCCAAACATCCCAACGCAGCTCTACCCTTTGGTCCCTTCTTCCTATGCAGCGGGAACATTCCTCAGGCTACATTCTCCATTCCTGGCTTGCAGTAAAACTTTGGCTCTGGATACATAGCTGTGAGAATGAATAAAACCCTTGATTTCAGGAAAAGCATTCATTCTTTCAAGTCCATATTTCTGTTTGTGAATGTCCTTCCCTAAGCAAACCAAAAAGTCGTAGGGGTGGAGTGAACTGCATCCTAGTTAAAAGACAATCATGACCAAGGTTTTCATTCTGTGATTATTTGACAATGCACATCGTAGCCAGCCGGAATTTACAGTTGTAGAGTCCAGTGGAGTAGAAAACATCAAGCACATTCCCTGACCTCAAATGTTGTGTTCATTGACCAGTGTGGTTTCTCTAGGGTTTTAAAAATTCATTTATTGCTTTAAAGTATTGATTGAGCACCTTACAGTGATCAAGGCACTGTGTAATATACTCAAATTAATTAGATTTGGCTGCTACCCTCACAGATCATACAGTATAGAAGGGTAATAGGCATGCATAGGAATAATAAGATAAATAAATGTAACAAATTACATAAGAAAAATAAAGAGCTATGGAAATTAAGACAGACTCTGGCCTGTCAGAGGGCATTGTGGAAGAGGCATCATTCGAGCTCAGCCTTGGAGGGTAGACTTAGTTACAGATCTGCAAAGGTGGGGAAGAGGCAGCCAAAGTATGGATCTGTATCAATCAATGAATAAATGGACATATAGTTTATATATTCATTCACCAAGTGAAAGCATTAGGATTACTGGATAAAATACAAGATGTCCAATTAAATTTGAATTTTGAAAAAAACCCCAACAATTTCAAATAACAGTGAATGTTTTTAGCAGTAAAGTGTATCCTCATATTGCATGGGACCTACCTATACTCAAAAAAGTGTTTGTTTTATATGTGAAATTCAAATTTAGCTGAGCATCCTATATTTTTATTTGGTAGATTTAGCAACTCTAATTATACCAAGCAGGGCCTACGTATCAGGGCCTGTTCTAGGTATTGTAAACAGGAATTTGAATCAAAGATAAACACTTGCCCATAGTTCACAGCTTGTTTGTTGGAGGATGTACCCGTAACCCTGTTGAAGGTCCACTATGCCAAGCAAAAAGGAAAATCAGACCCGTGAAAGTTATTATAGATGTTAATGTGAATTACGATTGCATGTCAGTTTGGATGTGTTAATAATAAATTATTTGCTACTCTTTATGTACATTTTTGTTTATTCTAAATAAGCTTTATTTCAGTCTCTGACTATGGGCTAAATCATATACATTCTATTTAAAAAAATAGCATTTTACTGAGCAGGAAGATGATGTAGATGTACTTTTCCCTCTTGCTGCCACTAAGTACAAATAAATACCCTGAGCAATATAAATATATATATAATTGAGTTAAACTTGAAAAGACTCTGAAAGGTGAAGAGGAGAAGGTAGACTAGTTAGGGACACTGGGACATGAGGACAAACTCAGTGGTGAGTTCCCTGGGATCTTCCTTCCTTCTTTCCTTTCTTTCTTTCTTTTCTTTTCTTTTCTTTTTTCTTTTTTTTTTTGGCCTCATATATCACTGACTGGAGAATGGAGAGCAACCTAGGAATATCGATAGGTGCAGACAGCAAAAGTCACAGCAAAAGCCTGCCCTCTCCAGTGAAAGGAGCAGGAAAAGGCCACCCAGCAAGGCAAACACATTTGGAAGGCAACTGCTCTATTCCAGCCAAACACCACATAACAGTATCTATGATCCCAGCCCCACACCCCCGCAAAGAGGTTTCCACCCTGCCAGGCTGTAATGAGGTGGCCAAAATAAGTGTTCATGGATTGGAAGACTCAACAGAATAATTTCTTCTAATTTCAATTCCCTCAAATTCATGTACATGTCCCAGCAAGACTTTTTGGAGATACAGACCAGATCATTCTAAGCTGTGTATGGGAACGCATGGGACCTAGAACTGGTAAAACATTTCTGAAAAACAAAGTGGGAGGAATCGGTCTACACGATTTCAACACATTATGTAACTACAGTAACCGAGGTGTGGTTACCGGAAGAGAGATAGGCACATAGATCAAAGGGACAGGACATGGAATCCAGAAATATTCCCAGGAGCATGGCCGACTGACTTTTGACAGCGGTGCGAAAGCAATTCATAGCGGAATTCACAGGGGGAAAGAGAATTCGTATCACAAATGATGCTGCGACAAGAGGACTCATGCAAAAAACGAAACACCTTAACCTAAGTCTCACACCTTATACAAATAACACACTTAAATATAAAAAACAAACTATAAAACTTTTAGAATAATACAAGAGAAAATCCTCACTTCCCCTTCTCCTCCCCACCCCGGCCCACCCTGGCCAACCCCGACCCACCCCGACCCCGTGGGAGGCCCCGGGTGCCCCAGTGGCTGCACTGATTGCTTGCCAAGGACCCAGGATGATGGAGGCAGCCCCCACGGAACAAGATGCCCCCTCATCTTGCTTGTCCTTGGCCAAGAGCTGAGAAGGATCTACAGGTCTTCCCCAGGAGGGGCCCCAGATGGGCTGTTAGACCAGGATCCCTTCTGAGCTCCAGCTGGGAGAAAGAAGTCAGACCAGACCTTTGTGCAGGGCCATCCCTTTGTAAAGTGTCAGCACCAAGCTGTGGCTTCCACTGGCATCCTTAGCGTGCTCCTCATGCTGTCTGCAGGCACAAGTCCATGGTCAGGCTGTTGGCAGGCATGGACTGGACAGCGAGGTACCTTCCACCCCCTTTCTAGGGCCTTCTGAAAGTTAAACTACTTGCTATGGCCTGACTTGCCCCGCCCCCAGATACTTATGCTGAAGCCCGGCCACAGTGTGATGGTGTTTGGAGATGGAGACTGAGGGAGGCATGTCAGGTTTGGTGAGGTCATGAGGGTGGCCCTCCTGCTGGGATTAGTGCCAGTGTAACAAGAGACACAGAGCTTACTCCTTCTCTCTTTCCCTGCTGTGTGAGCACACAGCAAGTAGGCGCTGTCTATCGGCCAGAAAGAGGATCCTCACCAGAAACTGGCCATGCTGGCACCTTGATCTCAGGCTTCCAGCCTGCAGAGCTGTGCTGAAATAAATTTATGTCATTTCAACCACTGAGTCTATGGTGTTTTGTTACGTAGCCCAAGCTGACTAAGACACTACTATAAGGTGTGACCTAAAGTCTAGTCATGGCGGTGGGGAGGCTGAGGTGACAGGAATAGAATATGGCTGCGATTTAGCAAACAGAGTCCTGACCAACTGCACTGTCCCTGTTTGGGAAGAAACACTCAAGACAAGGAGGCACAAGGAAACAGGCAAGTGTCAAAAACAAGCACCTTGATAAAGCTGACTCTAGACACCTCCCTGCAAAGCTTGTCCACTTGTCCCCAAAGTCACTGCAGGGCTTCAAGGTAGCACAATGAAAGGAACCTCTGAAGGCTACCTGAGTCCCTGTGCTCTGACTTGCTGATGTTCCTGCATGTCCACGTGGCATCTGCAGATGTGGATGTTCAGTACGTTTGACAAGCTGCGGTCCCCACTGGAGGAGAGTGAGTTTTCTGGCTCTGACATGCTGGCTGCTGAGAGCCACGTTAATGAGAGTCAGCCCCACTCAGAGGCGGGGCCAGGCAGGGCACCAGCACCAGGTGGTGTGCCTCCACGTCTGGACGTGGGTCTTCCCCAAGGCCAACAGCAGCCGCAGCACCTTCAGGCCTTCTCCTAGGCCCTGTTTATTCCTTTCTCTGTCTTCTTCCAGTGGCAACAGGCCCTTTTCTTAACAAACATAGAGCCTTTATCCAACTCAAAATTAATTAATTACTTAAGGAACAAAGCACAACTTAAAACGTTATTTCCCCATCTGTTTTTGGTTACTTTATTCAGGACACTTTGTAAACTTGACCCTTGTCCCTACTTCCTTCCCCCAAAGTCCTGGTGCATTTGAGATACGGAAAGGCAAGGTCACCCTCTCCCAGTCCCTGCACCACCACTGTCTCAGCCGGCGCCGAAGCAGACAGCTTTTCTCCCTGGCCCGCAGCCTTTGCGCACTATCTCACCCATTGTCAAGCAAGCGGAGGGAGCGGTTGATAACTGCATCAGCAGCGTCATGATAAAAAATCAAGGAAAAAAAAAATTTTTTTTAAATGTCTATTAGAAAACAGATACAGTTTTCTCAGAGAATAATAGCTTACTAGTTGTCAGCAGATTGGCATTGTAAAATGCTAGAACTAGGTTGGGCTGAGAAATCATCCGATCCACCTCCTTCGTGTCCTGGTGGGAAAATTGTTACGAAAACAACTGGAGCGGGAGAGCAGGGGAGGGGTGAGGGAGAGCGAGCGAGTAGGCACACGGCAGCCTGCAGGAGTCAGAGCCGGCGAAAGTTCTGACGTGTAACGTGCGTACAGAAAACCGAGCGAGCCGGGCCTGCGCGCCTGCGTGAGTCGTCGTGGCGAGCACATGTGTGGCCACAGCCTGGGCCAGCTTCCCGCTTCGCTGGCGCTGTGGGAGCATCCCCTCTTGCTCCTGCTGCGCTTTGGACGTGAGTGTTTGTCCCCACCAAAGCTCATGCTGAAATTTGACCCCCAGTGTTGGAGATGAGGTCTAATGGGCGGTGTTTGGGTCGTGGGGCCAGATCCCTCCTGAGGAGATTAATGCCCTCTGTTGGGGCGAGCGAGTGCTCACTCCATGAGCTCCTGAGAGCTGGTTTGAAAAGAGCCTGGCAGCCCCTCGTTTCCTGTCTTGCCGTGTGATCTCTGCACACTGAGCCCCCCCCCCCCCCCCCCCCCGCGCCTTCTGCCATGAATGGAAGCAGCCTGAGGCCTCACCAGATGCCCAATCTTGAACTATTCCAGACATCAGAATTGTGAGCCAAATAAATCTTTCTTTCTTTATAGACTACCTGGTCTCAGGGATTCCTTTGTAACAACACAAAGCAGAACTGAGACACTCCCCCTGGAAGACTACTTTCTGTTTTATGTTATTCACGTGCACATTTAAAAATCCATAGTCTTTGTACCATTCATGCATTCCTAAAATTTGCATTTTAGTTTTCCCCTTCTTATACACTTTGTAATGATGATCTCAGATATGACTTTTTCTGATTTATCTTTGCTCACTCAGTTTTATTTTTGTTTTTTTTATATTCATCTGTGTTGTGGCGTTAGCTGTGGCTCACTGGTTTTCATGGCAGAATAGAATTTCATGGCATGAATATGCCCATCTATTTCCTATTTTTTTGTTGGACATTTGAATTGTTTCAAGTTGTTGGCTACTGTGACTATCATCTGTTGCCCTGATTTTGTTAAGACTGTTGATATACATGCTAAGTCACAGCATGTGCACATATTCAAGTTCTTACTGCCACACAGACCAATGTCTGATGGAATGGAGGGACGCATGCTGGGCTGGTTCCCAGAGGAATAGGGACAAGGAGACCTTTAAAAGATGCAAGAAAGTGATATAAATACTTGTGGAGCTGGAGATATGAATGCCCTGTGGGAGAGCAGGAAATAAGATGAGGGATCTTAAAATGAAAATTTTAGGCCACACACACTGGCTCACACCTGTAATCCTAACACTTTGGGAGGCCGGGGAGGGAGGATCCCTTGAAGCCAGGAGTTTGAGACCAGCCTGAGCAAAGTGAGACCCCGTATCTACAAAAAAATAGAAAAATTAGCTAGGTGTATTGGTACTTGGGAGGCTGAGGCAGGAGAATCGCTTGAGCCCAGGACGTTGAGGTTGCAGTGAGCTATGATGATGCCACTGCACTCTAGTCCAGGTGACAGAGTGAGAACTTGTCTCAAAAAATAAGAAAAAGAAAAGAAAAGAAAGTTTTACTAAAAGACTTGACAGAAAACAAACTGTTTCTTCCAAGAATATCTAAATATAATCCTTGATGCCAGGTTGCCCCTCAGAGATGTTGTCAGGTTAGTCTTGTGTAATCATATGTAGGCTAATTTCTACAACTAACTAGCCTTGGATCACTGCTTAAGTTCATTTTATGATGAAACTGCAGGATATGGTCATATGTGTAAGAAAAACACTCTTTTGATAAGTCCTGAGACAAGTATAATATTTTAGATTTGAAATATTTTATAAATATTAAACGTGTTACATTTTTCATCTGCCTATAGATTGAGATGCTATTTAAATCAAAACTTGTCTAGAAAAGAAAGTAAGTTGTGTGGATTTGGCAGGGCTGAAAAGTTGAAACTCTTGCTGCTTTGGATCCAGAGAATTATACTAGAGGCAAGCTGAACTGTGGCAGAGCATCACACTGCTACATGTGGTTCCTAGACCATCGGCAAGTAAATAACACCACAAGAGAACATTCTGGATTCAGTGAACAAGTTGCTTCCATAGCTTCTGGACATATTGAGAAAAAATATTAGCCTGTAAAATGAAAAGAAAATAGCAGAGTGCTTCCTCAGCGTGTGATGCGGGAGTGCATGGCACGATTTCTCCTCCAGAGGCATGTGCTGTAGTAAAGAAAAAGCTCTTCACAAATTGCTGCCTTGTCCCACGGACACTAACAGAATGTCAGCCTGGAATGGTGGGGACGGTGGAGCATCTGAGGCAGCAGTCACCTGTGGTCAGACTGGGTGGCCTTGGGCAAGCGACAGGCTCTGTGATTTCCGGCCTTTCTCTCCGTTCAGTGGCTGACAGCACCCTCCCGACATAGCCGTGTGAGCAGCGAGGAGTGTGTGGGGAGTGGACCACGTTCCCAGGAACCTTGTGGGGACTCAATAGCGGGCGTTTTCTTGGCATTCATTCAACAAGTAATTCTTGAGCACCTGCTATTTGCCAAGAACGGTTCTTGGTGCAGGGGACAGTGGAAGCTGGGGGGGAAACCCCTCCTGCATGGAACTGCCATTGCAGTTTTCTGAGGGGAAAGAGCAAAAGCAGCCACAAGGACTGCAAGTGCACAGTATCTCAGGAAATAATACGTGCTGTGGAAAGCAGGAAGGGGGCAGGGAGTGCCGGTGTCCCCTCCACGGGAGACTGTGGCAGTCTCGGACATGTGCCATTTGGATCCACTGTCAACAAATAACCTGCCTTTCAGCTGTCAGGTGTGCCGCTGGCTGCAACACTGAGCTGAGGGCACACTGTCTGTAGGCAGCCTGGTGACAACATGGCTGTGTCCTTGGGTCTGGGTATTTCCTCTCAGGGCAACTTCTGCACTGGAGCTCAGCACTGGGCTAGCCAGGTTGTGGTCTGAGGCTTTTCTCACCCAGCCACCCTTCCTCCCTCTCTCCTTTCACAGCAGCACAACCCGCCCACGGCCAGAGGCTCTCCACACCTCTCCTGCTTCCTGCCCTTCTACAGTCACACGTGGCTGTGTCTTGGGCCTGCTTCCTGGAAGATACACCTGACACAAATGGGTACCTGTGGGAGGAAAGTGGAGGGAGACGTCCCAGTGGAACTGTACAGGGACGGTCCCTGCACTGCTGGTGAGGTGTTCGCTGTAACCTGTGGAGGCTCCAGCCCCACCCACACCTCTGACCCCAGAGACTTGTCAGTGCGGACACTAGAAATTCACGGAGAAGTATCCAGTTTTAGAGAGACAGTTGCTCCAACTATATTACCTTATTCGAGTAAGTTCTGTAATCCAGGGACTGAAAGTAACTCACCAACCCGAGTCCCCCTTTCCACTGTGGTGCTGTGTAGCGGGAAAGGGGAGTTGATCACGGCCCTTGGCACCTGCTGCTCGCTGTGCGCTGCAGATTCACACCTGCTGCAGGCTGAGTGGTCGCCCAATCATTTTATATTTAGAAAGGCTCACTCGTTACGAATGCAGGGTGGCAGACAGGGAGAGAAATTTGGCTCCCTGGCAGCTGCGGTGGAACTCTGAAAGCAGCTCACCTCACAAATGGCTTCCCTGAAGGCTGTCCTGCACTGGCTGGAGGCCGCTGGGAGGTGGGCACAGGTGGGGCAGGAGTGTGGAAGCTGTGCCTCCAGGTGTGCACCAGCCAACTGGCCGTGGCAAAGCCAGTGCTTTGGAAAAGGCTCTTGGGAAGCTCTGGGGAGACACACACTGCCTGTCATCTCCGCCAGTCCTCCTCCACACTCCCCTCTGCAAGTGTATTTCACACCCGCACAGCTCACAACTTGCAGCTGCCACTAAGACCGAAAGGCGTTCTGGAGGAGCTGCCCCGCAATGGTAACATTCGAGCTAGAGCTCGAACCATGTAGGACTGTCCAGGTGGTCAACGATATTGTGAGGAATGAGGACAGCATTTGCAACACACAGGGGTGAGAGACCAAAGAGGAGACATTACATTTTCATTAAGTAAGAAAATGTCCAGAATTGATACAGGAGATAGAGACAAGTGACAGATGGCAAAGTTCCTTTGCTACAGACTTGACATGCTGTAAGAGAGCTTTAATAGAAGCTTGACACACGTGAACCTCTCCAGTCAATCTCAAGACTTACAACAGGGCTAAGTCAGGCCTCCTAATCAGATCTCTTGTGTGTGGGAAGAATAGAGAAGGATTGGGTTCAAAATGCTGCTTTTTGGTGGGGAGAGAAATGAGTAATAAGTCATCTTAGTGAGTGGCCTAATAATTATTTAGTTTTTATTAATAGATTATGACAAAGAAGTAGACTGAAGAATAAAAATATTAACATTGGTAGAACTGAAAAGCAGAGTTAGACTCAAAATGTAACGGAGGAAGGGACAGAAACGTGACAAAACCAGCAAAAATACAGAATGGGAGAAAAAACGAAGCATAGACACAATATAACATTGTTATTATAAAATCATATGGACAGAACAATATCTAAGGTATCAGTTGTCACATTGTCTTTAAAGACTTCTGACCGGGGGTTACAGTAGCCAGAGCTTTATGCCTTAATTTAGTCAACACATTTTACTGAGCCCTGCGATGTCTCTTAGAGCAGCTACAGGTCACCTGGGCTTCTGAGTTCCTGAAACGTGGAGAGTCCAAGTTGAGACAGATTAGCCGTGAGTGTAAGATACACATTGGATACCATTTAAAGAAATCTTTAATATTGATTACGTGTTAAAATGATAGTATTTTAAATAAACTGTTTTATTAAAATTCATTTCAGGGCCTCGTGCAGTGGCTCACGCCTGTAATCCTAGCACTCTGGGAGGCTGAGGTGTGCGGATTGTTTGAGCTCAGGAGTTCGAAATTAGCCTGAGTAAGAGCCAGACCCCGTCTCTACTAAAAATAGAAAGAAATTATATGGACAACTAAAAATATATATAGAAAAAATTAGCCAGGCATGGTGGCACATGCCTGTAGTCCCAGCTACTCAGGATGCTGAGGCAGAAGGATCGCTTGAGCCCAGGAGTTGCAGGTTGCTGTGAGCTAGGCTGACGCCACAGCACTCACTCTAGCCCGGGCAACAGAGTGAGACTCTGTCTCAAAAACAGAAAAAAAAAAAAAAGTGTAAAAAAATTCATTTCACTTTTTAAAACCTTTGAAAATGTATCTTGTAGAAACTTTAAAATGACACATCTGGCTTGCCTTGTATTTTGATTAAACAGTATGAGTTCAAACACCTATCTGCCTTCTTGGACAAATGAGCTCACTGCACCTGGGTATTTTGTGTTCTAAACAAAGGAAGCAGACAAAAGCAAAGGAAATTAACCGAGAGGCAATTGTACCTGCTGGTAAGTTGTATGGCAAGAGTCAGTGTGATGTCACAGAAGGGCACGGGCTGGAGCTTCGCGGACAGAGAAAGCGAGGCTGGGGGAAGGCGCGGGCGCGGAGCCGGCCGTGAGGTCCAGGCCAGGCCAGCCCGGCGCCGGGCGGTCCTGGGGAGAACCCGCGCGGCCGCGGAGCGGGCAGGGCAGTGCCCCCGACGCCTCAACCGCTCGCCAGGCCAGCGCGCGACAGACACCTGCGCCTGACAGTGGGATGAGGCTGGGCTGCTGACATCTCATCAGCTGAGTCAGACGGAAAGCGGCTCCTGAAAGTCCTCTTGTGTCCCCTGGTCACCTCCTGTCCTGTAGCGAAGCACTTGCTCTCCACTAGGGTAGTGAGGAGCTGTCTTTCCAAAGGAAAACAGCCAGAGCTGAATGGGCTTTGGCGAACAATTCTGGGGTCCTCCGCTGTGACTCTCCCATCAGGGCTCGCCCCGCCACAGAAAGAACGTCCTATTCTGCTGCTGCTGTTCCTGTCAGGGTCCCGCGTGGGCCCAGTGGCAGGGCCAAGTGGGACTGTAGTCCGACCAGCTGGGGAGCGGCGTCCCACCCAGGGCCACACTCAGACCCCACATCCCGCCAGGCCGGAGCACAAACCGCAGACGTGGAATGCGCTGCCTGCGAAAGCCACAGAGCCCGGTGGCAGGAAGGCAGGGCCCGCGGGATTCCCAGCTTTGCAGAGGACGCCTCTTAAGTCCCAGCAGGACTCCCGATAATTTCACTGCCGGTTTTTGTGGGATTTAGACCCTCCCTCTTAGCAAACCTCAGGACCTGTCAGTGCCGGGTGTCAACATGGCAAACTGGGATAGTGCAGTCAGGGTGGCCGGGAGCTAAGCAGTTGACATACCCTTAGAAATCACACGGGAAAGGCAGGCGCGCTGCTGTTCTGGCTGCGTGGAAGTCAGTCGGCTCTGGTGGCATGGGGACTTGCAGTGGGGAAGAGAGTGGGCTCACCAGGTCGGCAGCGCCAGTGCAAGAGGCTTTAGTGATCTGCTCCAGCAAGGAAAACACCCCCGGAGCGGCTGGGGTAAGTGGAGTTGTCCCTTTCTGGAGGCAGGCCAGGCTAGGGGCTTAGACGCATCGGTTCTGACCACCTGAACTGAGTTCACTAGCACAGCTTTGTTTAGACTTCTTCCCGTATTTGATGTTTTTGATTTTATAATAGTCTCTTTTCATTAATTTTTTTTCTTTTCTACTTTTTTTTTTTAGAGATAGGGCCTCACTCTGTTGCCCAGCCTAGAGTGCAGAGGCACAATCATAGCTCCCTGCAACATCCAACTCCTGGACTCAAGAAACCCTCCTGCCTCAGCCTCCCCAGTAGCTGGAACTACAGGTGGGTGCCACCACACCTGCTATTTCTAGTTTGTTAAAAGTACTAATCATTAATGAATGTTAATTTTATTATTATTTTTGCATATTTTTTGAGATGGTCCCTTGTTTCATAAATGTGATGTACCCATTAACAGGTACAGCATACAGTCTTTTTAAGCATATATATTTTTTGTCATATATAACTAGTTACTTTCTAAATGTAGTTTGTAAATCTTTTAGCTGTAATTAGAGTGTTCCATTTGCACTTAATAGATTATCCTCTTTACAGTTAATGAAATTTGTGATGTATTTGGGGGTTAAATATACCATCTATGCTCCCTGATTTATATTCTCTGGGCACTGAATCATCTTGGGGAAATTGGAAATTGATTTTAAATAAAATTGTAGGTTATGAAAACTGATTACCAGAGAGAAAATTTGATGAATAAAATAGAGTTGACAAATTTTCTTCAGTTTTCTGAAATTAAAACTTGCCATCTAACAAAGAATATTAAAAATTATTCTACAGTTATCCACTTACAGCCAGTCTGCCTGCCATGGGTCATTATGTGAGAACGCCTCAGAAGATTATCCTCAAAAGCTTTCCTAGCAGAAGCCCCTGAGCTACCACCCCAACATATGTGTAATATATATGTATGTGTGCATATACTGCTGTGGTACTGATCTACTTAGAAAATAGAATACATTTACTGATAAAAGATGTATTGTATACTGCAGGGTTCCAAACATGGCTAGATACTAGAGTCGAAGCTCCTTACAAAGACAAGATTCTAGATTCAACATGGCTCAACCAGCCTGGAATAAACTTGGTTCTCAAGAGATTCTGACAAATGCTCTGCTTTGGAAAAAACAGCCTTAAGGGGCTCTGCAGTGAATATGGTCACGGTAACGTAGAAGCATGCTGTGTGAGACTCACAGCATCCGAGTCTCAATCACGCATGGTCTGGACCCCAAAAGCTAGATGCTGGCTATAAAAGAGAGATGCATTTTTCCCAAATTCACTTACATGCTAGGCAAATATGTATGCACAGCTTAGGTATTGCTGGTGTTGGTGAACAGGCAGAATTAAAGCTCCTATTCCAATTCGCAAAGATCAGAATGACTTGTTCCATTAGAATTGCACCTATATCTTACGCTGACATGAAGTAGACACCATGAACTGTGCGGGTGGCCATGAGGGCAGTGAGGGTGATGTGCAGCGCAGTTCACCCACCAGAAAGAACATGCTTGGTTTGGAGAGACAGAGCAGCAGCAAGGTGTCCCTGAAGACTCACAGGAAGAGCTGAATGTGTGTCCCCTGCCCTGGGTTCCTTCCATCTCCATTGCCTGTGAAATAAAAGAAAAGAAAAAAGAAAATGATTTGGGCTTTGCTGTGGGAACATTTTCAAGTATTGCTTTTGAAAGAGCAATTCATAACGAATTGTGGGCAGTATTTGAAAAGAGTGCTTCATTTCTAAAGCTATTGAGATAAAGGTTAAATTAAGCCTGCAAGAGTTCTCTTAAAAGCAATTCTGGGTAAGAAAGTACGGTGCAAATTGTAGTCATGAGGGACCTGGCATAAACTCAACACAGGTCTCTATTGTTCAGCAACTGTGCTGAATGTAGTTTAGATTATTCTTGATATTTCAATAATAACAAATCAGAATTTTTTTAGGACAAAATGCCAATCAGAATAGGTCAGAAATCAGAAGAATTATAATAAATGTCAAGTTCGCACAGCAAGCGAGCATATTGTACAGCAAATAGGGGTCAAAATGGTTTCTAGTCAGCTCTTTATTTTGAAATTCAGTTCTCTGCCCCAGGAGGCTACACCGATAGGCTCCCCTGTCTGCAGGGTTCCTGTAGGTTTCCCAGTGGAGATCACAGAAAGGGCAGAGAGAGGTCAGGGGCTCCTTCACTGTGCTCACAAAGTGAGGTCAGCTTGGGAGGGCTGAGTCCTGCACTGATCACTGTTTACCAAGCGCTCATTTCAGATTCTCTTCACCAGCTCTTCCTCTGGTCCGTCAGGCCTCGGGACAGTAACGGTTCTTATGCTGCTCGTGAGGGTTGGTTGATTTTATGTGCCAACTTGATTGGGCCACAGTTTGCCCAGATAGCTGGTTAAACATTATTTCTGGGTGTATCTATGAGGGTGTTTCTAGAAGAGATTGACATTTAAGTTGGTAGACTGAGTGGAACAGGTGGCCCTCACAATGATACCCAGCTATGACCAATCTACTGAGGGCTGCAACAGAACAAAACGGCAGAGGAAGGTTGGATTCACTCTCTTCCTGACTGCTTGAGCTGGGCCATGGATCTGCTGCCCTCCAGACCTAGGCTAGGATCCATACCACCGGCTCTCAGGCTCTCAGGCCTGTGAACTATACACACCACCAGCTTCCCTGGGTCTCCAGCTGGCGGACAGCAGATTGTGGGACTTCTCAGCCTCCAGAATCAAGTGAGCCAGTATGTTACAATAAGAGTGCGTGCGTGTGTGTGTGTGTGTGTGTGTGTGTACAGATATAGGTGGAAATACAGACACGTCTCCTGCTGCTTCCCCCCTCCCCCAGAACCCTCAGTAGCACAACTGCACTGTCCCTGTGGCAACCCTACAGTCCCCTTGCACCTTATCAGTTGAGTCTGTATGAATAAATCCTCCTTAACTAATTAATTCTAATTTAGCACCTGAATGACACATCCTGATATGTTATCTTTTATCAGTAGGTATAAACAATTAAAAATAAGAATAAATGCAAGAAGTAGGAAGAATTATAAAAATAGAAATAAATGAGAAATGTAAAGAATGAAAAGGAGGAGGAAAGTAATTTAATACTAATTTAATAGGATTTAAAGAGAAGGAAAAAAACTTAAAACTTAGAACTTCCTTAAAGTGAAAGCTCTGTCCTCCTCAAAGCCATGTGTACAACTGAAGGCCAGACAGCATCTTTTGTAGAAGCCGCTTGCGCCGTGGGCAGCGGCTCCTGCTCAGCTGGCTCAGAAGAGTTGAGCGAATGACAGGCCTGGGTGTAACCGCCTCCCCACAGGCTTGCTGTTTCCACTTAACTGTCTCTGTGTCTATTTATTGTTCATTATGCATGTAATACAAAAACGTATTCTCTTCCTAAAAGATCCTAACACTCATAGAGCATTTAAGATAAAACATGACTGGGTTCAGATATCCTCCAACTCCCCTATTTTATTCTTCTTCACCCTCTTTTCCAAAGTCAACCTTGGAAACTAGGTATGTGTATTTTATTCATTTCTGTAGAAATCTTACACAAATATAAAATATATACATATACCATAAATTAAAAATTGGACTAGTGTGTGCACACAGTTATATAAAACTGGCTTGTCAATTTACCATTATGTTTTGGAGCTTGCTCCTCATCAGTAAGTATACAGATATCTTTGCCATATTCTTTTGCAAGACCACATAATATGCCGTTAGAAAGATGTCTTTTAATGTAGTTGCCACTGATGAGTATTTTTATTGATTTTTCATTTTTTCTCAATATTCCTATGAATATTTTTGTATATAAAGTTTTGTATAACAGTTTTATTGATATATAATTCACATAACCATTTGTTGCACATTTAAATTGTTAATTCAATATTTTTTGATATATCCACGGAGTTTTGCAACCATCATGACAATCAATTTTAGAACACTTTCATCATCCCAAAGAGAAAACTAGTTACTTATTAGTAGTGACTCCCCATTTTCCCCAGTCCCCTTCCCCAGTGCTAAGCAACCATTAATCTACTTTCTATCTTTATAGATTTGCTTATCCTGGATATTTTATAATATATAATATATAATATATTCAATCACACAATGTGTGGATTTTTTTTTTTGGTCTAGATCCTTTCATTTAGCATAATGTTTTTAAAGTTCATCCATGCTGTAGCATGTATGTGTATGTCATTCCTTTTTATTGCTAATACTTAATTGTATGAATATATCACATTTTATCAATTTATTATTCATTGATGAACATGTGGGTTATTTCTACTTTTTGACTTTTAAGAATAATGCTGCTATGAACGTTGACGTGCAGGTGTTTTTTAGCGCTTGTGTATATAGCCAAATTTGTAGTTGGGTATAAACCTAAGTAAAATTTCTGGGTCATATGGTGACTCTATGTTTAACTTTTTGAGGAAATGCCAGGCTGTTTTCCAAAGTGGCTGCATCCTTTTATTTTCTGCTACCAATGTATGAAGATTCCAATTTCTTCACATCCTCACCAAAGCTTGTAATTTTCTGGGTTTTTTTTTTTTAAATAGTTAATCTAGTAGGAGTGAAGTGGTACATCATTGTGGTTCCAATTTGCATTTGTCTGATGACTAATGTGTGGAACATCTTTTCATGGGCTTATTGGCCCATTGTATATTTTATTTGGAGGAATATGTATTAGGATTATTTGTCCATTTTAACTGGGTTTTATGTCTTTATATTATTAAGTTGTAAGAGTTATTTATCTGTTCTGGAAACAAATCTTTAAGACTGACCACATCTTAGACCACAAAGGAAGTCTAGACAAATTTAAGATGTTTGAAATTACACCAAGTATCTTTTCTGGCCACAATAGAATGAAAATATAATTCATTAGCAAAAGGAAAACTGGAAAATACACAAATATGTAAAGATTAACACATTCTTAAACAAACAGTGGGTTAAAGAAGTCATAAGGAAAATTAGAAAATATCTCAGAACAAATGAAAACACATTTGTTTAACATACCAAAATTCAAAAGATTTATTGAAAAAAGTATTAAGAAGTTTGTAATGGTAATCACTCACATTAAAAAGAATAAAGATCTCAAATCAACAACTTAATTTTATGCCCAAAGAAACTAGAAAAAGAAAAACACATTGAACTCAAAGTCAGTAGAATGGAGGAAATAATAAAAGTTAGAGCAAAAATACATGAAACAGAAAATAGAAAAACAATAGAAAACATCAACTATGCTAAGAGATGTTTTTTGAAGGGATTAATCAAACTGAAAAACCTTTATCTAGATTGACCAAAAAAAGAGAGAAAACTCAAATAACCAAAATCAAAAATGAAAAGGGAAATTATAACTGATGCCACAAAATTAAAAAGGTTTATAAGAGCCTAATATGAACAGTTATACATCAACAAATTAGATAACTTAGAAAAAATAAATAAGTTCCTACAAATATCCAACCTACCAAGACTAAATCATGAAAAAATAAGAAATCTAAAAAGACCTCTAACTCATAAGGAGATTGACTCAGTAATCAAAAGCTTCTCAATAAAAAAAGCCAGGAACAGATAGCATTGTTGAAGAATTCTACAAAGTATTTAAAAGAGAATTAACACTAATATTCCTCAAACTCTTCTAAAACATTGAAGAGAATAGTTTCAAGCTTATTCCACAAGGCTGGTATTGCCCGGATACTGAAGCCAGATAAAGATACTATGAGAAAAGAAAACTACAAAGCACTATTCCTGATGAATATTTATACAAAAATCCTCAACAAAATAGACCGAATTCAGTAGCACATTCAAAGGATTATTCACTGTGACCACGTGGGTGCATTCCTGGGATAACAGGATGATTCCACATACAAACACCAATCAACGTAACACACTCCATTAACAGAGTTAAGGACAGAGACACCATGACCATCTCAACTGATGCAGAAAGACCATTTGACAAAATTGAACAACATTCATTTATAAAAACACTCAACAACTAGGAATGCAAGGAAACTTCCTCAATATAATAAAGGCCATATATAAAAAGCCCAGATCTAATATATTTAACTGTGAAAGCCTGAAAGCTTTTCCTCTAAAATCAGGAACAAGACAAGGATGCCCACTTCCACTACTTCTATTCAATATAGTATTGGAAATCCTAACCAGAGCAATTAGGCAAGAAAAAGAAATAAAAGGCCTCCAAACTGAAAAAGAAGAAGAAAAATTATCTTTGTTTGCAGATGACATGATCTTGTATGTAGATAACCCAAAGATTCCACAACAAAACTGTTAGAGCTAACAAATGAATTCATCAATGTTGCAGGATACAAAATCAACATGAAAAAATCATTGACATTTTTAGACATCAATGATGAACAATACAGAAAAGAAATTTAAAAAAATAAGTCTGCTTACAATACCATGAAAAACCATAAAATACTTAGGAACAAACCTGACCAAAGCTGTGAAAGAGTTGTACACTGAACCTGCAAACATTGCTAAGAGATAGTGTAGAAAACACACAAACAAACAAACAAACAAACAAAAAATACCATGTTCATGTACTAAAGACCTAATATTGTCAAAATGTCCATACTACCCAAAGCTACCTACAGATTCAGTATAATCCCTGTGAAAATCCCATTCACATTTTTGTAGAAATAAAAAAAAATCCTAAAATTTACATGAAATTTCAAGGGACCCTGAATAGCCAAAACAACTTTGAAAAAAAGTAATAAATTTGGAGGCCTCCTATTATCTGATTTCAAAGCATATTACAAAGTTATACTAATCAAAAAGTGTCATATAAAAACAGATATATAAGCCAATAGAATAGATTAGAAAGCCCAGAAATAAACTATCACGTTTATGGTCAAAGGAGCTTTACAAGAGTTTCAAGACTACACAGTCGGGGAAGAATATTCTCTTCAACAAATGGTATTGGGAAAACTGGATATCCACATGCGAAAAAATAAAGTTGGAACTTTACCTTACATAACATAAAAAAATTAACTTAAAATGGATTAAAGACTTAAAAATAAGACCCAAAACTCTAAAACTCTTAGAATAAAACTTAGGGAAAATTTCAGTACAGTAGATTTGGCCATTATTTTTTGGAAATGACATCAAATGCATAGGCAACAAAAGCAAAAATAGACAAATGGAACTATATCAAACTTGAAACTTCTGCCCATTGAAGAAAACGATCCACAGAATGAACAACAAACCTATGGAATGGAAGAAAACTTTTGCAAATCATATATCTGGTAAGAGGTTAATATCCCAAATATATAAAGAACTCCTACAACTCAAGGACAAAATAACAAATACCTCGATTAAAAAATGGGCAAAGGACTTAAATAAATATTTCTCCAAAGAAGATGTACAAATGGCCAACAGGCATATGAAAAGATGCTCAACATCACTAATCATTATAGAAATGAAAAAATCAAAACCACAGTGAGATGTCGCTTCACATGCATTATGATGGCTACTATAAAAAAAGTGTTGGCAAAGATGTGGGGAAATTGGCTGCTTGTTCACTGTTGGTGGGAATGTACAACTGCTAGGAAAACAGTATGGAGGTTCTTCAAAAATTAAAAACAGAATTATCCTATGATACAGCGTTACCACTTCTAGGTATATATTCAGAAGAATTGAAAGGATTTCAAAGACATATTTTTACATCCATGTTCATTGCACCATTATTCTTAGTAGCCAAGAGGCAGAAGCATCCCAACTGTTCATGGATGGATGAATACACAAAGCAAATGTGGTAAATACATAACATGTAATATTATGCAGCCTTAAAAATGAAAGAAATCCTGTCACATGCTACAGCATGGATAACCTTTGAGGATACTGAGATAAGTGAAATAAAACAGTAACAAAAAGATAAATACTGTGTAACTCCACTTATGTGTAGTAACTAAATTAATCAAACTTATAGAAACAGAAATTTCAGTGGTGGTTTCCGGGGACTGGTGAAGGGACAAATGAGAAGTTATTGTTCAGTGGGTACAGAGTTTCTGTTTTGCAAGATGAAAAAGTTGTAGAGATCTGTGCATAATAATGTGAATGTATTTACCACTACTGAACTGTGCACTGAGAAAGGGTTAACATGGTAAAAGTTTGTGTATGTTTTTTTTACCACAATTAAAAATAATTAATCACAAACCTAAACAATAGTGTATTTTACTATTTCTGCTTCAGTGTCAACTTGAAGGGAAAGACATAAACTGTCATTATTTTTCTGTTCAGAAGATAGGTGGGCAACAAAATGGGAACACAAAACATAAATGTCATTTGTGGGATTACCCAAAAGATATGTTTGCTCACATTTTATAGGCAGAAATGAAGAGAGTGAAAATATTTTCAGTTTTACAATGTTCTAGTATCAGAAGAATATTTAGAAATTGAATCTTAGCATTGCAGGCAACCTCAGGGTCATCTCATTAAACTTCTAAGCTAATTGAGGAATATTTCTCCATGAATTCTGATAATTATTCAACTTCTATTACATTGCTTCATAGGAAAGTAATTGGTTTTTGGAACTAGTTTAATATTTGCAAGATTTTTAAAATTTTGATGTTTGTTACTTGCTTGTCATTCTATCAATTTGTCCAATTCTGCCTCTGTAATTGCAGAGATGATTTAATCCTGCTTAGCTGTGACAATACTTGGAATGTTTGAAGGGAGACTCTGCACTTCTCAGCCCCCAACCACCACTCTTCCTTTTGAGGGGCACACCCAGGTCCCTTATTCACATGATTTCCACGTGTTTTATCTTACTGGTTATACCCTCGTTTTGTAACTGTCCAATTTGTCAATATTGTCTTAACTTTTCCTTTTTTTAAAAAAAAGTAATGGAGGCTTTCATTTGTTATCAATGTTTAATATTCCGTGCCCCAAGAATGCAGTGGGATAGAATTGTGTGTTGCTTTTCAAGCAACAAAAATTTAACCACAAAAGTAAACACATTACCAAGTAACACTTACCTGCATTAGCTTGCTTGGAAATATTCTTTTTCACTCTGAGGTTTACAAAACTTGAGATGTTAGAAGGAGGTTAGAGCTCAACAAACACAGTTTCTCATTCCATCAGTAAGGAAGACCTGGCCTTGAAGGGTACATGACCAGCCTGGGTGTCACAGCTGGGTCACTATAGACAACTGCAGGTAGGTTTTCTTGAGTTCTTTTTGCCATATACAGTGTAGACAAATAAAATATCTTTGTAAACATAAGTATGAAGTGCTAGCTTTATTTTTTACAATTTATTGATGCACTGACAGTGTTTTAGAACCTAGATTCAGTTGCAGGATTGATCCATTAATAATAATAAATGATGTCCTAACAGATATATTCCAATGAAATTGATACACAGCATGATATTGCCCTGGAGCATCTGTGACTATAAATCATCACAGGAGTGATGCTCAATTTATGCTCAAAAGCCAAGTATAATGAGATGAAAAATGTGTAATAACTACTGACTTAATTACTAAAAATATCTATTTATATATGATTGACACAATGAGAAAAACATTTAAAAATTAAAGTGTATTAATTTCTGTGGGATAATTGGTTATTATTTTGAATTTCTTTTAATTTTTGTATATTGCTATATATGTGGCATAAGATAATTAGATAGAAAAAAATGAAAGCCAGTGGCTAAAATGAGACTGAAACCTATGCCACTAGAGACTTAATTTTATTTTTTTAAATTTCAAAGTATTATGGGGGTACAAATATATTTGGTTACATGGATCACTTTTATAATGCTTGAGTCATGGTTATAAGCATGCCCATCACTTAGATGGTGTTCATGGTGCCCATTAGGTAGCTTTTTGCCCATCTCCTTCTCCCCCGCTCCCCCCGATTGAGTTCCATTGAGTTTTACTTCCCTCTATGCACTTGTGTGCTCATCGGTTAGTTCCAATTTAATAGTAAGTACATGTGATGTGTTTTTCCATTCTTGAGACACCTCACTTAGGATAATGGTCTCAAGTTCCCTCCAAATCATTGCAAAAGGGATTAAGTGATCCTTCTTTGTGGCTGAGTAGTACTCCGTGGTATACATATACCACACTTTGTTAATCCACTCATGAATTGATGGGCACTTGGATTGATTCCACGTCTTTGCAATTGTGAATTGTGCTGAGATAAACTTTCAAATGCACTTGTATTTTTGGTAAAATGCCGTCTTTTCCTATGGGCAAACACCCAGTAGTGGGATTACTGATCAAATAGTAGATCGACTTTTAGTTCTTTAAGGAATCTCCATACTGTTTTCCATACAGGTTGTACTAGTTTATAGTCCCACCAACAGTGCATGTAAGTGTTCCTTTCTCTCTGCATCCACAGCAGCATCTACTGATTTTGGACTTTTTAATAAAGGCCATTCTGACTGTAAGGTGATATCTCATTGTGGTTTTAACTTGCATTTCTCTGATGGTTAGTGATATTGAGCATTTTTATATATTTATTGGCCATTTATCTATCTTCTTTTGACAAGCTTCTATTCATGTCTTTTATCCACTTTTTAATGGAGTTGTTTGATATTTTCTTGCTTATTTGCTTGAGTTCTTTATAGATTCTGGTTATTAGTCATTTATCAGATGTATAGCTTGCAGATATTTTCTCCCATTTTGTAGGTTGTCTATTTGCTCTGCTAATTATTTCCTTGGCTGTGCAGAAACTTTTAATTTAATCGAGTCTCATTTATTTTCATTGTTTCTGTGATTATCATTGGGGTCTTCCCCATAAATTCTTTGCCTAGGCTGATACATAGAAGAGTTTTTCTGACATTTTCTTCTAGAATTCTTGTGGTTTCACGACTTAAATTTAAGTCCTTTACTCATCTTGAATTAATTTTTTCTAAGTTCTGAGAGATACACATCCTGTTTCAGTCTTCTGCATGTGGCTATCCAATATTCCCAGCACCACTTATTGAATAGGTATTCTTTTCCCCAGTGTATATTGCCTGTTTTGTCAAAGATCAGTTGGATGTATGTGGATGGCTTTCTATCTGGGTTTTCTGTTCTGTTCCATTGGTCTATGACTGTTTTTGTGCTAATACCATGCTGATTAGTTACTGTAGCCTTGTAGTGTAGTTTGAAGTCTGGTAATGTGATGGCTACCAATTTGCTCCTTTTGCTTAAGATTGCTGTGGCTATTTGGGGGCTCTTTTCTGGTTCTACATGAAGCATAGAATTAGTTTTTCTAGATCTGTGAAATATAACATTGGTATTTTGATGGAGATTGCATTGGATCTGTAAATCATTTTGGGTAGTATGGACATTTTAACAATGTTTATTCTACTTATCTGTGAGCATGATATTTTTTCCTCTTGTTTGTATCATCTGTGATTTCTTTCCTCAGTGTTTTGTAGTTATTTTGTAGCAATCTTGCACCTTCTCAGTTAAGTACATTCCTAGGTATTTATTTTCTTTGTAACAATTGTGAATTGTATTGAGTCTTTGATTTGATTCTCAGATGAACTGTTACCGGTATGTCGGAATGCTACTAATTTGTGTATATTGATTTTGTAGCCTGAGACTTTGCTGAACTCATTTATCAATTCCAGAAGTCTCTTGGTGGAATCTTTGGGGTTTTCTAGGTATGTGACCATATCATCAGCAAAAAGTCATAGATTGACCTCCTCTTTCCTGATTTGGATACCCTCAATTTCTTTCACTTGCCTGATTGCTCTGTCTAGGACTTCCTGCACTATGTTGAATAGAAGTGGTGACAGTTGGCATCTTTGTCTTGTTCCAGTTCTGGGTGGGGATGCTTTCAAATTTTCCCCATTCAGTGTGATGCTGGCTGTGGGTTTTTCATATACAGCTTTTACAGTTTTGAGATATGTTCCTTCTATGCCTAGTTTGTTGAGTGTTTTTATCATGAAAGCGTGCTGAATTTTGTTGAATGCTTTTTCTGTATCTATTGAGATAATCATATGATTTTTATTTTTGCTTCTGTTTATGTGGTGAATCACATATATTGATTTACGTATACTGAACCATCCTTGTATCCCTGGGATGAAGCCAACTTGGTCATGCTGAATTACTTTGTTGATGTCTTGTTGAATTTGGCTTGCTAGTATTTTATTGAGAATTTTTGCATTCTATATTCATCAGGGCTATTGGTCTGTAGTTTACTTTTTTTTTCTGTCCTTTCCTGGTTTTGGTATCAAGGTGGTACTGGCTTCATAGAATGAGTTGAGGAGGATACAATATAGAATATAGAATGAGCTCTGTAGAATGGGTACAAACTTTTCTTTTTAGTCTGGTAAAATTCAGCTGTGACTCCATCTGGTCTGGGGCTTTTTATTGTTGGAAGATTTTTTATTGCTACTTTAATGTCATTGCTCATTATTGGTCTGTTCAGGAGTTCTATTTCTTCCTGACTGAATCTTGGATGGTTGTGTGATTCTGGAAATTTGTCCATTTCCTCCACATTTTCAAGTTTATGTACATAGAGATTTTCATAGTATTCTCATAGATGGTATTTTGTATTTCTGTGGTATCGGTTGTAATATCTCCATTTTCATTTCTAATTGAGCTTATTTGAGTCCTTTTCTTCTACTGTTGGTAAATGTAGCCAGAGGTCTATCAATTTTATTTATCTCTCAAAGAACCAACTTTTTGTTTCATTGATATTCTGTATAATTTTCCTGTTTTTGATTTTGTTTAGTTTTGCTCTGACCTTAGGTATTTCTTTTCTTTGGCTGCTTTTGGGCTCGGTTTGCTCTTCCTTTTCTAGCTCTGTGAGATGTGTCATTAGATTGTTAATTTGTGATCTTTCTGTCTTTTTGTTGTAGACATTCGAGGCTATGAATTTTCTCCTTAGGAATGCTTTTGCTGTATCTCATAGATTTTGATAGCTTGTGTCCTGTTTGTCATTCAGTTTGAGGAATATTTTAATTTCCATCTTAATTTCATCATTTATCCAATAATCATTCAGCAGCAGGTTGTTTAATTTCCATGACTTTGTGTAGAATTGAGTGTTTCTCTTGGAGTTGATTTCTAGTTTTATTCCACTATGGTCTGAGATTTCCACTGTGGTAAGAGTTGAGTTGTTTTGATTTTGCTGAGCCATGTTTTGTGGCCTAAAATATGATCAATTTTGGACAATGTTCCATGTGCTGATGAGTAGAATGTATATTCAATGGTTTTTGGCTAAAATATTCTGTAAATGTCTGTTAGGCTCAATTGTTCTATAGTCCCATTTAAGTCCATTATTTCTTTTATTTATTTCCTGTTTGGATGATCTGTCCAATTCTGTCAGTGGGGTGTTGAAGTCCTTGTCATTACAATGTTGCTGTTTATCTCTTTACTTAGACCCAGTAGGGTTTGCTTTATGAATTTTGGTGCTCTTGTGTTAGGTACCTAAATATTTACGATTATTATGGCTTTTTGTTGAATTGTTCCCTTTACCATTACATAATGACCATCTTTGTCTTCTTTACTATTGTTGATTTAAATGCAATTTTATCTGATATGAGTATGGCTGCACCTGCTTTCTTTGGTTTCCATTTGCATAGAATATTTTTTTCCATCCGTTGGCCTTGAGTCTATAAGAGTCCTTGTGGGTTAGATGTGTTTACTGGAGACAGCAGATATTTGGGTTGTATCTTTTCATCCATTCAGCCAGTCTGTCTCTTGAGTGGGGAATTGAACCATTTACATTGATAGATAGAATTGATTTGTGGGATGCTGTTCTTTTCATCCTATTGGTTAGTACCTTGTTGATTTATTTTAACCCTTGTATTATTACTTTATTTGAGCTCCGAGTTTTAGCTTTTGGGTGGTTTTGCACTGAAGGGTGACCATTGTGTTTATCCATGTATAATGTAGTACTGAGTATTTTCTGCAGGGCTGGCTAGTCTTGATAAATTCCTTCAGTGTTTGCTTGTCTGGAAAAGCCTTTATTTCTCTCTTGTTTACAAAACTTAGTTTTGCAGGCTACATAATTCTAGGCTGACAGATGTTTGTTTAAGAAGACTGAAGATGGGGCCCCAATCCCTTCTGGCTTGTAAGGTCTCAGTTGAGAAGTCTATAGTTAGCCTGATCAGTTTTCCTTTGTATGTTATTTGACATTTTTGCCTTATGGCTTGCAGGAGTTCTGCCTTCATGTTGCCTTTGGCCAGTCTTATGACTATGTGTCTTGGTGATTGTCTCTTTGCAATGAATCTCCCAGGTGTTCCTTAAGCTTCTTGTATCTGTATGTCAAAATCTCTAGCAAGACGGGTAAGTTTTCCCAATTATCCCCTCAAATAGGTTTTCCAGCACTTGTGTGTTTTCTTTTCACCCTCTGGGATGCCCATATTTCTTAAATTTGGGAGTTTTACATACTCCCATATTTCTTTTAGTTGTTCATTCCTCTTAATTCTCTGTTCATTATTTTTGACAGACTGATTTAATTTGAAAGAGTTGTTTTTCAAGCTCTGAGGTTCTTTTTTTCTGCCTGGTCTAGTCTATTCTTATAACTTTCCACTGTGTTTTGTATTTTCTTAAGTGAAATTTTCATTTCCAGAATTTCTATTTCATTTTTCTTTAATGTGTCCATCTCTTTAGTGAATTTTTCATTCATTTCCTGAATTGTTTTTCTGGTTTTTTTCAGTTGGCTCTCCATTTTCTCTTGGATTTCATTGAGCTTCCTTATAATCCATATTTGGAATTCTTTATCATTTCAATATTTTTATTTTGGTTAGTATCCATTGCTAGAAGGCTGGTGTTCCCTTTTGGAGGTGACCTTTTGCTCTGATTTTTCATACTTCTGGAGTTCTTACGCTGATTTATTCTTATCTGGAATAGCTTTTGCTTCTTAATTTTGAATTTTCTTTTGTTTAGATGGGGTTCCCCCCACACTTGTGTGGGAATATTTGTAGCATATGTTGGGTAAGAAACTTTGGCTTTGTTCAAGAGGGCTTTGGTGGCAATCTAGGTTCCAGATAGACACCTTGGTTATGCATATCCTGAGTGTGATGGTTTTCTCAGTTACTAGTCATTTGTATGCTGTAGCAGTGGAGATCTATGTGTATGAACACATACCCCTGGCCTGTGTGTCTGACCTGCCAGTTCATGCCACTGTAAAATGCTGGTGGTTAGGGAGCTCCCAAGTTGGGTACCCTGGGTCCACCACAAGTCCACAGGGGAAGAGGTGTGGGCCCCACTTTCTGTGGGGGCCTCAGCCTGGAGTATGAGCCCACTGGAGAGAGGGAGCCACTTGCCAAATCCTTAGCACAAACTGCTCTCCAGGCTAGAATGTGTGTGGGAGGGTCTGCTGCTCCCAGTAAGCCCAGGCTCTTGATTGAACTGCACCTGTTTTCTATGGCACATGGGGCTGTGTTCCTCCTCACCATAGAACCTGCCCCAATCAAACAGGGTGATCTTCCCAAAGGAGGGATGGATACTCTCCCAGCTTGCCATGTCTCAGAACCCCACAGTACTCTACTGTCAGATTTGTCCATGTGGCCTTCCTGGCCACCCGAGTTTAACTCATAGACCTCCCAGCCGTGTCTCTAGCAACCTACCCAAGTCCAGGGAGCATAGGGCCAGCCTGCTTGTCTGACCTGCTGGCATGCAACTCTGCAATGTACCGTTGGGCGGGGAGTTCCCAAATCGAGCACTCCACATCCACTGCAAGCCCCCAAGGGGAAAGGCATGGGTTCCATTTTCCATGGAAGCTTCAGTCTGTAGCACATGCCCACTGTGGGGGATGGCCACTCACCAGATTCTTGGAGCAAACTGCTTTCCCAATAGCAGTGGGTAGGCGAGTGTCAGGGAAGGAAGTGTCTGAATGGAAGAAAGCCAGCTCTCTGGCTTCTTGTGACACTCTCCTTGGAGGGGAGCTCCACACAGAGTGTTTAAGCTCTGGGATCATGCAAATTCTCCCCGCTGTACCATGTTTGCCACCATGCCTGGGCTCATGGGGGTGGGAGAGCCTCCAAGAAACTTGGTAGACCACTGGTCACTGAATGCTTGTGGAGGGGTGAGAGGGATCCTCCCTTATACTTTCACTGCACTTGGAGTCTCTCTGGGTTTGGTCCTCACGGATACCTTTTTTCCTTTATCTTCTACCTACTCTGCCTCACAATTTTCCTCCATGAGATCCCCAACAGGCTCTGGCACCCCTCTCTATGATCTATCCCTGCTCTGCATCTTTTCCTCTCCCCTATATCAGAATTCTTATCTTCCCTCTGGGATGGTCAAGCAAGCAATGCCTCTAATCCACCATCTTGTCTCCCAGTCCCTGGAGACTTAATTGAATATTCTATTCACTAGAAATTTCCCAGAGGCCACAGTAAATTATATATCTAATCATCACTTGCATCTTCCCATGTGTTCATTCCCCATCCCAAATCCCAGCTCTTCCCCATCTGAGGTAACTACCCTCCTGAAGTGTGGGTTTATCATTCTGATGCTTTTGTAAATATAATTTTATGTAAAACATGCTAAAAACCTTTTTAAAGATTTTTATGGTATTTTATTTAACATTATAAAAATGGTATTATTCTATATTTAACTATCTGAAACTTGTTCACATTCTATTGGTACATATTGTTAGGGTTGATCCATGTGGCTTTGTGTAGCTGCCATTTGGACTATTACGTATTTCATCGTGTTACAGTGTACTGCAGTTAATTTAGTCACTCTTCTACTGATGGGCATTTTGGTTGTTTCCAAGATATTTCTAATAAAAACAGTGCTGTTATGAACACTCACATGTTTCCTAATGTGCACTTGCAAGAGTTTTTCTTGGGAATGTTCCCAGGAAAGAAATTTCCTAGTCACAATAGGATATGCAAATATTCCACTTTACAGTAAGGTTCTAAATTGTTTTCTGAAGTAGTTATATCAGTATACATTTCCACACACAATATATACAGATTCTTGATTCACATCAAGAATCACATCATCTCCAAATCTTGGTATCGACAGGTTTCTCAAGTAATGGCAATGTAATTGGTACAAAATATTATTTTATCATAGTTTTATTTGCTCTCTTCATTAAAGAGGTTAAATTTAAATGTATCTTTTATATATTTATTGACTGTGTATGTCTTTCGCTTTTATGAAATACCATTCTTGTCTTTGAAGGCTTTTTGGTCTTTAGGTATTTATTTCTAGCTCTTTATTATTTTATGATATTGCTTTTCTATTTGTTGCATAACACATTACTCTAATCTTAGTGGCTTGCAACATCACAAATGTATCATCTTACAGTTTTTGTGTGACAGAAGTCCAGCACGGCCTGGCTAGACCCTGCTCAGGGTCTCACAGGCTGGAATCAAGGAGTCAGCAGTTCTCACCTGAGGCTCGAGTCTTCTCCAACCTCGCTGGTTGTTGGCAACATTCATTTCTGTGTGGCTCCATGATGGAGGGCCCCGTTATTTTGTTAGCTGCTGCCCAGGGACCACTGTCAGCACCTAGAAGCTACCTGCAGTTCCTTGCCACGTGGTTCTCCCAGGTAGTTCATGGCTGGGGCCAGGCAGAGCACGTCTGACTTCCTCTTCTGAGACCAGCTGGAAACTCGGCTGTAAGAGGTTCTTTGAATTACTGGAGAAGGGACGTGTCTACCAGGGCCTGGGAATTTGGCGGTCATCTTAGACCTTTGTCTGTCACAGTTACAAATTCTGTCTCAGTTAAAGGTGTCACAAATATCTTGTACATATTTTAATTTGTATTTCCATTTTTCTTACATTTGATTTTAGCCAAAAGGCAGAGAAGCAATTCATTTTCCTTACGGTATCTAATTTTTGTTTTGAAAGAAGTCTTTTTTTATTTATTAACTAAACTTTATTCAGATATTATTATAATAGTATTTCTGTTTCCTAACATCTTTTCTCCATGTCAGGATCCTACCCAGGGTTCCACATTACGCTGAGTCATTGTGTCTCCTGAGGCTCCTCCTGACTGTGATTAGTTTGTCAGGCTTCCCTTGTTTTTAATGACCTTGACAGGTTTGAAGAGTACTGGCTTAGTATTTTGTAGAATGTTCCTCAATTCGGGTTTATCTGGTTATTTTTCTCATGGTTAGACTGGGGTTTGGGTTTGGGGAGGAAGAGCACAGGGATGAAGTGGCATTCTCAGCACGAGGTTATGCTTATCAACATGACTTATCACTGATGATGTTATCTTGATTACTTGGCTAACGTAGTGTTGGTCAGATTAAGGCACTGGGTACTGACATTTTTATATACTGTAGGATTTGGGTTGTTAAAATTTTGTTTAGGGTAATTGCATCTATACAGTCCTCCCTTCATATTCACAGGAGATGCGTCCCAGGAACTCCCTACAGATTCCAAAATCCAAGCAGGTTCAAATTCCTGATACAAAATGGTATAGTTTTTGCATATGACCTACGCACTTCCTCCTCGATACCTTAACCCATTTCTAGGTTACTTATACTACCTAATACAATGTGAATGCTATGTAAATAGTTATTTTACTGTGTTGTTTTTTAATTACATTATTTTTTATTGTTTTTTCCAAATATTTTTGATCCACGATTGTCTGAATCCGTGGATGTGGAACCGAGGGTGACAATTGTATTTGTGAGTGAACTAGGTAGGACTGTAATCTTTTCTCGTACTGTGCTTGTCAGGTTTTCCCAGTGATTGTACTGGTTTTATAAAGTAGGTAGATGAGTCTTCCTTAAAAGACTGTATATACTGGGATGATCCCTGTAATGAGAATTTAGTATTCAGCTACAAAAGCATATGACATAGTGCTTTTCTTTGTCAAAACTTTTAGCTATTCTGAGAGTTTCTTTAATAGACTTAGGACTATGCATGAAATCTAGTTTTACCTGTTAGATTTATTAAGTTATATAGTGAAAGAATTTTTCCATTTCATCTAAGCTTTCAAATGTGTTAGGTTAAAGTTGTTGATATCATTCTGTTAGAATAGTATTAATGACTGAATTATCTATGGTTGTATTTGTGTTCTTTTTTTTAATTCATGGCATTATTTTTGTCTTCTCTTTACTTGATAAATTTTGCTGCAGTTTTGTCTTTTTGATATAGGGTGACCATATAAATTCTCTTTCAAACCAGTGAGCAGCAGGGGACCCCCAAAGTAATTAAAATTATATAAAAGATAGAAATGCAGGAAATTAGTTTATTACATATTAAAAATAATTATTTAAAAAAATATTTTTCTAAAATATGTATGTGTGATTGCTTATGCAAAGAGGATCAAAATACTTGTTAATGAATATGCAAACACTGAAAATTACTAAAACAGTACCATTTTGATGAACATCTACATATTTCAATTTCTTCACTGTAACTTTCTCTAATACTATGTCATGGAAATTTTTCAGAATAATATATTTTTAAATATATAGTCTTATTATTTTTACTTTTTAAAATAAAGCCTCCATAGTCTTCTTCAAAGTTGCATTTTATACTCAATAAATTTGACACCTTCAATACATTTGACACTTTTTTGTAAATCATGATATATTTCAATATGAAAATATTTCTACAGAGCTGTAGAAACTGAAAAATAGAGTTTGATAGAAGTTATTCTCCATTCTAAAATTTAAATTAAAATTGTAAATATTTTAGCCCAAATATTTTCACAGGTATGACAATTTTCTTTCGTTCAATTTCATTACAAATATATTACAATACATAACTCATCAAACAGCTTGTTTCTATAATTTTTTGGAATGTTTTGTCAAATTGAGATGTCATAAAATTATTAGTCATCTCATTTTCTTTCTGTATTTTTGTAGACATTCTTATGTTTTGAGACTTTTTATTTATTTGGAATAAAATGCAAGACTAAATTTGAAAGACTCATTTGTAAAAATTTAATATTGCTGATCACGTGGGCTACTTTATGAAGTTGTTACTTCAACGGTTCAAAGATCTAAACTATAATTTGTGATAGGTAAAAAAAGGAATAAAGCATATTCCATTATGGTATTTTTAATTTAATTGTCAGCTTCTCCACATTTTCTTGTTCAGTTAATCAGCTGTGAACATATAAAATATTTCTAAAGTTTGTGATCTATATTTTTGTTCCAATTGGCAAAACATTGGAATTTATTTGGAAAAGTGATGAGTTATATGTGCCCTATAATCAATTTCTAGTATATTTCTGCTCATAGGTTTTTTTTTTTTAACTTAACAACTTTGTGCTCTGCCAGAGTTTTCCTTCTTATTATCACAGATATAAATACTTTTATATTTATAGTTGAACTTCACTCAAATACTGGCAACATTCACATAATATCAGACGTTGCACCTTCAACAAAATAAGCTTCCAAAGACCTACTTTGATTCCATAGATTAGATGAAAAGATCAAGGTAGTATTGGAATTTAATACCTGTTCAGTTTGAAGCATTCAGTTGATTGATAGAAATCTGGCATCATTTAATTGTTGATCATGTTCTTCTGCTAACTGAAGCCAAAACATTTATAGCTATTGCCACACTTTGTATAGATGCCAGGAAAACTAGAACATGAAAGTGAAAACAGCTATTTGGTCTAAATGAAAAGTTTTCCTTCTCAATATGCTATGTAAACACAATTTTCTGAAGATATATTCAATTTTCACCTTCAAGCATGGTCTTCTTATAATAATTCCTGACCTTTAAAGGATATATATCCTATGATTTCCATATTGTCACTTCTCATTTCCATGTATTCGCCGTGGTCCCCGTGGTAGGTGGTCAATACCAAGAAACATTTTGTGCAAGGTGATTATCCCTCATCAATTTTCTTGAGAAATAGAATTTCAATATATAATTTTTAATTAAGCATAAACTTTTGGATTTTTTTAGCTCATTCATTATTGCAAAATAATTGCAAAACAAAACACTGAATTGTACATTTAAAGTGTACATACATATGTATATATAATATACAATATGTTATAATAATAAATAGTCATAGATTTACCTTACATTACATGAGAACAACACTGTAACAAAATGTTCAGACTATACACACTCTATGGAAGAATTGGTCTACTTCCATTTCCTATGCATATTTCACATATGCTTGTCCTTTAATTTCCCACATTTAGTCATTGTCTCACCAAGAGGCAGCAACTGGCTGGCACACCACGTGTGTGGTGGGGGCATCAGAGCTGGATGCCTTTCCACCTCCAGGAGTCATTAGCTCCCCCTAACTGCCCGTGTCTAGTGACACTCTGTTGGTCAGCAAATACTGTTTGCTGTCCCTCCAAGGGAACTGCTAATCATGTCCTATCTGAAAAGAAATGAAAAAAGAGAGACAAATTATCACAGGTCATCTTTTAGATTTAACCACATATGAAAATGAGATTTCTGTCCAATCGCATGCACTGCTTGCTGAGACGGGGGAAGAAGCTGGAAATATGAGGGGAGGTTTACCAAATCCATCCTGGATTAATACCTTTGCAACTATTGTTAATGCAGTTTCATTAACAATAAATAATCTGAGATGTAAGTTAATTGGAAGGTGACACCAGCAGGTAAACTAGGACTATTCTGGGCAAGCCAGAACTTATGATTACCAAAATTTTCTACATTTTTTCAGAGAAGCAACTTTTAGCTTTGTTGATTTTCTATTATAGCTTTCTATTTTCACAATTTTTTCTTTCTCTTTTCTTTCTTGGAGTTTACTTTGTTTTTCATTACTAATTACTTAATTTAGACATTTTGCCCATCAATTTTTAACTTTACTACTTTTTGCTATAAATATTTAAGGCGTTAAGTTTTACTTCAAACCCATCTCCCACAAGCTTTCCCTAACACAGCTAGTTCTGAGAACCCAGCGTGGCCGTGATCCGACGATGCCTCTCCCCTCAAGTGCTCATGGCCCGATAATGCCTGGAGTGAACAATCGCGTTAGCGATGCTTTCTCAGTTTGGAAGGGAAAACAATAATGGGGAGGCTATGACTTCACCGGAATTTGAACAGGGGAAACGGGACGTTCAATGTACACATTTAATATAAAAGTTTATTAAAAATTGCTCACATTGAAAAACAAAGGCATCAGTTCCATCCCCTCCCTCCGACACACACAGCAATGCACAATCCACACACAGTTATGTTACCAGTGTCAGCTCAAAGTCATTAAGGAAACACTGAGATGCAGATAAATTCTAGAAAATATCAGAGGTAGAAAACATTCATAAAGCTCTTAGTTGTCATAGTAACAAATAAACTCTGGCATCAGAAATTGAAGAAATCAGAATTTGAGGGTTTGTATGACATGACTTTTCTATGGTTTTTTTAAGGGATAAGAGGGAAACTTGTCTAATTAGGTTGTTTTTTCTCCCAGGGGCTTATTGAGTTTAGCAGATGGCTGTTGGGAAGGACATTAGCCAAGGTGGTGGGATAAGTGCTCCTCGGACTTCTCCATGCTCGGAGAGAAGAAGCCAGTCCAAAGGTGAAGACTGGCTTCTGGATCCTCCTCTGTCACACCCCGTGACAGCCAGAACACCAGTGAGGCTGAAGGCAGAGCTGTGGAGGGTTCATTTTCATGTACTGCTCACAACCTGCTGACAAAAGACAGGCGCAAAACCTGGGCAAAACCTGGACCCCTGCAGCAGGAGCTGGCTTCGCCTCTTGGCCCCACCCTGTGTCCTCACTTTGAGCAGCTGCTACGCTCCCTCCGCATAAGCACTAATGTCCCTCTCCCTCCTAACACAGTCCCCAGTGGTGGACACGCCTGCAGTCCCTGTGGGATGGTGGAAATGAGTCTTCATTTTCAGGTGGGATCTCCAAAATTGATTCTTAAATATGTGAAAGAAAAACATTTGCTCACACTTGGGAAGAAACAAAAGGCTGATTATGTGATGTTTTGGTATCATGCTAGAGCATATTTATTAGGACTGCCTGAACCTCACTGCACACCCCCAGGGAATGTCTGTGTGTTGTCAGAGTACACAGAATTCTTTAAATAGTGATCAGGTTACATAACCACAATTTAGCATAACAGCTCTTGAAAAACTACAACCACTTTCTGGATGACTAATCTTGGGGGCAATACAATGACACTTTCATACAAAACACATTAAATAAATATCTATGAGAAGTGATGTTTTGACACCATATTTTAGGCAAGGACACACTTACCAATTCACTCCACCCAACATTTCCCAGTCAGAGAGCAGCACACGGCTGCGTTTGTGCCATGCGTGGCAAACACAGGGTGTGCGCTCTGCCTGTGCCAGCCCAGGACGGGATGAAGAGGTAGTTAGGTCTTCTACAATTGTGTGTGTGTGCGCAAAGTGTAGTATTTGCGTATGTTTCCAAGCACTGAAGACATTTTTCTTTGCTCTAACTTTATTTTTAAGTGCATTCTGAGTATAAGACAACCATAAACTGCATGAAGATGGAAAGTTATTGAAGAAAGAAGCATTTGCCTTCGAAAGGGTAAAGGTCCCCACGCCGGTCTCTGTGGCTCCCACCCGCGGTCACGTCCTCCTCCTGTGGAGAACACACTAAACCCTCATTAAACAGCGCTGGACACGCTCTGTGTTGCTGTTTACTGTTTACAATCGCTGGTTATTATGTTGTGAACTTCTTTCAGTCATCAATCAACATGCTTTCTCTATGTGAAAATAGTTTCCGATGTCTCATTTTTCCTGTTAAAATGAGTGGGCCTATTTTTTCACTGGTGGCTTTTCACTTAGAGGCAGGATTTTCAGGAAGAAACAAGTGAACTTTAAGGGTATTTGGCCAGGAGGGGACAGAAAGTGCAGCTGGCTTGCGAGCAGGTGAGGTCTGAGGCGGCGCGGGGCTGCGGGTGCTCCACTTTCACAACCTGGGGCAGAAGCGTCCCTAGGTTGCCGTGGCTCTGGCGTCCTGCGGAAGGTAACCAGTCTCCTAAGTGACAGCATTCTTACTCAGGACTTTGCGATCCCGACTGGGTGCTCCTGTTCCTCAGATGCTCTTGGAATCAGTTCCTTTTGTCCTGTCTTTCCTGCGGGTTCTCTCCCTAATGAGTTCGTAATGCTCTTATACCTGACCGGTCTTTACTGGTGTGTGAATTTTGTCGCTCACAGGCATAATCCAAATTCAGTACACATTGAAGAAGGAACAGTGTTTTATCTTCCGTCTCTGTCTTGGCCTTCAGGGACAATGGAACTTCCATTTCTGCTGAGGCAGTGGATCCTGTCCCCTGCCTGGGCCGCCTGGTGTGTTACAGCCACACACAGGGTGAAGACTACATGTGGCCTCTAAGAGCTCTCTGTGGCCAGAGTTAGAGGGACAGACCCCACTACTTTGATTTTTTGGGTCTTCCAGTTGTGAGTGTGAAAGCGATGCCAGTTCTTCCTGCCATAAACAGAGTTGTGCTGTGACTACGCACCCCCCCTCCAAATGCTCGGGACAGTGTAGCTTTTGTAGTTTCTGTTACCCATCCAGACTTCGTCAGGTGCAGTCAGTCCTAGACTTTGTAAGTGTGAGCTCCTTTCTAACCCACTGGGAAGCAGGCTAGCTCATGCTTGCTACAGCAAGCTACCTCCCATATTTATCTTTTTAAAGTAAAGGAGCCTCATTTTAAGGTAAAAGTTCCATTTTTCAAAGTAATTACATGGTCCCTTTATGCTCACTGGGAACTCACTGGGAGAGGGGACCAGCGTCTGCTGGGGGTTCTCAGGACCTGCTCCCATGGAGAGCCAGATGGCTCCGATGGTCTGTCAGTGGGATCAGTGGCCCCCCAGGGACTGGCGTAGGGGGCTAGCACCTTCTGCTGAAGGTCACGGTCTGCTCTGTCTGTAACTGGTCAGTCTAATGCCAGACCTAGTGTGGTCCGCTGCCTGTGCCAGCGCCACAACACCCATGCCCCTCCGTGCCAGGCTGTGTCTTCCACAAAGGGCCACGTCCACATCCACCCCATCCCGGTTGCTCTTCGTTGCAGAAGAGCTGAGAATGCTCCTCCCCTGGGGAGGGTCTGTGTTGCCTGCACTTGTCTGGATGCACCTTGTGACGGCCTGTGGAGGAGGTGACAGTAGCCTGTGGAGGAGGTGACGTGACACAGAGGTTGGACTGTGCCTGTGAGACAGCTTCAGCCCGACTCTTTCTCTCAGTACCTGCTTTCCATAGAGGAAATGGGGTTCAGTTTAGATTTTCCCCGGTTTCCTCCCCGACCCTCAAACAATGCTGCTTTCAGGTCCAGGCCACTTGGCCCTTTGGCTCCTGCCCTAGCCTGTGTCCACCCGACTGTCCTCCTGCACACACTGCCTGGACGTTCCTGCCACTGAAGCATTGATACTGGCAGGCAGCGAGCACGCAGCCCCTCTCTTCCACACCCCTGTTGCCAGGATGTTGCCTTCTCGTGGCCTGAGCCCCCCACAGCCGTGTCCCACACACCCTGTGGCAGAGCCAGGGGAAGAGGCAGCTCTGCCGCCGGGCACGTGTGGCCTGGGCAGGGCCTGGTGGCTGGGGTGGCCACAGGGTATGTGCCACAGGAGGGTCAGCGGATCAGTGGTGGGACTGCATGTGCAGTATGGTAGGACATCCCTGGCTTCTTTTTGGGAACAGAATTGTAGAAAGGCCGGAAGGGAAGCAGAAAAGACCACTTTGGAGTTTTTAAGAGCAGTTCCTGCAAGAGATGAGGAAGGCTTAGAAGAGACCAGTTTGTGTATTGCACGAGCCAAGAGGCCAACCCCGATTTCTCCTCCTGTTACACCCCTCGCAGCCGCTCCCCTGGGTTGAATTGTGGATTCCATTTTCTTCTTTTTTAGCTTTATGAAGCTATAATTAACCAATAAAAATCATGTATATTTATGGCATACAGCATGATGTTTTGATATGTGTGCATTGTAAAGTGAATTAATCAACCTACTTAACACACCCGTCCCTGCTGCTGTGTTGTCTCCAGGTGTAGCTCTGCCTGGGACTCCCCAGTCCCAAGGGCAATGCCAAGGGCGTCAGGATTTCTCTGAGTGAAGGGGGACAGGGACTCGGGGCCGCTTTCCACTTCCCAGCAGTCTGCTCCCTGGATCCCACCCACGCACTCTGGTGTCTGGCTGCCTCTCCCGTTCCCTCTGGGCAGTGACCTCCTCTTCACCCCAAACATCTGCCACAAAGTGGTTGCCCTGGTTTAGCTCTGGCAGACTTGCAGAAGGCAGAAGCCCGTTAGGAACCACTTATGGGAATGTCAAAGTGCCAGCTTGGGGGGGGGGCACAGGGACATTTTCCATTTAGCTTTTTCTCCTGCGGTTACCAGGGACTGTTCTGAGTCACACACAGCAGGGTCTGCGCCATCACCAGCCAATAGGGCTCCATGGGATGTGTTGCAGAACACAGGAGTCAGAGTGGAGGAAAGATCTTTGCTTCCCAGAGGAAGCACTTCTCCAGCACCCGGGACCAACAAACACAGTCTGGAAGCTGCACGTCACCAGGACAGATAGCGGGGAAATGCTGACAAGGCCACTGACATTTCTTCCTTGGGGACATTTGTTCAACTCCAGGATATGGGAGCAGCTGAAGAGACTACCATGTAAAACTTTTACAGTGGAAAAGATCTCTTGCCACTCCTCTTACTAATAGCCCCTGTGAAGGATGCTGTACCCTAAACCCCTCATTAGGAAAAATAAAACCTCATATTTGGACCCCTAAATGGTTGCTGCAGGATTTGACCATCTATAGAATTAAAAAAATACACATCAGGAATTTTAAAGTCAACCTAGTGGCAAATAAAAAATAAAACATAGTAGCATTCTGACAGAGGACTGAGAGTGTGCATTATGAGTGGGCTGCACAACTTAACACTCATAAGTTACACTGGGAACAAAATTATTACTATAGATCCAGAGCTACAAAACGAAGTTCAGGCAGAGAATACGCCCTGGAATCAAGTCTATAAAGCAGTCTCTCTGCAGAGTCCTTGCTCCCACGCACAATGCTTACTGCAAACAAAAGCATGTTCATGTAGAAGAAATGTTTCTTTTGAAACAAACAAAAAATGGCTAGTCATATATGGAAATAGGTGGAAAACGTTTTTCTTTGTTCCTGCTCCCTCCAAGAGTTAGATAAAAGTAATTCATGTGTATCTAAATATTTCCCCCTTTGCAAATCCTAGAAATCTTTATTTTCTTTATATGAAGCTATAAATCTTTTTTCATGAGTAGTGGTATGAAAATATAATAGATAAAAATTGTGTCTAGTCTTGAAGGAATCTGATATTGACGAGAGTAGAGACCAGTGGCCAGCCCCAGGTGGGTCTTGAGAAACCAATCCCCACCCAGCAGAGGGTTCATGGCTCTGTTCTGTCCCTGGCTTGACTGTTCCCAGTCGTGGACACTGGCACAAGCCGTGTCATCAGTCCAGCCCTCAGCCTCCTCCTGTGTAGAGGGGGGTGCATAGCTTCCACTCCCGGGATGTTCTGAGGGTGACACTAGGTCAGCATGAGCTGTGTGAAACACCGCTGCAGGCGCACGGCGGGAGGGCTTCTTGATGTGTCACCTTGGCTCAGCTAAAATATGGCCCCCAAACTCCCTTTCTAGCATGTTTCTGGCTAGGGCGGGTTACAAGGGGTATTCCCTGGCGAGAATAGGAGGCCCCTGGGAGGCAGCCACTGCGTAGTCTGCAGCCACCTCCTCCCAGTCATTCACTCAAACTTGAATCCAGGTGCTGCTGGGAAGGGACTCTGCAGATGGGATTAAAATCCCTAATCATCTGACTGTCAAGTAATCCAAAGCGAGCTTATCCTAGGGGGCCTGAGTTAATCAACTGGAAAGGGAGTTTAGGCCTCCCTGATGTAGAAACTCAGAACAGCAGCTGGGTCTGAAACTGCCCTTTCCTCCTTCCGTTTTGCCCTACCTGTGGGTGACATGCTCAGCTTGGGCCTGTGGGGTCCAGATCACTGATGACGTGCCCCCCGCTGCCTGCCCTGGGGCCTCAGACCTGCTCAGCCCAACCCCATGACTGCATATGCCAATTTTTTGTAATAAGTCCCTTGATGTATTAATGATAGGTCCCGTGATATAATCATAAGTTCCTTTATGTTTTATCATGTGCATGTACATAAATATGTATATATCCTAGTGGTTCCGCTTTCCCGGTTGAACTCTCACTGACACACGCAGCAAGAAGCCCCAACATGTGTGAGGTATACTTTCTTTTGTTGATTGCAGATGTCTCTTTCCCTTGCACCGTGTGCAAGTGTAGCCCCCCGTAGGATTAGGAAGGAATGGCTAGTTCTGTGAAAGGGACTCTCTCGGCTTGGATTTCCAGAGGCCCCATTGCATCCTATGTAAGTCACACAGTCTCATGACTTCATAAAGACGTAAATAAAAATGCAGGTTCTTCTCTTTATTAATTGTATGACTTTGGCAATCTTTACTTTCTATTTGATGGAACTGATAATGCTGACTTAACAGTGTTGTCAGCGCTAAACAAAATAACATTTGTAAAATGCCAACAAAATGTGTAGCACAGAGAAAGCTCTTTGAACAACAGTGGTTGTCAGGGCTGCCGCTGTTTTTGATTCCTTCAGTGCCTTGGTGGTGGTGCAATCCAACTTTTTAGTTAGGAAATGTTTAATGTTTTATTTTCATTTTCATTGACCAGGGAAAGTAATGAAAATATCATCTTTAGCACCTTTGCAGCTACATTACATGTCTCTAAAGGGCAGGGCAAATTTACTGATGGGAAAGGAAGAGAACCACAGTCATTGACAAAACCTCAAAGCCAACGCTCTCATAGAGTTCAACAACATCAAGCCCATAACGAGGAGCCAACAGCAGTTACAGCAGCAGAATGGACCGTGGCAAAGCTCTTGTACTCAGTGCAGTGGGAGAAGTAGTTGATGTGACGCATTTCAGCTGGTCATGTCGGCTGTGCACGCACAGCTTGGTGGTGGCTTCACCATCTACAGTGGCCGGACTCTGCTTCAACCTCATCTGATGCGAAGCCTAAACTGTGCTTGTCTGGAAGAGAGAGAATGAATAAGAACTTAGGTCATAGATAACAGATACAACATTCAAATTTCCCCTAAAGAACAGCTATTTTTCTCTCTCCCAAATGCAGAACACAGCCCATTTGGGGCAGGAATGTATTATTTTCTACCACACAGTTCTAGATTCCACTGTTAAAATTTATGGAATCCTCTTGATTCCTGTTAAATTTTGTTCAGCACCGGAGAGAACAAATTGGGATAATTTGTTTCAGAATTATTAGAATTATACAAAGTCACATTTGTACTTGTGAATAAATTGTTCTATCTCATACTAAGACTGAAGAGAAGGAAGACTGGTAGGCTAAAAACTTTAAAAAACCAAAATCCTTCTTGGAAGTGTTAAAATCATTTGCAATGAAAATCTGCCTGATATGTCAAACCTTCTGGGAAGCATTGAGGAGGTTTACTAGAAATGTTTCATAAACTGTTTTTTATCTTTTAGAAATTAAGAAAATAAATGAAATGGTCAATAATTTAGCTGATATCTATGGTACTTTGTTAATAGATTTTAAGTGGTTTTCTAATGTCATATTACATTAGTAGATTTTTATTTGCATCTGATGAGTTTTGTTCACAAATTATCAAGCCAAACATTTTAACACATTCCAAATGCCTTCCCCTTTCATACTATGACACTTTCCCTTCTTACTCAAACTTCTGTGATTTAGATGATGGAGTTGAACAAAGAGTTTGACATTTAGTTAACATCTTCAAACTTGCTGATATTTAATAGAAGAACACCATTTATATTGGAAATTATTTCCCCATCCCCGCACCTCTCCCCCTGCAGTCATTTCATGTGCTGAATGTGACAGTCTTCAACTGAAACATGTGCAATGCCAAGACTATTAGATTAAATGAGTCAAATGATCCTACAAGGAGAAAGGGGCTTCTCTCACCCCCACTCCCACCTTAATCTTCTAGAAACAATCTTGGGTGTCTCTTCTTGTGTCTGCCTCTCTTATAATATCTCACTGCTTCTTATCTTTCACTTGGAGATATTAGCTGCTGATTTCCTGATATTAGAGGGAGGTTTTGTGCTTTTGCACCGTTTGCTCTCTGTACCCCTAAAAACACACTCTTCCTCTGCCCCACCCTCCCATCTCCAGAGCTTAAGTGTAATCCTTGTGCTGAATGGGTGGGCCTCCCCTGGGGAAAGCGGGAGGAAAGTGCCTCGCAGACCTTTCAATCTAAGCTGCAGTCTGCTCCTACCTGCTCCTTCATGTAATCTAGAGTAACTAACTGTAAGATATTTTGTGTCATTTTTAGATAATAAAATGAATTCCAGTTACTCTGTGTCACCAAATAAAATTCACAATTAAAATGTTTAGTTCTGTATAGCATCAGAATTTTAACATATTAAAGCCAGCAGCCCCTCTCGCGGGGGCAGCAAGGCTGCAGTGGGAAAGGAAAACAGGGCCTGATCCTTCACTTTTCTCTCCTCTTTGTCTTTATCTCCTCTTTCTGCCCCTACCCCCCAGCTAGAAGGAAATATGGCTCCTCTGGGGATGAAGCGGTAATTAATCATTTGGAAAGAGGTAATTGACATGTAAGGGTCTCGAGGACTGCCATAGCCTGGAACTGGGGGGTGTTCTCTAGGCTTGGCAGGCCTCCATCTCTCTGTCTCTCTCTCCCTTCTGAGGGGACTTCCTAATGAATTTCCACACTGAAAACAACTGACTCAGCCCTCTGGTCTGGACAATTCTCTTCCTCTTGGCAGGTGCTTATGGCTTCTTCCACCTCCACTTAGTGCCTTAAGCCTCTCTTGCTACAGTAATCTGCCTCCTGGGTGAGTCTCTCTTGAAACCACCATTAGAGTCTCTTCTTTCTGAGTAGCCCACATCTAGACCATGGGAAATATACACTATGGTAAGAAAACATGTTTCAAACTTAGAAATTAGATTTTTTTAAAAAGTGGGTAGCATGTTCTTTCAGTGTCATATGAGGCTCAGCACCCCACAAGGATTATTGAATCATCTGGGGGAATGTCCCTAGGTTGACTTACTGTTCATTACTTTCTAAAGGTCCTGGATTTCATGAATTTGCAAAGAAACTCACAGGTTTTTGTCCAGCAGAGATGCAAATGATTTCCATCTGGTAGAAAAAAATAACCCTAATGGTTGAAGGTCATTGCCCTGTTGACCACTAATCAGCACTGCAGTTCACCCAGTAATCTCATTCACATGTTCACTCACCGTGCTTTCTACGCACATCCAGAAATGTTCCTCCTTCAATGTTCTTTAGGTCAACCATACCATCTTACCGCTTCCCTAATGGATTAATGAGTTGAATTAAATATCTGACATGTGTTCATCTGCATGTTTGTATAGGAGTCATGCTTTGAGCTTTTTAAAAATGATACGCTATCACCTGCACCCATGTTTGTACACATTTCGTTGTGGGGATGAGGGGAAACTTCCCCTTCACCCTGGAAGCTTCACTGAAAGATCAACTCACAATAAGACAGATCAATAAGAGAAAGAGATTTATTTACTGTGCACAGGGGGAGAATCACAGAGCGATTGCCCACTATCCCAGTGGGGTCCAGAAATTTAAATGCCCTCATTTTAGAGGGGAGGAGGAATGAGGCATATAGGTGATTCTGTTTGGGCCAATAAATGGTTGTTAGGGAGGATGGATAGATTCTTGGGAGAAGAGATGGATGCGGGGAATTAGACTGACCTGTAAATGACTCTCTCTGGTGATTAAATTAACCTGAGAGACAGGTTATGTTTAAAATTATTTGGGCCAGGTCTAGTTGCGTTCTTGATCTTCTTTCCTGCAATATACTGAGCTAACAGGGAGAAGAGAGGAAGTCAGTTGTTCTTTTTGTTGGTTCTGTCTGGTTTATGCAGATAGAGGGGAAGCCCCCTCCAAGGCCTGTTGATCTCTAAGGGCCTTTCATTCAAAATACTCTTTATACCAAGGAATCATATTTTGGGGTGAAATTTCTGGGGCTCCTTCACCATATAAAGTCACTTCTTTTTTCTTTGCACAAAACCAATGAATGCCCACAGCTTCTCACCCTGAAAACTTTTCAAATATAAGCTCCACACTGGCCTATTATCTCTAGTCAGATCCAAGGAAGCCACTCCAATCTGTCTGATCAGCCTCTTCAGACCTCTCTGGGCTGAACCAAGTGGAAGTCACAGCCTCCTTCCTCTCTGTGAGAGCGAAAAATATTCCAGTCCTCCAAAATTATCTCTGAAAAATTACTTCTTCATGACTCTTTTATGCCTTAAAACCAAGATTCTAAGCTAGAATCACATTATATGCACTTTTGGTTGTTAGGTAAATATTCAGAGTTTATAGTACAAAGACTTTGTAAATGTCATTCACAGCTGAGCTAAGTAATTAATGGTCTATGTATAGTTACGTTAAACTATTGTCTTTTGAAGTTGCTGTTGAGAAGTCCTAGTCATTCAGATTCCCAAAAAGTTCTCTATGTGATCACTTTCTTTTTCCTATTCTCTGGAAGATTTTATGATCTAATCATTAGTGTTAATATTCTGAAGTTTTACACTGGGTGCTTTGTATAGAACATTTTTTAATTCTTTGCTTTGAGTTTTTCAGTGATACTTTTGAATCTGGAAACTCATATGCTCCTGTTGTGAAGAATTTTCTTTAATGTTTGTTTTTCAAATTTTTTGTTGTTGTTTTTATATTATGAAACGCTGATTGCTTAACTGGACCCTTTAGAAGGATTAGCTAGTATTACTACTTTTCTTACATTCCTCTTATCTGTTTCTTTAAGCCCTCATTTGTGGTATATCTCCTTTAGTTTGTGATCATTCAATTAGATTTTTCTTAACTTCTGTGTTTTTAAAAATTAATTTTTATTCTTTGTTTCTTTTTATAGCATGTTCTTTCTTCATGAATTCAATCTTTTCTTATTACTTTGAAGATAGTAATTGTAGTGTTTAAAAATCATTTTGTTCTGTTTCCGGCACGAGTTTCTCCACCGTGGTGGCTTAGACCGGTCTGCCTTCCGCAGATGCCTGGGACCCCGAGCACCGGCCTGCACCAGTGGCCGTGGGAAGTGCCGCCCCCCCCCCCCCCCCCCCGCGGCTTCCTGCAGGGCTCCCTCGGCAGGGCAGGCCGGGCCCTCAGGTCGGGTAGGACATGCTGCCCCGTCCAACCTCCAGGCGCTTCCCCGGAGGTCCCCTCTCCTGTTTCTGCCTTGGTGGGTGTTATGCAATCCCCCTTCCTTTAAGCAGATTTAGATGGAAGCCTGCTCTTCCGTGTTCCAGCAGAGGTCTCATTTATTCATTCTTCTGTCTCTGCAGTGATCACCTTGTTTCTTCTGTGACATTTAGATTCTTTGTATTTCAATCCAAAACAAGAAGTCCAAAAGAGAGTCATGTCATAATTACAATGGTAAATTTAAAAAACACCCTAAGTAATAAAGCTTCATGACCCTTCTATTGTGTCCATTTTATACTGAAATGGCAGAGCATGGATTTTAACTCTGAGGCGTTATTACTGTTTTCAAGCCAACCTGGGAGCCAACCTTATCAGCAGGTGCCCGTCACATCGTTCAGTCCGAGTCTTTACTCAGAACTGGTGCTTGTGCCCCTTTGCAAAGACGTCAGTCCTGCTCCGGCACCGCCGCAGCCCCCAACCGGGCGGCAGCGCTCGGACCTCAGCTCCCGGCCCCTGTCGCGGCTCGTGTCCTGCGCTCGGATGTGGAGCTCCAAGGTTTCCGTTTGCGTCAGATACAGTCTCATTCCTTCCCATTTTTTTTTTTAAGTCCTAATTCATCAAAGAACTAACTTGGTTCGTCTTCTGCACCTGCAGGCGAGGTTCAGCATTTTCCGTGGCTTCCACTCCATCTGCCAGGCAGGCAGAGGGGGCTTCTTCCTTCGCCTGGGGCTCCAGAGTGTTCTCCCACCAACTCCTTCACAAAATCTGCTCCCTGTTCCCAGAGGAAATTCGACCTCTCTATCTCCATTTCTACTTTGATTCTTCCCGCACCTGACTGAAGCCGCATGCAGGGCAGTGGCGGTGACGGAATTTCCGTGCATTCTCCTGCGCTCGGAAGTGTATTACGTGCCCCGTTAAATGCCCCTGAAAGCTCCTCTAAACTAGTTATTCAAGACGTGCTAACCCAGTGATTTCGGAGTAAGTTCCTCACTGTTGATGATTCTGACAAGCCCCGTAACGAGTTGTCTGGTGACCGTTTACCTGCTTCAGGATCACAACCATCCTGCAGGCGCAGCAGGCGGCTCGCAGGATGCCCGCTGTCCTGCGCCAGCCGCGTGACTGGCTGCCAGAGGGAGCAGCAGCCATCACACTCCTTGCCTTCGACGGAGGTGGGCAGAGGATGCCCACCTGTGCGTTTCACATGCTGAAAGAAGGTGGGTTAACATATTCACAGAGAAAATGAACCTCATAGAATAGAATAATGTAGTAGGAGAAACAAAATAGCCTCTCAAAATACAGTAGGATTTTTTCAGGAAACATATGCTTTGTAAAATCAACATAGATAAAACCACAGGAAAAATGTAATAGCATAAGAAAAATGTTACTTCTGGCCAGACTATAGCTCTGCCATGTACAGAGGACCCACCTGGCAAACAGAAAAACTCCCTGGATGTGGTCTCTTGCTACAAGTTCAGTACAGACTACTACAGAAACAAATGGATGGTATGCACGTTTACTTTTTTTTTTTTTTTTCAACTGTATCTAAGATGAGGAAAGATCTTGGTCCTTCAAATATATAAGCTCACTCAGCTTTTAATGAAATTATCTATCACAGCTTAACATTAGAGTTAAAAATGAGCCAAAAAATTTAAGGACATACAATGAGCTTTATCAGTTGTCATTTTATTTTATTTTCAGTTGTCATTTTAATATACACTCTAAGAAGTTGTGTACCTGATTCTAGTGTTAATTATTTTTCTAGTAACAAAGCAAATGCAGATGCCCTTGTCTTTTGGTTACAACCACTGTCTCTTCATCCTGAGCAGATACCATTGACGACTGGTGTCAGGACATGATACAGAGTTTACATACGTGTCAGGCTTCTCACAACCAAGGTCTGTGCAGCCGTTGGAGGATGCAGGCTGTGTTTCCCAGCTGCCAGGGTATGGGGAGCATTCCTGGCCTCTGGCAGAGGAAGCCCACAGTGATCAGAGGTTAACTAAGGAGTCTGCTGGACTTGAGAAAGTGGATGGTGGGGTGTGGAGCTAAGCAAGTAGGCCATAGCCTTGCTGAGTTCCCTGTGGCCCTTCTGGCCAAGACTGGCCCTTGTCTCTGCCTCTTTGCATGCCCTGAGCACTTGCTTCTTCCCTATTAGACTCTAAACTCCTGGCTGCCAGGGGCTGGGATTACTCCTTTGGATCTGAGCCAATGAGTAGCAGCAGCTCAGAAATTCCCTTTAATGTTGTAGGGCTGCCCTACTTGGCTTTCACCCTGGGCTCCATCTGCCGATTATAGTCATGAGTTGTTGATAAAAGTAAACTCATGTCAATCCTTGATGTAGGGAGAGGCAAGGGAGCATGTCTGAGGTTGGGAGCCAGGCGGGCGGCATCAGGGAGAGCGAGGCACTGAGCTCACTAATCAAAGCAGGGCCAGATTGGAAAGGCAGCACACCATCTGGACCCTACAAAACCTCCTGGCAGCAGGGCCCTGGCCTGGCTGCCTGCCTGTTCAGCTTTGCCACAGGTCCCTGCTATTCCTATGACCTTGATGAGAAAAGTGAGAGTCAACTCAAAAGATAAATAATAATATGCATAAAACAGGAGGTCTCCAGTGAGCTGTATTAATCCAAAGGTGTTTTTCACAGGAGGTTCCAGAACATTCAAGGCAAAAGTCCTGGATACAGATGCAATGACTGGATATTACCTTGTTTAATCCATGGCCATATTTAAAGCTGGGCAAGGAATGCATTAAAATTAGAATCAATTTCAACCAGAAAAGAATAGAATGAACCCCCAAATCCCTGCTTAACCTTTTTTTCAGTTTCCATCAACAAATGACAATTTCCATTATCCTGAGAAATATACTGGAATCTGTCACTGACCTGGTATTCACACACTTTGCAAGTGTAAACCTGAAAATAAAGAACCAAGAAAATAAAAACCCATACATTTAGGAATAGATAAATCTTACCGTTTTCAAACTGATTAAAATGCACTTCGATGAGGTTTTTTGATTATTTTTTTTTAACTAAAGAGAAGCTGCTAGTGTAACTTAAACTTGCTTTATGTCTTCTTTATGATTTATAAATTTCCTTTATGATTTCAAAGATAAATTTTCTTATAATCTTAGAGAAACTTATAGATGAAAAAAAAATCTAAGGCCTATAAAGTGAAAGTGCTTGGCCAAGTTCAACAATCAAAACTGGACCAATAGCTCCTAACTTCGGCCTAGAACCAAGAATGAGACAATTGACGGGTAGTACTAGAATTGTAGCAGAGGCAGAATTACTTTGCTTATAAAGTTAAGTCTTATTCTTTCAATCTTCTGTTATCAAGTGTTTTTTAATTAATATTTTATTTTTTAACTTGTGCTATAATCTAAATGTTTATGTCCCTGCAAAATTCATATGTTGATGTCCAAACACAAATGCAGTAGTATTGAGAGGCAGGGCCTTTAGGAGGTGATTGGGTTGTAAGCAAATGACCTAAAACTTTCCCTACTTGCAGAAAATAAATAAAACTTTTCCTGTTTGCAGATAGCATAATGATGTACATAGAGAATTATAAGAAATCTACAAAAAAATCTCCTACAACAACTGCATTTAGCAATTTCACAAGATACAAGATCTCTATGCAAGACCAAAGTTCTAGCAATGAACACATGGAAACTGAAATTAAAAACACCAATAGCACATATAATTGCATTATATATAAAATTTTTAAGAATAAAATAGTTGCAAACCCTAATAAAAACATGGGCAGGATCTGAATGTTAAAAACTAGAAGATACTGATGAAAGAAATCAAAGATTTAAATAAATGGAAAGATATTCTTGGTTAATGGATTAGAAAATTGAACACAGTGAAGATGATGATTCTCTCCAAATTAATATATAGATTTAACACAATTTCTATCAAAATCCCAGAAAGATATTTTGTAGATATAGGCAAGATTATTCTAAAAGTTACATGGAAAGGCAAAGAAACTAGAATATCTAAAATAATTCTGAAAGAGAAGAATAAAGTGTGAGGAATCAGTCTACCCAGTTTTAAGACTCCTTGTTTGGCTACCGTAATCAGGAATGTACAGTATTGGTGGAGGGAGATACAGAGAGGTCAACAGAGAACCCAGGAAATGAGTAACTCAGGTATGATTAACTGGTTTCTGATAGCATTGCAAAGGTAAATCAATGGAGAAAGGAAAACCTTTTCAGCAAATGATACTAGAGCAATTGAATATACATAAGCAAAAAAAAAATAAAAAACAGCAAACTTGACATATACCTCACACCTTATACAAAAATAAACTCAAAACTGATCATAGATTTAAAGAATTTGCTATAAAATTTTTAGAAGATAACATAAATCTTCCAGACATAATCCCAAATACTGGCGAGTACTGCATCTCTCATACATTGCTAGTGGGAATGCAAAATGAAAACACGGCTTTTAGAAAATAGTTTGATAGTTTCTTAAAAAGTGAAAGTTCATTTGTCCATACATCCAACAATCACACTCCTGGATATTCATGCCAGAGAAATGAACACTTAACCACGTAAAAACTTTTTACATAATTGTCCTAAGCAGCTTTATTTGTAATAACCAAAACTAGAAACAGTCAAAATGTTCCTCAGTAGATGAAAGTCTAAACAAACTGTGGTACAGCTGCACGTATGTTTGGAATATACTCAGCAATAAAAAGAGCAAACTATTAACACGCATGACAGTTTGCATGGATCTCAAGGACACTATGCTGAGTGAGAAAAGCTGCTCTGTAAAGGTCATATACTGTACGATTTCATTTATATGTCATCTATAAATGACAATATTGCAGGCAGGGAGAACATATTAGTGCGTGCTGGGTGTTAGGCATGGTGAGATGTGTAATATAAAGTGGTAACACAAGGAAGATCTTTGTGATGATAGACTTGTTCTGTATCTTGACTACACTGGTGGTTACATGAATTTGCACGTGATAAAATCACGTAGAGCTATATGCACACATTGTTCCACAGGCAAATTCCTTGTTTCCATACTGTACTATAATTATATAAGAAGTAACTACATAGAAGAAATGGCTTAAGAGAACTTATGACCTTCTGTATTATATCTGCAACTTCCTGTGAATCTATAATTTCAAAAATTAAATATTCACAGAATATCAATGTAATTGTCACTGAACACAAGCGCAGAGGGAGGGTATCGTTATTTCAAATCAAGCAACAATGAGGGTCTCCCCAATAAGATCTGAAGGGAAAGTCTGTGGCAGCCTGATTCTTCTTTTTTTAAGTAGCCTGCTTTTCGTTGCTGCCTTAGCTCCAGCTGTAGGACCGTCTTAGTGAACTTCTGAAAAGTTATAAAAATGTATACAGTTATGTGGCTTTTAAGTACATTTTTCATGTTTGGGAAGAGTAAGCCTTTTAAATAAAAAGAATCAAGTCTTTATTTAGCCCAAGGATTGAATTTTACCTTTTATTATTGTTTTTTATATTATTTCTTTTTCTTTTGAAAAATACATGTAGATAAATATTGAATCTTCTGAATATCTGCAAGTCCATGTATATTTCTATCACTTGTTCCTCTAAATATTAATTCAATATTTAGCTATTTAATTATACTTAAATATATTATTTTATGAATCTTACTGATTCATTTTTTTAAATATCTAGTAACTTTTTTCTTGTTTTCTGATGATTTTATAGCACTCTTTTTCTTGAACACCTCTTCTTCAACCTTCTTAGCTTTCTAACGTCCCTGTTTTTTAGTGCTGATTGTTGATGTTTTCTTTATCTGTGCTTCTTTTGAGCCACTTGATCTCTCTAGTGTTTTTTAATTTTCTTTAAAAAGTGTACTGTATCTGCAATTGTATTGGTCTCTGCAAATATTGTCTCCTTAGGGCAGGCTGGGGAACCTGCAGCCTTAAGACCATACGTGGCCTTCTAAGTCCTTAAATGTGGCCTTTTGACTGAATCCAAATTTTACAAAACAAATCCTTTTATTTTTATTAATACATTTTTGTTCATCTTTAATATTTTTATTTTATTTGTAAAATGAGTGTATTTAAAATACCAAAGAATAAAATGAATTTCAATGAAATAATCCTCTCAGATTGACTGGCACAATTAGAACATCAGTAAGCCGTAAGGGCTAAACTGATGGCCGCTACACTCAGGATTTAGTTCTAACTTTCCCTGCCTGACTGGCACCACTACTACACGAGTCTGGTTGGCGAGAGTTTATGGGGGTCCAGTACGCCAGTCTGTTATCAGCATTTGACGGTGATGCACTATGTTTCGGTTTGAAGTGGAATTTGTGAAGAGTTACACAGCTTGACAGTATTTTTTAATTCTGTCTGCTTAACAGCCCAGCATGTCAAAGAAGTTTAAGAGAACATTGAAGGAAGAAAACAGATTTTTTAATGAGGATTGGGAATTGCAATGTTACCCTGTTTCTGCTAAAGATAACATAATTTGCTTGCTTTGTGATATTGCAATATCAACATTAAAGAAATTCAATACTCATCAGCATAACTCATAAAAACCACAAATATTTTAAATTAGAGGGAGAGGCATGAACGCTTCTATTGCAGAAATTAAAAGATGAAAAGCTAAAGCAATGACAATTCTTTCAAGCAGCAATAAGACCTGGAAATAATGCCAGCAACCGAAGCAGCTTATAAAGTAGCTTATATACCTGGGGGAGGGGAAAAAAGGGAAGCCATTCAGTGATGTAGAAATTGTGAAAGAATGCATTGTCAAAGTCATAGAATGCTTACACCCTGATAACATTGCAAAGTATAAACAACTGCCCCTTTCAAAGAGAAGCATAACTGATCAGCAGCATGAATTAGTCTTCAACTTAGTAGAGCAGCTTCTGTGCACTACTTCAAAAGGAAAATGTATATTATGTAATCACTTTAGATGAATCAATTGATACTACTGACTGTGTGCAGGTTTTATACTTCATTTGAGAGATAACAGAAGACTTTCTTTGCTAAGAAGAGTTGCTCACGTTGGACACTCTTGCAAACAGAACATGGGGAATAGATATTGTCAACAACTTTCAAGATAAATGTCATTAAGTTGGGCTGAATTTGATAAATTTAGTGAGTGTATGTATAGACAGTGTACCTACCATGACAGGAAAACATGAAAGGTTTATTGCACAGATTTAAAGAAAGTATTAACAGATCCAGATGCTCTCATTTCTTTCCATTGTATCTCGCATCAGCAAAATCTCTGTGCTAAAGCTACTATTTTAAGTCACACTTTGCAACAAGTTATAAGTATTGTTATCTATATTCCTGCACATACAACATGGCATCCTCAGTTTCATAACATGCCAAAGTTGAACCGTGAGGTGTTCAGTGTGGATTTGCCGTAGCATTCTCATTTTTTTTTCCCATTTTATTTATTTTTTTTATTTTTTTTTTACTTTGAATCTTTTTTTTTTATGGGAAATATTCATGATAAATTATTAAGTGAACAGTGCAAGTTAAAAACAATAGTTTCATATTTTTTTCCCCACCCCCCCTTTCCCGAGTCAGCACCTTCAAGTGTTACCACTCCCCAAACGGTGCGCAATGCACTCATTGTGTAGGCATACCCCCATCCCCTCCCCCACCCCCCACCTCAGTCTGATGTCCAATTGGTGTCGTTCCCAGATTTGTATTTAGGTGATGATCAGGGAAACCAATTTTCTGGTGTGCCGTAGCATTCTAAAGTATGTTGGCTACCACAGGGACAGGTGTTAGCCAAAATTTTATCTCTGTGAGAACAGATAGTTGAATTATATGAAGAACAGATTCAGCAATGTGAATTATTGATAGAAGATTTCTATAGGAATGCAGCATTTCTGTGTGATATCATGTCACACCAAAACAACTTAAATATTTCTTTGCAAGGTAAAACTAAGTCTATGTATGATAGATATGTGGCTAAAAAAAAAATCCAAGCATTTCAAAAAAAGCTATCGTTTTTCAAAACACTTCTTCAAAAGAAATTTCAGATGAACATTTTCCCCAGTTAGCAAAGGTCATTGATGAGCAGGATGATATATGTGACTCATTTGAAGAATACACAGCTGTTTAAACCTATTAATTGGAGAATACAATGAAAAGTTCACTGACTTTGAGAATCATGACATCACACTCACATTAGCATTTCTTCCTCACCTAGTTGATATCACCAAGGCACCTAAAGAACTACAGATGCAATTGATTGTGCTCTCAGTAGATGACATTTCAAAGTCATTGTTTGATGCTAAGAAAGAGCCAATTGAAATGTGGAAATATGCAGTGGATATCCACACCTTTGGCAACAGCCAGAAAAATGCTTTCTTGCTTTTCAACCACTTATTGCTGGGAATCTACATTCTCCTACCTAACCCAAATCAAGATTCCCTTAAGGTCACAAATGACTGATGCCCATCTAGAGGATAAACTGAAACTGCAGACCTCCACGCTGCAACCAAATATTCAATGCTTTCCAACAAAAATCAGACACAACAAAGTCATTGAAAGATTAGTTAACTTTAAAATTAACAAATAGTTTTCATTTTTTGAAATTATTAAGTACATAACAGTTAGATTTTTACAAAGTAATATACATTTTTAAGTATATCTAATTGAAGTTTCTTGAATGCAGGCTTATTTGATTACAGCTAAATTATATGGACTTCCAACATGAAAAGGTTCCCCACCCTGCCTTAGGGGAAGAGAGACAGGTGTGCTTAGCAGCCAATAGGGGGTATTCCCATTATTTTCAATGCATGAAGGCAGTGCTAAGTGTATTTCATGTCCGTTTTGACGTACTTGCTGCTCTCTTGCTGTTCTGCCTGCTGCTTGTGGAGATCTGAGTGTGTGGTGGGCTTTGCTTAGCCTTTCTTTCACCCCCCACACTCACACGTGGGTGCTCTGGAAGATGAGCCTGCTTTGTGGACAGGTCTGCTGTCACACTTTCACCTGGCACTAGCACTAATGCCAGCAGCAGAAAGAAAAGAAGGTGCAGTGGTTGGATTATTGATCCGGTTATTCTATAGTAAGTCTCACTTAATTACCTTAATGATTGTTCCATGGCCTAGCCTTCTTTGTGATTTTCTTGATCTTTTAAAAGAAACTTTATTGAGGTATTATTTACCATAAAATTTACTCACTTTAAGTGCACAATTCAATAATATTTAGTAAACTTGTAGAGTTATGCAACCAAAAGCATGATCGAATTTTAGAATATATCCATCAAAGAGCCCTTGTACCCAGAGTAGTCACTCCCATTCCTAGCCTTAGGCCCAGTCAGCAGTCTACTTTCTGTCTATAGATTTGCCTTTTCTTTGCTTTTTTTTTCTGAAGAACTCCATTATGATCCAACCTTTTCTGTATTTATAAGTGAAATCGTACAATATGTGATTTTTATGTCTGGCTCCCTTAACTTAGCATAATAGTTTTGAGGTTCTTCCATGTTTTATCACATGCCAGTATTTTGTTGTTTTTTATTGCTGAATAGTATGTCACCATATAGATATACCAGATGAATATATTTCCTCATTTACTAGACATTTGAGTTTGTTCAAGTTAGGGCTACTATAAATAATGCTTCTATGAACATTCATGTACAGCTCTGAATGTGAATATATACTTTCATTTCTCTTGTGTAGATTTTAGGAATGGATTTACTGGTTTGTATAGTTAATTTATGCTTAACCTTTAAAGAAACTGCCAAACTGTTTTCCATTTTACATTCCTGTTAGCATATATGATAGTTCCATTTTTTCCATGCCTTTGTTAACACTTTTTCCTCATCTGTCTTTTTGATTATAGTTATTCTAGAGGTTGCAGATTGTACCTCATAGTGGTTTAGTCTGCCTTTCCTAAACGACGAATGATGGTGAACATTTTCTCATGTGCCTTTTGGCAATTTGTCTACATTCTTAGCAGAAATATCTATTCAAATCTTTTGCCCCTTTTAATTAGCTTTTTAAATTTTTGTGATTGAGTTATAAGAGTTCTGTATATATTGCAGGTATAAGTCTGTTATCAGATATATTATCAAATGTATTTAATATATTAGATATATTATCAGAAAATAAAATATTTCTCCCAGTCTGTGGCTTGTCTTTTTATTTCCTTAATGGCATCTTTGAAGCACTTTTTAAAAATTTTGATGATTTTTTTTCTTTTGTGCATTTTGCTTTGATAAGCTTTCCAAACCCAAGACCAAGTTCACAAAGACTTACACATATGTTTCTTCCTAATAGTTTTACAGTTTTCATTCTTATATTTAGATCTTGACCCATTTTGGGTTACATTTTGTATATGGGGTGAGGTAGGGGTCTAGTTTCATTCTTTCGCATGTAGACATTCAGTTGTCCCTGCACTATTTCTTAAAGAGACTATTCTTTCCCCATTAAATGATCTTGGTACTCTTGTCAAAAATCAGTTGGTCAGAGATGTATGGGTTGATTTCTGAATTCCTCTTTGTATTGCCTTGTTTTATATGTCTATCCGATGGAAGCATCACAGTCTCTTGATTACTGTAGCTTTGTACTAACTTTTGAACTTGAGAAATACGTGTCCTCGAACTTTGTTCTTTTTCAAGATTCTTTTGGCTAGTCTGGGTCCTTTGCATTTATATGAAATAATATTTACCATTTCGAGTATATAGCTTACATGCACTTTTTGTCTTTCAATGCACAGTTTCCAGTCAAAACACTATTTTCCAAAGTTCCTTTTTTCTATTCCCCTCAAGTTAAGTTGTATCATATATTTGTAATTTAGCAAGATTCATCTGTCACAGTCTGATTTCCATCCTGATATCCCATAACATCCTGGTTGATGTTTAAAAATGTTCAGACATTAAAGTTCACTTTTGTGGTGAGTGCATAGAGCCATGGATCCTACCCCAGTACCCATCACCCTAAAAGTGCTCCCTGTGCAATTCTTTTGTAGTCAGTCATTCTCTCCTCCCACAACCATTGGCAATGAGCATGTGCTCATCCCATAGTTTTTCCCTTTTCCCAAATTTCATATGAGTGGAATCTCATAATATATAGCCTTTTGTGGCTGGCTTCTTTCACTTAGCAAAATACACTGTTTCATCCATGTTGTTGAATGAATCAATCATTGTTCTCTTTTTTTTATCCTTGAATAGTATTCCATTTTATACATGCATCACACTTTGTTTTATCAAATCCTCTATTGAAGGGCATATTGTTCGTTTTTTCCCCAGGTTTTAACAATTACAAATAAAGCTGCTATAAACATTCAAGTACGAGTTTTGTGCTAATTTGTTTTCAACTTGCTTCAGTAAATACCTAGGCGTTCAATTGGTGAATTATATGGTAACTACATATTTAACTGTAAAGAAACTGCCGGCCGGGCGCGGTGGCTCACGCCTGTAATCCTAGCACTCTGGGAGGCCGAGGCGGGTGGATCGCTCAAGGTCAGGAGTTCGAGACCAGCCTGAGCAAGAGTGAGACCCCGTCTCTACTAAAAATAGAAAGAAATTATATGGACAACTAAAATATATATATAGAAAAAATTAGCCGGGCATGGTGGCGCATGCCTGTAGTCCCAGCTACTCGGGAGGCTGAGGCAGTAGGATCGCTTGAACCCAGGAGTTTGAGGTTGCTGTGAGCTAGGCTGACGCCACGGCACTCACTCTAGCCCGGGCAACAAAGTGAGACTCTGTCTCAAAAAAAAAAAAAAAAGAAACTGCCAAATTATTGTCCAAAGTGATTGCATCATTTTGTGGGCCCATGAGCAATGATGAGTGATCCTATTGCTCTGCGTTCTTGCCAGTGTTGGGTATCATCAGTACTTTTGTATTTTAGCTATTTCAATAAATATGTAGTGGTACGTCATTGAGATTTTAATTTGCTTTTCCCTAATGATGAATGATGTTGAGCCCTTTTTATGCATTATTTGCCACCCATATAGCTTTCTGGAAGTGTATGTTCAGATCTTTTGCCCAATTTAAAAATTAAAAGATATTTTTCTTCTTTCTAATGTATGGTTTTGGTTGCTTTTTGGCTTTTCACAAACTAACCAAACCTCTAGGTAAGAAAATTTAAAAACTTTTTTATATTACATGAAAGCAAATTTTTCATGAGAATATGGCTTGTATTTTTTCCCTTCAGTCTACAACTACCTTCTTAAGTAGCACCCGTTTGTCTGCACAGCCAGCACCTGGACCACTGCAGCCTGTGAGGCTGGTTCACAGCCGCCTGCGGCCTGGGACTTAGTCCATCACTACAGATGCCACCTTCTGAGACACGTTCACCATCTCCAGAGTCTCCCCATGTTCACCTTTACTGCTTGTCCCTGGGCATGTCCCAGGGAATTGGCCACCACTACCAGTCCCATTTCCATGCATTCCCCATCCCAGTACCACCAGTGTTCTATTCATCACCCCCATTCTGGAAACTTCCTCAAGGCCAAGAATTAACTATTCAATATGCTAGCAGCAAACACAGGATTTGGTTACTTTATGTGGGCATTTTCAATTAGTAGTCCTTAATAAAGGTGGGCCAATGGAAATACACATTATATAGTGTTTCATTTTCCCCAGAGAGGAAGTTCAGTGTCCTTTATGACATGCTAACAACTTTTAATATCGACATAATCATAAATAACAAAATGTTGCAAAAATAGTGCAGAGTGGCCACCTGTATTTTTGCCTATGTTTCTCCAGTCGTCAGACGAGGAAATTGACATCAGTACAATCTACAGACTTTTGCAGATTTTACCAGTTTTAAATGCACTTGTGTTTGTGGTATGTGCTGTGCGTGTGTGTGTGTGTGTGTGTGTCTACTTCAATGGCATTTTATTACACATGTAGATGTGTGTGACCACCACTGTGATCAAGATACAAAACTGCTCCATAATCACAAAAAAGTACTTTTGTGCTATCTCTAACCCCTAAAACAACTAATCTGTTTTCCACCTCTATAATTTTAAAATTTGGAGAATGTTATATAAACAGAATTATACATATGTAACCTTTTGATGTTGGCTTTTTTTTTTCATTAACCCTTTTGAGAGCCATTCAATCTGCTGCATGTATCAATAGTCTTTTTTAATTGCTGGATATTGTTCCATGATAGGTATTTTACCAGAATTTGTTTAACCATTCATCCATTAAAAGACATTTGAGTTTCCATTTTGGAGTTATTGTGTATAAAGTTGCTATGAACATTTGGATACAGGTTTTTGTGTTGATATAATCTTCATTTCTCTGGGATAAATAACCAGAAGTGTGATTGCTGTATTTTAGGGTAAGTCTACGTTTAACTATTTTCCAGAATAGCATATCATGGGCGATCCAGTTTCTCTGCATCCTTGCTGGCATTTGGTGGTGTCACTATTATTTTTATTTCAGATATATATATATATATCATTGGGGTTTTAATTGAATTTCCTAAGAACTATTGCTGTCAAATATCTTTTAATGTGCTCATTTTATATTGTTTATTTTTCTGTTGTGTTCTGAGAATTTTGTAATATTTTCTAGATATGAGTCCTCTGTTAGAGTTTTAAATTTGAAGTTGCAAATAATTGTGTTGTTTGCAATTATGTTCTCCTAATTTGTAGAATTTCTTTTCATCCTCTTAACAGGATCCATATTATCTTTCTTTTGGCATCATGTCTAAAAGCTTTCCACCTAACCTAACCTCTGAAGATTTTTCCTACATATTTTTAAAAGTTTTATATTTTTATGTTTTATATTTAAAAAATAATCCAGTTGATTTAAGTTATGTAAAGCATAAGGCTTATATTGAAAATCACTTTTCTTAAACTATGAATGTGTAATTACTTCAGCATTTGTTGTAAAGATTATTTTTCCTCCAATGAATTACTCTTTTGCCTTTGTCAAAAATCAGTTGGCCACACTTCTGTGGGTCTATTTCTTAGTTTTCTAGCTCGTTCCTTTAAATATGTGTCTATATCTTCACCAATTCTATGCACACTTGATTACTGTAGCTACATAAGCTTTATAATTGAGAAAAGTGATTTCTTCCACTTTATTCTTATTTTTTAAAAATCATTTCAGCTATTCTAGTTCTTTTGTTTTTCCATATAAATTTGAGAGTATGTTTATTTATAGCTATAGAAAATCTTCCTGTGATTTAGATAGGAATTACATTAATCCTATGTCAATTTGAGGATAACTGATATCCCTCTGTGTTTAGTTCTCCAATCCATGAAGATGGATTGTCTTTCCAATTATTTATATCATCTTTGATTTCTTTATTAGCATTTTGTAGTTTTCTTTGTGTATATCTAAGTATTTTTTGAGCAATTTTAAATATTACCTTTTTAATTTGGCTTCCACACGTTCATTGTTAGTATATAGAAATGTGATTTACTTTTGTACATTGATAAATCTTATATTCTGTAATATTAATGGACTACTGTATTAGTTCTAGGAATTTTTTGTAGATTTCTTGAGATGTGCAACGTAGACCATCTTCTGCAAAATAGGGCAGTTTTGTTTTATTTATTTCTGATTTCAAGCATTTTGTTTTATTTTTTCTTGCTTTATTGAACTGGCTAGAACTTCAGTACGATGTTGAATAGTAGTATCAAGAATAGACATCCTTGCCTTATTGTTGGTTTTAGAAAGAAAATAATCTTCATAAAATATCATGTTAGCTCTATGTCTTATTTACATATTCTTTACCAGTTTGAGGAAGTTCCTCTTCATGCACTTTTGCTGAACATGTTGATTATGAATTGTTGAATTTTGTCAAATGTTTTTTATGCATCAATTGATATGTTTATATGATGTAAAAATATGACCGATTACATTGATTGATATTAGAATATGGATATAGCCTTGCATTGCTGTAATAAATCCCTGTGGTCATGGTGTATAATTCTTTTTGTATATTTAATTTACTTTTTTCCCAGGGTTTTATGTCTATATTCATGAGGAATATTAGTGAATAATGTTTTTGTAATGTCTATGGTTTTGTTACAGGGCAATACTGAGTTCATGGAATGAAGTGGGAAGTACTTCGTTGTCTTATGTTTTTGGAAGATATTGTATAAAATTGTTCTTTATTCTTCTAATTCTTTCTAAATGTTAGGTAGGAGTTTTGGTCCCGGAGAGTTACTTTGGGGGAAGTTTTTTTCAAGTATTAGTTTAATTTCATTAATAGTTACTTTAATTATTTAAGATTGAGTAAATTTTAGTACTGATGTCTACAGTGATAGTCCCTTTTCATTCCATATTTCAACAGTCTGTGTCTTCTCTCTTTTTTCCTTCATAAATCCTGATAAAGACTTGCCAATTTAATTGATGTTTAAAAAAACCTCAGCTATTTGTTTCTTCAATTTTCTCTATCTGCTTTTAGTTTCGTTTTCTCTTACCTTTATTATTTCCTTTCATCTGCTTGTTTTGGGTTTTTCTCTCTTTTTTCTACTTTCTTAAGTTTAAACCTTAGATGATTGATTTTTAGACCAAATTCTTCCTGATGTAAGAATTTAGTGCTATATATTTGCCTCTCATCACTGCTTTAGCTGCTTCCCTCAAGCTTTGATATGATGTAGTTTTATTTTTATTGTCATTGAGCACAATATATTTCTGTCTTCTGTTCACATGATGTCATTTCATTTGTTATATCTTTAAGTTGACTCACTTTCACTTTGTTACAGCTATCCCGATAGTAAGTCTTTATTTAGACTTTTCTATTTTCCAGTTCTAAAATTTCCATTTGGTGTTTTTTTTTTTAAATCTTCTATTTCTTTGCTGATTTTTTTCTACTTTTATTTGTTTCGAGTATTTTTTTAATTTCTTACTCTTGTCAGATAAGTCCAACATCTGTGACATTTTCTTATTGAAGTCTATTAATTGTCTGTTTTTATTCAAGTTGATATCTCTTGGTTGTTGGTACAATGATGATTTTTAAATTATGTTTTGGGCATTTTGAGTATTATGAGACTCTGGATCTTATTTAAAGCTTCTGATTTCACACTGGAAGAACATAGGATGCCACCCTACCCTTGGCAGGTGAGAGTGGATATATAGGCTTTCCAAGCATTCTCCACTTTACCAGCTGGAGAGAAGGAGGAGGGTGCCTTGTGACTGTAGGTAGGTTTGGAAATCTAAGCTCCTCATTTGGCCTCTAACAATACCATGGGGTAGAGGAGGGATGCTTTGTTATCTCTGGGTAGGGGATGGAAATCCTAATCTGCACTCTGTCTCCCTGGAAATCACTGTGTTGGGGAGAGGGAAGGGGTATCTCATTACTGCCAGATTGGCACTGATGTTCAGGCTTTCCAGTGAGGCCCCCACAGACACCAACTCAGAGATGAGCCAATGTTTGCCTCTGCGAGATCTAAGTCTCAGATTCCCTAAGTTGAGGCAAGGTCTCACTACCATAGTGTGGTGGCAAAAGTCCCAGCACCCCATGTAGTTCCATCTGCTACCACCCTAGCAGGGCATAGGAGGACTGCCTCATTACTTTCAGGTCAGGGTGGATGTTTAGCCTCCCACTCAATCTCTGTAGGCACCACAGGGAGGGCAGGAGGGCTTTCTTACCCTTGGGCTGGAAACCCTCAGGCTCAAGTGACCCAGATGACCACCTCTGACACCACCCCAGAGGGGAAGAGGAGGAATGCCTCATGGTTGTTGAGCAAGGTGAGATTCTAGGTTATCCACTCAGGTTTGCTGATGGCGTGGGGAGACCACATTATTTTTCCTCTGTGTTTGGCTAAAGAAGAATGATTATTGTCAAAAAAGTTTCTGTCTTGCTAAATTGTCGCTTTCTTTGTCCTTTGGCTGAAGAGAGCAATCTTTAATTAAAGATTTTTTTTTTTTTTGTCTGCACCCATTGGTGTTCTGGGCTGCAAACTTCTCCAGCATCTAAGCTTGGATATTTAGGAGGCAAAGAAAAAAATTAAAAAAACACTCACCTCCCTGTTCTTCCATAAAGCCCAAGGTCCCTAGCGAGTCTGTATTTTTATATTTGTTTTATGGCTAACATCCAGAGTTTTAGATGTGCATAATAGAAGGAACAGAAAGAAATGTATCCAGCCATACTGTTCCTAACTGGAAATCTTCTCCCTTGACATCTTTAAAATCTACTTTATTTTTTAGAACAATTTCAGATTTATAGAAAAATTAAGAAGATAATACAGGCACTTCTCATATAACCCACACCTAGTTTCTCCCATTATTAACATTTTACATTACTATGATACATTTATTATAATTAATGAACCAATATTGATACATTATTAACTAGAGATCACTGATTTTTTTACTATCTCTATAGTTTTGCCTTTTCCAGAATGCATATAATTGTAATTATACAGTATGTAGCCTTTTCAGACTACCTTCTTTCACTTAGCAATTCTCATAATACTTTGACATTTTAAATTAAAAAGAAATATCTAATCTGTGATAACTGAGAAGATAAGAATATACAACAATGTGGGCCTGCACTGTGAGGACAAGGGTTTCCCAGCATGAAAAATAATCGTATTCCAAAATGCATTTGTAAATCTGCTTTCTAAAATTTGGATTTCAGTTTCCCTTGGTAGATGTTGTATATAAACAGTCTCTATTGACTGAGTACAGGACATGTAAATGAAAACAACTATTGAACTTTTACTGAGAATATTGGATCATCCATCCTTCCTGAGAACTCTCCTCCTTAAGTAGCCTATCGGTACCAAACTCACACTGATATCTTTGCCTCCTGCCTGCTGCCACCTCAAGAAACCTTGGTGGCTTGAAGGAGCCAAAGGTAAATTATTGAGCATATTGAGCATATGCAATGGTTTATCAGAGCACAGCATTCAGGAAACAAGGAACAAAGACCTTTTACCCTTAGTAGCAGGCCAGAGCATTGGCAAAACTTGCTGGGATCCCAAATTTTTCGGCTTTTTCCACAGCCTCCTCTTGCATCAATCATGCAGCCATCTGAACCTTGGCATGATCTCTTGAAGACAGTCTCAAACCAGTCCCCTGCTTCCAATTTTTCTCACCTACAATTTACTCTGAACATAGCAGCAGAGGGGCCTTTCCTCTTTCTAGTCCTCTGATGGCCTCCCCAGACTCCTTCCCCTTGTTTGAAAAGCTTCATCTGGAATGGCCTCTGTCTTCCTGTCCACCTTAATGTCCCAGAACTCAGTCTCCCTTTCACCACAGCAGAGCTACTCTGACTCCTGCTATCTGTGGTTCATCTCAAGCTTGTTTCTGACTCCAGGCCGTTGCCAGTCCTCTGTCCTGGAGGCTCTTCTCTTGAGATCTTTCCATGGCTTCTTCCAGCTAGTCAGGACTCATTCACACATGACCCCTCAGAGAGGCTTTCCCAAATCCCCATGCACAAAAGGCATTACTTTGCTATATTTTCTTACTAGCACCATCACCATCTGCACTGTTTTTCTAAATCTATTTTTTCTGCCCTTCCCCACATTAGGATGTGTGCTCTGTGATAGCAGTGGCCTTTGCAGCTGTGTTTGGTGCTGTATCACAATATCTAGGATACGTTGGCCCCTCCAGAGGTAGACTTGCTGAACGGATAAATCAGTGAATGCCTGGTGACATGCTGCTAACATTAGAGCAATTTCCTGGCAGCAGCCACATGCCTGTGTGTTTCCAGCCTAACATTTTTCCACGGCCTGCAGGAAAGGACAGATCTTCTTTCTTATAATCCTCAGACTAATCAAATTTTCTGCCCTTGAATTAATGGCTGTCCCATAAAGCTGACAGAAAGAATGCCTACTTTATTACTTCTATAGCCTAAATATACCATGATAAAACAAAACAAACCTCTCATTTTCTACACAGACCCTATTTCCACTGTGAAATGTAGGAAGCGAACTTACCTACTGAGGGAAACAGGCCACCATAAAATTTTTTCTTCAGTATTTACTATCAACACCCAAAATATATGTATCACAATTTTTAAAAATTTTATAAACATCAAAAATGACTTCTTAAAGCATTTATCTAGTAGAACTGCAGTATGTGATTTGCACCCAGTCAAAAAAATATTACCCTAGAAGGACATAAGCACTCAGAAAAGATAGATATTTGTCCAGAATGTTGGAACACACTATTATCAAGAAATTCTCAGGAGAGGCACCTAGGCAGTCAAAGACTCTGACTCATTTTCCTAATGTTATGTCCTTAAGTGTGAAATATTCTTGCAGCAAGTGAAGTCACAAATGCATATTTAAGGACTGCGCACCTTGTGGAAAGAAGCCATCGTAGGGGATAAAACTGACACCTACCTCAAGCAATCTCTGTCTTCTACAGACCTGCATCATTCATCTGAAAACAATGACCTGCATTGCCAGCATCCTCTTCCGTGAAGATGTTCAAAAGGACATGGTTCTATTTTGCTATGCAGTTGAAATATGTTTTTGCTTTTAAATGTAAAGTTCTTAACTTTTTCAATTTAGATAAGACAACTTCCATTTGCTGAGCACCTACCACAAGCCAGGTGCCTTCCAAATGCTTCCTGTTCTTCCTTTCAATCATTCCTTAATCCCCACAGCAATGCCATGAGGTCTTATAGCCACAGAGAACTGAGGCTTAACACAACCAAGTACCCTCTCCCAGAGTCACAGAGCTGGACTTTGCCAAGGTCCTGCAGCTGACAACTGCACGCTATGGATTCAAGTTCAAGCCAGCTGGGTTTTAATGACTTCGGCCCACACTCACTTCTTCTAGTACTTTGAACCTCGTACTGCCAAATGAGGGAAGAAACAGTATTTCCTTTATAAACTAGGGACATAATGAGACCGGATAAGGATTAAATGGCTAAAAACATTTATGAATTTGAATATTTTACATTAAAGTAAAATTATTTGCTTTATTTAAACGCACACATGCACACACCCTTGACAGTTCACGGCCCCGGTCTGGGAAGTTCAGACTTGTCCACCGTCAGCTTGTCACATAAGGATGGTGAAATACTGTGCTTTGCGTTAAAGATAAAGGAAAAAGACAAAACACACTTAATTTGTAAATAAAATAATTTTTAAAATTTGAGAGTTTTTTCCCCTCTGACGACTCTTGCTTGAGGAAAAGTACATGGAATATAACAGGCTAACTAGTTAGCAGAGCTCCAGATGGGGCCTGTCCATGGGGTTCCAGGGTGGGTGCTGGGCTCCCGGCCTTCCTCTGCCCTCCCCAGTGCTACATGTGGCGTGTACAGACCTGCTGTCCCTGCGAGGCCTGTGGGGGTTACAAATGACGTGAAGGTTGGGAAGAAAGTGGGGGGAAGTTCATCAGTGACTACTGAGGGGAAGTGGAGAGTTACAGGGCACTGTGTGCCCATATGGGAATGAAATGACCTCAACTGCCAACAGGAAAAGAAAGATACAATGTGGGATAACAAGTAGGTGAGAAAAATAGTGAGTTGTGAATGCATGCGTGTGAACTTTTTAGCCATGGTTTAAGCTCTTCTTTAGCAACAACTAAGTGTCATTTCTGTCTGTATTCCCTGCACAGTGCCTGATGGTAGGACACCCTGAGCAAATGCTTGCAGACTATTTGAGACAATTACTCCAGAGAGGAGGAAGACAATATTTCCCATCCACCCTCCTAGCATTTCTGGCCAGGCCTCTGTAAGTTACGCTGACAGTAGAAAAGCAAACAGGCGTTTACTGACATGTGCATGCGTGCTGCTGACAAGTGGGAATGCTCCGAGCTCCGAGGGTGGCTAGAGCTTGGGCTTATGTAGCATCTTAACAAGGAATAAAGTCATGGAGAACTGAGAAGACAAGGGAAAAGGGTTTGGAGGGCTGCAAACAGTGGGAAGTAGTATGTGGAGGGCTCTCACGGAAGGCAAGCGTTACTGGTGCGGGGCCATCTTGGAGCTGAATTCTTCGTGGCCAGTAAGACTTCCTTGGAGGGAGGATGGACAGCAGTCCTCATTTCTCAGACATTTCTGGGTTTACTCGGCAAGGGAAGCTCCAGAAAGGCTTCTTTTCTGCATCTGTTGATTCTCACTTGCCTCCAGCTCAAAATAATCTCTATGCCAAAATGGTATATTTTGGGGTGGCCTATTCCGTGACCTTCACTTCATACTGGTAGCAACAAGATGAGATTGGTTACTTGGGCTGGATGGAGAAGGGCCAAGTAATGTGGCACTGTTTCTCTTTGGTTTCTAGAAAGCAGCCTGTAAGGCAGGGCTCTGAGTGTGCGAAGTGTTTTGGGAGATGACCTTGAGGAGGAAAGAAGCAGAAGATTGGACAGAGAGACAACGTAGGCTGCGATCTGTTTCAGACGCCTCCGCCAGCCACCTGCGGAGCTCGGACATCGGGAAGGGTTCTCAGAGTTGCCCTGAGCTGGGGAGGGGCTGGGCCTTGATGTGCCCACACGGACTCTGGAAAGGGGATCATCGTGGGCACCGGCACAGGGACCTTCTTCCAGAAACTGCCGCCAGGTGCAGGGAATGAGCACCAGCGCAGAAGGAGGCTTTGTGCTGTGTCCACAGCACCCCCTACAGGTTAGCCCATCGGGCTACTTTCAGATTCCTTGCAACAAAGGGCGTCTTTAACAAAAACATAGGGTACACTTAGCCAAAACTCCATTGCCTCATTGTAGACAAATTTTATATACGTTTTTAGCTATGAGGGTCCAACATTAATAACCACTGACTAACCAAAATTAAATCGAGATTTTATAAAAATGTATGAAAGCAGTGTCCAGCATTTGGCAGTATAAAGCCAAGTTCTATCAGGAAGAGTGAAAGTGTACACCATCAAGTACAGTATTATTTTGGAACTGAAACTATATACAGAAGAATAGTAGCACTAGGTCTTGTTAAACTACATTTTGACCTACAATATAAGCATTCTTTTTAAAATTGCTGTAGCATTCAAGTTAAACGTGTTGTTTATGTATGGATACCTATAAATATATGTGTCTATTGTGTATACAATATCAGATAAAGTTTTATGTGTGTCAGTTTCTTCTAATTTGTTTCTATTAAATAATTGACCAAAATTTTACCCTTAGTATCTCTTACTAGGTGTTAAATTTAAGTGATATTTCCACTCCTTGACCATTATTCTGTAAACTGATCAGTATGCATTCTTTAAAAGGGATCAGAAACTTTTTTTTTTTTTGAGGCAGAATCTTGCTCTGTTGCCTGGGCTAGAGTGCCATGGCATCAGGCTGGCTCACAGCAACCTCAAACTACTGGGCTCAAGCGACCCTCCTGCCTCAGCCTCCTGAGTAACTGGAGCTACAGGCATGTGCCACCATGCCTGGCTAATTTTTTTCTATATATTTTTAATTGTCCAGCTAATTTCTTTCTATTTTTAGTAGAGATGGGGTCTCACTCTTGCTCAGGCTGGTCTTGAACGCCTGACCTTGAGCAATCTTCCCGCCTCGACCTCCCAGAGTGCTAGGATTACAGGCATGAGCCACCATGCCCAGCCAGAAATTTTTTGAAATATGATTTTTACTCCTTTTCCTGATGGTTTCAGTGACCCATAAGGATATCCACTAGTCTTTTACCAAAGGGTATTAGTGGAGGTGGGGTGAAAATGGGACCCTCAGTCCCATTAACTTTCCAGGACCATGTGAACTTTGTAGAGGTTCCCAGGGGAGGTGACAGTGGACTCACATTGATGAACATTGTCTAGTTTGTTGGGAAAGGCCTCTAGTCCATTCATTGGCCTTGGGCAGAACAAGGGGGTGCGGAGATTAGTGAAGACCACTAATCTTAGATTTTGGAATCAGAGAATCTGGGTAAAAATCCTGGCCCAGTTCTGGAGTAGCCATGTGATTTGGGGAAATTTCCTCAGCTTTTATAGCCTCTACAGAAATCACTCAATTTACAGAGTTCTTGTGAGAATGAATAACAAACTCAAGACAACTCTATGTCCAATACATTCATTTTACAATTCAACAAGAATCCCACAGAAACCATTTCTAAATCTCACCTGCAGCTCTGGTGCTCCAGCCCAGGTCCATTTGTCCCCTATGGAGTCTCTGTGGTAGCTCCCACCGTCACCCTCCTCTGTTCCCACACCTTCCCTGGGCTTCTATTTCTGTCTCAGCAATCCCGGTGGCTTGAATCTTTCCTCCAGGGCCTTATGCTGATTAACTGCTCATAATTAAAATTAAATTTGATGAACTGGAACCGAAGCTTTTAGTTGGCTTCTCTTCATCACTTTGCTCACTTAATGTACTAAAATCCAGAAAAGGAAAAGAGTATAATTTTCTGCTTATTAGAGGAAGTCTGAAAAATAGAGTAATTTTATGAATAAGAAAGATATATTCAATTCTTAATTTTTTTGTGTGAGTACATCTGAACTTACTATTGCAAAAAAGAAAATCTCTTTGGTGTATAAAAGCAGCTCAGGTTGTTAGATTTATTGAGTAGTTGCAAAAAAATATTTTGGAATATATTTGTGGAATAACATTTGATTTTTTTTTATTAGTGGAGAGAGTACCATTTACATAAAAGTTTTACTTTATTTTTAAACTCATTTCTTAATGGAAGCAAATATGTGTGTGAAAAATTCCAAAAAATACAATATCTTAAATTTATAGATAGAAGAGCTCAAATGTCCAAAGGAATTAAGATTTTTAAAAGTTCATTTTATAATTAATCAAACAGCCTTAAATATATGCATGTAAAAGACTAAAGCTGTGATGTATAGAAAGTGGAGGAAGATGAAGGTGTCTGTTGGGAGACTGAGGACTGGGAAGAAACTTAGACATTTCTAGGACAGCCTGGGCTATATAAACAAGCTAGGACTCCGACAGTAGCAAACTCCATTAGGAACGTGCAGCCTATTAGGGGATGCCACAGAGAGCGGCCTCCCCAATAAACACTCATTTCCCCCCTCCCTATACGTCACGTACAAAATATAATCATATCATCATAATTTTTTGTGCAAGAAGTGCTTTTTCCACAAGACTGTAAACTCTGAAAAACCAGATATATGTCTACATTATCTTTTAATTTTTTTCCCACATCTTAACACAATGACTGGCACATAGCATATGCTCGATACATGTGAGTTCAAGAATGGATTGAGGTCCTTCCATTTCTAGCACAATTACAGATCAGATAATCTTAAGATCTCTTTTACAAAACACCTAGAAATGCTGCATAAAATGTAGCAAAAATTTTCAAACAGAGAAAAGCAAAAAAAGTTTCCCTCTACCAGGGAGAGGAGAAGAGTCTCCCTGTGAAATATGCCCAGAACTTTCTCCACAACAAAGGCCTACTCTCCACTGTGAAAGACAGCCAGAGTGTTATCCCACCTAAAGGAGAACATTTACCTGAATTCAGACCCCTCTGCCCTTCCTGTCTCACCTAAGGGAGGAGAAACAGATAGGAAATATTTGTGAAGGTTACAGACCAGGGACAAGTCCCCACTAAGAGAATGAGGCTCAGTTTAGGATTACAGAGTGCCTTGTCTCCAGGTCTCCTTACCGTCTCACCGAGAGGGCTCCCGTCCAAGAGCAGAGCATTGCAGCCAAAGGATCCGCACGATGGGAGCTCCCTCTGAGGAGGAGTATTCAGGGAAGCTCTCAGGTAACAATGGAGACAGTGACAAATACACTGAAGGAATTTGAAAGTTCTGGTACCTACCTACCTACAGCAAACCTTAAACACAGCCCAACTCTTAGGTTAACATAAAACTTCACACCAAAGGCCTATTTACCTCAGTTCCTACTACCTAATACATCATGTTCAGATTTCCATAAAAAGCCACAAAGCATGCTAAGAGACAAGGAAAAACACAGTCTGAGAGACAAAGAAAGCTCAGAACTAGACTCAGATATGACACAGACATTAGATGCATCAGACAGAGAATTTTAAATGGCTGTGATTAATGTGTTAAAGACTCTAATAGAAAAAGCAGACTTATGCAGGAAGAGACGGACAATGCAAGCAGGAAGACGGAAAATACATAAAAGAATCAAAAGAAATGCTGTGAACTGAAAACATTGTAGCAGAAATGAAGGATGCCTTTGATGAGTTAATCATCACACTGAAATTAGCCAGGGAAAGAATCTGTGAACTTGAGGATAGATCAATAGAAAATTTCCAAACCAAAATGTAAAGAGAAAAAAGTATGAAAAAAATTCCAAATGATCCACGAACTGTCAGATAATTAAAAAAGACATAGAACATGCATAACTGGAATGCCAGAGGAAACAGAAAAAGAGAACACAGCAGAAAAAACATCTGAAGTAATAATAGCTGAGAATTTCCAAAAATTAATGACGGAAACCAAAACACAGATCCAGAAAGCTCAGAAAACACCAAGCATAATAAGTAACAAAAAAAATCTATACCTAATAAAATGAAAGAAGCCTAGAGAAATAAAGCACTTTATGTAGAGAGAAGCAAGATAAGTATTACAGCTGACTTTTCATCAGAAATCATGCAAGCAAGGGGAGAGTGGAGTGAATATTTTAAATGTTGGAAGAGAAAAATCACCAACCTAGAATTCCATACCCAGAGAAAGTACCTTTGAAAGAGAAGAAGTAAAGACTTTCTCAGAAAAACAAAAATTCAAAGAATTTGTTACCAGCAGACCAGTCCTTCAAGAAGTATTGATGGAAGTTCTTCTGGGAAAAGGAAAATTACGTCTTTTAGTAATTTTGATCTATATAAAGAAAGGAAGAACATCATTGAAATAATAAATGAAGGTAGAATAAAGCCTTTGTTTTTTATTCATATTAATCTAATGTATAAATTTTTATTTAAGGTAATGATGGCAACAATATATTGCGTTATTATTGCCTAGGCCTGAGTAAAATGACAGCGATGCCATAAACAAGGAGAAGAAACAACTATGAAAACTCTGTTGCAAGGCACCGGGACTACGTTTGAAGCAGCATAGTGTTATTTTAAGGCAGACTTATATTAGTTAAAAACATATATTGTACCTTCAGGGAAGCTACTTGTATTTTTATAAGAAGTATAAAAATATACTGAAGAAATTTCCCTGAAGAAATCAGGAAGAGAGCTATGGAGACATGAGGACAGCAGGTGTGGTGGAGAGCAGAAGTGAGACACAGGCTTGAAAATAGTTCAGTACAGGTCTGCCTAGAAAGTCCCTGGACATCACATTCCCCTTTCCTGACTCCTTCCCCAAACACCTGAAAGCAGCCTGCCTGCAACGCCCTGGGGGTGGTGACATGTGGTAGTGCAGAGAGATGTTTTCTAATTCATTGACTTCCAGTCAATCTATTTGCCAGCAGCCCAATATCTCATTCCCATCTCCTTTGAGACTGAATTCAGCAGCTGAGCATTTCAAAGGATCTGTAGCCTAATTAGCTTAAAAGCGATTATTATGTTTCTCTGTAGACTTCACTGGTTACCAACTTTCTCCACTGTGTCTTTCAAACGTCTGCCCTTACCACTTCTCTGTTGCTATCCGATGTCCTGACCTTTCTGCTTCTTTGTTTTTAGCCTTTTTGTTCTTTACTATCTCTTTTAACCTTCTCTGTCCTCCCTCCACCTCCAATCAATCCACCTCCCAAGCTCTCATAATGTATTTTTAGGAAAATAGCAGATGTTCAACAAACCTTCATTTTTACAAACTGATGCAACTTTTTTTCATTTCCATAAAATTTTAACTTTAATCCATAGGTGAATTCTGCCTCATCCTTTCCCACTTCCTCCCCATCATGTATGTACAGATGCATTTGAGGAAGGATTGCCCAAGCTATATTTTCCTAGGAGCAGAATACCTCAAGAGAAGGTCTGGCACCCTTGGTTCTGTCAGAGTCTCACAACCGGTGCTGCTGGTGTGTGCTCGGATGAGCTGTCTCTGAAGCAGAACGAAAGTCAGCTTAGTGAGAAGCCCCCAGAGCGCTGTTTCTGTGCAGACCTCTGTTCCCACCCCACTGCCAAGCTGTGCTCTCTGTAGCCACGGGCTTTTCTGAGACTACTCTGCTTTCTTTTGTTTCATCGATTTGATTCGTGCGGACCCAGCCCAGAAAACCAGTTACTGACACTTCCCACATCTTCTGGTTTTCCCCACAAACAGAAGAGTGAGGCCGTGGAAAATAAAAAGAACATTTCTACCCAGTCAATTGAGGAATTAAAACAACATTTTTTCCTTGTATGTTCTTTCTCTACCCATTTTGTAGATATTATTGTTCTCTCTTCAGCTATTAAAAATTCTGTGGAAAAAGTTTGAGATCAGCTATATTTTCCCCTTTTAGACAACTGAGATTTTAGCTAAAACGATTTTTGTTTTATTTCTTTAATCTTTCAAGTTTAATAATTTCATCAGATATGACTTGACATTGATCATTCTGATCTATTGTGTGCCTTTTAAATATTTAGACTGAGGTGATCTTTGAACTAGGAAAATTGTATTTTCTCTTTGAAAAAATAAATACATTTCCTTTTCCTTCATTGTGAAAACACTAATCATACGGAGTTGGCTTTCCGTTGCCAGACATTTGCATCAGTCAGCTTCTCTCCAAATATTTTATCTCTCTGTTCTTCCCTATTTTCCCTTTCCTTCTACACAATTTAGTCTAATCTCCCCAGTCCTGACTGAGTCTTCAATGTAAACTTCATTTCTGTAATGGTTTTGGTTTGGTTTTGCGTTTCTTTCTGCTAACTTGCATGTTCTCTTCAATTATTCAAATTTCTCTTCTTTGATTTCATATATCTTTGTTGTAATTTTTTTCAGATATGTCACATTTACTTTAATTGCCTAATGGAAATGGGTAAAACTTTATTTTAAAATCTCTTCTGTTTCCTGTACTAATTCTTCAGAATGATATTCTACCGCTGTTCCTCTTGCACGTGCCTGTGTTTACACACGGGTCACCTCGTGAGGCTCTTTTCTGCCCTAGTGGCGGCTGTTCTCTCCAGGGAACTGCTCCTCCGCGCGTGCGCGGGACGGCGGGCAGGGAGACAAAATGGTGAGAATACGTGGCAGCTTCAGTTGTGCTGGACCCATTTTTCCCACCGTGTGACGCGCGTGCAGCCCAGGGGACTCCCTCCTCTTCACAATCCCCAGGGACCTCAGCAGGGAGAGGAGGCCGCCCCGCGCGGCAGCACCCGCGGCCGGTCCCCGCTGGGTGGCAGCCCCGCTAGGTGGCAGCGCATCTGCTCTTTCTGCTCGTCCGACCCCAAAGGGCAGCACACACTTGTGTCCACGTCACGCCTTCCCTCTGCTTTCCACCTCGAGTTTAATCGATTCTGGCAGGTGAAGAGGCCAGGCCGCAGGCAGTTAGAATGTTGTTTACCTGAAGAATTTATCATTTTAACCCTAACCCCTCTTCCATTCTGTGGTGCTTAACTCGATACCTTAGGGGATGTTCTCAGATTTCCCACTCATGTGCTCTATCTCACTGTGTCATGAAGGACTGCCACCTGAGACTCTCCTGCGAAGTGCGACATGGGCATGTGCTGCGCCCTGTGCCCTCCGTGCCCCAGCAGCCCCACTCAGTGGCTTCAGAACTTAGCCGCATGCAAGCGCGTCTTCTTACCAAGACAGGAAACAAATCTAAGTTCTGAAAGGCTATTTGAAAGCCCATTTTTAAAAGTACAGACTCCTGAAATATTTAAATAATATTAGCCAAAAAGACACTCAACAATCCCTCACTGTTAGACTGATCACTGGTCATCTACCGTTATGTTTAAATTTTTATATTCATTTTGTTACTTTGTCTTATATTTTGCAATTCTTCTGAGTGTCCATTGACAATTATTTTCACGTGGTGCATGAGTCACTCTTTGACCTTCTGAACTGTTCCTACTTTTAAATGACTCATTCCATAAGTACATGAAACACTTTTTTCCTTGTTCTTTTTAATTTTTACTTACATCTATTTTCACATCAGTTTTAATCATGTCCTTGTTTTCATGCCACTTTTAACAAACCCATTGTTCTTTCTTAATTTATTAGACCAAACGGCACACAGAGAACATTTCTGGGAGCCCTGCAGTGCTGTGAAGGCTGTTCCCACCGATGGGGAGCAGCAGAGTGGACACACTGTGCATGTCTTAGTTTGTGCTCCTCAAAGTCTGTTACCTGAGAACTTACAAGTTGGGGGATTCTGTATTCAGCAGATACTTTTCAGAGTCTTAGGCTTGGGGACATAGTTTGCAAGTAACATTAGATATAATGATTTTTCCCCTCATTTTATTTTATTTTTGTGAGTTTTGGCAAGTTGCAGATGTAATATGTTAAAATCAATGAACAAAGGGACATTAGGAATATTCCAAATTCAAAATCTGGCCCAAGATGTGAACATGGTTTCTCACAAACCATTGCAAGCTGGTATATGTTAGGTTTGTTCCGGGTGGGAACCCAAAAAGTAAGTATAGGACGGAATGTGGTTAATGGAAAACTTAGGCTCATAAAACAATAGCTGCAGGAGTCTGGAGAGTCTCGGACACTGTAAATCTAACAGACAGCTGCACCAGCACACCTGTCCCCCTGATAAGGATGAAGCTACCCCCTCCCTTATCTCTGCAGTATGAAACTAATGCAGGGGTCCCTGAATTTAGTTGTTTAAGGAATTTTATTATAGCAGTTGTTCTGGCCCAGGTGCTCACTCCCCACCTGGGAGAAACCCTCTATAAAACCCAAGGCTCTCCCCTCCCTTGGGGTGGACGCTCTTTCACCTCCACCCATCTGCACCGAGATGCTCAAAATAAACAGCATTTTGCTACACATGAGACTTCATGTGTCTCCCTCTCAGCTCCTGACCTAACAATATAGATGGTTGTTCTATTTAAATTTTTAAATTTTCTTTATTTTTATTGCTTTCTTTTTTGGTGAACAATATTAGATATGAATAAAAACATTTCTTTCCAAGACTTACAATATTTTAAACTCCATTATATATTGGAACTAAATATATTTCAAAGTCTTGCACACACACACAATACTGTAGGTTTGGAGCTGAGGGGAGACACAGACTTTCCGGGTCCCCACCCTGAGCAAACCTAACAAATACTACTTCGAAATAAAAAATCTGACAACCCGAAATAAGTCACTGAAACAAAGCTCTCAATAGATGGAGGTTTATTAAGCCAAAGTCTGAGGACATACCCAGGAAAAACACAACCCACAGATGCATCCATGACTTTTTTGTGAAGGGGAACTTGGGAACTTCAGCATTTAAGGGGAGGGGGCACACAGAAAGAAAAAGAAGGAGGGGTGGGCAGTGAGAAAGATGTCTCCATTCTTATGAGGCCCAGGAAATCTACAGTTTGCATGAGGTAAGGTGAATGTTTGAAGAGAAAAGGGGAGTAAAGGAAGAACTAATTAGGCCAGTAAAAAATTTCCTTATGAATGCTCTGTGGAGGCAGTCCTTGTGGATGCCCTTTCTGGGGGATCTGGCCAATGCAAAATGTTAATAACAGCTGTTGATTTGGAAGGGGGTGTTGCTGACTCAGCCTCCAGGCTTGACCTTCCGTTTTGCCTAAGGAGTTGGGGGTGAGTGGCAGTCCTGAGATTTTTATTTTCCTTTACAGATCTAACAAGTGAAATTTTACTTTCTATTAATACAGTGGACGGGATGGGTGTGGTGGCTCACGCCTGTAATCCTAGCACTCTGGGAAGCCAAGGCAGGTGGATTGTTTGAGCTCAGGCATTCGAGACCAGCCTAAGCAAGAGCGAGACCCTGTCTCTACTAAAAATACAAAGAAATTATATGGACAGTTAAAAATATATATAGAAAAAGTTAGCTGGGCATGGTGGTGTATGCCTGTAGTCCCAGCTACTTGGGAGGCTGAGGCAGGAGGATTGCTTGAGCCCAGGAGTTTGAGGTTGCTGTGAGCTAGGCTGATGCCATGGCACTCTAGCCCGGGCAACAGAGTGAGACTCTGTCTCAAAAATAAAAAACCAAACAAACAAAAGCACAATACAGTGGAAGACTATAGGCTTCTGCTTAGGATGTAAAAAAATAGAAAGAATGTCACTCCTACTCTAACAAAAGAAAAATCCAGATATTGACAAAACCAACATTTTCTAAATCAATCAGAGAGCTAAGGTGGAAGGCCAATCAAGGACAGAGAAGCACCTCACGGGATGGATGAGATACAAGCTCTGACCTACCTGGGCAGGGGTAGCCAGGACGGCCTTGCAAGCCATGCAGGCAGGTAAGAAGCCAACCAACATGTGCAATGAAGTCTTGAAGGCTTACAGTGGAGTACAGAACCTTAGGAATCTCAGACACAAGGTGAGTTTACATTCACTCACAGATTCTTCTTCATGGTCTTCACACACACAAAAATATTTGTGTCAAGCCTGAAGCCAGAGAGAGCCCCCATGGAGGACAGGCCTGGGAAAAGGGAAGGTCTGCTGTGTAGGACATGCAGAAAGCCTCAGCTACATTGCTCTCCCCTATGACACAGAAGCTTAAACCACTGGTTGAAAGACAGGGAAACCCTGTTCCACCTAAAGAACAGGTGAAGATTTGCTGCAGGTTAAGGAAGCAAAAAAAAAAAAAAAATGAAACCGTCCAATCCTGGGGGAGAGAGGAAATCATCCTACGCTCAGAGGACTGGAGATTGCTTACTGCTGGCAAAGGGCAGGGTTGCTGGCAAAAATCCACCATGTGTCTCAGGAACAGGGAGCTGCCTCCACATTCCGGATGAAGATTTTAACACTCTACTGTAGGGAGAGAGGCTGAGATTGTGCAGAAAGATTGCCTTCCAGGACCAGGTACGTGGGGAAGTGCTGGAGCTGAAGGTGGCAAAGTGGCCCCACCCTAAGCTAGAGTTAGTGCTGGAGGAATTTGAATCCTGTCGTAGTTCAATGGTAACTGTAGCAAAAGAATAGCTAACCCGGTTTAAGTTGTGATAAATTGACTCAATGTCTTCTCCCCCCACAACATTAAAACCTATGAAGAATGAGTATGCCCGTTTTCAGACATAAATACTATTTATCTCATTCTGTGCTATAAGACACTACATGTCTAGCTTTTAACCAAAAATTATGAGACACAGAGACAGCAGGAAAAAAACAAACCATTATTAATACTAATGTCAATAGACAAATCAATCAAAACTAAATTCAGATATAAACCTGATGTTCAAACTATTAACCAGGGCATTTTTAAGAAATCTATAAAGTGCTATGTTAAAAGCTCTAGAACATGCATGAACAGCTATAGAATATTATCAGGAAGATGGAAGCTAAAAGAAAGAATCAAATGGAAATTCTAGGAAAAAAACACTAAAAGATATGAGGAATTGTATTGAGGAGGTCATCAGTAGACAGGAAGCAGTTGAGGAAGAAATCAGCAAACATTAAGATATGGTAATTGAAATTAGCAAAACTAAAACACAAAGAGAAAAAGAGTTAAAAAATGTAGAACAAAGCATTCAAGAGCTATGGGGTAATATCAAATGATATAATGTGTGTGTAATATAGGATTCCCAGGAGGAATAAAGAGAATGGGGCGTAAGAAATATTTTGAAGATATATTAGCCATTTTTCAAAAACTAATAAAAGACATAGACCCCAGGAACTCAGAGAATGTAAAGCAAGATAAATATCCAAGGATACAGGAGGAAAATAAGTGTATCAGATTTAAACTGCTGAAAAAATGAAGAGAAATTCTTGAAGACAGCCAGAAAAAAATTGACACATTATAGACAGAGGAACCATGATAAGCATTATGGAAACATTTAATTAGAAAACATGCAATTCAGAAGAAAATAGAGTGACATTTTTAAAGTGATGAAAGAAAAAACAGCTGTCCGTCAACAGAATTCTATACTCTGTGAATATAGCTTTTAAAAATGAATACATTTTCATGTAAACAAAATCATAAAATCCACTACCAATAGACCTGTACTACATGAAATGGTAAAAAGTTCCTCAGGCAGAGGAAATGTTGTAAAAGATCAAAACTTTGATGAACACAAAGAAATGAAGATATCCAGAAATCATTAAAATTAGAGGAAACATAAAGCCATTTTTCATAGGTTTAATTGCTCTAAAAGGTAACCATTCAAAGGAAAAATAGTAGCAATGTATTGTGGGTTTGTAGCATATGTAAAATTACAATGTTTAATCAATAGCACAAAGGACATGAAAGAGGAAATAGTTGCATGCAGTTATATTATTCTAATACTGCACATGAGACTGTACAATGCTATTTGAAGGTAGATTATGATTAATTTCAAATGTATATTACAAACACTACAGCAATCAATAAATTATTTTTAGTAGTTATAAATAATAAGCCAATACTAGATCTAAATTAGAATAATAAAAATAAGAAAAAAGGGTGTAAAATAGGAAGAAAGAAAGAGAGAGCAGATGGACTAAATAGAAATTTAAAATCATGGTAATTTTAAATTTTTAAAGTCATGGTGATTTTAAATTTTTAATTATATTTTAACCTAGTCATATCAATAATTAAATGTGAGTGGTCTAAGGTACTTATTAAAAGACAGAGATTGTCAGATTGGACAAAAAGTAAAATCCAACTATAAAAACTAACTTTAATAAGAGAAAAATGTAGGTTAAGTATAAAAGAATTGGAAAGTGTATACCATGCAAACTAACCAAAATAATGTTAGAGTGGCTACATTAATATCACACAAAGTAGAGTTCAGAATAAGAAAATTGCCAGAGTTGACAAAGAGATTATTTAATAATAAAGAGGTCAATGCAATAGAAAGAGATATCAATTGTAAATGTGTATGCTTGTAAATTCTTGGGTATTCCATCTATCCTCTTTCAGTAACAGATAAATAATTATGGAAAAAAACTAGTAAGAACAGAGAAAAGTTGTACAACTCTATCAACTAATTGGATTTAGATAACATTGGTAGAATACTCTAAGCAATAACTGCTGAATAGATATTCTTTTCAAGTGCATAGAGAATATTCTTTAAGATAGAACATATTATGGGCATAAAACAGACCTTAACAAATTAAAAAGTATTAGAATCATACAAATATTGTTCTTTTATCATAAAAAAATTAAAAAGAAATAAAATTTATATCTAGGAAATACCTATTTGGAAATTAAAAATAACACATTTAAATACCTAGGAGTCAAAGAAGAAAAAACAGAAAATAGAAAATGGTTATAATTAAATTAAAATGAAAACACCACATATTGATATTTGTTAAGTACTGCTAGAGCAATGCTTATAGGGACATTTGTAGCATTGAATGCTTTAATTAGAAAGACACAAAGATAGGAAAGTAATGATATAAGCTCCCATCACGAGCAACTAGGGAAAGAGAACAAATTAAAATCAAAATAAGCAGAAGGAAAGAAATAGTGATGGTAACAGAATTAGTAAAACTGAAGACAAAAAAGACTGCAATAGAGATATTAAATTGCTTCACTGAAAAGATTGATGAAATTGCTATACATTTAGCCAGACCTTTGAAAATCAGAGATGGAGGGAGGGGGAGAGAAGGAAATGGGTAGGAGGGGCGGGAAGAAAGAGATTACCAATACAAAGATAAAAGAGGAGACATCACTATTTATCTTACACACATTTAAAAAGATATATTAAGAACAACTTTATATCCCCAAATTCAACAACTTAAATGAAATAAACAATTTTCTTCAAAGTCACCTACTATTAAAAGTTACTAATAATAGATATTCTGAATACTTCTGTATCTATTAAAGAAATCAAATTCATAGTTTAAAACCTCCCAAAAAATAAAATTCCAGGTGTATGTGGCTTCACTGACAAATTCTACAAAACATTTAAGGAAGAAATATTACCAGTTCTACACATGCTTTTTGAGAAAATATGTATAGTTACATCTTAAATCATTTAAAGAGGCCAATATTACCTTAATACCAAAACCAGACAAAGAAATTATAAGAAAAAAATTCAGACCAATATCTTTCTTAAGCATAAATGAAAATGCCCTCAATAAATATTAACAAATTAAATCCAACAATATATAAAAGTGGTAATATGTTATGACACAATTTATCCCTGGAATGCAAGACTTGTTTGACAATCAAAAAATCAATATCAGTTACATATCTACAGACTAAAGAAGAAGAAAAAACCATGATCATGTGAATAAATGCAGAAAAAGCACATGACTAAATCCATCATATATTCATGAAAAAGCTATCAGCAAACTGGGAGTAGAAGGGAATTTCCTTAATCTGATAAAGAACATCCACACAGACTTACAGATAATATTATAATTAATGATAAAAACCGTCATGCTTTTCACCTAAGACTGGGAAAAATGTTTGCTCTCAGCAGTCCTATTCAATGATGCAATAGAGTTCCTAACCAGTGCAATAAGAGAAGAAAAAGAAATAACATCCAAATAGATCAGAAAGGAAGAAATAAAAATTTCTCTATTCATATAATTATCTATGGAGAAAATTCCATGAAATTTCTTTTTTTTAAAAGCTGCTCAAAGTAATAAGTGACTTTAATAAATTTGTAAGATGTAATGTCAATATATAAAAATCAATTATAACTCTATAGTTTAGTAATGGACACTTAATTTTTAAAAAGCATGATCTAATTTAGCATAAAAATGAAATATGTAGGTATAAATCTAACAAAATATGTGCAAGATATGTATGCTAGAAACTACAAAACACTGATGAAAGAAACCAAAGAAGACCTAAAATCGAGAAATATACCATGTAAATGGAATGGAAAACTCAGTATTGTTAAAATGTTAATTACCCCAAATTGAGCTACAGATTCGATAAAACACAAAATGAAATTCCAGTAGGAACTATTATAGCAATCAATGAGCTTATTCTAAAACTCATATGAAAAGGCAAAAAAAAAAAAAACAAGAACTAAAATAACCAAAATAATTTTTATAAAGAACATTATTGAAGGACTCACACTATTTTAAGACATAGCAATCATGACAGGTGGTATATTTGAGAGGGTAGACAAATAGATCAATAGAATTAAACGAAAAGTCTAAAAATACATCTACACATATGTGATGTAATGATATTAAACAAATTCAAAAGGCAATTCATAGAAAAAATTTTTTCAATAAATTATGATAGAAAAATTATAAATAACTATAAAAAACCCTTAAACCATGTCCCACACTATATACAAAAATCAACTCAAAGTGAATCATAGATGTAAGTATAAAACCTAAAACTATAAAATTTCTAAAAGAAAACAAATGAGAATATGTTTTTGATTTCTCAGACACATATCTAAAGCATGACTTTGAAGAGACAGCCAAAATTTAAATCTTTTTCTCTTTGAAAGACATTGTTAAGAGAATAAAATATCACTCAGAGACTGAGCAAAAATATTTGCAAAACATATGTCTAATACAGGATTTGTATCGAGAATATATGAACAACTAACTAAAATTTAATTCTATGAAACAAACAGTTCCATTATAAAAGGTGCAAAAGATTTGAAGACACTTTATGAAAGAAGATACATCATTGTCAAATAAGTATATAAAATGTTCTCAATATTATTAAGAATATGCAACTTAAAAAGCAAATATCATTGTACACTTTTTAGAATGGCAAAAAAAAAAAAAAAAAAAAAAAATCTGATGCCACCAAGAGTTGCAAGTGCTGGCAAGAGGCAGGTGGAGCAACTGGAACTCTCATGCATTGCTGGTGTGAATGAAAAGTAGCACAGCTACTTTGGAAAACAGTTTGGCAATTTCTTATAAAATTGAGCACACATGTACCATATGACCCAACAATTTCATTCTTCTTAAATATTACCCAAGAGAAATGAAAACTTATGTTTACTCCAAAACCTATATGCAAATGGTTATAGTGACATTATTCATCTTGCCAAAATCTGCAAACATTGAAAATGTTTCAGCGAGTGAACAGGTAAACTCTTGTATATGTATACAAAGAAATGTTATTCGGCACTGAAAGAACAAACTACTGATACACACAATTTCATAGATGATCCTCAAACTGATTTATATTAAGGATGCATACTATAGGATCCTATTTATATGACATTCCAAAAAACACAAAACTATATGAATAGAAAACAGAGCAGGTGTGGACAGAGACTGGGGTGGAGAGAAGGGCTGATTATAAAGGATCACAAGAAAATTTGCCTGTTAGAATTCATATATCCACAACATTCTTGTTCGCAACAAATTAAGCTACATTTAATTAAACAATCATAAAGAACTATGTTTCCTGGCTCCTGAAAAATAAGAATACATTTCATTTTGAAGATACCTATACCTCTGTATGTATTCTACAGATGGCATTGCTTGAATTAGGAAGAAAGCCTGGAATGTGTGTTAGTTTTCTGCTAAATGTCTATGAATATCTATGTATGATGTACATAGATATTCATAGACATTTTGAAGTAGGAGTGAAAAGAAAGGAAGTAAGTGAGAAAATGAGAACTTCTATTCTTCCTTATCATTCCATCTGCCAGATTATTTTTCTTTTTGAAAAAAACACAAAATAATGCACTTATCTTAATTTGTCATTTGTAATTGTTTTAGTTAGCATGGACCCAAGAATCTCTTTTAAATTATTTTTAAAGTGAAAAGTAAAGCTGCTAAAATTTACACTTCATGAAGGTGTTAAAATATTAGACCAGAGATATAAAATTAATTTTCCTGCTTTAGTATGCTATAATTTTGTTTTTTATAGTTCATCAGAGTCAGAACTTGTAGCCAAGCAACCTTTACTAAAAACATCATTAATTCATCTCCCTGTTTACAACTAAGAAGTATTTTTTATTCTTTTCTCTAAAAAAAAATTCATGAGAAGTAATTTCTAGACTGAAAATAGTGCACCCTCAGTGATCTAAGGACCAGTCTGCATCACAGCGATCTCAGGAATACTGAAAGATCGATTGATGTTACTTCACACTTAGGCACCTCAATCACGGAATAGAAAATGCTTTCAGTTGGTTCATAAGTGACTTCAAAGTTACTGATCAGATAATAGCACAAGAAATAGGAAAATTGATTTAAATTTAAAAATTAGAAAAGCAGCCAGAGACAAGTATAGTGGAAAACATGAAAGTGGAACAAAGGACAGATGAACTTTGAATATAATTCAATTACTCAACATTTTATTCTATGTATCTCTGTAAACAATTTATAATGCATTATGATATATATTTCAGAATTACAGTCTTGTAGTATGTATAAAACTTATAGATGAAAAAGACAACAAAATGGATCCTCATAACTAATGAAAGATATTGAGAAGAGGGAAAAGTATTTTCTAGTCAGATGACCAAGTAAAGTTTCAAGGAAAATAAGATTTGGCATTTGCACAGAGTTTTAAATGTGTAGAGGATGTAGGTAGGTGGTGATGAGGGGAAGTTTTACAGATCCTTGGAGCTCTTATCAAAACAATGAGCAAATGATGGTTAAAAAAAGAGAACAAAGAAATGAATGTGGATTATTATAGTTTAGAGACAGAAACACTGATTTAAGATTTCTGAACTTGGCTTTTAGTTGTGAGTTTGCCAATACCTAGTGCTTTGATCTTGGACAAGTTAATCTTTTCAGTTTAATCTTCTGTAATATTAAAAGGGAAGACCAAAGATCTCTGAGGTTCTTTCCTAAATCCATGGTATATACTCTTTTGAATCCAATGCTCAGTGTTCCCTGTGGATCATAGCCATGCTGCAGTAGTCCCATTTCAGTGGCTGTCGTGTCCATTAATGTGGCTCTATCACCTCTGCCAGCTGAGACCAAAGTAGCCTGGGAGGGGTACAAGGATGAGTGCATACTGGTCATAGGGTTTGAAAGTGGATTCTGGCAAAACCATCTTTGCTAATCGACAGGAACAAAATCCCCAGGAAAGAGGTTATGTTTGTTTTGTTTCAAGTTTTCTCTTTTAAATCAATCTTTGTTTTTAAATAAATGTAGATTTGCATGCAGTTCTAAAAAGGATAATACAAAGACTATTTACACAAATTATAATATCTTGCAAAACTGTACCACACTATCACAACCAAGATATTGGTATTCATAGAGTCAAGATACAGAAAGAAGGATTTGTTGTGTTGCCCCTTTTAGAGGCAAATACCCCCCAGCCATCCCTGGTCCTGGGATCCATTAGTCTGTGTGCTCCATTTCTAAATTTTGTCATTTCAAAAATATAATATAAATTGAATCATTCATATCACCTTTTTGAAATGGCTTTTCTTCATTCACCATATTTCTCTGAGATTTATCCAAATTGCTGCCTGCATCAATAGTTCATTCCTTTTTAACCATGCCTAGTGTTCCATGGTATGGATCTATGACAGTTTGTTTAACCACTCACTCATTGATGTTTCCAGTTTGTGAGTATTATGAACAAAAAGCTACTAATAATCTTTATGTACTGATTTTCAAATGAACATAAATCTTTGTTTCTCTGGTATACAATTGCCCCCAGTGTGCAATTGCTGGGTTATATGGTAACACCTACAGTTTTACAAGAAAATGACAAACTGTTTTCTGGAGTAGATATATGGTTTTACATTCCCACCAGTAATGTATGCGTGCTCCAGTTTCTTTGCATCCTTACCAGCATTTGAAGTTTTCACAATTTATTTTAGCCATTCTGATAGTTGTGTAGTGATATCTCATTGTAGTTTCAACTTGTGTTTTCCTGACAGCTAATAAAGTTGAACATCTTTCCAATGCTGTTTGCCATCTGTATATATATGTTTTGGAGGGTACATTCCCATTTCGTTCTTCATTTTCAATATTGTTTCAGCTGTTTGAGGATTTGTGCTTTTTTTTTTTTGACAGAGTCTTGCTCTGTTGCCCGGGCTAGAGTGCCGTGGTGTCAGCCTAGCTCGCAGCAACCTCAAACTCCTGGGCTTAAGCTATCCTACCTACTGCCTCAGCCTCCCAAGTAGCTGGGACTACAGGGATGTGCCACCATGCCCAGCTAATTTTTTCTATATATATATATTTTTTTTAGTTGGCCAGATAATTTCTTTCTATTTTTAGTGGCGAAGGGGTCTCGCTCTTGCTCAGGCTGGTCTCGAACTCCTGACCTCAAGTGATCCACCCGCCTCGGCCTCCCAGAGTGCTAGGATTACAGGCATGAGCCACCGCGCCCGGCCGTGATTTTCCATATAAATATTTTAATAAGCTCGTCTATGTTTACAAAAATCTTTGCTGGGATTTTGATGGGATTGTATTAAACCTTAGGTCAATTTAGGGAGAACTGATATCTTTCCTATGTTGAGTCTTCTAATACATGAACATGGTATGTCTGTCCATCTATTTCGGTCTTTGATTTCATTCACTAGCATTTTATCATAGCATGCAGATCTTGTACTTCTTTTGTTATGCATTTGCCTCAATATTTTGTTATCTTTGGAGTATTTGTAAATGATATTTTGTTTTTGATTTCAGTTTTTACATATTTATTGTTATTATAATATATAGAACTGTAATTGATATGTTGATAGTGTATTCTGTGACCCCGCTGCAGGCCCTCACTTACTAGTTCTAGGAGACTTTTTTGGTAGATTTTTTTGAGGTTTTCTACATAAGTCTTGCCACTTGCAAATAGGAATAATTTTACTTCTTTCCCAATTTGTATTCCTTTTACTTCCTCTTGTTTTATTGTACGTTGTAACATTTCCAGTACTATGTTTAATAAGGGTGGTGAGAATGAAAATTCTTTTCTTATTTCTGATCTTAGAGAAAAAGCTTCAGTCTTTTACCCTAAGAATGATGTTACTGTAGAGTATTTTATAAATTCTATCAATTTGTTCCTTAGTTGCTGGGAATTTTTATCATAGAATTCATCAGATGTTTTTCTGTGTTCATTGACGTGATTATAAAATTGTTCTTTTTCGGTCTGTTAGTCTTGTAGATTACATCAATTGGTTTGTAAAGGTTGAACCAGCCTTGCATAGCTGGAACAAATACCACTTGGTTATGGCATATAATTTATATATACATATATATATTATACACACACACACTGCTAGATTCAGCAATTCTGCTAAGGATTTTTGCATTGAAATTCATAGAAAATATTGGTCTTTTTAAATAACGTTTTTGTCTTCTTTTTTATATGAAGTAATACTGACATTATAAAATGAGTTGGGAAGTGTTCTCTTATGCTTTCTGGAAGAGATTGGGTGAAATTCATATTAATTCTTCGTTAATGTTTGGTAGAATTCTTCAATGAAACCACCTGGGTCTAAAGGTTTCTTTTGAAGAAGTATATTAGTTACAAATTTAGTTTTCTTAATAGTTTGGGGACTATCCAAATAATCTTTTTCATATTTGATGAGTTGTGATAGTTTGTACTTTTCAAGGAATTGTTCCATTTTATAAAAGTTGTCAAATTTACATGTGCTGAGTAGTTGGTAGTATTCCCTTATCCCTTTGATATCTGTCTGTACTGATATCTCCTTTTTCATTCCTGGTATTAGTAATTGTGTCTTCTCTCTTTTCTCTTTGTCAGTTTTGCAAGAGGTTTGCCAATTTTGTGGATATTTTCAAAGGGCCAGCTTTTTATTTTGTTGATTTACTCTATTGTTTTCTATTTTCAAATTCATTGATTTCTGCTCTTTATTATTTCACTCCTTTTACTTGCCTTGGGTTTATTTTGCTCTTGTATTTCCAATTTCTTAAGCTAGAAACTTAGATGATTCCCTTTTCTGATGCAAGCAAGTGGTACTATGAATTTTTCTCTCAACCTTGCTTTACCTGTACTTACATATCTTGAAATGTATTTTCATTTTCATTCAGTTTTATGTTTTCAATTTTATTTCCTCTGAGACTTCCTCTTTGATTCATGTATTGTTTATAAATGTGTTGTTCAATTTTCAAGTATCAGAGTTTGTTTTTTTCTGTTATTGATTTCTAATTTGATTCAGATATAATCACAGGACTTTGTGTAATGTATAATTTCAATCCTATTAAATTTGTGTGGTTACTTTTATTTCCGAAGCTATGAGTTATCTTGGTAAGTGTTCCATGGTCCTTTGAAATATACAGTTGACCTGTAAATGATGTAGGAATTGGGGGCACTGACCACCTCTGCACTCAGTTGAAAATTTACATGTAATATTGACTCTCCCAAAACTTTACTAATAGTCTACTGTTGACTGGAAGCCTTACCAACAACATAAACAGTAGATTAACACATATTGTGAATGTTATATGTATTATACACTGTATTCTTATAATAAAGTAAGCTAGAAGAAATGCTATTACATTAAGAAAATCATAAGAGAAAATATATTTATTATTCACTGAGTGGAAGTGGTTCATCATAAAGGTCTTCATCCTCATTGTTTTCACACTGAGGAAGAGGAGGAAGAGGAGGGATTGATCTTGCTGTCTCAGGGGTAGCAGAGGTCGAGGAAGCGGAAGGGGAAGTGGAAAGGGAGGCAGGAGAGGCAGGCATACTCAGTGTCAGTGTAATGTTTATTGAAAACAATCCACATATAAGTGGACCCACGTGGTTCAAACCTGTGTTTGAGGGTCAACTGTAGATCTGCTGCTATTAGGTGGAGGGTTCTATATACGTCAATTAGATCTGTGGCTAAATGTGTTGTCCAGTTCTATACCTTTACTGTTCAATATTTCCATTAATTGCTGTGAGTGGATTGTAGAAGTCTCCACTATAATTATAGATATGTTTATTTCTTTCAGCTCTATCAATGTTTGCTTTTTATATTTTGAGAATCTGTTGTTTGGTGCTTACACATTTAGGATCCCCATGGGTTTATTTTTTCATTTTTTATGTAACACATCTCTTTGTCACTAGTAATTTTTGCTTTGCTTAAATTTGCTTAACTCTATTTTGTTTGATATTAACATAACCATGTTTACTTTCTTTTTTAAAGTATCCATGGTGCAATGATTATTATCTGTCTACTTGACTGGGCTAGAGGGTGACCAGAAATTTGAGCTTATTCTCTGTGAGAGTACTTTTGAATTAGATGAACCTTTGAATCAGTAGACTGGGTAAAGCAGATTCCCCTCCCAAAAGTAGTTGGGCCTTATTGAATCTGTTGGGAATCTGAATAAAACAAAAATACTGACCCCGCCCCACCCACAAGCATTATAAAAGGGAACTCCTCCTGCCTCACTGCTTTCCACTGGGACAACCTCCCCCCTTTTATCTCCTTCTGGGTCTCTGGTAATGCAAAGGTGAGCTTTTTTGAATTGTACCTCAAGTACTTGATACTGTGTTCATTTTTTCTATTTTGTTCATTTGTTCTATTTTCTCTGTGTTGTTTAAATTGGTTAAACCCTATTCATCTGTCCTAATGTTCACTGATTCTATACTCCATCATCTCTCCACCCTTCTATTAAGACCATTCATTGAGGTGGGTTGTTTTTTTTTTTTTTTTCGTATTTGGATGATTTCATTTTTCAGTTCTACAATTTTCATTTGGTTCTTCTTTTTAGGTTTTATGTTTTTGCTGAGGTTTTATACTTCTCAAATTGTTTCAAGAGGATTCATAATTGCTTATCAAAGAATTTTGATGATTGTTGCTTTAAAATCATTTTCAGATAATTCCAACATCTGATTCATCTCGGTGTTGTTTCTTTTATCTTTTCTTGATCATGTTATGATTTTCCTGGTTCCTGATATTGTGAGTGATTGTTGCATTATATTTTTCACACTTTGGACGTTGTATTAAGATACTCTATATCCTATTTAATCAATTCTTAAAGAGATAATCCAGCTGAAGTGTATCCCTAGGGCCCCCTTGGGCAACACTGCTCAGGAATGTCACAGCCAATACTCTCACCCCACAGCAACAAATCTGTGTTTCTCAAGAAGCCCATGTGGAGATGGCTACATACCTCGGATCTTCCATCCACCTGGCTGAGACCATCCTCCAAGAATACTGGCCTCATCTTCACCTCCATTTTCCAAATCTTATACGTTCCCTTCATTGGCTGATCCTAACCCAGAGAGAAACACAGCTCATAGGTCATTGCTGTCTCATTTGTATCACCAAAAATCGGACTCTCTTTTCTCTAATAAAGTTGTAAACATGCACAATTCTTTATTATGCATAAAATACTAGACAGCTGCCCTTTTAAGAAAATAATTGGCATGACCATGTGGGACTAGAGTGGCCCAAGTGTAGTATGCTGAGCTCTCCTGGGAGAAATTTACCAAGATCTCATGTCTGCAAAAGAATGAGGTGTTGTCACAGATGGATGGCCAAGCCTCTTTTTGCACCTGTCGGGGCAAGGCTGTCTAGTGCCCTTATGCCACAGTGACCACATCATGTGACAGCAGAATCTACACATAGATTGGCCCAGGCATGTTAACAGAAACTGCACGCTTCCTGGCACACCACCAGGATGCAATTATAACTCAAGCAATAGAATAATTTTTATATTTTCAGTAAGATGTCACAATATCCACTTTATTGCTATTTTGTTTGTGCTTTTTAACTCAAAATTCATCAGTATCATTTTTAGAAAATATTATTATTATAGTTTGACTTATCATATAATTGCCGGAAATTATATTTCATGATGCTATCTGGTTTATTAAGATTTTCTATGGGTCATTATCCTCAGACTATATTGTTTTCTCAGGCCCAATTATTTGCCTTAAAAGTATCTAGAAAAGCATCTATATAGATGAAAGAATGAAGAGATTGGGGAAAGAATATTGTATTAAAATGACAAAATCTGAAGACAATCTTTCAAATTTGTATTTATTTTTGTATTATTTTTTCATTATATTTTTTAAAAAGAAAAATAAAGAAATGTGTACCATATTTGCATTACACAAGTAAATGAAAAAAATTCATCAGTTCAAAAACAAAGAAATGTTCTTTCAGTAAGCTCTCTAACCACCTGGTGTTTGTTTCTCCTGAGGGCATTGTTAACTGGAAAAGGCTGCTCTGCACACCGCTGTTTATGCAGGAACGATTTTCCTTTAAGAATCTGTACCACCTCCGTGCAGATTATTCCCTGCTCGGTTGCAAGTTCTTCTCCATCTATCAATGATTTGAACAGAAAAGTAATACACTGAATTGAGAAAGCAAACAATAATAATATTTTCCCCTTCTGAGTGTGGAGCCATTTGAAATGTAGAACACAAGAGAGACCTTCAGATCTGAACGTCAGTCCCATCACTGATAAACATGCTGTGCAAGGAGAGTGTGGCTTTACGGCTGGCTTCAGCCTGTGCGTTCCATCAGAGGCACAGAGAGAGCCACCGAGGAAGGGAGCAGAGAACGGTGTGGCTCTGCGGCAGAGGGAACCCCAGAAGGTCCTGAAGAAACGATGTTCCTTCTCAACTCGCCCAGCAGATCGGTCCCTTCCTCCACCAAAACAGCCCAGGCACGGAACACGCCCATCGCTACCCGCATCCTGCACGCTGTGCTTTCACTACCGTGTCCAGCTGCTTCTTGCCGCTCCCTGACCCATCAATCAACCCTGTCAACTATTCATCTAGCCTCTGCTTCTAATCTTGTCACTAACGCTCACACTGCTTTGTTAACAATTGTTTTTAGTACATTTTGCTACCTGGAAAAGCAAATATACTTGCCTTCTTGATTAGTTTTATAAAATTATTGTAAATAAATGTGTGTCCATTTTCTTATTTTGTTAATTTTCTGAAAAGTTTTCCACACCCATAAAAAAATCTGCTGGGACTTTTATTGGAATTGCATTAACTTAATAAATCAGTTTGAGGAAAACTCTCACCTTCCCAAACAAGTGTGTGGTATTTCTCTAGATTAATTCAAATTATATTATCTGTTTTTTAGTATAATTTCATAATTTGCTTCATACAATTTTTAGAAATTATGATTAGGTGTATTCCTAGGTACTTTAGGTGTGTCACAATTTTAAATATGATCCATTTGTCCCATAGTCAATTTTCAAATTGGTTACTCTTGAGTTACGGGAAAACTATGGGATATTGCATACTGCTTATATATCTCATTATTCTATTGAACTAGTTCTTTTTCATTTGCTTCTTTGAGGTTTTATCTCACAGAATATTATATTGTCTATAAATCCCAGCATTGGCCGGGTGTGGTGGATCACTCCTGCAATCCCAGCACTTAGGCTGAGCTGGGAGGATTGCTTGAGGCCAGGGTTTGAGACCAACCTGGGGAACATAGCAAGACCCCATCTCTACAGAAATTTTTTTAAAAATTAGCCAGCCATGGTGGCATGTGTCTAGAGTCCCAGCTACTGGAGAGGTTGAGGCAGGAGGATCATTTGAGTACAGGAATTTGAGGTTACAGTGAGCTATGATCACGCCATGGCACTCCAGCCTGGGTGACAGAGCAAGATACCATCTCCAAAAATAAATAAATTAACAATAAAATAAAATAATGACAATGTTGTCTCTTCCTATCCAATACGTGCCCTTCTATTTGTATTTCTCGTCTTACCATCATGGCTACCTACTTTAGTCCGTTATATGTGGACCACTAGCTGGGATAGAGACCATCCCTCACTTGTTCCTTTTGATTTCCTAACAAAATATTTATAATGATTGACTGTTAATACTTCATTGGCTATAGCTTGTTTGGTACAAACATTTTTATCTCTAAGTATTTTTATTCACATGAATTATTTTAATAATTACTTATTCTTTTGTTTTCAAAATTAAGATTCTTCAGACAGACCTCTTTTCCCAGATTTAGATATGTGCATATTTTCATAGATTACTACCTGCTCAATGCCTTAGAAGCACTTCAAACTCAAAAACCAAGCTCAGTATCTTCCTTCAAAATATGCCTATTACACTGTGTACCTGAAGTCATAGAATTACCATATCCCTATCACACATGCCAAATTCCAAGCATTATCTTTGACTTTTCATTCCTTTAGGAAGAGAGAAAGACAGAAACCTGTGAACAGAAACTTGGTAAACACGTTTATAAACAGGTAACATTAAAGCAAACGTCTATGTGTCTGTGCATGCATGTGTGTGTGTGTGCATGTTTGCTCATGTGTATGTATGTATATACGCAGATGTACATAGAATATATATCAAACATCATACTGAGTGTTTTCTGAAGAGGGCAATTGGACTGGAAACAAAACTCCAAGTACTCTGATTCAATTAATATGGATTGTATTAATATACCTGTATCAAGACATCACAGGTACCCTCTATAAATATATACAACTATTATTTACCCACTATAATTAAAAATAAAATATTTTAAAAATTAAAGAAAATAAAAAGTATATCTAAGATAATATTTCTTTTTAAAGAAAAGATCTAAAACAAATTATTCTGGGCAGTAAGTATGCAGCTGATTATTGTAATATTCTCCATACTTTATATTAATTAAGATATTTCTAAAGAAACATTCCAAATCAAACACCACAGTGGATTTTTCTAAAAACCGGGAATGTTAAAAGGAAACAGGCCAGTAGGTATGAAACAGGAATGTGAGCCCAAGGCTGACACCACTAGAGTCTAAAGACGCGGCACTGCTCCAACTTGTACATGGTTCCTATTAACTCTGATTATCCTTTCCAGAATTCTTTGCCTGACGGTGCTTAAAAGGAAATGCCAACTTCAAGTTTTCACAAAGCACACAGATTCTGGCTAAATCACTCACTCCAGCTGTTTACAAAACATACCTGTCACTCTTCACCTACACCCATGCATGGATTTGCACTAAGAGAATAGCTTCTCATTTAGTAAGTGCTTATTAAGCACAGCATCAATTATGAGATTTTCCTAATTATATTTAGTGCCCAGATGTAGAAAAGTCTTTTGTTGAAGAATGTTGGAGATCAAGGGGATAAAGACAACTGACTAAATCAGCTGTGTCTATAAGCAAATACATGTCAAACTATAAATTTTCTTCTCTCTGTCTTTCACCCTTTCCCTTGCAGTTGTAAATGCTCCTTTACAGAGGGCAGCCTACGGAATGACAGTGTGAGGGACTCTGTGGACTCTCTTCCAACCAAGTCAACCATCTGTCACTGTGGAAAATATTTTTAAAAGTTATTTCAAGCCTCTGGAAACAGCATGGCGGTCTACCCAGAGCATGACAGGCCAAGAGCATGGGGCCCTGGTCATCCTGGGCCCATTGCGATCACAGGGCAGAAGTTCCTCACTGGGAGACAAATGGAGAGGACTGGAGGCTTTGCCACAGTCCAGCACGCTGTGCATAAAGCAGGTGCCACCCTGAAAGAGGTGGGTCACTCTCCGGCCAGGAACTCAGAGATTTTGCCCGTGTAGAGAGGCAGGCCATGAGAACACAGAGCTCTGAAGCTCTCCCCAGAGGGACTAACATCATTTGTAGCAGGATATAAGGAAGTTCAAGCTTAAAGTTTCTCTCTCAGTCAGGGATATTTTGTTGTCAAGCAATTAGGACGAGGCTGCTCTCTTGGTGGTGGCACTAAGCTAAACCATAGGCCAGTCTACCAGAGTGAGCCAGGGAACGACACGGTGGAGGAGAGCCTCCTGGACTACAAACAGAGCTCAAAGACTGGCCTTGCACACTCTTCCTGAAAAAAGCCAGGGTTTAATTGACTCTGACTGCAGAGCAAATTATTAGGTCATTAAATATGAAATGTCCCATTTCAAATCAAAATGTTAGTTTATTCTATCTCAAGCAAACAGCAATACAACTATCAAAGTGTGCGCCTAAACTATCGGCACAGTTTGCCATCTTAACGGTAGCTTGTTTATGCCAGCAATGAAGACGCCTGGAGAGTGAGTGGCAATGAAATTGCAAAAGGTGTTTTCCACAGCTTTTTGAGAATTGAGTATTGTTCCTTGCGGGATGTGGCCCAAAACCTGGAAGAAGTGGTAGTCAGTTGGTGCAAGGTCTGGTGAGTACGGTGGATGACAGAGAGTTTCCAAGTCCAGCTTTGGTAGTTTGAGAAGTGTTGTCTTTTGTGACTGTGGTCTTGAAAGAGGATTGGCCTGTCTCTAGTGACGAGTCTCGGCTGCTTAATCACAAGCATCCTCATCATTTCATCCAGTTGGTTGCAGTAGACATCCGCTGTACTCAATTGATCGGGTTTCATGAAGCTGTAGTGAAAATACCAGCACTGGACCAAACAGACACCATTGGCTTTTTTTGATGAATATTAGGTTTTGGACTGTGTTTCAGCACTTCATCTTTATCCAACCATTGTGCTGAACACTTGCGATTGTCAAAAAGAATCCATTTTTCATCACATGAACGATATGGTGTAGAAATGATTCACCTTTATGTCTTGACAGCAAAGAAAGGCAAGCTTTGAGACGATTTCTCTTCTGACGCTCGTTTAATTCATGTGGCAGCCATCTGTCCAGCTTCTTTACCTTGCCCATTTGTCTGAAACGGTCCAATATTGTTGGAATAGTAACCTCAAACCTTGCTGCTAATTCACGCGTAGGTTGAGATGGATTCGCTTCCACTACAGCTTTCAGTTCATCATTATCCACCTTGGTCTCAGGTCGAGCCCATGGCTCATTTTCAAGATTAAAATCACCAGGATAGAACTTCTCAAACCATCGATGTACAGTGCATTCATTAGCCACATCCTTCCTGAACACTTTGTTGATATTTCAAGCTGCCTGCACTGCATTGGTTCCACAATGGAACTCATATTTAAAAATAATGCAAATTTTTTTACTTATCCACGGTTTCACAAAAATTGCTCTAAAAGAAAATTGAAAGACAAGGCAAAACATGTGTTTGAAAGAATGAGGATGTACTCTCACAATTTAAAAAAAAGTGTCAAAATGAAATATCAGGGGTATCAACTGTCAAAGTTAGTACTTAAGGAAATCAGACATTCCATACTTAAAAACCTAATATGTCCCAGGAAATTGTCAAGTAATAGAGCAACCACTTGGTAATTAATGGAGCTGGGCTCAAAGCTGATAGGCCAGTAGAGCCAGAGAGTTTTACATAGAGATAAGGGAAAAATACGTTTTAAAAAAGCCCACCTCAAAACACTGTCATCTTAGGGTGGCGGTGGGCATTTCCATGGCTGTGTATGCCCTCCCTCTGAGAGGTGACATCAGATCCTTCACACAACGGGATAAACAGACATCACTGCAATAATCCCACCAAGTTACTAAACAAATACACAAGCAAAAAACCGTCACTAGCAGCCCCAGAAGACGGTGCAATAAGTATCCAAAGTTGCTACAACGCACTACCTAAAATGACAGTTTTCAACAAAAAATGAATCATTAGAATAAAAACAGCAAAATGTTACACATACAGAAAGAAAAACCAGACATGCCAGAAAGTGCTCATAAAAGGGCCACATGTCAGACTTACCAAAGCAGCCATTATACAAATATTGTAAAAATTAAAGGAAATCATACTTAAGTCAAAGAAAGTATGATAATGCTCCTCATCAAATAGAAAATGTCAATAAAATAGTAGAAATTATAATAAAGAGCAAAATAGAAATTTTGAAACAGAAAATTATAACTGAAATTTTAAAAATCACTACAGGGGCTCAGTATTAGATTTGAGCTGGCAGAAACAAGAATCAATGAACTTGAGGGTAGATCAATTATAAAATCCAAAGAACAGAGAGAAAACAGAATGAAGAACATGAGCAGAGGCCCAGAGAAACGTGGGGTAGCCTAAGCACGCTCCCAACACGCAGTGGGATTGCCAGAAAGGACGGAGGGAGCAGAGGAGCAGAAGAATATAGTCAGACACAGTGGCTGCAATTTTCTCAAATTTAATGAAAAATATTAATGTATGCATTCAAAAGCTCAACAAAATATAAGATAAATGTAAAATTTTACACTCAGAAACATAGTTTTGAGGAAAGGAAAATCTTGAAAGTGGCAAAAGATAACTTTTCAATAAAATTCTTATATGAAAAGAAAATTATATTTCTAAAATGAAGGTGAAATAAAGACATTTCCAGATAAACAAAACTTAGGGGTATGTAACAGCCAGACCTGCCGTACAGGAAATACTAAAGGGTGCCCTTCAGCCCGAAAGCAAGTGACTCCGGACAGCGCCCCAAATCCACACATGTGCACACGCACGAGGAGCCCCAGTGAATGTGATAATAAAAAATAATACACAAGCATATTTCTTTTTCTTCTTTCTCTTAACCTTTTTATAAAGCAGTTGTATAAAACAACATGTTTATAATTTCATCATTAGGTCTACAACACAGAGAAATTAATACAGGCATACTTCATTTTAATGTACCTCACTTTATTGCACTTTGCAGATACTACATTTTTTATAGGTCGGTGGCAGCCCTGAGTTGAACAAGTCTATTGGCATCATTTTTCCAACAGCATGTCTAAGGTAGACAAAGTATCCTTATTTTGAAAGAAGATGCCATCTAGGACTTTCGTTGCTAGAGAAAAGAAGTCAATGTCTGGCTTCAAATTTTCAAAGGACCAGCTGACTCTCTTATTAGGGGTTAATGCGGTGGTGAGTTTAAATTAAAGCCAATGTTCATTTACCATTCTGAAAATACTAAGACCCTTAAAAATTATGCTAAATCTGCTCTGCTTGTCCTCTATAGATGAGACAACAAGGCCTGGATGACAGCACATCTGTTTACAGCATGATTTACCGAATATTTTAAGCCCACTATTGAAATGTACTGCTCAGAAAAAAAGATTCCTTTCAAAATATTACTGCTCATTGGCAGTGTAACTAGTCATCTAAGAGCTCTGATGGAGATGTACAAGGAGATAAATGTTGTTTTCATATTTGCTAACACAACATCCATTCTGCAGTCCATGGATCAAGGAGTAGTATAGTTTTAACTTTCAAATCTTTTTATGTAAGAAATACATTTCATAAGGCTATAGGTGCCATAGATACTGATTGCTCTGATGGATCTAGGCACAGTAAATTGAAACCCTTCTGGAAAGTATTCACCATTCTAGATAGCATTAAGAACATTTATGATTCCTCAGAGGAGGTCAAGATATCAATATTAAAGGAGTTTGGAAGAAGGTTCCAAACCTCATGAATGATTTTGAGGAGTTCAAGACTTCAGTGGAGGAAGTCACTGGAGATGTGATGGAAATAAAAAGGGAAGAATAATTAGAAGTGGAGCCTGAAAATGTGACTGAATTGCTGCAATCTCATGATAAAACTTGAATGGATGAGAAATTATTTCTTATGGATGAGCAAAGAAAATGGTTTCTTCAGATGGAATCTACTCCTGGTGAAGATCCTGTGAACACTATTGAAATGACAGTAATGGATTTAGAATATTACAGAAGCCTAGTTAATAAAGCAGCAACAGGGTTTCAGAAGATTGACCCCAATTTCAAAAGAAGTTCTACTGTGGGTAAAATCCTATCAAACAGCATTGCGTGCTACAGAGAAAGCTTTCATAAAAGGAATAGTCAATCGATGCAGCAAACTTCATCATTGTCTTATTTTAAGAAATGGCCACAGCCACCCTAACTGTCAGAAACCACCACCCTGATTAGTCAGCATCCATCAGCGTCAAGGCAAGACTCTCCACCAACAAAACGATTAAGATTTGCCACAGGCTCAGATGATCATTAGCATTTTTAGCAACATTTTTAAATTAAGGATTTTTTTTAAAGATATAATGCTATTGCACACTTAATGGACTACAGTACAATGTAAACATAACTTTTATGTGCACTGGGAAACCAAAAGTTAATGTGATTCACTTTATTGCGACATTTGCTTTATTGTGGTGGTCCGAAACTAAACTCACAATACCCATGATCATGCCTGTATAATTTATAATATCAGCACAGAGGAGGTGGGTGGCATTACCACTGAACTGGAGTAAGGAAATGACACCAAATTATTACTAGAACCCATAGGAACCCACAGGCACAAGTGAAGAGAAACAGAAATGGGAAATAAGAACACTGACATTTCATATTCTGTAAGTATGCATTATTCATCTTTCTTCTCAAACTTTTATTTAAAAGCCATATAATTGTATAAAGTAATAATTATAACAATGCATTTCTGGGTTTCAAAATATAGTGAATATATATAATATATATAATCCTTCAAAAATTTCATGAAAAAATAATTAAATAAATTAAAATATTATACTAGATAACATTTGCTTTATGCAAAAAAAAAAAAGCTTATAGAGAACGAATGTTGAAACAAATATACACACATAGAAAATGAAAAATATAACGGCAGGTGTAAAGGTATAAATCTAAGCATCTAAAAATAGAATTACATTTAATGGATTAAAAATCCAATCAAAGGACAGTGTTTGGCAGACCTGATTTTTAAAAAGATCCAATTATGTGTTATCTATAGGAAGCATATTTATTTTTTATTTTTGGTTGGAAGTAAATGCCAAAGCTTCCATAAGAAAGCTGAAGTGGTTGTACTAATATCAGACAAAATAAACTCTAAGACGAACAAATAGAATTTGTTTAGGAATGAAAGGAGTATTTAGTAATAATAAAAGGATCAATCCATCAGGAGGATATACCAATTATAAACATATATGCACCTTATAACAGAGCTCTAAAACACATGAAGAAATCTGACAGAAATGAAGAATAATAATCACTGAAGACTTTAGTATCCCACTTCATAAATAATGGGTAGAACAACTAACAAAATATCAAAAAGAATGCAGAGTAATTGAACAACTTGATGAAGCCAGGAGACCTACCAGATATCTATCAAACACACGACCCAACCACAGCACATACACATTCTTCTCAAGAGCATGTGGAATATTCTCCAGGATAGACTATGAGATAGGCTATAAAACAAGCCCCAACATATATAAAAGAATTGAAATAATAAAAAGTGCACTATTCATAATGGAATGAACTAGTAACAACAAAAGGAAATTTGGGGAACCCCCAAATAAGCATGAAACAAGACGCTGCTAAATAACCAAAAAGTCAGAGAACAAATCACAAAGAAAATCAGAAAACACTTTGAGGTAATTTAAATGAAGACATAACACATGAAAATACATAGGATACAGCTAAAACAGAACTTGGAGGAAAATTTATACCTGTAAACATCTCCATTAAAGAAGAACAATTTCAAATCAATAACATCATTTTCCTCCAAAGACACTGGACAAAGAAGAGCAAACTAAATCTAAAGCAAACAAAATGAAGAAAATAATAAAGATTAGAGTGGAAAGCAATAAAATTGCAAATAGAAAACAATAAAGATAATCAATGAAACCAAACACTTGTTCTTTGAAAAGTTCAACACATTTGACAAACCTCTGGTAACACTGGCCAAGGGAAAACGAAAGAAGAGTCAAATTACTAAAGTCAGGCACAAAAGAGAGGACATTAGTATTGAGCTTACAGAAATAAAAGGATTATAAGAAAACACTATGAAAAGTTGAATGACAAATTAGATAACATAGATGCATTACACAAATCCCTAGAAACACACAAACGACTGGAACCAATTCAATAAGAACTATAATAAGTAAAGTGATTCAATTAGTAATTTTTAAACTTTCCACAAAGAAAAGCTCAACCTTACATAGTTTTACTGGTCAACTCTGCTGAACACTTAAAAAATAATTAGTACCAAGTCTTTATGAAATTTTTCCAAAACATGAGGTGAGAATACTCCCTAACTCATTCTATGAGACCGGTATTACATGGATACAAAACCAAATAGAGACCTCACAAGAAAAGAAAACTACAGACTATAATGTACTTTATAAATTCAGACACAAAAATCCTCAAAAAATAATAGTAAATCGAATCTAACAACATACACCATGACCAAGCAGAATTTATCCTAGGAATGTAAGGTCAATTTAACATTCAGAAATCGATTAATATCATATACCATATTACTTGAATAAAGAAGAAAAACTACATGATCATCCCAACAAAGAAACAGTCCTTTAAAATGTGCAATACCTTTCATGATAAGAGAAATTAAGAATTGCGAGGATTTTTCCACCTTAAAAAGGGCCTCGGTGAAAAGCCCACAGCTCACATCACACATAACGGAGAAAGACGGAGTGGTGTCTCACTAAGATTAAAAAAAGGGTGGGCGTCCACTCTGGCGCTTCTATTCAACACCGTCCTGCTACACACATTCGACACAAACCATAACAAAATCCCAGCTGGATTCTTTGCAGAAATTGACAGGATTGATACTCAAATTCGTGTGGAAATTCAAGACACCTAGAGTAGCCAGCACAATCACAGTAAAAGAACAAACTTGGAGAAGCCATACTTCCAGATTTCAAAACTTGCTACAAAGCTACAGAAATCAAAGTGCTTATTTGAACAACACCAACAGATTTTTTCAGAACAAAGAGCTTTCAATGTCCTTCCTGATGTGTTATTCATGCAACAATTTTTCAACTGATGACTTGCAAATGGACACATTATATAGCAAAATTATACTGCATGTGTTTATTCACATAAACATCTTCTCTCAGTGCTGGATATAAGTACGTACTTAGAATAAAATAAATAAAAGTTCTTGCTTGAAGTTATAGCAGTGTCACCACAGAATTATTAAATATATAAACAACTAAACTTCCCTTTGCCTTTTTGATCATCTACAAGTGTTGACGTACTAGAGTTTACAGCTAAAACTTGGCCTGCAGCCTGCTCTGGCACAGTCCTTGAGCGAATAATGTTTGCAAATATTTAAAGGGGGAAGAAGAAGAAGAAAAAGAAGAAAGAGAAGGAGAAGGAGAAAAAGCAGAAAAATAATAAGATGCAACTGAGACCACGAGGGCCTGCAAAACCTAAAGTACGTATCATCTGCCGCTTTATAGAAAACACTCACGAGCCCCTGATGCACACTTCGAGCTGTAATCATTGGTGTATGATGACTGCAAAAGAGCTCCAATTCCTTCCCTATAATCATGCGCTTTACAATGTGATTTTATAACTCTCCCATTAAAAAGTGGAGTCTATTTCCAACCCCCTAAATCTGGGCTGGTTTTGTGCTTTTTATTTTTATTTTTTTGGCCCAGTGAAAGTAGTGGAAGTAATGGCATGCCAGTTCCGAGCCTTCACTGGAAAAGGTCTTGCACACTCTGCTCCTGTCCGTGGGGCCCATAAGAGCAAGCCTGGGCCAGCCAGCGGGAAGGTGAGAGAAGGAGAGGAGAGTTAGACCCCCAGCCTCCTGAAAGCTGACCCCAGACACGCGACAGAGTCCAGCCAATTTCGGCAGAACCACTTTCCGCCCAGCTCGCCGGACCCACAGCTAACTATGGCAGTAGTTCCACAGCTGAGGAACCACTTGGTCGCCCTGCACCCCCATGAACCATAATAAAAATGTATTGCTTGAAGCCATATAAATTTTGGGATGGTTTGTTGTACAGCAAAACCTAGCTGGTACACAAATGTAAAATAATAGGAAGGATTAAATCCTGTGCACTCTGTCTGCAACAACTTAGATTTCTGAATTTGAGATAATCAGATTCCTGCAGCTCAGGGGTTTGGTTCCTGCTGCCCGGTCTCCGTATTAGTCTCACTAGTATGTAGTTTTCAAACCTAGGAAACCTGGGATGAATCGCAAGTCTGGGCACAGAGCTCGGTGCGTAAGGTGAGCATGTCACGACACGCAGCCCACGCTTCATCCGGCTTCCTCTCAGAAGTCTCCTTTGTCTCTCGCCCTTTGCTCACTTTACTTTTCTTTACAGTGTTGGGAAGGAAACTTTTTCTCTATCAGGTTACAGCCCAGTGATCGGGAGCCAGAGAATTAACTGGCAAAAACAGATTGTTGGGAGAAAAGACAAAATTTATCCACAAGCATGTGGGAGCAACAGCTGGAGTGATGGTTTCCGTATCAGCTTGGTCAAAAGGGGGCAGGGCTAGTGCCTCAGTGGGAGAGAATGGATGGCCAGTTTGTTCACAACGTCAAGGGGTTAAAGGTCTCAGTCACCTTCTGACCGAAACTTCCTCGCTGGGTTTATAGCTGCTGAATTCTCTGGAGTCTTTGCTTTAGTCAGATCAGGAAAGTTCGGATAAGACTTTGCGTCTGCTATAAGCATTGGTAGCCCTTTCAACAACACGTTGTGTTATGGATTGAATTATGTCCCTCACACACACAAAAATATGTTGAAGTCGCAACCCGGTGCATTTCAGAATGTGACTTTATTTGAAAATAGGGTCATAGCAGCTGTCCTGGAGGCTGTATTGGAGCAGGGTGGGCCCTGATCTGTAATCTGCTGTGACTGGAGTCCTCGTGAGAGTGCAGCGTGTGAAGACAGACACACACACAGCTGCTGTGTGGCCCTGAAGGCAGAGACTGGTCTCGCAGCTGCAAGCCCAGGAGCACCAAACGCTGGCTGGCCGAGCCCCAGAAGCCGGGAAGCCACGTGGAAGCTTTCAGAGGGAGCCTGGCCCTGCTGTCACCTCAATCTCACACTCCCTGCCTCCAGAGCTGTAAGACAATGCATTTCTGTTGTTTTAAGCCACCTGTTTGTGGTCCTTTGTTATGACACCTCTGGGAAGCTAATACCCAGCATGTGCAGCTACCTTAGATTCCCCTGCAGGTGTGTCTGCTTGTTGTCTCTCCCCGGGACTTGAATGCAGGCTCTGACTGAGGACAGGGGCTCTCTGGGCACCCACAGGACAGAGCCTGGCTGGTAATAAAAATGGCAAACAGCAATGCATACTGCCTATGCACCAAGCTCTAACTCTAAGGGCCTTACCTGCATTAAATTCTTAATCCACACAACAACCCCGTGAGAAAAGTGTCATTTTTATCCCCCTTTTCACTGAGCATTTAGACTGAGAATTTAAGTAACGCCTTCACACTCACATCGCTAGTAAAGTGGCCAAGCAGGGACTGGAACCCAGGCAGCCAGGGAGGAACAGTGCTCTCAGATGCATTCTTCCCGCCCCACGCTCAGCGCCACTCTGCCTTCCTCCGCTGTCCTCACTGGCCCCGTGGCCCCCGTCAGGAGCTGCCTTCTTTCAGCGTCTCTTCGTTTACTCAGCAGCTCTCTTCGTGCCACCTATGACCCGCTGGAGAGGTTCCAGCTGTGAGGACACAGGGGGTGCTGAGCAGTTTCACCGTCGCTGCATACACTTCAGACCCTTTTTTCATTTCACGTTACTGAACTTGGGGTGCCCGGGTGTCCCTGAAATTGGACATTTATCTAAAGAATGCGACAGCCCTTCTTATACTCACTCATTGTCAAAACCTCGAAAATAAGGACTTTATTAATAACACGAGTCCCTTTTTTATTTATCTCTCTTCTATCTAAACTCTTTTTGCTAGACATGCTAAAGCGTCTCCCACGTGTATGACCAAGAGGTTTATCTCGCTTCTCTACCTGTCCTTCTGTGGGGAGGGGCTCCAGCAGGTATGATTTTTCCTCCCAGCCAATGGGGCAGGGCCCAGGACTCTTAATGATTAGCAGAGTCAGTGTTCCAGAGAATTCTACCAGGTTCATACTTGCAGAGGATGAATTATTATACAGAGTTATTAACTCAGCTGACAAAAAAAGCAGGAAGGAATGTCATAATTAATTAAACTTTTTATTTGAGATCATTTTAGAATTACAGAGCAGGTGCAAAAATAGTAAAGAACGTGACTATGGCCAAGCGAGAAAATCAGTGAGTTCTCTCCCTCAAAAGCAAATATAAAGTTAAAAAAAACTTCAGAAACCACCATATTGGTGCCCTGGAAATTGACAAGCTGTTGGACTTTGAGTAGGAGCAGTGGTAACGTGTGGCATTCTGGCCCAGGGGCCCTCAGCCCCAGCCCAGTCGCTATGGAGATTCTGCTAGGCCAGGGCTTTCTGTCCTCTGCCATAGTCAGAGGAAGTCACTTGCTGTAGAGCAGTGGTGATGCCCACAGCCAACGGCAGCATCAGGGAAATGACTTTTCAGAGCGGGGTAAGTGGAGGAGAGCTAACTTTTGTCTCCATGAGCCTGAGGTTGTGTCAAGATTGGGAAGCACATACTCCTGGTTCAGGCTGCACATTTATACAGTGGAGCTCAGGGGGCTTGTGTTATCCACTCTCTCCTGCCTGACCTACACACGCATGCACAGAGATTCCACAGGGCCCCCGGGAAAGCAGCAGCCCAGCAGACTTGCAAAGGACTGCAGTCTGTGCTTTCCTGCCCACACACTGACCCGTCAGCAGAGGATGGAACCCTTACTGCCTGCAGTTATTTGAGTAGCTAACCACTAAGCTTGGATGACACAGGTGCAACTCCTAGGAAGTAAGTTTAAAAAGAATTCAACAGCAACAGCAACAAACATCTGAGCCAAATTATCAGTGATTGCACATCATAGGAGACAGATTATCTTGGCCCAGAAGAGTTCCTAAACAAACAGGATCAACAAAAACCTTCAGGGGAAAAATAGCAGAACACAGAGTTGCTACAAAATGTTTATGATGTAAAATGTCTACCATTCACCAACAATTATGGACAGGCAAAGAAACTGAGAAGTTTAACCAAAGTATGTTGGGGATAGTTGATAGAATCTATCTCTGAAAGGATCCAGTTGATGGGTTTAATAATCAAAAGACTTCAAAGTAGCTATTATAAATATATTCATAGAACTATAGGCATTCAGGTTTAAAGAGTTAAAGTAAAACAACAATGAATTAACAAATAGAGATTCTCAATAAAGATATACAAATAATAAAAAAGAACCAAATGAAAATTTTAGAGGTGACAAATACAATAACCTGAAATGAAAAATTTACTAGAGAGGCTCCTGCAGATCTGAGATGGTAGATGAAATAATTAGTAAACTTAGGGACAGATTAACAGAAATTATCCAATATAAAGAGCATAGAGAAAAAATTGAAAATAAAATACACTGTATCAAAGACCTATGGGAATAAATGCAGTGTATAAATGTAAGCATATGGGAGTCCCAGAAAAAGAGGGGAGAGAAAAGGGAGGAAAAAATATATGAAGAAATACGGCTGAAAATTTCACAAATTTGATGAAAGCATTAATTTATACATACAGAAGCTCAACACACCTCAATGAGCAAAAGCTGTATGGGAAAGATTATGTATCGTGTGTTTCATTTATATGATTTATTTACAAAGGGCAAGTTCATAGCTAGAGAAAGCAGATTAGTAGCTGCCTGGGGCTGGGAGTGGGAGCAGAGGTTGACTACACATGGACAGGGGATACTTTTCAGAGTGACGGAAATGTCTGAACCTGTATTGTGATGATGACCGCACAACTCAAAGTAAATAAAATCATTGAATTGCACACTTACAATAGGTTAATTTTTTATATGTAAATTGTTTAAATTTAAGTGATACATTAACATAGGCAAAATCCAAGTATTACACACACAAATAAAATACATTATAGCCTCCCAAACCATCTCAGAAATTTTCTCATGGAAACATCATCATAAATATGATATATTAATAATATTGTGGAAAGAACTCTGGACTTGGACTCATAAAATATGAAATATAATACTTGTTCTATCATTTACCATCCATATAACATTGGCTAGCTCGCTTTTCTTCTTTGAATCAAGCTTCCTACCTTTAAATGAAAATTTAATAAGAGTATACATAAAGCATCTAAAATACCGCACGAGCCAGTTAATGCTCAATGTTATACCTTTGCTTTTACTCTGTTACTGTGGCTGCCACCTGGGGGCACGTGGCACAGAACACGAAAGTGGTCGCGATCAGCAAATGCCACTCCCCCTGTTTCTCTCTCCAACGCCAGCCTTCATCTTCTCTCAAGCAGCTCCTCACCCACCCCAGGAAAGTGCACCCCTCATTCTGCTGCTCACACTCATCCTGTTTAGACACCCCCCACCCCGTGCTGCTGCATAATTGTGCCCGCGCATTCGCACTGCGTGGCTCCCACCGCTCTGCTTCCTGTTTCCACGTCCGTCTCCACCACTGGATCGCAAGCTCCTACAGAGCAGAGACCACGTTTTACTTTGTGTATTCAAGACCTACCACTGTGTCTGGAACATCATAAAAATTTACTAAAAGTATGATTATCTAAACTGAACTGAAAACTGTAGAGATGAAGAGATTTTGTAGATGGGATGTTCAAGGTCATGGAAACTGCAAGTAGCAACAAATCATGGAATATGGAGAAAATAGATTTAGAGGTAAACTGTCATGTTCTGCATAACAATGAGTTACACTGTGTCCCACACACTTTTCATTACATTATTTATTTTTTCAAAACAACCCAGTGAGAGAAGTTTTATTTTCACTATTTCAAAAACTCTCAGAAATTGTTTTTGCCTATTTATGGTGACCTTGCTAGAGAGTGTCAAAGCCAGGATTTGACCCCAGAATCATCTGATGTCTCAACCATTCTCTGCCATTCCCTGAATTCACTGATTTCACAAATACTCAGTTCCCATTTTGTGTTAGGTACAGTTCCACACTGTGTCCTTCCTTAAGTGCCACCGAGACAAGTGAACTGCAGGTGACCCAGGTGAAATTAAGCAGTCCCTAACTGATTCAAGGCATCAGAATGCAGACCAAATCCCAACCAACAGAATCAGCATGAGGGTGGCCAAGAACTTCAGGCTCCAAAGCAACTGCCTCCACGGTGTAGAGAAGCTGTGACTCCCTTTCCCTCCCAGTTATTTTTCTCCTTTGGACACTCCTCTGTCCCTGAATACTGTATTGCTAACAGTCTCTGCATCACACACGTGGAGAGTACAGAATAATCCTACAGAGCCATTTGTGTAACACTTCTCACATCTGCCCTTTTAATTCCATTCTCCTTTCCCCTATTTTAATGTAGGATTTGCTCCCCAGCCTCTACAGGTGTGAGTGCAGAACTGGACGTAAAACCCAAATCTTTGGCCAGCCATGCCTGCTCCATGGGGCCTCATTCCATTCGTGTTGAAGATCATCTGGAAAAGAGGAGGAGGTGTGGCCAGAGAGCAGCCTGACGCTGTCCCCCTTGCCCAGGTCCACCCTGCTATGTGCTCTGCCAGACATTTTTTCCACCTGCTGCCACCACTGGTCCACTTGTTCCCTGGGCACGATGCCACTGTTTCCCGTTTGGCTCTATCAAGACAGAGCTGCTCCTTGCCTCTTCCTGCTTTTATGTTTTCCCCGAAAGTTATGATTCCTCTGTGCTACAGTGAAGTTAGTGATAAAGATAAATAGTTGTAACAAGCATAAGTTATAAACAACAGCTGTGATTCTAAGATAAAAGTAAAATGTAGAACAATGAGAGTTTCCACAATTTCATGATGATTAAAATAACTCTACATTGATGGATTAGTTGTCACTGTTATGACTACTGTAATTAAGACTTAGGAAATAGTTTATGTTAACAAACCAATAAATGAGGAGGGTCATTAAATATTTAGGGAGTGTGTATCTAAAAAGTTCAAAAAGGAGATGTCTTTCTAAACAAAGATTTCATAACAAATAGCAGGGAAGACAACTTATTTTTAAGGTGTACAGTCTGCTAGGTAGACAAAGTATTAAATGTTTTACTTTTAATTCTCACAAAAATATATGAAAAGTTTCTTTTATTGTTCCCATTCTACAGATGAAGTTACTAAGGCACAGAAAAGTTAAGTAATTTGCCCAGGGTTATACAGATAAGTAGCAGATCTTGGATTCAATTATCAGAGACACACTTCCTAAGAAAGACTTATCTGGAATTGTTCTACCTCAAGTCTCCTAAAACAATTTCTATTTCAATGGATGTGATGTGAGGACTCAGAACACCAGTCAAAAAGGCATTCTTCAATGTGGGAGGGGCAAAGCTTCACTTGGAAGAGTGGAGTATCTGGTCTAGAAAAGAAACAGCTCTGATTTAATATATCATGTTCCTACAGGCAGTAGGAACCATTGGGACTTTGTAAAAACCCAGTCTATGTGTCAGAGATCTAGAGATTTTAACATGAGACATCCTTTTCAAAGGGCATTTCTTTGATCAACAGTGTATTTCTGCTTTACCAGCTAATGCTGAACCTGACATCACGTGGGAACTAAATTGTGTGCACATTAGGAGCTGGGTCTGTGCAGTTAGCAATGACATTTTGTGATTAGTTAGGACACAGAAGTGGAAATTCTGGGTCTGTTAAATATTAGAATAGAAAATTGTTCTTCCTAATCACAAGTCCAAACATAGCTCTGCAGGTGATAGCTTATGCTGAGGAGGACTTGGATAGAGTTCCGAATTTTAAAGACATATCATTGCAAGTATTTTTGAGACAATGTCTAATTATCCTACAGTGATCAAGATGTTTTGAATAATTCTATGACATGCATCACTTCTTTATTCACTTTTCCCTCCACCCGGATTCCAACAAGTTGACAAATATGTGCAAATATTGAGGGTTAAAATATCTCCTTCATTGCAATAAAGCTGAGTTGGAGAACTCATCCTGGATCCAATAAAAAGGAGATTGTTTCTATTTCCCACCTGAATTGAACTAAAGTGAGCTGGCCACATCCAGCAATAGCAAACCAAAAACCTCACATTGTGTGTACAGGACGACATTGAGGAAGGGGCTGGCGAGGCCAGAGATACCGACCCGATCACCTTGTGTTAATCTCCCCATCAGGAGAACTAAAGAGTGATGGAGTGAAAGGCAGAGGCTGACTCTCCCTGCTGTGGGTGGGTATGAAATTCCATTTTGTGGATGAGGCAGGAGCACAGAAAGATTGAGGAAAAGCTGCTTCTCTGGAATATGGAAGTTCAGTTCTGAAGCAAACAGATTAACTAGTGATTCAAAGTATTAAATATTATCTCCCCACCTACTTATGTGGCTGCCTCTTGTCTGTGTGGCCTCCTGTTACTCACTGTAACACACAGACCTTCCCCTCCAGGAAGATGGAAGGAGGACTGTGTGCACAAATATTTAATTCAATACTTAATGACACAACAAGGCTGTCGCAATACACCAGATGCTCTCAGAAAATATAGAAATATCATGAGAAGTTTGTGAATTCTGATGTGGATAAGATATCATTGCTGACTGAAGAATTAGGGGACTGGTCCTTGCATAGAGAAATTTATTCTTCAAGGGCTGGCAAAGTTGTATGATGCAGACTGGGATATGCGAAGAGGCAGGTGCGAGTGTCGTGTGTGTGGCGGAGAGGGCAGCGTGTGGTCCCTGCCAGCTGGAGAGCGAGTAGAAAGGCTGAAGCGTAAGTTAAAACAGGTCTCATGGAGTGAAAAACTGAGGAGTCTCTGTGGATGATTGATGAGAATGAAACATTCTTAAGCTACAGTGATGCCCTAGGAGGGTCTGGGAAGCCTGAGCCTCATGCACTGGGAGGGAGAGATCGGAGATCACTAAGGCAAAGAGGCCTCTGGGGGGGTTGAGAGAAATAGCCCAGTGGGACCTGCTGAGGAGCGAGTGGCTACTTCTGACCAGAGAAGTATTGCTAATGAGGTTTAAATAATAAATGGATAAAGAAACAGCTCGGATATCTCTGAAGGGAGAATTAGTGGGCTAAAAACAAGATATAGGACACTAAATCCATACCTAGACATATTGAAGTAAAACTTCAGAACATCAAAATTAATGAGCAAATATGTACAAAGGACTATTAATTGAACAGACAGCTTACTTCTTTCTCAGCAATTGAGGAGCATTTGAGGAGAATTTCAGTAGCTTAAAAATCTTCAAATTTCTGAGGAAAATTAACTGTCAACTTAGAATTAAAAGAGAATAAGAGAAAAAAGGACACTTCAGACATAGGAAGATTTAAAAACAAAAGGAATACAGAAAACATTATCCAATGGGAGAAAATATCTGTTAACTGTACATTTAACAAGTGGTTAATATCGAAAATACATAAGGAACTTAACAACTCAACAGCAAAAAAAAAAAAAAAAAAAAACGAGCAAGACAAATTTAAAAATAGGCAAAATACCTAAATAGACATTTCTCAAAAGAAGATATATAAATGGCCAACAAGTATATGAAAAAATACTCAACATCACTAATCATCAGGGAAATGAAAGTAAAAACCATGAAGAGATACCAATATCCCCTCCACCCCAGTTAGAATAGCTAACATCAAAATGATAAAAGACAACAAGTGCTGGCAAGGATGTGGGGGAGGGGGAAGTCTTCATATGCTGTCAGTGAGAATGTAAATTAGTATGGCCTTTATGAAAAACCGTATGGAGGTTCCTCAAAAAATTAAAAATAGAACTACCATATGATCCAGCAATCCGTCTAGTGGGGGTATGTGTGTGTGTATATATATATGTGTGTGTGTGTGTGTGTGTTTCTGTGTGTGTGTATACACACAGATATGTGTATGCCCAAAGGAAAGAAATGTCTGCACTCCCATGTTTATTACAGCACTATTTCACAATAGCTAAACATAAAATCAACCTTAGTGTCCATCAGTGGATGAATGGATAAAGAAAATGTGGTACATACACAATGGACTATTATTCGGTTATAAAAAAGAAGAAAATCCTAGCACTTGTGGCAACATGGATGAACACGGAGGACATTGTGTTAAATGAAATAAGCCAAGCACAGAAAGACAAATACAACATGACCTCACTTGCATGTTGAATCTTAAAAAAATTGATCGCATATAAGTAAAGAGTAGAATGGTGGTTCCCAGAGTCTGGGATGGTTGTGGGGGAGGGCAAATGAGGAGATGTTGATTAAAGGATACATAATCACAGATAGGAGGAATAAATTTCAAGAGATCTATTTTATAGCAAGATGACTATAGTTAATGATGTTATATTGCATTCTTTAAAAATGTGAAGATATTTTATGTTCTATGTTTTTACCATAAAAATGATAACTATGTGAGGTAATGTATTTGTTAATTAGCTAGATTTAGCCATTCCACAATGTATGTGTACTTCAAAATACCAAGTTGTACATGACAAAATCATACAATATTATCTGTCAAATTTTAAAAAATCAGGACAATCTAGATATGCAACAATCAGACTGTTCTAGAAGAAGATGACTTCCAGTTTAAAGCTTATTTAATAAACTATGGAATGCACAGGAAAGAAAAGAAAGATAGAGTTGGAACTCATTCTACTAAGTGAAGTATCCCAAGAATAGAAAAATAAGCACCACATGTACTCACCATCAAATTGGTTTCACTGATCATCACCTAAGAGCACATTCAGGAATAACATTAATCGGGTGTTGGGCAGATGTTGGGGGGGATGGGTGTATACATACATAATGAGTGCGATGCGCACTGTCTAGGGGAAGGACATGTTTGAAGCTCTGATTCGGGGGGGGGGGCAAGGGCAATATACATAACCTAAACTTTTGTATTCCCACAATATGCTGAAATAATAATAATAATAATAAAGAGAACATTATCCAAAAGAAGATAGGGAAAGAGAAAATAAATGAACAATTAAATAGCACAAAGGGAACAAGGAAAAATGGAAAAGAGTGTTAAAAGAAAACCCATCATAATACATTTAAATTCAAGTATATTGGAATCTCCATAAATGGAAATGCATTCAAGTTCATTTATTAAAAGACAGAAAAAAACTTTTACAGGATTTACAAAATGTAGTTCTAAGCTGGTTATAGGAGCCCTGTTACACATACACACACACACACACAAACACACATATATACACACCCACAGAAAAATAATAAAGGGATGGAGTGAAAATATGCTGTATCAGTAGCAACAAAAAAACTAGTACGGTGATATTAATAACAGACAAAATAGATTTTAAGTCAAAAAGCAATAATAAAACATTGCATAATCATAAATGGAAAAATGAACCCAGTATCCATACCAGTTACATCTATAGGCAGGTAAAATTCACATCCTTGAAATGTATACAGCAAAATCTCACAGAAATTCAAAGAGAAATTGACAAATACATAATCATAGTAAGATATTTTTAATGGGCCAATGTCAGAAACTGGTAGAAAAATCAGATCAGATATTAGTGAGTGTGTAGAATATTAGAATAGTAAAATCAATGAGTTCTGTTTGATAAAAATGTACATCAGAAAGTATTCTAACCAAGGGAAATACACAATGTTTTCAAGTACATGAATATTATTTGTAAATATTGCCAAAATATCCTTAGAATGGAACTTAACTGAGCAGTTAAAATAGAGATTTACAAATTAAATTTCAAAAACATAATTTTAAGAGAAAATAGCAAGTTGTGCAATGTGCACACATTATGATCCATTTGCATAAAAATTAAAAGCCTCTGAACAACGCAATATATTTATATATACACATATACATACACATACATATATATGTGCATGTATGTGTGTGTATGCCTATAGATGTAAAAAACTATAAACATACACATGAAATTCATGATAGTGGTTATATATGGGGAGAGAAACAATAGAACTAGATCTCTGATAGAAACGCCATGAACCTGAACTCTACTTGTAAAGTTCTAATATTTGTAAAATCTGCAAAAAAATATGATTTTATATCCAGATTTTATAAAGTTTGCTGGTAGCAGATATATGTTTATTCTATTTTTTCTATTTATTTTTATATAAATAGAATTAATGCTTGTATAATTGTACACTACTTATTGTATACTATTTGTGCTTGTATAAATACATACTTATAATAAAAATCCCTTGAGATACTGTAAATGGTCAAGTCATAAGAAAAAAAAACTGTCTTTTAAACCAAGAGAATATCTTATGTGGACTAGAATCATAACTTATTTTTTGCAATTCTACTTAACTTTGTGAATTCCAAATTCTGTATCCTCTATTTGGACTTCGTGAGAAGATTGATTTTTCTACCAGCATCTATGGCAGAACATGCAACTCTAATGTTCTTTAAATTTCCTTATGAGAATATAAAATAAAAATGTGGAACAAGTTCGATCAATGTTCATTGTTTCTGACAGTAAACGTTTATGTTCATCGTCCTTGAGATCAAGAGCCGCACAGGCAAAGAAGAGGCTGGATGGAGCTGGCACCTGGCAGCTGGCGCTCTCTCCTTAACGCCCGCTGGAGAGAGGCAGCAGCTTCCTCTGTTGAAAGCTTTATAATTCTCTGGTGTTAGCGCAACAGCAGCTCACTCTGCAGGATGCTGGTGCATTTTGGGGACCGAGGTTTTAGCAGGCTTTAGTATTGTTTAACAGATTTCAGTTTAGAACACTGAGAAATGATTTTTCTCACTTGTGATTAAATTTGTTTCCCCAGTTAGCAAATAAATATTTGTAGGTAAAAACTGCATAAGTTCAATAAAATATAGTTTTTGCACTTTAATCGTGGAACTGTTTATGTTTCTTCTTATGAAAGTGCCTTGGCTCCTCTCAATACTACATTGAATCTCATTCTTCCTCAAAAACAGATTTCCCTACTAAAATGTTAAAAACCAAATCAAAAACATGTGAATGAACAAAGCCAGTTAGGAACAATAGGTAGAACTCAATACGATAAGACAAAATTTTCTGGTCTGTGTGATTGTATTGCCAATTGAATTGCCAATTGAATTGCCAATACTGCTAAAATCCCAGACCCTGTCGACTGTCAGAATTAACTAGGGATTTTTTGCTTCTACTTCAAATCAGCTGAATCAGAACCTTGATTTGGTGGTGGGAACAAGGAATTTTTATTTTTAATAAGGTCCTGAGGATGATCTTGGTGATTATCAGTGGTTCTCAATCTTGGTTCTCACCTGGAGAAAGTGTCAATTAATTTGATTGTAATAATTATTAGGCAATGTATATGTATATCAAATTATTATGTTTTATACCTTGAATAAATACAGCCTTGAATAAATAAAATGCATTTGTCAATTCAATATATTTTTTAAATCCCAATGTTCAGGCCATTCTCCAAATTGATTAAGTCACACTCTCTGGGAATAGAGCTCAGGCATCAGCACTTAAAAAGTTATTCTGGTGATTCCCGTATCTCACAAAGATTGAGAATTATTAACCATGTACTGGTTCAGAAATATTTTTAAAATGCCCAGCAGTTTGGGATGCAGTGACAAAATGACTCATCTACCTCCAAAGAAGGCCAAATGGAGATAAATATTTACATTATCTCTTTAAAGAAAAGTATTTTTTCAGCTTCTAACCTATCTTCTAATCCCCCCAACAGAATGTTTCGCAATTTCTTGTAAAGCTCATAAGGCCGTTAAAGAGCAGCCACCTGTTTTCTTTTATGTATGTTTACAAGCACCTGGTCAATAACCAGGCTTCTCCTAAGAGGAAAAGAATATGATAAGTATTTTCAATCAATAATTATGCTTTAGCTGAGAAATTAATTACTAAAATAACTAACAATTACTTAAGCATTTGTAAAACTTTTTTAAGTGAAGTTTTTAAGGGAGATTCAGAGAAGCACAAATATCTAGGCACAATTTGATACCATGTTCATGTTAAAGTATAACTTTCAAAAGGAAGAAAATGATTGGCCTTCACACAAACATAAATTAAATGCATAGCCAAGATTTTATTCAACTTGTTAATTAACAAGGGAACCAGTAAGATTGTAAAGCTGGTTTAAAGAGTATTCAACGAAGTGAGTCTTTACAGGCAATTTAACAAAAAAATGTCAGTCTGAGTTTGCTAAGTTAGCTACAAAACGGCTAATGTCCTACTGGTCATCATCTGTAAACTTGGGAGTTTTCTCTGCCAGGCAGAAACTATTTGTATCCTACTGGTCAAAAATCCACAAGTTAAAATGTAATTTCATTAATTTGGGGACCATTAACTAGCAATGAGTCAGACAAAGTCTCTTTTCCTAAATAATCCTTGGCTAGGCCTTTTAAATCTGCCCTTTGCCAGAGGACATTGAAAAATAAACCACTCCCATATTTGTTTAATGGTCATGTTTTAAATAATTTTTCCTATACTTACTATATATATCATCTACTTACTTAACTCTTTTTTCCTTGAGCAACTTTATTTTTTAATTTAATTTTTTGTTTTTTGAGATAGGATCTCACTCTGTCTCCCAGGCTAAAGTGGCCTCATCATAGCTCACTGCAACCTCAAACTCCTGGGCTCAAGTGATCCTCCTGCCTCAGCCTCCCAAAATGCTAGGATTACAGGCGTCAGCCACCAGGCTGGCCCCCCAGTATAATTTAATATTCACTATGGGGCAATAAAGTTATAGCAGTAGAGGTAAAGCATACAAAAATAAGTTCAGAGTAGGTTAGATGAAGTTTAAAAACAAAAAAAATCCAAACTACTGTGGTCTTAAGTATTAAAATTGTCTTTAATTTATAAAGAATATACAAGTACAACCTAATTAATGAATACAGTGAGACACCGGCCCCCCCCCCCCCCCGCGACCTACCATCATCCTATCTCTGGTCACAATCCTGTTTCCTGCTGCTCGTCCCTGTCTCCCATTACGAGTCTTCTTTCCCGCAGCACCCTCCCCTCCCCCACGCCAGGGTGCCCTTTCTAGACTCTTCTCCCTGAGAGGAAGACTTCACAGATCTTCAGCCCCGAAACCCCTCACTGGCTCACCCCGGCAATTTCTCTCACTCTCTTCCCGTTCCTCTCCATCTTCCAGATGAGCACACTTCTGGGACCTGTGCTTCGCCCCAGCGCCCCCGACCCAGCTGCTCCTCCCCATCTGCCTGCATCCCCCTAGCCTGGCTGCAGGCACGTGACTCGCTCAGCCTTCTCACCCAGCCTCTATTTAAGTAGATGTCAGATGGCTTAAGTCACCGCGGACCTTCTCAGAATCATCTTGCTACTACGGAAAAGTATAAATTTGGAGATTTCTCCATTAACCAAGGAGTAATATACCATTGTCCCCGTGTTTTGGGCCTAATTTTGACTACCGGTAACACAAAATCACAGAAGTGCTAAGTAGTAAAACCAGTGGAAAACTCATTAGCCTAGAATAAAATAAACATCTGACCTTCAATGATGAAGAATTGACCGAAGAGTTCTAGGAGGGATACCAACACCAATACCCATTTACAAATCTCCTTAAAATAAATTTGAAGAAGATAACTTCCTCCACTTTAGGAAAAGAATGTAGCCGCATACTGACAACTTCACAGCGCATTGCACCTGATGCAATAATGTTTTGAAACAAATTGGAAGACACTGGAGCCGATAAAATCCTCAAGATGTCAAACATAACTTGGCCTCGCAAGAATGACCTCAGTGAGTCTCTGCAGGAACCACTCCTAGCAGTGGAAGCTGTCTGCTTTTTAAGAAAACAATTATTCCTGACACTTGTAAAGAACTGCACGGCAGACTTTATTCTGGGGGACTGCGACAATGAGGCTTCGAAGTGGGTGAGAGAGAGTGGACTCGGGTCTGCCGAGGAACACAGCGGGGGAGGGGGTGGGGGACAAGAAATTACTAAGAGGGTAGAGCGATTCTTTGCTGGCCTGAGCTAACAGGATTCCTGCTGAAAGCAGGCCAGGCCAATCAGGCGTGACCCAGGGGTCAGGAAGGGTGAGGAATTTGGTCAGGTATGGAGGGTGATCATATCTTGAGGGGGATAGATTCTGGCTAAACTGACTTGACAAGATTCTTGCTAAAACTGGGCTCTTGAGAACATGCCCAAGGATGAGCCCAGTGAAAAAAGCTCAGAGGAGCCTGACTAGAGTTTGGTCAAGGAAAGAATCTTTGTCACTGATCAAATGCCAGGAACAGGCACCAATTAGAGGACGACCCCTGAGTTTGGACTGGTGTTTAGTGAATCTGGTTAGTTCAGATTGGTGAACTCAGGGAGGGAGCAGGCAAGGAGCTATTTTAAATAAGTTCTGTCTTTTTAAATTAAAAAAAATGCAACTGGACCCATGTCAACAATCCAGCTGCTGATGAAAGGCAGCCCGGGGGGAAAAAAAGAAAGGCCTCACCGACCCACCCAGCCAAGCCTTGTGAACTGTGAGCAATTGCTCCAAACCAGACTTTACACAGGCTACCTGCACAGACAGCCCACACCCAAATGAACAAGTCTATAAAAAGATGTTCAGACTCTGGTGTTTACAGAAAATGCAAACTAAATGTAAAGAAAATATTCTTCACCCATCCCATTGGCAAGAAATAAAATCATTAATGAGCACTAATAGTGTGAAGGATGCAGGTGCTGGTACTCTCTTCAAAAGGTGTTGGTGATTCTGTAAAATGGTGGAAACTCGTTGGAAAGCAGTTTTACTCTAGGTATGACATTATAAAATAAACTTGCCTTTTAAAAGAACAATTTCACTCCTAGAGTTGTCCTTAAAAAATAATTGCACATGAATATATAGAACCATGTGCATGGATATTCATTGCATCTATCAATATAGAAGTATTGATACGCATCTATCGATAAGCATATGAAAGTATGGACTCTACATTTTGTCTAGATAACTGTTGAAAAGAAACAGGTAGATCTCCTTACATGGAACTGAATATACTGCTAAGACATACTGTAGGCTAGTAAGTTGCAGAACAATCCTTATTCATGTAAAATGCATCTGTAGATGCATAAATATGTAAATATGTGTATGCATGCATAAAAATAGAAGGAAAAGGATGCAAACCAAATTTTTGGCCATGACAACCTCCAGGGAGAGTAACAGTGAGAGTTAAAAAGGAAATTTCTACTTTTTCTATATTTTTCTTTTTTTTCTTATTTTATAAAGTTAAAGTGAATTTATGAATTACATTTAGATAAAAAGAGATGAAACATAGCAGAAATTAATTAATACAAGAGAAAAAGATTTGATAAATAAATTCAGACTTTGTTTTTTTAAAATCTAACAAAACAAATAGCAATACTAATCAGAATAAAAGATGATATAAATATATAAAATATACAGATAACATAAATATGCTAATTTAAAAAAATTACAATAATCAAATGTCCCAAATGTTAGAATCTTTTAAACTAATTTTAACAGACTGCTTTGTAGAAAGCTATAACAATAGCAAACACTTATTTTGTGCCTACTATATGTTAGGGATTGTTTATGTGTTTAATAAATATTATATTATAAAAACTCTATGAGATAGGTGTCATCCCCATTTTACAGATTAGGAAATTGAGGCACAGAGAGTTCAAGTAATTTCTGTGATGCCGCAGAGTTTCAAGATAAAAGAGTTTGTACGGAATGTGGTTAATATGGCTCTCGAGTCTGTGTTCTGAAGCTCTGTGTTCCACCACTTCCCTCTGCACAAACCAACACTCAGCACGATGCTTAATTGCAAAGCATCAGATGCTTTTTCACTACTGTCACTAATAATTCAAGTTCCTAGCCACATGCCAATGGTATCTAGAGAGAGAATGAAATAAGATGGAACAATGTTAAAAGGAGGCAAAATGTGGCCACTATTTGCAAATGAAAGGATGGAGCAACTGGGGAAAATTTTTAGACAACCAACCAAGAATGTTATAAGCCAGAAGTTACTTTATAACATGACAAAATTAATACATAACATTTAAAGTTTCTTATATATCACCAACACAATTAGAAAATAACACAATTTATTAAAATAACAAAACTCAATAAAATATCTGAAGGAATTTAGCTATGTTTGTAAACTATTATCACTATTATTAATATAAATAAATGAAGATATACAAATATATAAGATACATGAAAATAAGAATAAATAAACGTGAGTGGTTTTTTGACAGGAAGGTTTATTATTCCTATAATGTCACTACTCCCTCAATATGTCTAAAAATCCCAATCTGATTCCAACCAAAGTCCTGAAGGAATTTTTTTTTTATTGTCCCTTGAATAACATTAATGCTAAAGTTCACTCAGACAAAGCTGGAGGGGAGAAGAGGTGAAGAGGGAAAGAGAATTGAAAAATCTTGAAAATTAAGAGTAATGAAGCAAGATGGTTGACAAGAAAAACTGCCAGCCAGAGCATCTCTGCAAGAAAAATAAATTTTAGATGAAAGTGAAAAAAAAAAAACCAAATAGGCAGACATAGATCAGATGAGGGTTGTAAGAAAGGGTGCCTGAAACTACAAGAGATTCCACAGGAAGAAGTTGCCGAGGAGAACTGGAAGGAGAAAGGCCCCCCGAGAGGCTTGGAGACCAGCGACAAGGGTAGGTGGAGTGGTTAAATTTCCCCTCCCTTAGATCTCCGACTGCTGGGGGGCTCCTGAGCAGTTGGAGAGACCTGCCAACACCAGTCCAGAGACAGCCACCGCCAGTGAGTGGTGAGCCTCTTGCAGACAGGACACCAGGCTCCCAGCTTCCTCGGGCACCTCCAGACCTGCAGACCCAAGCCAATCGGCAGGCGCCATATTGCTTCATTCTCCCCTTCCCCTTCCCTACCCATGGCTGCTGAAAGAGATAATTTAGCCACCACTCGGAGGCATCTGCAGGGAATAGGAACTTTCCTTTTGGGGCCCTCCAGCAGACTGAGGGGTACTCAGATTGTGAGCTCCCTACCCGCCAGCCCTCCCAGGTGCTGCTTGCCTGGTGACTCCAGCAGAGCAGGGCAAATCCCGAGGTGGGGAGACATCTATCCAGCTTGGGCACCCCATGGGTGACTTGAGACTAGCACTCTTCTCCCTGGCAGAGTCAGGGATTGATCTCTAGGGCCCAGGGGACAGCGCTGCAGACCAAACCTTCTACACACAGGTTTTGATTGTATTGCCTGGAGGCACAGAAGGGATATTTTTGAACTAGTCTACTGCAGTGTGTGTGCCTTCAGGGACAGATCAGAGTGGATCCTAGCTGCACCACGCTCGAGGGGCATCCCTCCTCCCACGGGAGGGCCATGCTCCCAGCTTAGGCTGTGATTCTGGGCAGGAAACCTCCCAGCCCGCATCACAGTTGGGGGAGATCTGCTGTCTTGAGGTCCTGCCTACCAGCAGAGGCCCGGGAGAAACCACGGAATAGGGGAGGGTGGAAAGGAGTGAGGCCTGCTCCAGACTGCAGGTCTCAGACAGCCCCACCCCCCAACACACAGACTTTTTGACTGAGTGGGGCCATTTCACCCTCTCCCTGGCAGCGTTACACAGAAGCAGAGAACAGATCTTTGACACCTGCTAACAGCATTTGTGAAACTTGAGGGCAGATTCACCCAACTCAGCCCCACCCAGCCTCACTCCTCCACCTGCCCCTTGCTGAGGTGGGGAATAAAGGCACAACTAGAAGTCCCAGGGCCCCACTCATCACCTGAGGTGCTAGAGTGCCTCTTCAGAGGAACAAGAGCTGGTTACAGGACCCAAAAACAACACTGCAGCCTGCTTCTCCCAGCAAGTGCCACCTACTGACAGGGAGGTCAATTTGCAACATTTTTACTGCATCTACAGGATGTGGTTGAATCTCACCCACAAAACACCACCTACTGGCTCAGAGACTAAACTAGGCGTGTCATTATCTAATTGAAAATCTAAAGGTAAGAAGCAACAGTTGCTCCAGATGGGAAGAAATTAGGGAAAGAACTCTGGAAGTATGAAGAATCAAATGGAAAGCACACCCCTAAAGAGGAACACTAGCTCTCCAGTAATGAATATCAACCAAATTCAGAGCATTAAAATGACAGAAGAAGAATTTCAGACATGGACTGTAAGAAAACTCAATGATAGGCAACAGAAAATGGATACCCAACACAAAGAAACCACACACACACACACACACACACACACACACACAAACACACACAAAAGAATCCAGAACCTGGAAGAAAAATTCATTAAAGAAATTGAACTATTAAAGAAAAATCAAACATAACTTCTGGAAATGAAGGATTTATTCAAGGAATTACAAAACACAGTGGGAACCCTCAAGAATAGCATAGATCAAACAGAAGAAAGAATCTCAGGGATTCAAAATAACACCTTCCAATTAAATAAGTCAGTCAAAGAGATAAAGCAGAGAAATAAGAGAAAAGATCAAAGCCTATAAGAAATGTGGGATTATGTGAAGAGGCCTCATCGAGGGTGAAGAAGAAAATACACAGGGTTGGATAAACTGTTTGAGGTTATAATGGAGGGGAACATTTCCCTGGCCTTGCTAAAAATCTAGATATCCAGGTACAAGAAGCTATAAGGACTCCCAGGAGATTCATTGCAAACGGGAAGACACCATGACACAGAGTCATCAGACTGGCCAAAATAAACATGAAACCTACAAGCTGTAAGGTGAAAGAAGCAGGTAAGCTACATAGGAAAACCCATCAGAATAACAGCAGACTTCTCAACTGGACCGTACAAGCCAGAAAAGACTGGGGCCCCATTCTCACTCTTCTCAAACAGAATAATTCCCAGCCTAGAATCTTGTACCCTGTGAAACTAAGTTTCTTATATAAAAGAGAAATAAACACCTTCTCAGACAAGCAAAGACTGAGGGAATTCAAAACAAGACCTATCCTCTAGGAAGTACTCAGAACAGTGTTACACATGGATCAGCACAATAAATACTCACCAGTGTAAAATCATCCAAAACCTAAAGGTCAAAGGCCAGATACCACAATGGCTCAAGAGAGAAAACAAAGGAACAAAGTTCAAGTCAACAGGATAAATGGAAATCTGCTCCACTTATGAATTCGTTCAGGAAATGTGAATGGCTTGAACTGCCCACTAAAGAGACATAGGCTGGCCAAGTGGATAAATATATGCAAGCCAAGTATCTGCTGTCTTCAGGAAACACATCTATCCCACAAGGATGCATTCAGACAGAAAGAGAAGGGATTAAAACAATATTTCAAGCAAAAGGAAGTCAAAAGAAAGCTGGCATGGCAGTTCTGATTTCAGATAACTTAGTCTTTCAAATCAACAAAAGTAATGAATGACATAGATGGTCACTATATAATGGTGAAGGGTACAATTCAACAAGAAGACATAACAATTCTAAATATTTATGCACCTAAATCAGGTGCACCCAGATTCATAAAGCAAATCCTACTTGATCTAAACAAAATGATAAACAGCAGCACCATAATTCCAGGGACTTCAACAACCTTCAAACAGAACAGGAAAGATCCTCCAAACAGAAAATAAAAAAAGAAACAATGGACTTAAACAGAACTCTAGAACAAATGGGACTGACTTACATTTACAGAACATTCTACCCAAAACCCACTGAATATTCATTTTTCTCATCAGCTCATGGGACATTCTCTAAGATTGACCATAACCTAGGCCACAAAGCATGTCTCAACAAATTTAAAAAAATAGAAATTATACCATGCATCTTCTCAGACCACAGTAGAATAAAATTAGAAATCAATTCCAACAGAAACTCTCATTTCTACACAAAGTCATGGAAACTAAACTAACTTCTGCTGAATTATCATTGAATTAAGGTGGATATCAAAAGATCCTTTGAAATAAATGATAAAGGAGAAACAAGTTATCAAAATCTGTGGGATACAGCTAAGGCAGTCCTGAGAGGAAAATTTATATCCATAAATGCCTACATCCAAAAGACAGAAAGATCACAAGTCAATAATCTAATGAATCATCTCAAAGAACTGGAAAAGCATGAGCAAACCAATCCCAAACCCAGCAGAAGAAAAGGAATAACAAAGATCAGAGCAGAGCTAAATGAAATAGATAACAAAAAAACTACATGGAGATTAATAAAACAAAATGTTGGTTCTTTGAAAAAACAAACAAAATTGGTATGCCTTTGACTAGATTAACAAGAAGCAGAAAACAAAGAACTCTAATAAGCTCCATTAGGAATGAAAACGGAGAAATTATAACTGATACTATGGAAATACACAATATCATTTATGAATACTATAAAAATCTCTAGGCACATAAACTTGAAAATGTGGAGGAAATGGACAAATTCTTAGAAACACAGACCTCCCTAGGCTCAATCAGGAAGAAATGGAATTCCTAGACAGACCAATATCAAATATCGAAATTGAAGCAGCAATAAAAAAACCTTCCTTAAAAAAAAAGTCTAGGACCAAATGGTTTTACACCCGAATTTTACCAGACCTATAAAGAAGAACTGGTGCCTATCCTGCAGACATTATTCCACAACAATGAGAAGGAAGGAATCCTGCAAAGGAGAACTGGTGCCCTATTAATCCAGAGCTAAGAGAAGAGAAAACAGATGAGAAGAAACCAGCAAAAGAACCCTGGCAACATGAAAAAAATAAAATAGTTTGACATCACCAAGAGAACACAATGGAGCTACAATAGTGGACTCCACACACAAGGATATGGGTGAAATAACAGAAATGGAATTCAGAATATGGATGCCAAATAGGATGATTGGAATTGAAGAGAAAGTTGAAAACCAACAAAGGAGCCAAAAAAAGTTTTCAGAAAATCAATGAAAAAAAACAAAAAAAGTCACTAGAGAGCTAGACAACAAAAGAAAGAATATAATACAGCTTGAAGAAATGAAAGAGTCATTCAGGGAATTTCAAAATGCAATTGAAAGCTTTAACAACTGATTAAACCAAGGAGAAGAAAGAATCTCAGAGCTTCAAGACTAGGCTCTTGAGATAATGCAGTCATTCAAAGAGGCAGAGAAGAATATGAAAAAAATTTAAGTAATCACTGAGAGAGATATGAGATTATACGAAGCGTGCTAACATTTGAATTATAGATATCCCTGAGGGTGAAGAAGAAAGAGCTAAAAGCATGGGAACCTATTTCAGGAAATTACTGAGGAAAACTTTCTGGACAATACCAGAAATTCAGACATACAGATAAAGTATGGACATTGAATACAGGGAAGGTTCATAGCAAATAGATCATCTCCAAGCCACATAGTAATCAACCTGGCCAAAGTCAAAATGAAGGAGAAAATTTTGCAAGGAGGACAATGAAAGCATCATATAACCTACAAAGGAAAACCCATCTGTGTAACTGAAGACTTCTCAGTGGAAATCTTACAAGCCAGAATGGATTTGGGCCCCACCTTCAATCAACTTAAACTGAACAATTGCCAGCCTAGAATTTTGTATCCAACAAAACTAAGTTTCACAATAGGTGAAGGAATTAAGCCCTTTCTAGATAAGCAAACACTAAGGGAATTTGTCATGAGCAGACCTGCTCTGCACAAAATACTCAGAACAGCATTATACACAAATCAGCACAACAGATACCAACCAGTGCAAGTTCACCTAAACAAACCCCCAAAACTCACAACTTCTAAAAAATAATAGAAAAAGAGGTAGAACAAAGCAATAAGGGGTTATCCAACAGGACAAACAGACCAACATCCCACATATCAATGCTATCAATCAACATGATTGGACTGAATGCTCCTCCCAAAAAACATAGGCTGGCTGAATGGATGAAAAAACACAACCCAACTATCTTCTGTCTCCAGGAAACACATTTAAACCACAAGGACACACACAGACTAATCATGAAAGGATGGAAAATATATTCCATGCAAATAGAAATCAAAAAAATGCAGGTATAGCCATTCTCATAGCAGATAAACTTGATGTTAAGCCAACAAAGGTAAAGAAAGACAAAGAGGATCATTATATAATGGTAAAGGGAGCTATCCAACAAGAAGAAATAACAATGCTAAACATATATGTGCCCAAAACAGGAGCTCCCAGATACATAAAGTAAATCTTACCTGAGCTAAGCAAGGAAATAAATAGTGCCATCATAGTTGCCAAGGACCACAACAGCCCACTGTCAGAGTTTGATAAGTCATCTAAGCAGAAAATAAATGAAGAAATAATGGACCTAAACCAAACTCTAAATCAAATAGACTTAGCAGACATTTATAGAAAATTATACCTCAAAACTACAGAATACACATTATTCTCAGCAGCACATGGGACATTTTAAAGACTGATCATATTTTAGGCCATAAAACTGTTCTCAACCAATTCAAAAAAATAGAAATCATACCATGTATGTTTTCAGACCACAGTAGAATAAAACTAGAAATCAATCACAAGACAAACATTCAATCCTACACAAAATGATGGAAATTAAACAATGTGCTGCTGAATGATCATCAGATCACGTATAAAATTAAGACAAAGAGGGGAAAGACGATATCAAAATCTTTGGAAACAGCAAAAACATTCCTCAGGAAAAATTCATAGCCTTAAATGCCTAAATCAAAAAGAAAGAAAGATCACAAACTGATAACTTAATGCACCCATTAAGGAACTAGAAATGAAAAAACAAACCAAGCCCAAAGCCAAAAGAAGAAAACAAATAACAGAGGTCAAACCAGAAAGCAAGAAATTGGAGAACAACAAAAATAAGCCCACAAAGGATTAACAAAACAAAAAGTTGTCTCCTTGAAAAAGGTAACATTACAATTGATACCACAGAAATACAAAACATCCATGAATACTACAAAAATATCTATATGCATAAACTAGAGAACATAAAGGAAATGGATAAGTTTCTGAAAACACGCAACCTCCCAAGACTCAACCAGGAAGAAATAGAACTCCTTAACAGACCAATAATGATCAGTAAGATCAAATCAATAATAAAAAACCACCCAAGAAAAACAACAAAAACCCAGTTCCAGATGGATTCACAATTGAATTCTAAGACCTACAAAGAACGGTACTCATAACACAAAACTATTCCACAACATAAAGATGGAAATTTTCCCCAACTCTTTCTACAAAGCCATTATCATCTTGATACCAAAGCCAGGAAAGAACACAACAAAAAAAGAAAACTACAGACCAATATCCCTTATGAATGCAGATGCAAAAGTCCTCAATAAAATACTAGCAAATTGAGTTCAGTAGCACATAAAAAAATAAACCACCAAGACTAAGTGCACTTCATCCCAGGGATACAAGGATGGTTCAACATATATAACCCAATAAATGTGATTAACCACATGAACAAAAGCAAACAAAAAAACAAACAAACAAACAAAAAAAAACCCCAAACCAAATGATTATCTTACTAGATGCAGAAAAAGCATTGAATGAAATCCTGCACTCTTTCAAGAGAAAAACCCTCAAAAAACCAGGCATAGAAGGAACATACCTCAGAATTTAAAAAGCCATATATGACAAACCCACAGGCAACATCATTCTGAATGCGGAAAAATTGAAAGTATTCCCCCCTAAGAGCTGGAACAAGACAAGGATGCAAACTGTCACCACTCCTATTCACCATAGTGTTGGAAGTCCTAGCCAGGGCAATCAGGCAAGAGAAGAATATTAAGAGTATCCAAGGCCGGGCACAGTGGCTCACGCCTGTAATCCTAGCATTCTGGGAGGCTGAGGAGGGAGGATAGCTCGAGATCAGGAGTTCAAAACCATTCTGAGCAAGACCAAGACCACATCTCTAATAAAAATAGAAAGAAATTAGCTGAACAACTAAAAATATATAGAAAACATTAGCAGGGCATGGTGGCAAATACCTGTAGTCCCATTCACTCAGGAGGCTGAGGCAGAAAAATTGCTTAAGCCCAGGAGTTTGAGGTTGCTGTGAGCTAGGCTGATGCCACAGTACACTAGCCCAGGCAACAGAGCGAGACTCTGTCTCCAAAAAAAATAAAAAATAAAAAACTGAAAAAATAAAATAAAAAACTGAAAAAAAAAAAGGAGTATCCAAATCAGGAAAGAGAACGTCAAACTGTTGCTTTTTCCATATGATATGATCTTGTATCTAGAAAAACCCAAATATTCAACCATGAGATTCTTGGAATTGATAAATAAATCCAGCAAATTCTCAGATTATAAAATCAATGTACATAAATTAGTAGCATTTCTATATACTAATTATAATCAAGCCAAGAGTCAAATCAAAGACTCAATATCATTCACAATAGCTACAAAGAAAGTAAAATACCTAGGAATATACTCAAGAAAGGAGGTGAAAGATCTCTACAAGGAGAACCATGAACCTTTGAGAAAAGAAAGTGGAGAGGACATAAACAAATGGAAAAATATATTATGCTCATGGATAGGTAAAATCAATATTGTTAAATGTACATACTACCCAAAGTGATTTACATATACAATGCAACTCCCACCAAGTTACTAAAGTCACATGTCATCAATCTAGAAAAAATAATTCTATATTTCATTTGGAACCAGAAAAGAACCCAAATAGCCAAAGCAATATTAAGCAAAAAGAATGAATTGGTGGCATTGCATTACGAAATTTCAATCTATACTACAAGGCTATAGTAATCAAAACAGCAAGACATTGGTACAAAAATAGAGACATAGACCAATGGAACAAATCAGAGAACCAGACATAAAACCATGTACCTACTACCAACTGATTTTTCACAAAGCAGACAACAACGTACACTGAGGAAAAGAAGTTGTATTCAATAAATGGTGCTTGGAAAATTGGATAGCCACATGCAGAAGAATGAAACAGGACCTCTACCTCTCACCACGAACAAAAATTAATTCAAGATGGATAAAAGACTTAGATCTAAGGTGCAAAACTATAAAAATTCTAGAAGAAAATGTACAAAAACTCTTCTGGTGTCAGCCTAGGCAAAGAATTTATGAAGAAGAACCCAATGGCAATCATGGCAAAAACAAAAATTAATAAATGGGATTTGGTAAATGAAAAAGCTTCTGCACAGCTAAGGAAACAACAGAGGAAATAGACAATTTACAAAATGGGAGAAAATATTCACAAGCTACATATTTAATAAAGGGCTAATAATAAGAATTTACAAAGAACTCTAGCAAATCAGCAAGGAAAAAATCAAACAACCCCATTAAAAACTGGGCAAAAGACATGAATAGAAGCTTTTCAAAAGAAGAAAGACAAATGGCAAATAAACATATGAAAAAATGCTCAACATTATTAATCACCAGAGAAATGTATATTAAAACCATAATGAGATATCTTACCCCAGTTAGAATGGCTTTATTAAAAAGTCCAAAAACAATAGATGTTGGCAAGGATGCAGAGAGAAAGAAATGCTTATATACTATTGATGGAACTGCAAATTAGTATAATCTCTAAGGAAAGCAGTATGGAGATTCCTCAAAGAACTAAAAGTAGACCTACCATCTGATCCAGCAATTCCACTACTGAGTATTTACCCAAAGGAAAAGAAGTCATTTTATCAAAAAGACAGGTACTCTCTAATGTTTATTACAGGATTATTCACAACTGTAAAGATATGGAACCAACACAAGTGCACATCACTTCATGTGTGGATTAATAAAATGTGATATATATACACCATGGAGTAATACTCAACCAAAAAAAGATCAATTAATACCTTGTGCAACAATATGGATGAAACTGGAGACCATTCTCCTAAGTGAAGTATCCCAAGAATGGAAAAATGAACACCATGTATACTCACCATAAAATTGGAACTAACCAATGAGCACACAAGTGCACAGAGGAAAGTAAAACTCAGTGGAAAGCAAGCAGGGAGTAGGGGGAAGTAGCAGAGGAAAATAATCCAACCTAATGGGTACTATGAACACTATTTTGGTGATGGGCACACCTATAGCCAGGACTCAAGCATTACAAAAATGATCCATGTAACCTAAAACATTGTACCTCCTTAATATTTTGAAATAATAAAAAAACTTTATAACACACATGGATTCATGATCACCTCAATCATGATACTGATTTGAACTCAAAGAAAATTCCTCATGTTACCACTTAATAGTCACACCTATTCTCAAACCTGTCTGCTGCCAACCACTAATCTGTTCTCCATCACTATAATTATATCAGTTCAAGACTACTATGTAAATGGAATCATAAATTATATAAACTTTTTTTGAATATGAACATTTATTTTGAAATTATTGTAGAGTCACATGAAGTTGTAATAAATAATAAAGATCTCATATTTTTCCTATTTCCCACAATCTTAACATTTTTCAAAATCTGAGTAAAATCTCACAAAGACTATATTGATAGAAACCACTGCTCTTATTCAGATTTGTTCAGGTTTACTTGTACTATATGTGTGCACGTTTGTGTGTATGTGTTTACTTCTATGAAGTTTTATTACATGTGCAAGTTTTTGTATCTATTACCACAGATTATACAGAACAGTTCTATCAACACAAGGATTTCTGATGTTGCCCTTTTATAGTAATGTTTACCTTCCTCATATCCATCCCCACCCCCATACATCTTTAAACCCCGGAAGCTACTAATCTTTTCTTCATTTAGAAAATTTTAGTATTTCAAAGATATTATATATGGTACAGATATTATATTACAGTATGTAAGCTGTTGGGATTAGCTTTTTTCACTCAGCATCAATTCCTGAAGATTAATCCAAGTTGTGGTGTGTATCCATAGTTTGTTCCTTTTTATTGCAGAGTATTATCCCAAGGTATAGATGAATCATAATTTTACCATTCATGCACCGAAGACATTTGAGTTCTTTCTAGATTTGGCTATTACGAATAAATCATCTATGACAATCTATGTACAGGTTTTTCTGTGAACATAAGTTTTCATCACTTGGGAATAAATGCAAAAGAGTGCAATTCCTGAGTCACATGGTAATTGAAGGTTTAGTTTTATCACAAACTGCCAAAGTGTTTTCAGAGTGATTGTAACATTTTACATTCCCACCAACAATGTATGAGTGATTCATTTTCTCTGCATCCTCATCAGAATTAGGTACTGTCACGTTTTTAAAAATTTTAGCCATTCTGATAGTGGGGACTGATATCTTAATGTTATTTTAGTTTGTATTTCCCTAATAGTAATGATTTCGAATATCTTCTTAATTACTTATTTGCCATCTGTGGCACTAGGTAAACCAAGCAGACCAAAATAGCACCACAATGATCCTCATAAGATTGACAGTTGATTATCCATTAGAAAATATGGAGGCCAGAATGCAGTGGGTGACATATTCAAAGTTCTAAAAGAAAAACACTGTCAACAAAAAATTCTATATTCACCAAATCTATCTTTCAAAAACACATGAGAATTAAGATATTCTCAGAATAAAACAAATACTGAGAAAATTCACCATTAGACCATCTGCCCTATAAGAAATATTAAAAAGAAAACTTCCAGCTCAAAAGAACAGACACTGGTCAGTAATTTAAAATCCTCATAAAAAAATAAAAAATAAAGAATATTGGTAAAGATAACTATACAGGTAAATACAAAAAAGTGTAAACATATTTTTGCTTTTCTTTGTAACTCTTTTTTTTCTGTTCTACTTAATTTAAGAGACAACTGAATAAAGCAATAATTATAAAACTGTTTATGGACTTACAATACATAAAGAGGTAATTTGTATGATTATAATAGCACCCAGGAGAAGGGATAGAACAGTGCTTTATAATAGCAAAGCTGCTGTATACTAATATTAGGTTGGTATTAATAAAAATAAGATTGTTATAAATTAAGATGTTAGTTTAATCACTGAGGCAGCCACTAAAAGTATAATTTGAAAAATATAGTAAAACAAAGTCAAAACAATTCATATCATATACTAGAAAATATCTATGTAACACAAAAGAATGCAATAATGAAGTGTTAAATGAACAAAAATGATATATAGAAAACAAATAGCACAACGAAAGGCACAAAACATACCTTAAAAGCTCCATTAAATTTAAGTGGATAGAGATTAAAAGATTGCGTAAAACAAAACAAAATTAAAATGATCCAACTATATGTTGACTACAAGAGAAATAGGTTAAAGACATACAAGTTGAAAGAAAAAGAATGGAAAAATAAATTATGCAAACATTAACTATAAAAAGCTGGAATGGCTATACACACAGACAAATAGCCTTTTTTTAAACATTTATTTTTATTTCATCTTATTATGGGGGATACAGAATTTCAGGTTACATACGTTGCCCATGTACCGCCTGTTCCCACAAGTCAAAGCTCCAGGCGTGTCCGTTCCCCAGACAGTGCGCGTTGCACTCATCATGTAGGTATATATCCATTCTCTCCCCACCTCCCCCTCCCTGAGTCAGCACCTTCAAGCGTAACCATTCCCCAAACGGTGCACAATGCACTCATTAAGTAGGCATACACCCATCCCCTCCCCCCACCCCCACCCCAGTCTGATATCCAATTGGTATCGATCCCAGATGTGTATTTAGGGTATTTAGGTGATGATCAGGGAAACCAATTTTCTGGTGAGTACATGTGATGCTTGTTTTTCCATTCTTGGGATACTTCATTTAATATAATGGGTTCCAACTCTCTCCAGGAGAACCATAGAGATGTCGTATCTTCGTTATTTCTTATAGCTGAGTAATATTCCATGGTATACATATACTACAATTTACTAATCCAATCATGTATTGATGGGCATTTGGGTTGTTTCCACATCTTTGCAATTGTGAATTGTGCTGCTATAAACATTCCGGTACAGGTGTCTTTGTTATAGAATGACCTTTTTTCCTTTGGGTATATGCCCAATAATGGGATTGCTGGACCAAATAGTAGGTCTACTTGAATTTGTTTAAGATATCTCCATAATGCTTTCCACAGGGGTTGCACTAGTTTGCAGTCGCACCAGAAGTATATGAGCGTTCCTGTCTCTCCACATCCACGCCAACATGTGTTGTTTTGGGATTTTTTGATAAAGGCCATTCTCACTGGAGTTAAGTGATATCTCATTGTGGTTTTGATTTGCATTTCCCTGATGATTAGGGATGTTGAGCATTTTTTCATATGTTTGCCATTCTTATATCTTCTTTTGAGAAATTTCTATTCATGTCATTTGCCCATTTTTTGATAGGGTTGTTTGATTTTTTCTTGCTGATTTTCCTGAGTTCTAAATAGATTCTTGTTATCAGTCCTTTATCTGATGTGTAATATGCAAAAATTTTTCCCATTCTGTAGGAGATCTGTTTATTCTCATGACTGTTTCTTTGGCTGTGCAGAAGCTTTTTAATTTAATCATGTCCCATTCATTTATTTTTGTTGTTGCTGTGATTGCCTTAGGGGTCTTCTTCATAAATTCTTTGCCTAGGCCAATGTCTATAAGAGTCTTTCCTACATTTTCTTCTAGAATTCTAATCGTTTCACACCTAAGGTTTAAGTCTGTTATCCACTGTGATTTGATTTTTGTGAGAGGTGAAAGCTGTGGGTCCTGTTTCAGTCTTCTGCATGTGGCTAACCAATTTTCCCAGCACCATTTATTGAATAGGGATTCTTTTCCCCAGAGTATGCTCTTGTCTGCTTTGTCAAAAATTAGGTGACTATATGAGGATGGTTTTATATTTGGATTTTCTGTTGTGTTCCATTGGTCTGTGTCCCTCACTTGTGCCAATACCAGGCTGTTTTAAGAACCACAGCCTTGTAGTATAGTTTGAAGTCTGGCAAATTAGTACCTCCCATTTTGTTTTTATTGCTTAAAATTGCTTTTGCTATATGGGGTCTTCTCTGATTCCATATAAAGTGCATAATTATTTTCTCTACATCTGTGAAAAATGATGTTGGTAGTTTAATAGGGATTGCATTGAATCTGTAGATCACTTTGGGTAGTATAGACATTTTAACAATGTTGATTCTTCCGATCCACGAGCATGGTATAGTTTTCCACCTATTTGCAAGTTCTGCTATTGGTTTTCTCAGTGTTTCATAGTTTTCCTTATAGCGATCCTTTACCTCTTTAGTTAGGTATATTCCTAGATATTTTATTTTTTTTGTTGCTATTTTGAAGGGTATTGAGTCTTTAATTTGGTTTTCCGATTGACTGTTATTGGCATATATAAATGCCTCTGATTTGTGTATATTGATTTTGTAGCCTGAGACTTTGCTATATTCGTTAATCAATTCCAGGAGTCTCATGGTTGAATCTTGGGGGTTTTCCAGATATAACATCATATCATCAGCAAAAAGTGAGAGTTTGATCTCTTCTTTCCCTATTTGGATTCCCTTGATTCTGCTCTCTTGCCTGATAGCTCTCGCAAGGACTTCCAATACTATGTTGAAAAGTAATGGGGACAGTGGGCAGCCCTGTCTGGTTCCAGTTCTAAGTGGGAATGCTTTCAATTTTTCCCCATTCAGAATGATGTTGGCTGTAGGTTTGTCATATATGGCTTGTATCATTTTTAGATAGGTTCCATCTATGCCTATTTTGTTAAGCGTTCTTATCTTAAAAGGGTGTTGAATTTTGTCAAATGCTTTTTCTGCATCTATTGAGAGGATCATATGGTTTTTGTTTTTGCTTCTATTTATGTGGTGAATTACATTTATAGATTTATGTATGTTGAACCACCCTTGCATCTCTTGGATGAAGCCCACTTGGTGGTGGTGGATTATTTTTTTGATAAGCACTTGGATTCGATTTGCTAGTATTTTATTGAGAATTTTTGTATCTATATTCATGAGAGAAATTGGTCTGTAGTTCTCTATTTTTGTTGCATCCTTTCCTGGTTTTGGCATCAATGTTATATTGGCTTGGTAGAACGTGTTGGAGAGAATTCCATCCTTCTCAATATTGGAGAATAGTTTATGTAGGATGGGCACCAGTTCTTCTTTGTGTGTATGGTAAAATTCGGGTGTGAACCCATCTGGACCAGGGCTTTTCTTTTTGGGAAGGTTTTTTATTGCTGTTTCAATTTCAGTTCTTGATATTGGTCTATTCAGGTACTCTATTTCTTCCTGGTTGAGCCTGGGAAGACTATGTGTTTCTAAAAATTTGTCCATTTCCTCCGCATTCTCCAGTTTGCGTGCATAAAGATTTTTGTAGAATTCATAGATGATATCTTGTATCTCTGTGGCATCGGTTGTGATTTCTCCTTTCATGTTCCTAATGGAGGTTATAAGAGATTTTTCTTTTCTGCTCTTGGTTAGTCTAGCCAGAGGTGTGTCTATTTTGTTTATCTTTACAAAGAACCAACTTTTTGTTTTATTAATTTCCCTTAGAGTTTCTTTGTTGTTCTTTTCATTTAATTCTGATTTGATCTTAGTAATTTCTCACCTTCTGCTGGGTTGGGGTCATTCTGTTCTTCTTTCTCCAGCTCTTTGAGTCTATTCATTAGGTTGTCTATTTGCATGTTTTCTGTCTTTTTGATATAGGCATTTATGGATATGAATTTTCCTCTCAGGACTGCTTTAGCTGCGTCCCATAGATTTTGATAAGTTGTATCTCCATTGCCATTTAATTCAAAGAAACTTTTGATTTCCATCTTGATTTCTTCCTTTATAGAATAATTGTTCAGGAGAAAGTTGTTTAGCTTCCATGACTTTAAGTAGGAATGAGGGTTTCTGTTTGGGTTCCTTGTTACTTTTATTCCGCTGTGATCTGAGAAGATGCATGGTATAATTTCTATTTTTTTTTGATTTTTTTAAGACATGCTTTATGTCCTAGGATATGGTCAATCTTAGAGAAAGTCCCGTGAGCTGATGAGAAGAATGTATATTCTGTGGACTTTGGGTAGAATGTCCTGTAGATGTCAGTCATGCCCATTTGTTCTAGCATTCTATTTAAGTCCATTATGTCTTTGTTTATTTTCTGTTTAGAGGATCTGTCCTGTGCTGTCAGTGGGGTGTTAAAGTCTCCAGCTATTACAGTATTGTTATCTATCATTTGGTTCAGATCAAGTAGGGTTTGCTTTATGAATCTGGGTGCACCTAGGTTGGGTGCATATATATTGAGTATAGTCATGTCTTCTTGTTGAATTGTGCCTTTAACCAGTATATAGTAACCATCTTTGTCTTTTATTACTTTTGTTGGTTTGAACGCTAAGTTATTGGAAATTAAGACTGCCACACCAGCTTTCTTTTGGCTACTGTTTGCTTGAAATATCGATTTCCATTCTTTTATTTTCAGTCTAAATTCATCTTTGCAGGTTAGGTGAGTTTCCTGAAGACAGCAGATACTTCGTTTGTGTTTTTTTATCCATTGCGCCAGTCTATGTCTCTTGAGCGGGGAATTCAAGCCATTCACATTTATTGAGAAAACTGAAAAGTGGGACAGTTTTCTGTTCAGCAAGTTGGGTAAAATTTCATTGCTATGTTTTCTCTCTTGGGCCATTGTGGTATCTGGAATTTGATCTTTAGCTCTTGAGTAGTTTTACATTCGTGGGTCTTTCTTGTGCTGATCCGTGTGTAACTCTCTTTTGAGTACTTCTTGGAGGGCTGGTCTTGTCTTGGTGAATTCCCTCAGCCTTTGTTTCTCTGAGAATGTCTTAATTTCTCCTTCATATAGAAAACTTAGCTTAGCTGGGTACGATATTCTAGGCTGGGCATTATTCTATTTCAGAAGAGTGAAAATGGGGCCCCAACCTCTTCTTGCTTGTAAGGTTTCAGTTGAGAAATCTGGCGTAATTCTGATGGGCTTTCCTTTGTATGTTACTTGTTTCTTTCTCCTTACAGCTCAGAGAGGGGACTCTTTAGTGGATATTTTGGTCAGCCTGATGACTACGTGGCGTGGTGTTTTCCTATTTGCTATGAATCTCCCAGGGGTCCTTTGAGCTTCTTGAATCTGTATGTCTAGAGTATTGGCAAGGCCTGGAAAATTTTCCTCGATTATGTCTTCAAATAGCTTGTCCAACCCTTGCTTATTATCTTCTTCACCTTCAGGAATGCCAATAACTCTCACGTTAGGTTTCTTCACATAATCCCACATTTCTTGAAGACTCTGATCATTTCTCTTATTTCTTTGATCTATCTCTGTGACTGACTTATTTAGTTTGAGTTATCTTCAATCTCTGAGATTCTTTCCTCTGTTTGATCTACCCTGCTCTTGAGACTTTCCACAGTGTTTTGTAGCTCTCAGAGTGAGTTCTTTATTTCTAGGAGTTCAGTTTGGTTTTTCTTCAATATTTCTTTAGTGAATTTTTCCTCCAAATCCTGTATTTTTTTGTGATTTCTTTGTGTTGGTTATCCATTGTTTCTTGTATATTATTCAGCTTGTTTATAATCCATAATTGAAATTCTTCCTGTATCATGTTGGTATTTTGAGTCTGGTTTGTTTCAAATGGTTGAGAGCTGGTATTTCTCTTTGGGGGTGAGATTTCCGTTTGATTCTTTGTGCTCCCCGTGTTTTTTCGCTGGGCCCTTCCCATCTAGATTTATCATTGGATCTTTTCTTACAGATTTAGTCTGGTTAACAGCACACTTTGTACTCTGTTCTTAGGCAGTGAAGCAGTCTAGGTATATTGTTTCCTTTGTCAAGAGGGGGAGACTGTTGTGTATTGTTTAGATTTTTTTTCTACTTCAGTTGGGGGGCTGTTTCTGGTGGGTCCAACCCTAGAGGATTGGAGTGATCCAAGACCACTTTGGCAAGTTAAGACACTGTGTTGTGGTCTTTCAGTAGACAGGCAGGGTCCACACTATTTGCAGAGAGAAATTCTCTCTGTTTGTTTGTTTGTTTGTTTCCCTTTGGTTCTTCCTCTATACTGGTGGTTTCTGTCTCTTTTCACAGGAAAGATACTAGCTATGGGGAGTGGATGGTGCCCTCGCTCGCTCAGTGCCCCAGCTGCTGCAGCTCCCACGGGCAAAAGTCTGCCCTGGCCCAATGTCCCCAGGGACCAGGCTCCACACTCTCACGTCTGGAGAAGTACTCAGTGTTTACACAAGGGCGGGGCCCCTATATAGGGTCCGCGGACCCGGGGAGGGAGCCGCCCAGGGAGCCTATTGGCACCCTTTGGCTCCGCAGCGACTTGGCTGTGGGCCCTAAGATGGCGATCACGCACCCACATATCGCCGACACTGGGGGTGACTGCTCAGGGTCCAGTAGGTACCAGAGCCGGGGGCCTGGTGAGTTCCGAAGCCCACCATGGCTCCTCAGCTAGAAGGCAAAAAGAGAGAAGGAAAAAAAAATAAATAAAAAAAAAATAAATAGTCAAGGCAAGGCAGGGTAGGGCAGGGTAGGGCAGGGCAGGGCAAGGCAAGGCAAAAAAGAAAAAAAATAAAATAAAATAAAAAATAAATCGGCAAAGCAAGGCAGGGCAAGGCAGGACAAGGCAAGGTAAAAAAGAAAGAAAAAGAAAAAGAAAAAGAAAGAAAAGAAAAAAATTAAAATAAAAAAAAATAAAATCTGTAGTTCAGCGAGCCTTTGTTTTTTTACGCCTTAGCTCAGCTCCGTCCCTCCACGCCGAGCGCAGCCCTGGCTGAGATTCCCCCAGGGTCCAAGCTGTTTTCCCAGTAGTGTCTCTTGCCCGCTGTGTTTATATCAATCCCACACTCTTGGCGTGGGTTCAGAGAATAGTGGAGGGAACCGCCCAGGGAGCCACTCGGCATCTTATGGCTCCACAGCAGTGTCACTGTGGATTTCAAGATGGCGCCCGCACGCCCGCAGAATTCCGGGACTGGAGAGGATTAACATTCCCGTTCAGCAAACACCGGAGCCGGGGGCCACCAGCTGGAGAACCACCAAAAAAAGAAGCAAGGAGATACAAAGAAATCCGTTGTTTGGGGACCCTTTGCAGTTTTCCGCCTTGGCGCAGCTCCATCCCTCCTCACTAAACGCGGTCTCAGCTGAGATCCCCCAGGGTCTAAGCTGTTTTCCTGAAAATGTCTCCTGTCTGCAAAGCCCCACGTCTCCCTCGGTGATTCTGCACTGGCTTGAGACAGGTCTCTAAATAAGTGGGTGTGGAGGTCAGTGGGGAGAACAAGCTGCTTTCCTAGGAGGCTGCCCCCACCCCACCCGATGATGGGGCAGGTGTAGCTGACCCGCACTCTGCTGTCTATTGTCTGTCCCGCACTCTCCAGAATTTTGCAATCTTATTTCCCATTCACCTCAGACTTTTCTCGCTCTGTGTGTCCCATGTTGATTCTCCATGGATTCACACTGCTGTTCTTGTTGGGGAGCAATCCTCTAGTGTTGTGGTAGGTCCAGATCCATGCCTTCCTCTCCGGGAGCACGAATCCAGGCATTCACCACCACTCCACCATCTTCCGATCCCCCCAACAAATAGCCTTTAATACAAAAAAATGTCAGTGGGCATAGAAAGTATCATTTTATAATGATAAAAGGATCAATCCATTAAGAAGGTATATCAATTATAAAAATATATGAACCTAAAAATAGAGGCCCAAAATACATGAAGCAAAAAAAAAAAAAAATGATAGAATTGAGAAAAATAGACAATCCAATATATTAGTTGGTGATTTCAATACCACATTTTCAATAATGTGTATAATAATTAGAAGAAAAATGAGCAAATAGAAAACTTGAAAATAATATGTACCCATAACACTTAACAGACATTTTTAGAACTCTCTCCTTAAGAACAGCACAATAGACATTTTCCTCTGGTACACATAAAACATTCTCCAGACTGACCATATATTAGGTCATAAAACAAGTCTCAATAAATTTAAAAAGATTGAAATTATATAAAGTATCTTCTTTGATCACATGGAATAAAGTTAGAAATGAATAACAGAAGAAAAATTTTAAAATCAAAGTATATGAAAATAAACAACCTGCTACCAAATAACTGATTCAAAAGAAAATTTAAAAAAGAGAAATTTAGAAAATACTTTGATATGAGTGGAAAAGAAGACACAAAATGCCAGTTTGGCATGCACACTAAAGCAGTGAATCCTTATTTTGGAATGCAGCTAAAGTGATGCTTAGAGAGACATTTATAGCTGAAAACACTTATATTAAAAAAGAAGGAAGATCTCAAATGAATGACCTAGATTTTCCCCTTAAGATTAGAGAAAAAGTAAAGCAAGCTGAACTGAAAACAAGCAGAAGGAAGGAAATAATAAAAATTAGAGAGAAACAAATGACACAAAGAATATAAAAACATAGATTAAAAGAGTGTAGAAAAACCAAATATTATACAACTATATGCTGTCAACAAGAGACATAGATTACATTTAATACAGAAAATCAACAATACCAAAAGTTGGTTCTTTTGAAAAAAATCAACAAAATTGATAAAACTTAGCCACAATGACCATTGAAAAAAGGATTCAATTGATTTTTGACAAGTATACCAATATCATTCAATGGAGAAAGAACAGCATCACTTCAAGAAATGATGATAGAAAAAAATGGATATCCACATGAAAAAAAATAAAGTTTGACCCTTGCCTTAAACTATGTACAAAAAATTATCTCAAGATTCAACAAAGAACTCAATTTAAGAGCTAAAACTATAAAACTCTCAGAAGAAAACATAAGGACAACCCTTTATGATCTTGGATTTAGCAATGTTTTTTTAAATAGGACCTAAAAAGTGTAGACAACAAAAGAAAAAAGATAAATAGGACTTCATTAAAATTAAAAACCTTTGTGAGTCAAAGGACACTTTGAAGACAGTGAGTGAAAAGACAAATCACAGAATGGGGAAAACACACATCTGGTAAGAATTTAATACCTAAAATATATAAAATCTTTTATTACTCAATAACAAAAAGATAATTCAATTGAAAGTTGGACAAAGAACTTGAATAGATATTTCTCCAAAGATATGCAATAGCCAAAAAGAACATAAAAAGATCACAAATGCCATTATTCATTAGAGAAACGCAAATCAAAATAACAATGAGATACCACTTCAAATCTACTAGGATGGCTATAATAAAACAAAACAAAACCAAAAAATAAAAAGTCTTGGCAAGAATATAGAGAAATTGAAATCCTTGTATATTTTTTATTGAAATGTAAAGTGATACAGCCACTGTAGAAAACAGTTTGGTAGTTCCTCAAAAACCTAAACATAGAATTACCATTTGATCCAGCAATTTCACTCCTAGTTATATACCCCAAATATCTGAAAACAGAGACGTAAAAAGATATTTGTACACCCATGTTCATAGCAGCATTATTCACAATAGTTGAAAGGTGAAAACAACATAAGTGCCCTTTAATAGATGCACAAATAAATAAAATGTGGTATATTCACATAGCAGAATATTACTCAGCCTTAAAAGGAATTAAATTCTGATACATGCTACAACATAGATAAATTTTAAAAACATATGCTAAGTAAAAAAAGCCAGACACAAAAAGAGAAGTATGATTTCACTTATAGAAGGTACCTAGAATAGGCAAATTTATAGATAAAGAAAGTAGACTAGAGATTACCAGGGGCCGTGATAGAGAAGAATGGAGATTTATCACTTAATGGGTACAGAGTTTCTGTTCAGGATATGAAAATGTTTTGAAATGATTTAAGGGAAATGGTGATGGTTGTACAACATAGTGAATGTAATTGAAGCACTGAATTGTGTACATAAAAAATGGTAAAAATGGAAAAAATGGAAAAAATTATTTTATATATACTTTACCACAATAGAAAATTTGGTGGTATAATTTTTTTGAGATTTTTTAAATTTCAAAACATTACAGGGCTACAAATGCTTTTGGTTACATGTATTGCTTTTGCAATACTTGAGTCAGGGTTATAAGTGTTCTCATCACCCAGATAGTGTTCATTATACACATGAGGTAGGTTTTCATCCATTCTTTCCTCTCCCCTCCCCACTGCTTGATTTCCACTGAGCTTTACTTCTCTCTTTGTACATGTGCACTCATTGGTTAGTTCCAATATAATAGCAAGCACATGTGCTATTTGTTTTTCCATTCTTTACATATTGCACTTAGGATAATAATCTCCAGTTCCAACCAAATTTTTGCAAAGGCATTAATTCATCCTTCTTCATGACTGAGTAGTATTCCATGGTATACATATACCACATTTTCGTAATCCACTTCTGAATTGATGGGCACTTGGGTTGATTCCACATCTTTGCAATTGTGAATTTTCCTGCAGTAAACATTAGAGTGTAGGTATCTTTTTGATAAAATGACTTCTCTTCCTTTGGGTAAATACTCGGTAGTGGGCTTGCAGAATCAAATGGTAGGTCTATTTTTAGTTCTTTAGGGAATCTCCACACTGTTTTCCATAGAGGTTGGACTAATCTGAAGTCCCACCAAAAATATATAAGCATTCCTTTCTCTTTGCATCCATGCCAGCATCTATTGTTTTTGGACTTTTTAATAAAAACCATTCTAAATAGGGTAAGTTGATTTCTCATTGTGGTTTTAATATGCATTTCTCTGATGATTAGTAATGCTGCGCATTTTTTTCATATCTTTATGCCCACTTTTCTTCTTTTGAAAAGCTTCTGTTCATGTCTTTTGCCCACTTTTTAATGGGGTTGTTTGATTATTTTTTCTTGCTGATTTGCTAGAGTTCGTTGTAAATTCTGGTTATTAGCCCTTTGTTGAATATGTAGCTTGTGAATATTTTCTCCCATTTTGTAAATTGTCTATTTGCTCTGTTGATTGTTTCCTTAGCTGTGCAGAAGCTTTTTCATTTACCAAATCCCATTTATTAATTTTTGTTGTTGCCATGATTGCCTTTGGGTTCTTCTTCATAAGTTTTTTGCCTAGGCTGATACCAGAAGTTTTTCTACATTTTCTTCTAGAATTCTTATGGCTTCATGCCTTACATTTAAGGCATTTATACGTTTTGAATTAATTTTTGTTCATGGTGAGAGGTAAAGGTCCTGTTTCATCCTTCTGCATGTGGCTATCCAATTTCCCAAGCACCATTTATTTAACAGAGCTTCTTTTCTGAGTGTTTGTTGTTGTCTGATTCATCAAAGATCAGTTGGTTCTAGGTAGATGGTTTTATGTCTGTGTTCTCTTGTCTCTTCCATCAGTCTATGTCTCTATTTTTGTACCAATACCATGCTGTTTTTGTCACTATAGCCTTGTACTATAATTCCAAGTCTGGTAATGTGATGCCTCCATTTGTTCTTTTTGCTTAAGATTGCTTTGACTATTTGGACTCTTTTCTAGTTCAACACAAAGCCTAGAATTTATTTTTTCTAGATCTGTGAAATATGACACTGGTATTTTGATGGGGATTACATTGAATCTGTAAATTGCTTTGGGTAGTATGGACATTTTAACAATGTTGATTCTACCTATCCATGAACATGATATATTTTTCCATTTGTTATATCCTCTGCAACTTCTTTCCTCAGTTTTTAATCATTCTTTTTGTAGAGGTTTTTCAACTCCTTGGTTAAGTATATTCCTAGGTATTTTATTTTGTTTGTAGCTATTGTGAATGGTATTGAGTCTTTGATTTGACTCTCAGCTTCACTGTTATTGGTGTACAGAAATCCTATACTGATTTGTGTACATTGATTTTGTAACCTGAGACTTTGCTAAATTTATTTATCAATCCTGGGAGTCCCTTGGTGGAGTCTTTGGGGTTTTCCATATATAAGATCATATGTTCAGCAAAGACATAGTTTGACCTCCTGTTTCCCCATTTGTATATCCTTTATTTTTGTCTATTGCCTGATTACTCAGGCTAGTACTTCTAGTACTATGTGGAATAGAAGTATTAACAGCGACCATCCTTGTCTGTTCCAGTTCTTAAGGAGAATGCTTTCAACTTTCCCCTATTTAGTATGATGTTAAATGTGGGTTTGTTATATATGATTTTTATAATTTTGAGATATGTCCTTTCTATGCCTAGTTTCTTGAGGATTTTTATTATGAAAGTGTGATCAATTTTGTCAAATGTTGTTTCTGCATCTGTTGAAATGATCATAGTCTTTGTTTTTGCTTCTGTTTATGTGGTGAATCACATTTATTGATTTACACACGTTAAACCATCCTGGCATCCCTAGGTGAAGCCCACTTGGTCATGGTGGATTATTGTTATTATTATTATTTTTTTTTTTGATGTACTGCTGAATTTGGTTTGCTAGTATTTTATAGAATTTTTTTTTTGTATCATAAGGGATATTGGTCTGTAGGGTATTTTTTGTTCTGTCCTTTCCAGGCTTTGGTATCAAGGTGATACTGGGTTCATAGAATGAGTTGGGGAGGATTTCACCCTTTTGGATGTTATGGAATAATTTCTGCAGCATGGGCACCATACCTTTTTCATAGATCTTGTAAAGTTCAGCTGTGAATCCATCTGGCAAGGGCTTTTTTGTTGTCATTGGAAGCTTTTAAATTACTGCTTCAATTTCATTGCTCATTATTGGTATATTCAGGAGTTCTATTTCTTCCTGATTGAGTCTTGAGAGGTTGTGTGTTTCTAGGAATTTGTCCATTTCGCCTATGTTTTCTAGTTTATGTGTGTGGAGATTTCATAGTATTCACAGATGATATTTTGTATTTTTGTAGTTTCAGTTCTAATATTTCCTTTTTCATTTCTCATTGAGCTTATTTGAGTCCTTTCTCTTCTACTCCTGCTAAATCTAGCAAGACTTCTATCAATTTTATCTTTTCAAAGAACCACCTTTTTCCCCATTGATCCTTTTTATTGTTTTTTGTTTTCCATTTCATTTAGCTCTACTCTGACCTTTGTTATTTGTTTTCTTTGCTGACTCTGGGTTTTGTTTGCTCTTCCTTTTCTAGTTCTTTGACATGTGCCATTAGATGGTTGTTTTATGATATTTCTGTCCCCTTGATGTAGGCATTTAAGACTATGAATTTTCCCCTTAGGAATGCTTTTGCTGAATCCCATAGATTTTGATAGCTGTGTCCCCCTTGTCAATTTGGTTTGAGGAATCTTTTGATTTCCATCTTAATTTTATTCTTGACCTAATAATTGTTCAGTAGGAGGCTGTTTAACTTCTATGATTTTGTGTAGAATTGAGTGTTTCTCTTGGAGTTGATTTCTAGCTTTATTCCACTGTAGTCTGAGAAGATACATGGTATGATTTCTATTTTCTTCAATTTGTTGAGACATGTTTTGTGGCCTAAGATATGATCAATCTTGTAGAATGTTTCATGTGCTGATGAGTAGAATATATATTCAGTAGTTTTGGAGTAAAATGTTCTGTAAATATCTATTAGTCCCATTTGTTCTAGAGTCTTATTTAATTCTACTGTTTCTTTAGTTATGCTCTGTTTGGAAGATCTGTCCGTGTGTGTCAGTAGGGTGTTGAAATCTCTGGCAGTTGCAATGCTGCTGTTTATCTCTTTGCTTAGATCTATTGGGTTTGCTTTATGAATCTAGGCACTCCTGCGTTAGATGCATAAATATTTAGGATTGTTATGTCTTCTTGTTGAATTGTTCCCCTTACCATTATATAATGACCATCTTTGTCTTTCTTTATTACTGTTAATTTTAAGTCAATTTTATCATATATGAGAATGGCTACAATTGCTTTCTTTTGGTTTCCATTAGCATGAAATATTTTTTTCCATCCCTTTACCTTACGTCTGTATGAATCCTTTTGGTTAGATGTGTTTCTTGGAGATAAAAGATAGTTGGGTTGTATTTTTTCATCAATTCAGCCAGCCTATGTCTGTTAAGTGGGGCATTCAGGTTGTTCATGTTGATTGATAGAATTGAAACATGGGTTGTCTTGTTCATACTGTTAGGTAGTACCTTATTGCTTTGTTTTACCTCTCGTGCAATTTTTTTTATATGAGCTCTGAGCTGTAGCTTTTGGGTGGTTTTACACTTGTGAGTGTCTATTGTGCTGTTCCATGTGTGATGTCATACTGAGTATTTCCTGCACAGTAGGTCTGGTCTTGACAAATTCCTTCAGTGTTTGCTTTCCTAGGAAAATCTTTATTTCTCCTTCATATTTGAAACTTAGTTTTGCAAAAAATAACATTCTAGGCTGGCAGTTGTTCTGTTTAAAAAGATTGAAGATGGGGCCCCAATCCCTTCTGGCTTGTAAGGTCTCAGTTGAGGAGTCTACAGTTAGACTGATTTGTTTTTCCTTTTGTAAGTTAGTTAATGTTTTTATGTCATGGCTTACAGGAGTGACTACTTCATGTTGGCTTTGACCAGTCTAATGACTATGTGTGTGGGTGATTGTCTATTTACAATGAATCTCCCAGGTGTTTCTTTGAGGTTCTTTTACCTGGATTTCTAAATCCCTAGGAAGACTGGGGAAATTTTCCTCAATTATTTGCTCAAACTGGTTTTCAGTCCTTGTGCATTTTCTCCTTCACCCTCAGGGATGTCTATGATTCTTATGTTTGGCCATTTTACACAATCCCATGTTTCTTGTAGGCTTTGTTCATTTCTCTTAATTCTCTATTCTTTATTTTTGACTGCCTGATTTAATTCAAAAGAGTTGTCTTCAAGCTCTAAGATTCTTTGTCCTGCCTCATCTAGTCTATTCTTAAAACTTTCTATTATGTTTATTTCCTTAAATAAATTTTTCATCTCCAGAAGTTCTATTTGGTTTTGTTTTAATATGTCAATTGTTTAGTGAATTTTTCAGTCATTTCCTGAATTGTTTTTCTGGTTTCTTTGAGTTGGTTTTCTATTTTCTCTTGGATTTCATTGAGCTTCCTTACAATCCACATTTGGAATTCTTTATCGTTTCAATATTTTCATTTTGTTTGGTATCCATTGCTAGAGAGCTGATGTTCCCTTTTGGGGGTGTACTTTCACTTTTATTTTTCATACTTCTGGAGTTCTTTTCCTGCTTCTTTCTCATCTGGAGCAGCTGTCCCTTCTTATTTTTCAATTTTCTTTTGTTTAGATGGGGCTCCCCTGCCCACACACACTCATAAGGTTGTGTCTATAGCATATGTTAGGTAAAGACCTTTGGCTTTGCTTGTGAATGCTTTGATGGTGACATAGGCTCTGGTTGAATGCCTTGGTCATAGATATCTTTGGTGTGGTGGTTTTCTGTTACTAGTTGTTTGTAGGCTGTAGCAGTACTCAGCTATGAGTGTGGGCAGATTTCCTGTTTCTCTTTGATGAGGGAAGATGGAGGTCATTAAAATCAATTGTCTTTCCCCAGCCCTGCCCTGTGGTCTTCTTAATAGTGTGAATTGTATTGGCACACCCCATTTAATCTCTGACACAGTAGGTGATGCCTGTGGGTAAAAATCAGCCACATCCTATATGATTGAGTCAGTAAATGCTGTAAAGGGCTGTGCAAATTTGCCTCCCTGTCAGTGTTGATTTGAGGACCTGTGACTGGATCTAGCCCCTCAGGAGAAACACTCAAATGCCCAAGGTCCTGGGTACAGCCCTGAAACTTCCGGATGAGTCCTTATTCTCTACCACAGCAGAGTGGTGGAGTGGGGCTGGGTTGGGTAAGCTAGCCTTCAATCTCCACAAAAGCTGGTAAAATAGCTGTTTCAGCAGGGGTCAAAGGTCCACTCTCAGGCTTCTTGCGAAAGTCTCCAGGAGGGGCTGAAGTGGCCCCACCCAACCAGAGAGTCTGCTTGTGGGGGCAGGGCCATCTGAGATTCACAATCTGGCTATCAGGAGCAAGTTTTGTTCTTCTCCCAGCATCTGTCAGAAGACAAGAGCTCAAACTAGCTGAGCTCCACTGCGGGCTAGGAGCTTCCCTGTGCAGGATCCTGCCCTAGTCTGAGAGCACAGCCTTCCTGTGGAGAGAGGGGTGCTCTGCATGTGTGCTGTGGCTGGGGCCCACACTGCACTCTCTTTTTCAGTTCTGCCCATGAGGCCTCCTGATATTCATTCACAAATCTTCCCTCTGTGCCACTGAACAGCATGATTGAGTACTGGGGGCATTGGATCTTGCCTGCAGGCCTGTCTCTGGGTCCCTCAAGATCAATCCCTGACCATGCCAGGGAGAACCATGCTGGTCCCAAGTTGCCTATGCAGTGCTCAAGCAGATTTGATGTCCCTCTGCTTTGGGGTGTGCCCTGCTCTGATGGAGCAGCTGGGAAAGTAGCACTGGGGTGGACCAATAAGCAGGGAGCTCACAGTCCAAGCACCCCTTAGTTTGCTGCAGGAAAGGTTTGAGTCCCACTCTCTGTGGAAGCCCCAGTGTTGTGGATGCACTAACAGAGGTGAGGTAGCAGCTCCTGAGAGACCTGGCTCAATCACTTTCCTGGTAGCCATGGGCAGGGGAGGGAAAAGAGAGGAAAAGAGCCTGAATGGAGGAAATCTAGCACTCTGGCCATATCTGTCCCTCTCTTCAGAAGGTATCCCACCTTGTATGCCCAGGTTCTGGGGTTGGACAGATCCCCTGGGACCCACCAGGCCCCTGTGACTCCCATAGTCTGGCCCAGAGTTGGGAAACATTTGCATGGGAATGAGAAAAATAAAAACTGAGGGGCTAAATCCCACTGGGGAGGACAAAGGTGCATGGTGGATGGAGAATTAATATGGCATCTGCCATCTTGGCTCCAGTCTTTTGTGACAGAAAGTGCCCCAAGGGGGCTGGCAGTCTGGTCCTTTGCCTTTAACAAGCTCCCATTTCACTGGTGACAGCAGCTTTTGGGCTCATGAGGGTAGAAGGACTCTCCAGCAGCCTGGGAGCCAGCTGACTGCCAGAGATGTGAGGGAGGGAGAAACCAACTACTCCACCTGCCCTTCCCACCGGACTCCACGCCTCTCAGGGGTAGCCCTCTGCCAATATCTTGTGCCTTCTTGTTCTTCTCTGCAAGTTCTTCCCATGGAATCTCTTGTAAATTCTGGCACTTTTCCCTTGGAATTATACCTAATCTATGTTTGTTCATTTGCCTGTTTTTTTCTTTTTCATCCAAAACTTTTTCTTCTTTCTGAGACTACCTGGCAGTTGGTGTCTCTGGTCAGCCATCTTCTGATCTGGGTAGTGTGATTTTTTCCACTTTATTCTTTTTTGAAAACATTTGATCTCTTTCATTTGTTTCTCCATATAAATTTTAGAATCAGTTTTTCTGTATCTGCAAAGAATACTGTTGGGATTTTGATAGAAATTACATTAGACCTGTAGATTAATTTGGGGCGAACTGACACCTTTATTATGAAGTTGAACACAGTGTGTCTATTTATCTATGTTTTCTTTGATTTGTTTTATTAGCATTTTGTAGTTTTCACTACAAAGAATCTGGACAGGTTTTGTTAGAATATAGACTTTATTTCCATTTTGGTTTCTTTGTTTGTTTTTTAGCAATTGTAAATGGCATAATGCTTTTAAATTTTAATTTTGGTTTGCAATTTTCCACTGCTAGTATACAAAGAGATGACTGATTTTTATGTGTTGACTTTGTATCTTGCAACTGAGTTTTTTGTAGATTCCTTGGAATTTTCTCTGGAGGCAATTACGTCATCTGTAAGTAGGGAGAGTTCGATTTCTTTCTTTCCAATCTCCATGCCTCTTGCTGCCTTTTTTTTGCCTCATTGCCCTGGCGAGGACTTGCAGCACTGTGGCAAACGGTAGCAGGAGGGTTAACTGCCAGGAGCTCAGCCCGCTTGGAGAGAGCTAATCTGCCAAGTTTTGGTATGGCCAGTTACTAGACCAAAGCCAAAAATAAAAGCATAGTCGAGACTTTAAGTGTGCATAGCAGTTGTATTAGCAAGAAGCTAAACCAGGGAAGACATTGATTCTGCTCCTCCCTCATAAAATGGCCTGTGGGTAAACAGTCTGGCAGACTAACCCAGATATGGGGGCCTGGGGTCATCTCACTGTGGAGGGATCTCCCAACAAAAGGCTTCTGTGGTTTTATGAACCCTGGGGGCTGAGGGTGAGGCAGGGCAGGGACTGGAAAACACTGAGTTCTGAGTCAGAGTGGGGAGGTGGCCTTCAGGTCACCCCTCCCCTCAGAAGGAGGTCTTGGCAGAAGTGCCTGGGAAGCTCTGCAGCAGGCCTCCAGATGTGGCCAACTGGGCTAGAAAAGCAGACGTGCATGAGAACACGCCTGGCTGGAGGGCCTGAGTCCTTGACTGCAGCTCCCTGCACAGCGGGATGTCCTGGCTGTGCCCAGGGCCAGGGCGGGCAGGGAAGCTGTGTGAAGCCTGTGTGGTTGCCTGAGTTGGACCTTAGCCTAGAGCCCCGAGTGCAGCCCCTCAACAGAATCCAAACTTCACAGATCAAGTATCTCTATTAAAAGAATTTGTTCTGTAAAATTTAGATTCAGTCAAAAGGCTGCACTCAAAGATACAGAAGTTCACATGTGGCCCCAAGGCCACAGGTTCCCCATCCTTTGTGTGTCAAGGGCCATGTGATTAGTTAGAACCAAGCACAGACCGAGGCCTGGGGCTGTGCGCATGTCCCTACCAGTAGGGTGACTGGGCCCACCTGGAGGTCTGGGTCTCAGTGTGAGCTCTGAATCTCAACACAGCAGCTACTCAGTGAGGAGGAGGAGGAGGAGGAGGGGGTGGAGGTGGAGGTAGAGGTATGTGGATCATCTGGTTTACTTCAGAGAGTTGGGAGTTTTTCACAAAAGTTTTCATGTGAACCTTTGCTTGGCTGAGGCAAGCCCAGCTCTGGGCGTAGCCTGAATGAAGCTGTGTCATAAGTGTCCCCGGGCAGTAGTAATGGCAGGAAAATCAGGTACACACACGAGAAGGGTGATCCCAGAGGGCACACGTGGTCCCTCCGCCTGAAGGACATAAAGAGCGTGTGATGTCAGGGCACCCTGAGCAGGACATCTGTTAATGAAGTAGTCAGGTTACCAGGGTTTTTTAATGTAGCCTTTTATCATGGGGCCTCTCGTCCTGGGCTTTTTAGTTTCACCTGAGTAACTTGGTGTCTGGTTTTAGGGGAACTCCTGAGGCAGTCAGTTTCCCACAGGGTTGTTTGTCTGTGGCCTCAGGACATCAGCCTCAGGAGTGGGGATGACATCTGGAGCAGTTCCCGGGTTGCTGCCTCAGCGTCCGTGTTGTCAGTGTGACCGTAGGGTCGACAGTCTGTCTGAATCCACGGCACCCACGAGTTCAGAGCGTGGTGGGGCTTTTTTTGTGGTTTGTTTTTGTATCTTTAGTTTTCTATTTTCAGGATGCGGAGAAGCTTTTAGGAATATGTAGTCTGAAAAAACAAAGATTACTAATGTCTTTCCCCTTCTCCTGTACCTTTCTAGGAATTGGGTTTTTGTGCTTCATTTTGGTGGTTGTTGCAGTTAGCAGTGTTTCTTATTTAGTAACCAAAACTTTATATTCTTTAAAATTATCTTTTAATTTTTATTTAGAGTTTTGTTTGGAAGGATTGTAAGTTGGGCAAAGTATTTTCACAGAAAAATATTTGTTTATAACTTCACTAGGAAAACACATCATGTTTAAAATTAGATTAACATAAAATTTTGAATTTTTAAAAGATTTTAAAATATGTTTCCATAATTTGTCAATATTTGTTGAAGTACCATTTAATTTTTTATCTATTTGAGTCTTTAAAAATGGGCCAAAGGGGAGGAAGCCCCCTGCACTGTCTCCCACAGAAGCCGAAGGGCCTGTGACTGTAGAAAAAGGGTCACCGTGGAAGGACGGGCAGCTGGTCAGACCCAGCTGTAGGCAAATGAGAAGTGTCCTCTGGGCACCGCTGCCTTGAGATCCCAACTGCTCACCTGGATATGCAGTCTAGACTGGGTTATTTTGTCTCCTTTTTTCAGCTGCTTAAGCCTGTTTATAAATTGTTTAATAAAACATTTCATCACCTCTGCAGCTTGGGAGTGACATGGAGCCCAGAGAGTCCACTGTATGTCCCAGGATGGGACCACCTGGTGTGCAGCTGGCCCAAACCTAGGCTGTCACCAGACACAGCGTGTTGAGGACACCTGCTCAGGAAACAAACGTGGTCTGTAGGCCTGGATAGTGTGGCCCAAGTCAGTGGAACATTCAAAGGTAGCTGGATAAACCCAGAGAGAGTGTCAACTACAGTCAGGATCCAGAGGAATACATTGGATGGGAAGAGCATTCCAGTGTGACCCAGCTGCCAGGAACGTCCTGGTCTGTGGGCCCAGGAACCTGTCCCTGGGCAGTGTGTGTAGCCTCAGCCAGGGACTGGCAAAAAGTGCAACTTTTCCATGCTGTTTGGCATCTTCTGAGGACAGTGGCAATCACGCCTGTGGACCACTGTAGGACAGTGTCTGAGTTTTTATGGACCATCTTCTTGTGGATCCAGTAGGTGATCAGTCACACATTTACTTGCTCTGGGGTGGACATTTCAGTTTCCACATTTTGTTGACAAGTGTGGTCTGCTCATTGGTTCATTGGTTATGATTTCTCTTATTAGCTTAGTGGTCTTTCTAGTGACTACATTGACAACTCCATTAGGAGGAGAACTGATTTTTACATAAATATCTTGCCCCATGGGGCAGCTTGTTTTATATGTGAGTCTGAGGCTGAGCCACAGCCCATGAGTGAGGGAAACTACAGCAGCGGTCTTTGGTTGGGTGGCCTAGATAGCCCTCTGTACCCCATGAAGTGCTGCTCATTGGGCAGAACGTCCTCTGTACCATGCCGAGAGGGACGGGTCTCTCCTAGGTTGGATGACAGCACACCCTGTTGCAACCTGGCAGACTTTAACCCTGAACCAGGCCCACGTGTGGTCAGGAAATCTCTACATACGACCCCCACTGACCAGTGGGGACAGCAGCTGCTTGGGCAGTGTGCAGGGGACGTGGAAGGGCATTCCTGGGATCTTGCCATGCAGTTGCAGGACCCCAGCTACTCTGGGTCTTGCTCACTCTTGCAGGTACCATTTTTGTTTTACTACAAAAGATCCCTGAGTTGCCCCCACTCAGTATTTTGAGACTTATTTTAGACCCACAACATAATTGGGATTTTTGGTTTTAAGATGATTTTACAGCCATGGGTCATGTGCTCAGTATTTACAGAAGCCCAATAGCAAGCCAGTAATTTTCTCTCAGTGGGTGTGTACTTTTTAGCTGACTCTGAGAGATAATGAGTCTCAAAGTGCAATAGGTCTCTCTGGCCTGTGGTGGAAATTTGTGCCATAGGCTCTAATTGGCAGAGTCTGTTGGGGGGGGGGTTAAAAAGATCTACAACTCAAATGGCAAAGTGGGGCCACAAGAGGGTGACAAGAGTAGCCCACTGGAGGGTCTCCAGAGTGTTCTCTTGATAGTGGCCCCACTCAAAGGTAACCTGGGAGACAGGTACCATCGAGAGCTCTGTGTGGCATGTGAGGGCAGTCTTATTGAGCACAGGGCTCTGTTTCTATTTGTTGGGGCAGAGAGGGCCCATGCTTGGCAGTCATCTCTTCTGGAATGAGGCACTGTGTTCTTTAATCCTTTCTCCCTGCAGGAATTTTACTTGGGTGTTAGTTTCTTGTAGTTTGTCTGTGGTAATGGAGCGGCATGTAAACGCCTATATCCTGATGGTACTTTTCTATCTGGCACTCATCACAGAGGAAGGATTTTTCCTTCTGGGCCTGTGACTTCAGAAATAGGGTGGGACGTAAGTGTCAAGGGAATGGCAGGTTACAGCAACCTTCTCAAATACTGTTATGTCCTATCGTTTCCTCATCTGTCATGCCATGTGTTACATCCTAAGCATGCCCAGGCATAGCTTTTGTCCTCAGCATTCCAAACACTTTGTAGTGTAACCTCTATGAGTGAGCAGCAGCGGGTCCCTCAGCCACCAGGAAGGCACTGTGGGATGTTCAGATTGGCACTGCCCATGGTTCCCGGTCTACGGAAATGCATCTCCTAAGAGGAAATACCTTAACGTTGGTCCAAACTTTGTGTAGTTGACAAGCACTCTTTATTATCCATATTTGGGGCTGTGGTGTGCCTGTTTCCTGCTTTTGTATATATGTAGGTGTCTCTTCTGTTCTTACACTTTTTGGTTGTTATTTGTTGCTTTCTAGACATAGGTGGATGAACCATTTCCACTCTTCCATCTTAAACAGACCTTCAAAGCATCATATATTTTAAATATTAGAAATATAATAATTACCTGTAAAGAACTGTTCAAACATTTCTTTCAAATGATAAACAAAAAGGTTTAATATTTTTCTTCGTCTTCCTTTAACATTTCCCTGATAAAGAAAGGTGCAAGGTGCAAATAAAATTATTTTTGCAAAGAAAATTGCTCAATTTACTCTTTGTAGAGATTTTAGAATTTCAATGTCTTGAGTATCATAACTGTAGTAAAGATTTATCAAGTAATTATGGGTAAGTCAAGTATTGTTTGTTTAATGCAATGCTTGGGTTACCAGAATAACTATTAATTTTAACTCAAGTATTTTTCATGTGGATTATTTGACAAAGTGAAATATTAGTTGTGCTATTTATTGATACTTTAAATGAATAAGGCCAGAAATACTAAGTTTTAGATGCGGGATTGCTATGTGTGAGTCAGTTCATATTCATTACTTCATGTATTCCTATAACAGACCTAGAGTAGTTACTCTTGTCCACATTCTACAGCTAAGGAAACAGAGTGTCAAAGAGCTTCAGTCACTTGACAAACCTCACGTGAACAGTACGTAGAGAAGGTGGAGGAAACCCTCATCCCTGCTCGAGCTCCCTGTCACAGCCTCTGGACTGGTTCTCAGGCTCCCTCGTCTCTCCTCTGCCACTCCCAGTCTGTTCCCAAACCAGCACTTAGGCTGCTGTTAAAAACCGAAGTCATGGCGTGACTGTTAGGAGACAATTCTCCATGAATTTCTTGTGCTCCTGCCAAGTTTGGGCCTTCTGAGCAAAGGGCATGTTTGAGTAGCAAGCAGCTTTGGAAGCTGGAGGTAGTGTACCCCTGAGGAGAGATTTAGAAACCTACCACCCCAGAGACATCGTGGTAGTAGAGGTGAGGCGTCTCCTTTGCCCCCGGAGGTACCTGCTTCTGTCCTTGGGCAGTGCGTCCCCTCCCTTCAGAGTAGAGGAAGGCAAAATAACACACAGCAGCCCCGTGAAAGCTCACGGCCAGCCGACTGTGCGTTCCTCTGCCGTGGTGCCTGCAATGCCCACAGTGCCCATGCAAGCGACACGCGGGCCTCCTCACACGCCCTGCAGAGCTCTGGACACGGGGAACCAGCGTGAGATGGCTCTGCAGCTGCTGGCTTTGCTGAGAGTAAGCGCAGTCGGCGTCTTTGGTCAACGTGTACATAAAACACAGCGGCAGGGTGACTTGTTAACCGACAGGTCGGGTGAGCAGGGTCACAGCTCAGACCCTTCACAATTTATGACTCAACCGTGAGTTAGACACCCCTCCGCTTAATCCCCCCAGTCTTCTCACCCCACAGAGGGTAAGTGCAGAAGCCTTGTCACGGCTTCTATTAGCACAAGGACCCCACAGAACGTCCCCCCGCCACCAGCTGTGCTACTTTCTCTTCTGCTTGCTCGCTCTCTTGGAAACACTGGCTTCTTTGCTGACCCTTGAAACAAACTAACCGGCAGTCTCTTGCCTCAGGAGTTTGCATTTGCTGTTCCCTCTGCTGGGAAAGGCCTTTCCCCGCCTGTCTGCGGGGCCCATTCTCACCGCGCGAGGCGCCGTCCCGCGTCACGTGAGCAGCAGGTCTGCTCTGCGCCCGCTCTCCAGCGCCCGCCCGCCCGCTCTCGGCCCGCTCGCTCACTGGGCACACGCTGCGCTTGTTGGCCTCATTTCCATCCAGGCCCCTCTCCAGAATGTGAACCCCATGAAAACAGGCGTTTGAGCCTTTGCTTACCGTGTACTCATAACCTAAATCACCGGCTGGCCACAGCGGGGAGCCGAGAAGTATCTGTTGAATGAATACATTAATTCATAACTCTGAGTCTATGTTGTTCTCACTTCTACGCTATATTCTTTATGGAATCTTTTACTGGAAGAAAACTAACAATGTTTGAAGTGAAACTAGTTCAGGCTACTTTTGAGAAAAGAAAATCATGAGTTTAACAAATAAAATAGTAACAATTATAATGGAGAAGACCTAAATTAAAAGGCTTGTGGAACTTAATGTGTATACCTTAAAAAATTGACCATTTTGAAAACAAGCACACTTGTTCTGGGTAGATGCATCCAACCATCTTCCTTTGGAAATTACATCTTTTGGGGATTAATGCATCTTTCTTGGTGGGCAATTAGGCAACATATTGAGCTCCAAAATGTCTGATTCTTAGGTACTTTACCCCAAGCAAGACAATCAACTAGGCTTGGTAGGTGGGTCAAAATGTCTTTATTCATATTTTTCTGGGTCAATAGTGTCCAGAAACCTTTTTGCAGGTGCCATTTCTTTTATAATTGTGTTATGCATCATTTGGACATGCTTCCCTCAGTTTTCAGGAGTGATTTTCTAGGATTAAAACTCTAGAGGTATGAACAAGTCAGGATCTGGTAGTTTCCACCGGTTTTCTAAAAAGATAAGGAGGAAGAAATCGAGGAGCACTGAGATCGCGCAATTTGCACTCTTCTCTGTGAGACCTTGAGCAGGTCCCTAACGTACCTGGGCCCCAGCCTCCTCACAGATGAAACAGAGAGTAACGCCCAGCTCAGAGGAGAGCGAGAACATTAAAGGAGATAAAGAAGGAAAGTTGCATCGTGTTATACAGATTCAAAGATTCAGAATGACAAAAATGGAGAGAGAAGAGATGGTTTTATAAAATACAGAAATTATTTTGTCACTGGTGAGGAGATACATTTCCCCAAGCCCCTGCCAAATCTGGGATATTTTACATAATCCGTGTGACGGGAGGTGATCTGCGGTAAAATTAGACACATTCCAGGAAGTGCTTCTAGTCACGACTGAGCAAATATGAACTACTCATGTGACTAACACTCTGCAGTCACACAGCACCTACTTGACTTGTGAAAATCTTTATCTGCTGAATCTTAAATTTAATATAAATTAAAGTTTCTGAGGCCCTCCCTGCCGGTGCTTGAAAGCCCTAGATCCTGCTGTTCGGGGGCATGCGTGAGTGAGCGTGTGTGTGAGCTCACTCTCTGCCTCTCTGTTTTCGCAGTGTCCCTAGACAGACATGCAGAGGACAGCAGTGCCGTCGTCACGTGTGTCAGTGCAGGAGAGTCTTTCCACACATGAAAACAATTTATTCTCTGCCAAATAGGATGTATTATGTCGAATTGGAGAATCAATGTAAACTAAAAATAGGAAAAAGAATGGTCTTTTCCAGATCATTAACAAAAATATAACGAAAATATGCTCAAGTGTAACAGTGGCAGCGAGGGCAGCTCTTTGCCCAGCCCCAACACTCACAAACCCAGACGCTGATCTCAGTCAATCTGTTCTCCCCGGGAGAAACCAGGACTGCTTCGCGGGTATTTTATCTTGTAATTCTTGGCAGTAAAAAATCATGATGCTTCCAGAAAATCTAGAACTTCCATGCTTTAAAACTGTTACTGGAAGGGCTGAAAGTACACAGCTAAATTTTGACAATTTAAGTAAACAAAATGGTTAATAATGAGTTAAATTGATGGGGTCATGAGCTCATAATGACAAAAGAGAAACATTTACAGTGGAAAGAATGATATATAATAACACGATAACTATGACAGACACATTTAATGTCATTTTAATGAGTTTAGCAAGTTGGAAGGTACTTATGCATATGGATTGCATCTGGTTAGTATATGTCTGTGTATAAGGAATTGGTTTGTTCTGGTTTCCAGCTATGGGAGCAGGAACAAGCAACCCCTGAGAACTGTGAACAACCCACGTAGCCCTGGGAGAAGTAGAAACACAGCCAGAATGTTTAGATTACAACAAGGGTTGTACCAGTAAGGGGCAGCCACAGGAAGCAATCTCAGTGGTCTTGCCCAGTAACCAAATGCGTTATCAGTAAATCCCAAAGGTAGAATTAGCCACATCCTCTAAAGCAGCACCATTCAAAAAAGTATAATATGAGCCACATTTGAAATGTTAAATATTCTAGTGACTACATTAAAAAAAAAAAAGGGAAAATGAATCAGGTAAAGCTAATTTTAACAAGATATTTAATTTATCCCAATATATCCAAAGCATTACCACTTCTAATTGTGGTACTAGACACATTTCAAGGGCTCAGTTGTCACATGTGGCTGTTCTACAGAGAAGGACTATCTAAGAAGACTCATTCTTTCTCTCTTGAGAGATGAAATCTTACAGCTACACTAACATATGCAAATACTGGCAAAGAGTGCGTACGTGCTGAATGGCCACATGGACCAGGGTGTTCTGGCTTGATGGCAGGCACAGTGTGTGCCACTGTGAGATGCACAGAACATAGAGATCACCTGCCTCCAAAGATTACATCCTAGAGCACACACGGCCGGGAGAGCTTGGCGGTGTAAGAAGTGAAAACCTGTTACAGACAGGACTGGCCCCCTGGCCGGAGGACCAGCAGCACACTCCCCCCTCCCCCAGATGCTGCAATGCCAGCTGCTCTGGGACGGTGCCACTTTTTCATGGGGAAGAAGGAATGGACTTATCTGGAGGAGGGGAGGAAGATTGCAAAGTTGGAGAAAATCTATCAACCCAGCGGTAAAAGAGTTCCTTTGAATCGCTGACCCCCTCACCCAGATGCCCCAAACTTTGCAGAAGAGTCTCACGCCTGGGCAGCACCTGGTGACTGAATCACTGGCCTGGCAGTGTATTTGTTCTACCATGTGCAGGCAGTTGGAGTATGGATCCAACTTCCTGTGTTGTGACGGTGTGGCTGGGTGAAGACGCCCTTTGAGCCTCGCGCTGTACAGGACTACACTTCCCACGTGCTGCCAGTGGACCAGCAGGGAGACTCGACTTCCCCACAGCTACTTCTCTCCACTCCATGTACACTTTCTGAATAATGGTGGAAAACTCTGTTCACAGTTTAACCATGCACTCTATATTAAGCAACTTGTAGGGCAATTTATCAAGGTAATAGCAAGTGTCTTGAAAGCCTAGAAGGCTGCAATTCATTGCAAAATAGAACCTCAGCGGTACTTTATGATGCTGGTGGTGGGCGTGTAAGTGTCTCATAATCAGAAGCCAAAGGGTCCTAAGGAAACCGGCAAAGGAACAGTCTCCCTCTGCTCCGGTTTGAGCTTCGCTCCCTCATCAGGCCCCTCTGTTCCCTGTTTCCAGCTCATAGTTGGAAACATGCTAGAATAATCTCTCTTCACCCAGATGGAGCACCTGGGCCGAATTCCTTTCAAACACTTTGGTTTGTTTCCCAAAACTCCTATACAGAATCTAGGTTCCATGAAAATAAAAGACTTTAAAAGCCAATAAAAACTTTTTAAGAGAGAAGAAGAAGGGTAAGGGTCAAAACCAGCAGAACGCAGAAGCCGCTGTTTCCGTTGCAAGTTTTCCGCTGCCCCGTATGCAGCGGGCGGCTGCAGCTCTCTAGGAAATGAACCGTTGCACAGACCGATCTGTTTACTTCAAAGTTTGGCGAACACCACCCAGAAAGGTGTATCCAAGAGCATAGACTCTGGGATCAGACCGCCTGGACTCCGATCCTGCTCAGGCACTCGCTTCCCGTGCGGCCTTGGGTAAACCATTTAACCTCTGTGTTCCATATAAAAATTGTAGAATATGGTTAAAATGGCATCTGCCTCACAGGCTGTAGTAAGGTTCAAATAAGTTCATACACGTGTCCATTTATAATAGGGTGTCTGTAAAGAAGCTTTAGAATCACTCACAAGTAAAGAAATTGAACAGCAGTCTGAGGCCCCAATCAAGTTTAGAAACTCAAAGTTACAGTAGCACCATCAGCAGAGTCGGGGAATTTTCTGCAGGGCTCAGCTGCTATGAGGCAGCAAATGACAGCCCTGGTAGGGAATCAGAACCTGCAGAATCAAGCACAGTGAAAAACTTAAGATGCTGAGAGAGGTAAGGATTTGGGGGAAAGGTCGGGTTCAGTAGTAAACTAGGGGACCAGGATAGAAAGGAAACATGGCTGCCCCAGGGCCTTGGAACAAAGGCGCAAAGGGAATAAGTGAGCTTAAGGTGGGAAGACTGCGGGTTTGGATTCTGCTAGAGGAATTGGGGTTTGATAGTTCAGGAATGAACAGTTTAATGAGATGGTCCAGCATTCCTAGGGAGCAGTTGGAAACTTCAAAGTAAAAGTAAAGATTTATCAATATTTTTAAATCAATAGACTATAATTCAGATACAGATGGAAGTCCAAGGTCACAGATTTAATTTTATTTATTTGCTTTGTTTCTTGAGGTAAGGAAACATAAAACACTTAAGTAGTCTTTTTGATCTAAAAATAGTGATCATATTAATACTTGATAAATATAAGAAGTAACTCAAAGTACTCCATTTTTATAATGTAAATATGATTAAAGCATGCATTTTCAGTAGGAGCAGTATCACTGCCAAGGTGGTGACAACTCAATTCTTGAAGGCAAAAAGTCCCTGGTTATTACAATTATTTCTGGCTCTCCAAAGCTCATCTTTGTTAACAAAACCTTATTCCCCAGTATTTAATTTCTCCTATTGAGTTTTCTTGGATCTCACAGGAGCAGCATTGACACTGAGTTCACGGGCATAGACCCAAAATGTCTGCAAGGTCAGGCTACAAAACAATGCCAAACAGATGGCTGTAGAGAAGGCTTTCTCTCCATGCATCGGTCCACCTTCAAGTGGCTGCCACTGGCTGCCTTGAGAACGTTGTTTCTCATATAATCTCAGTGATTTCATGTGTGACTTGGGCTTTGTGTATTAAATATAACAAATTATATTTTATCATTTAATTCTAAAAATTTTACTCAGTTCACCATTATGTCAAGTGCTGAAAAGGAAAAATCATTAATGAATTATAGTTAAAAATTATCTTTTCATATCAAGCAAAAGTTCAAAGTTAATTTCACTAATTTTTCTAAGAAATTAATTTTTCAATTATTTTGGTTTTGCTCAGAAAAAGCAGTTATGAATGATTTTTTAAATTTGTACTCTATTGCTGTTATATATTTATAATGTGATATATTACAAATTATATAAAGCAGTAAATTACATTAAAATTTATTCAGCTAAAACGTAAAGTAAAAAGTTACAGCTTTTAATTTTTATTGTAAGTTTTAGCTTAAACATTTTATTTAGCCATTTTATTTAACTCAGTAGTGAATAAATTCAGTAAGATTTGTACTTTCTCTTGTTTTGCATGAAGCACGAACACACATAACGCATGAGCAGACACCTGTGGTATGTTCATAGTCCTATAATTTCTTGGGAGTGATGATTGGGCAAAATCTGATGTCTGTTTTCTCTTCCCCAAATGCTACATAATGTTAGTAGTAATGTCATAAGGTCATCTAGTACTAGCATTAGGCAAAGTTCTAACAGGTTTTTGAGAAATTCTCTCATTAAAAAGTAGGTAAACATTCTCCATTGCCCTGAGATCCAATAAATATCTTACATTGGCTTGGATTCTTTTTGTTCATGATTTTGTATTTTTTCTAAATACAAACGGACCTACAGCAAATCAAACAACACTATATATTCTCACAAGTTGCTTTTTACAATTATATTTAAAAAACCTAGTTTTGAGTGAATATGCATTGATGTTTATTCCTGCACTCTGGATTCATTAAAATTAAACTTCTGAGCTGGATCCTTGCTATAGGCTTCAATTTTCTGACTCAGTCTTGATGCCAATGCCAAGCTCCAAATATTAATATAGGAAATGGAGTCGTTTCTGTCTTAAGACTAAAAACAGTTAATAAAAAGCCTCCATTTTAAGTTTACTTTTTTATCCATAGAACAGAGAAGCTAAGTGGGTGGATAAGGGGGCCCTGCCCTGAACAGATATGCTTCCCTGTGAACAAACGTTCTTTGTGGGTATTTGAATTAGCAAAACAGACCACTGGTCAGGAGGCAGGCGGGGCGGTGTGTGTGGATTAAGGGTGACATTACCCGCTGACTGGCTTAGTATGATTTAGATGCACACACGTTCATGGCACTGCATGTGCTCAGGAAGACGTTTGTCTTGTCCTATTGATGGAGCATGATGACAAAGCCCATGATGAAATTCAAGCTCTCACAGCAAGAGCCTCTCCTTCCAAAGTCATCGTTTGAGGACACTCTTGAGCGTGGAACTCCCAAAGAAATCCTCCATCTCTCTTCCTGCCAATTCCCAAGTCACATGCTCTTCAGCAGAAGGAAACCCAAGGGTCTCCCCCACCCCCACTCAGGTTTGTGCCTTAGCATGTCTGGTAATTGCTTGTACTTGGAGGCCTTTTTGAGGTGACATGTAAAGGTACACAGTCTCTTGCCACCCACATTGTCATAAAAGGCCAGAAGTCAGTGCCTGCGAGTCATGTCTGGCAAGTTGGAGAGAGTTTTCCTCTAACTAGAGTTGTGCCCTCAGGGAGGTAGGAAGGATCCTAGTGTGCTGAGGGCCTTTGAGAAGGTCTTGGGGGTGACATCTTCCCCATGGTCACTTGCAGGGCTTCATTGGCTTTTATATTTCTGGGGATTCCTTATGGTTAATTTCTATTTGTATAAGAACTCACCACTTTCACAGAAAGCATCTCCAGAAACATCTAGAATCACCCCACACCCCCTCCACCATGGTGCAGACTAATGCACACGGTCTTAGCACCCTCTTGGTAGTCTCCAGCCCCGGCCACCAGGAGGTCTTTCTAGCTAAAGTCAAGCATCCATCACTCCTTGTATGTTCCTGTTACCTATTGCTGCATAACAAACCATCCCTAAATGGCAAACTTTAAAACAGCTACCATTTTGTTTGCTCTCCATCCTGTAGACAAGAAATCAAAACAGGGCACAACAGGAGTGTTTCTCTGCTTCCTATGGCATCAGCTGAGGCAGGTGGAAAGGCTGTGGCTGGATGGACACTCCTCATCTGGCCTCCCTCGGCTGGAGCTCTGTGCTCCCCGTCAGCTGGGCTCCTGGTTCTTCCGTGGACCTCTCCACGTGGCTTGTGTGGGCTTCCTCGCAGCATGGTGGTCTCAGGGAAGCTGGACTTCTTACATGGTGAGTAGCTTCAGCCAGGGCCTAACGCAGCAGTGTAAGACTCAGACCTGTAACTGACAGCATCATTTTTGCCCCTTCTCTTGGCTAAAGCAGGCCAGAAGACAAGATCAGATTCAAGAAGCAGGATCCACACAGGGTGAGAATGCCAGGAGGTGCGATGCATCAGAGGCTTCCAAGAGTCCACTGGATTCCCTCTCTGCAGAATGGCTCTGCCAGCCTCTCTGCAAGCATATTCCCTACTCAGATATGAAGACAGCTGTCACGTAACCTTTGGTGCCTCCGGCTAGAAATATTCTCCTTCTATTCTGAGCTGTTGTTTTCTTCCCTGAATTGTCCTGAAGGTTTTTGGCTTCCCCATCAGGTTGCAAGCTTCTGATAGGCAAGGGCAGAATGTGGGCAAACTCAACATTTATAGCTGAGAATAGAGTCCTCTTTTCCTGGCAATGTCACCTCTACTTCTGCTTCCTGTTACCAATTTCCGTGGGGCTTCAATATCTTGCAGGGGGTGGGCAGGGATACAACATGCTATGTGAGGGCATTTCTGTGTTAAATTGATGTAAAACAATAGTAAGTTAAAGAAGTCAATCTTATGATAACATATGTGTTCAATATAAATGTTTGCTCTGGAGTTATCAATTAGGAAATTAGAAATGCGATCATTTGGTTAAACAGCACTTTCCATGTAGAAGCAATAATACCACACATGCAATGAAGGAGATGTGTTAAATTATTTCCAGTGGTCCTTTGAGAACCAAAATTCTCTAATACAGGGCAGCACTGTGGTTCAGTAATGGACCAACAGGAATAGATGTTTATAGGCAATTTTACTTTTGAGCTCAGAAAGAATTTGAAAAGCCAATGAGTTTTGTAAATCAAGCTTATACAATTCTTCATCTGCTTAAAATATGATTATATGCTCATACACTCTTAAAAATTCACAACATACCAATAAAAAGGTCAAAGGCATACAAGAATATAGGAAAAGTAAGAAAAGAAATTGTTGTAACTAAGGAAAATACCAAAAAAGGAATAAATATAAAAGTATTCATCTTCACAATACTAGATTTTTAAGTTTAGTTCTAACATTTGATATGTCCAATACTAAAAGCAGTTGAATACTTAATGAAAATTGGTCTCTTAGTCATAGCTGGCTTCAGTGCGAAGACAGTCACAGTTTGCCAAATGCATGCTCACTATGGATATCATAATATTTGTAGATTTCTAACATAAATTTGTGGCACTCACAAGAAAATTTCTAAAAACTGCCTCTGTCCATTGAAGATTTTTGAGAAGTGAAGAGGAAAGAGAAATAAAAAAAATTGATAATTTTATGCTTCAGCGGGGACCTGGGTTTAACAGCAGAAGCACCAAGCTTTGTATCAATACTTCTCTGTATTTGCACACATTCCGGGCACAGTACCAGCCTGACCTGCCTAAAACTGAATATTCCTATAAATACACTCAGTCTTCTGTTATTTCAGAAAAACAGCAGTAAGGAACATTAAAAGATCAAGGTTTATGTCAAGTGTCAAGTTAATTCTGTTCACCCATTAGCGTTTGTGGATAGGAACATTTTAGGCAGCACAGTTCTTTTTCTGGACTGTCCTTTCATGCTGAAGGTTGGTTACCATCCTGCTCAGTAAATGCCAGTAGATTCTGTCCAGTCATGACAGCCAGAAATCTCACATGCGTTCTGGGCAGTGGTAGCATTCTGGAATTGGGAACTGTTGAGTGCTAATGTGCATGAAGCACCTTAAAATGGAAAAAAAAAATTATCTAGCATCTGATTATCTCTTTACTGGCATTGTGAAGAAGCCCACTCCCACAGGTAAATTCCCCAGTCCCAGAAAAGGCAGCATCTTGCAGAACTCTTTCCCTAGGTGAAGCTTGTGCTTGCCCTCTGTAAACAAAGCAGATAAGCTTAGCATTTGTGAAGAGCTTCTGGGGTTAATGAGAGGCCAGCACTCTCCTCGGGGGAGTTGGGCGGGTCCAGTAGAGGAGCACAGTCCTGGGTCTCTCCACGTGCTCAGTGCTCTCCTGGGAATGCAGAGTGTAGACCCTCACGATTATTCTTCCGCTCCCTCTAGAGGCACTTAAAACGAAATGTTGCCTTTTCCTCAGCAGGCATTCACATTGGCCTCCCCCGCGTCTAGGGAAATACCAGAAAAAACAACACTATTAGCCGTGTTTTATGCTAGGAAAAGACGCAAGAAGTTGGTTGAGGCTTATTGTTAGGTTCAATAAAAACTCAAATCACAGCACTTTGCATGTTAAACATTTAATTTCTTTGCACTGTTTTCTTTCCAGTCCTGACCCCTAACTTTTGCATGCAATGATTATTTATGTTTACATTTTTTATAAAGAAAATTATAGAAGTTCTATTTTATTTTATTATTAAAATTTACTTTCCAATCATTAAAACATTTCTCATTCTTTAGACTCATTTACATAGTTTTTAAAAATTGTGGTAAGTATATATATAACATGAAATTTATCATTTTAACCATTTTAAGTGTACAATTTTATTTTATTACAATTCATCTAGAATTTTGAAATTAATGGAGTAGCAAAATTAGGAGTGATCTAATTGGAGTTACGTTCCATCATATCAGAAGTTAAAAGTTAATCCAAGATTGCCTGCTTGCCAGGATATCAATTGGGCACATCTGAGAAATAAAAAGAAAACCCTAAACCCCGCAACCAACTGAGCAGATCCCTTCTTGGCCAAGGGGACCCCCCCAGAGAAACCTTAAAACTGAGTTCCTGGCCGTGGTGGACAGGAGGAGGTCAGACACTCCTTTTCGTCCGCGATGCGGGTGTCAGCCCGCCTTCAGGCTCTTTGCTGGGGGTGACACAGGACCTGACAGAAAGACTCGCCCCCCTGCTGATTCCCGTCCCCGCCCGCTGCTCCTCCCCTTGCGGTCTCAGCGCCCCTGAGCCGCGTTCCTTCCCGGGGAGAGCGCGGCCCCGAGAGAGTCTGCCCGGTCTGCGGAGGCTGCGCAGGGGGGGCTTCTGTGTCCTCCACTTCACCTTTTCACAGCAGAGGGACGAAAACCGCACCCTTGGGTCATGCTAATGCCGCCATTTTTGGAACACCGATCGCGTGAAGTAGCATGAAGCCCCAGTGCGCGCGCACGGGTTTCTCCTTTCACAAATAATAATGACTCCTCTTGTAGCTTATTAAATATGCATATCTGGTCGCCTACTCCTGTTCCTGTTGTCCTTCCCTCAAAGCATGTGCTCTCGGTTTCTGCCTAAGGCTGTTGCTTCCCTGCCTGCCAGAATGGCCCCCTGCAGGCTGCAACCCTTCCTGAGAAACAAACTCTCCTTCCCAAATGTGTGAACCTCACCATTCCGCAGTTAACTTCTCATGGATGTTTTAAAACGGGAAGAGCCCTAAGGTCCAAGCAATATTTGGATGCAGCCATTGAGTCCAGTTGCCTGACTCCCCAAGACACCCTCAAAGGAAGCATTTATTTTCCAGGTTGACTAATCTTCGTAACAGCACTATGATAAAGGCATGATTCTTTACAGATCAGAGCACTGACTCTTACAAAATACTTAGGTAACTTGCTCATAAAGTGGGGTATTTTAGTGCAGTTCTTCTGAATCCAAGACCTGGGAATTTAACCCCACACTTTGCTGTTCCCCTCTCTATTGGACAAGTTTCACTGTCATTAAATGGGTCTGGGTAAGGTATTCAGTGTGAGAGAAAATAGATAAAAATATAAGACAGAAGATGTTATATAAAAAACCTATATTCCTGAATTTGAATTGAAAGTATTAGTATAAACTCATGATGTATTTCATCTTTAAAAATATCCTAGCCCTATTCACAGACACCACCTAGGAACAGAGCACCTGACTGTGGTCTTGAAATAGCACTGCCATCTCAAAGGAACCAAGGCTCTTTGGAGACATGGCTGATTCCAGGTCTAGGGCAGGAAATGTGTAAGTTGAGCCTGGAGCATCTTGTCATATCAGAATGCACGGAAGTACTCAAAGGTTACTGGGGTCATGTCAAGAGGACTCAGGGACCAACTTGTAGAGACTTCTGCTGGCCAAAGAAGATGTGATTTGAACTTCAAGAAGGATAAGAATTGCACAATTACTGTGTCTATTTCCAGTTTTATCACTTTGGTGTACATCTCTACACTCAATGGTTTAGTTGATTTTTAAAATGTCTTTGTTTCCTGAGCCTTTTAATATAATCTCTCCTATTCTCACAGTTTATCTGTTGGAAAACCCAGGTCACTTGACCTATGGTCTCCCACAATCTGGCTTTTGTTGATTCAAACTAAAGTACATTTCAGCATGTTCCTTTGCCCTCTGCATTTTTTGCAAATCAGCCACTAGATCTGGAGGCTCGACTGGACTAAGGCTGGAGCCATTCGGTGAGTCTGTCAGACTGCCTGGGATGGCGTGTCATTTCATCCGGGTGACATGAGTAGCCTTCTGAGGGTGCGCTGCCCCTCGGCCGTGCTTTGCTTAACGGGCAGCGTAGTTCACCAGGAAGGAGATGAGGCTGATCCTCTCATCTCCCAGTTTTCAACCTAGTGAACCGATTCCTCACCAGTTTCAGGAAGTCACCAGTTATCCTTTATAATGTCATTATGAATTCAGGGATTTAAATGTATTTGAATGTTTATTATTATATTTAAAGCTAAAACAATTTGTGAGTTCATACTGATATTCCCAATTAAAGTTCAGGACTACAGGGTTTTACTTGAACTTTTTTATATCAGCATTTCTTTTCCTCCAAATTGAAAATCTTTGTACTGAAAGACACAGAGGCAAACAGAGTAAGAATATCTCATAATTACTATTTTTTATTCTGTATTACACATATACTAAATTCAAAATACAATGTTAATTCTACCACCACTGGTTATATTAATAATTACTAGAAATAGTTTTTCATATATATATGTCCATTTTTTAAATGACTACATCAGATCTATATTGTCACATCACATTCCCATTAGACATCTGGTCACTCATTTAACCTTTATGTAGACATCCACAAATAATTACCTGCTTAATGTTCACCACCATTAACGCTCTCCGGAAAGTTAGGTTTTCTGAAGTTCTCTCTCCAGTAGGAGTCTTAGGAAAGGCGAAGAGGAAAATGTGCCCCCGACTTTTGTAGGTTGATTATAATTGTGCCTTTTTTACTTGAAGGTCAGTTTTCTCTTTCCCTGACCATCTTTAGTACATTAGTCTGCGCTTCTTCTGGCATTGCTGTCAATAAGCCCGATGGTAGACTAAGTATTTTTTATAAATCACTGGCTCGTTGTGCCTAGATGGTTGTCAAGTTTAGTTGTTTTACTAGAATATGTTTTTATGTTGGTCATGCTGGGTCAATATCTGCAGACACATCGTGTTTCAGTATACAGATCAAAATCACTTTGCTTTCCATTTAAGGAAAAATTTCTTATGGTTTTTACTATTTGTTCTGTTCTCCTTGCTTTGGTTTCTTCTTCAAGGATTCCCATTGTTCCTATTTTGGATCTTATTTGCCTACATTCCATTGTGTCACTTTTCTCAAAGCTTTTTTATATCTTTTATCCTCTTTCTTCTTTCTTTCTTTCTTTCTTTTTGGGGGGGGCACTTTGTAGTTCAATCTGAGTATTTATTTACTGTAACTTTATATTTTGAAATTATGGTAGATTCATAGGAATTTGACAAAGACAGTGTAGAGAGGCCTTATGCACACTTGGCCACGTTTCCACCAATTATACAGCAATTTGACACTGGCACAATGTGCGTGTATAGTTCTATATCATTTTCTCATGAGTAGGTTAATGTAGCCACCACTGCAGTCACAATGTAAGACTATTCTACCACTAGAATATCTCTTCTGTGGCACCTTTTTAAAATCATCCCAAACCCCTCTGCTGCCCACCGTCCCTAACCTAGTGAACCGGTTCCTTATCACCTTCAGGGAGTCACCAGTTTATTTTGTAATATCATTATGAATTCAGAGATTTACATGTATTTGGATGCTTAATCTATTGTCATTATATAGAGAGTTAAAACAATTTGTGAGTTTATGTTGATATTCCCAATTCAAACTGGCAACTATTTATATGTTTTTCATCATATAATATAGAACTTTTTCAGATTGGTTTTTCTTTTACTCAGCAAAATGCTTTTGAGATTCATTCAATTTTTTTTTATGTCTCCATGCTCTGTTCCTGTCTTCTTTAGCCTATTGATGTGATAAATTACATTGATTGATTTCCAAATGTGGAAACAACCTTGCCTACTTGGAATAAGTTCCACTTTGTCATAATGTATAACTCTTTTTATACATTGTTGGCTTTGATTATTAATATTTTATTGAGGTAGTTTTTCTGTCCTGTAATGCCTTATTTGGTTTTGGTCCTAGGGTAATGTTGGCCTCACAGGTAAGTTAAGAAGTGTTTCTTCTTTTTCCATTTTCTGTAAGAGATTGTGGAGAATAAGTATCATTTCTTCCTTGAGTGCTTGGTAGAATTTACCAGTGAGACCATCTGGGACTGCTGCTTTCTTTTGTTAAAGGTTATTAATTATGGATTCAATTTCTTTAATATATATAAACCAATTATCTATTTCTCCTTGTGTAAGCTTGCATAGTCTGTATCTTTCAAGGAATTGTTCAGTTTCCTCTAAGTTATCAGACCTGTGGCATGGAGCTGTCCATGGTATTCCTTTATTACCCGTTTAACGTCCATGAGATCAATAGTAACAAACTGTCTTTTGTTACTGATATTATAATTTGTATCTTTAATTTTTTCCTGATTAATGTGGCTAGAGGCTTATCAATTTTATTAATATTGTCAAATAGCCAGCTTTTGATTTAGTTAATTTTCTCTACTGTTTTTTATTTTCAATTTCAATGATTTCTGCTCTAATGTTAATTATTTATTTTCTTGCTATTTCTTTTCACATAATTGCTCTTCTTTATATTTTCCTGAGTACACAGATTACCAATTTTAGATATGTCTTCTTTTCCAGCATATTCAATGAATATATGAATTTAATGCTATAAATTTCTTTTTTGTGCACTGCTTTCTCTGCATTCCACATATTTTGATGTTGCATTTTCATTTAATAAAAAATACTTTTAAATTTCTCTTGAGACTTCTTCTTTGACCCATGTGTTATTTAGAAATGTGTAAGACCAAGAATAACTGCTAAAATGGCTATATAGGACTTTAGGTTTCTTCCCAAGTTCTTCTAACATGCGAAGAACTTGGAAGCATTCACTCCCAATGTTACAAGAAGAAGCTAAACAAATTGAAAAACGATGACTTTCCTTGGGCCCATTAGAGGACAGAGGTCACAGGACAAGCTGCTATGTTGAAATCTGGAGAGACAGGTGAATCCATAGAGTCACTGCCAAGATCTACTTACCTGGAGCAAAAACTGCTGGAGTGATAAGATGGTAAGAACACTTAAATGGCAATTTTGATGAACTGCTGGAAGCTGAAAGTGGGCTAGTGTGAGACTGACAACACTGTCTTAGTGTGGGTCTTCACAATCTCGTGGGCTTACCTCTTGGAACCCACCAGGTTCTCATGGTGAAGAGCTAAGAAAGACACCTGTGGCTCCAGCAGAGGGAGGAGAATCTCGGCCGCCACTGTGAAGTAAGCCTGTGCACTCTCCAGGCCTGCTCTCTTGGGGGAAAGACCCCTATTCAAACCGAAGGAAGAGCATTTGCACGGCCTCAGTCCCTTTTAGTCTTACTGTCTCACCTAAGAGGGAGGAGCTCGAAACACTAGTAAAAGTCAGAGACCAAGGACACAGGCCCATTAAAAGAATGCGATTGAATCACATGATCTTGGAATGTTGCCCCTCCTTCAGACCTTACTGCCATACACCAACAGGGCTCTAGGATATTAACGATGTATACAGCCGCAAGAGCTGAAAGATGTAGACTCTCTCTAAGGAGGAGTACTTAGGGAGTACTGCAAAGTCTACAAGGAAATAAAAACAAGAAAACTGGAGGAATCTGAAGCCTCTAGCATCTATAGCTACAGCAAAAATTAAACACAGCCTTACTCCTGGCCACGACAGGCCCATTTACATTACCTCTATTACTCAGGACTTCAAGTCTTGTTTTCAACAAAAATTACAAGACATGCCAAATGGCACAAAAAAGCAAAGTTTGAAGAGAAAAAACAAGCATCACAAGCAGACTCAGATAAGACACACATTTTAGAATTACCAGACAGATAATTGAAGATAACTATGACTAATAAATTAAAAGCTCCAATGGAAAAAGTAGGCAAGTAAAAGTAGATGGGTAATGTATGCAAAGAAATGGAATTCTACTAGGTAAAAAAGGGGAAATGCTAGAGATCACAGCGCTGTGATGGTGGCACAGGTTGCCTCTGGTGGGCACAGCAGGAGATGACACACAGCTGGGGAAAGAGTCAGTGAGCTTGGAAATAGGTTGGCAGAGAACTTCCCAAACCTGAAATGCAAAGATAGAATAAAAAAGTAAAAGAACATATATCCAATATCTGTGGGACAATTTCAAAAGACATGAGTGAAACATGTATCATTAGACTAAAAGAAGACAAAAAAGAGATGAGAACAGAAGAAATATTTGAAGGTATTAATATAATGGCCAAGAATTTTTCCAAAGTAGTGATAAATGCCTCCTCGCAACACTGACCTCAAGTTGGCCTCCTGCACTTTGCAGTGAATCCTCCTGGTCCCTTGGGGTTCTCCTATTTGCAAGTTCAAAAGAGACTCTGCTGCCTCCCTCAGCTTTCTCCTGCACACACACGGAAAACAGGTCTGTGGCTGTTGACAGTTTGGGGTCCATAGGAACAAACACCTTGTCAGTTAGTTTTGTTGTAAACATTGTCCAAGGTTTTTGGTTTGTTAGCTAGTTTTACTCTCAGTTTTCCTATCCATTTTCATGTGGGAATTTGGGAATATCCAAAAACTAAGGGTTGCCAACATGACCGCAGAATCTCTTTTATTTCTTTCTGGCTTCTTTTCTTTGGAAATGCGCTTTCAAAATCAGATTCTGGGCCCAGGGATGTTCTTTGCTACTGGATTGGTCATAGATTGTAGCCATGTTCCATGCATAGAGCTTGGCAATTTATTTAAGAAATCTAAATTGAGCATGATCAAGACTCTAAATCCAATTAACAATTTATAGGAAATAGAGAGAATAGATAGCACAGGACCTAGTCAGCAAGACTCAGGCTGTGGGAAATTTTGTAAGACAATTAGCCAGGTTCTTGTCCTTCCATAAGCTATTAAGTTACACAGGGGTAGAGTTCATTATAAAGTGCCCCCCAAAAGAGGTAAACAAGAGGGATAAATATAGGGGAATCTGTAGTTTAAAACAGACCTAAGAGACACATTACCCAATCACAATCTATATAGCCTGTGTTGATCATGATTCAAACGCATTTTAGAAATATGCTATGATATTTATAAGATAGAAATTTGAACACCCATTGGATATTTGATAATATTAAGTAATTTTGTTCAACTTTTAGGTATGATAATGATACTGTGGTTATGTTGGTAGGGAAGAGTCTTTAAGAAATGCAATCTGAACTATTTATAGGTGAATTGATAGCATGTTTGAGATCTGCTTCACAATAATAAAGGAGGGAAAAGTGATGGAGAAATGAAGGAAACATAACTGGCCAGGAGTTGATGGTGGCTGCAATCACATAAGGAGTGCATGGGAGTTCGTTATGTGATTCTGTCCCATGGACATTTTTAAATATTTTTACCTTAAAAATGCTAGATTAATTGACACAATACAGTTAAATGTTGACATTTGTTTTACCTGAATGGTGCAGACCTACTGTTTTACTGTTTCTGCAGACCTACGGTTTCCTATACATTTGGAATATTTCTGAATTTAAAAACAATAACAATAATAAAATATAAAAAATAAAGGCAGTTAAAGTGAAAAAGTTTTATTGCTCTCATTCAACATGTGTTAATTTCAATTTAATTTTCAGAAGGCAGCCTTATGGTTTTGAGTTCAGAATTGTTGAGAGACATCCTGTGAAACCATTTGTAAGCTATTGGCTGCACCGAAGAGAAAGAAAAGATGGTTACATTTGTTAATAATGAAGGTGGAATATGATCACTCTTTAAGAAGACATTTCTTATTGTCTATCCAAATAGGGAAAGACAACACTTGCTTTGTAGATGCTTATCACCCAGAACATGACGCACCATTTGTAGATGATTAAAATGATGATTGTTATGATCATGACAATGAGGTTAAGAGGACTAAAAATGGTAGGTTTGTGCTATAATAGAATATGACAGATTGGGAAATTTATAAAGAATAGAAATTTATTTCTTACAGCTCTGGAGGCTGGAAGTCCAAGATCAAGGCACCAGCAGGTTCACTGTCTGCTGAAGGTGCGGTCTCTGCTTTCAAGACAGTGCCTTGAACAGCGAGTGCATCCTCTGAGGAGGAGGAACCGAGTCTTCTCATGTCAGGAGGTGGGAGGGCAACGAGGACCGGTTCCCTCCTTCAAGCCTCTTAGGAGGGCACCTGATCCCAGGCACTAGGGAGGAGCCCTCATGGCCTAATAAGCTCTTAAAGGCCCCACCTCTTAATAGTGTCACATGGGCAAATCTGAATTTTGGAGGGGACACATTTAAGCCATAGTATTCACAAATAATTATAGAAGAAGGGGAAAATAGCCTTTAACATGTACTGGTTGGATACCACATGCCAAACATAAAGCCTTGCACATGTCCTATTACATATAACCCCCACTCTGGGATAGGACTACTCCCCACGTTATTGTGTAAGAACAAAATGAGGCTCACAGTTTCTAAACCCCTTGCCCAGACTCACAAAACTAGTATATGGTGGAGCCAAGATTCAAACTCACGTCTGCATCTTTAAAGCTCTGCTGATAATTCTCTTTACCAATTTGTAGAAAAGTTAAATGAAATTAGCAAAAGGCAGTAATGTGCACGTCTCAGGCAACACTGGCTTCATGTCAGTTCTGTCATCCACGTTGCAAACAGTTGTCTGAGGGTTCAGAAACCTGGATCCTCGTTTTGTCTCTAGATTTAACTGTCCCCAGCGAAGTCGTGCTTTAAAGGTTGAGCAGAGATTTCATTGCATTTATTTTCATTCACAGCATGCCTTCGCCTACTTCTGGCAGCAGCTTTCCCTCGCCTTGGGGAAACCTGGGTGCCGCCCTGGCCCAAGGTGCGCTGTCTGGTGAGACTGTAAATTAAGGTGCCGTCCCTTCCCTGAGTGAAGCACTAGGTAAGTGACCTTGAATCAAGCAGGGACTGACACAGGACATGAGGTAAAAGTGTCACTCAGGGATCTGTCACATGAGCCATGTGACATGGTCCGGTGTTGACACCTTCACCCAGACCCCTAGAACTGCCCTGGGTCCTGCCAACTTGGATGTCCAGATTTTGGTTCATTCTGAGAGATATCTGTGACTTTTTAGTGTGTACTCATTTTGTACTAGTTCTGTGATCTATAAACAAAGAATAAATCAATGAATGTTTCATCCTTACCTGAATTTACAGTCTCCTCTAAGCCCCTGGGCCTCATCAGGCCTGAAACTCCAGCTGCAGCAAGAACTTGTCGCCTTCCTCCGCGTCTCACTGCAGTCCTCACTCTCCCTCTCCTCCGCACGGTGCCTGCCTACCTGCCCGTCTTCAGCAAGCATCCTGCTGGTTAGTTTAGCCAGGATTCCCCTCACCCCTGATGTTTTCTCAGTAATTTTTCATCCCCCAACTCTGCCATCCTGCTCCTCAGCTAAAAATACTCACTTTTCCTTATATTTGGTATTTAGCCCAGTTCTGTACTGAGGTGTCTTTTCCCCGACTGCAATAGTTCCTGAATAAAATCTGTTTTTTACCTCTTTAACTACTGTCTGGCTCTGGTTTTTCTTTAACAAAGTATAGTGACTGTATTGGTTGTCTTGAAATGAAGACATAAAGAAATCGTGCACTGCTTTTCCCTCCTTTATTTCAGTGGGGCTTTGCTTCCCAGCCTCCTTTCCAGGGGGCATGTTTTCCATACCCTTCCTCACGTCCTTTCTCTTCCCCCTGCCCTGCTAGAAAATAAGAAGGTCTGTGAACCAACCATCACCCCATAGTTTAACCTTTTCCCTCCACATAGGTGTTTATCAAAAGAATTAGCGATTAAGCCAAGACCCTTCTAGAATCAAATTATCCTTTGGAAAATCAAAAGTCCAAGTCATGCACTCTCAGTGCCCGAAGCACACCGTGTTGCTATAACATCAAACAGGCTTTGGGTTATTTTTAAGTGGTTCTTTTCTGGGTCTTAACTCTTTGGCTTTGTTTCTAACATGAGAGCAATTTAACACCCTCTGATTTAGAAAGAGAACCAACTAAAGTTAGAAAATACCTGATAACAGCTACCAGAAGCCTTTCCTAGTGCTAAGGCTGAGAGGAGAACTTTTGGAAATGATGAGCCAAAAGTCAGCTCTCTGACTTAAAAAAGACCAGCTCCTAAATGAAATGGTGAACCGAGCACAATTCGCAGTCTCCTAACTCAGCAGGCAAGAAACAGCCTCTTCTTTCACTTAAATCAGCCTATGTGCTAATGCCGAGGCCCAGCAGTCTCATGGGGAAATGCTGCACCCCTAACAACTGGGGTTCATTCCACTGCCTCTCCAAGGGGAAACAGGGGACCCTGGAAGCTTCCTAGGTCCCTGCAAATGAGGGGAAGTTCTCCACCCTCCAGTCCACCCTGGTCACCACTGGCCTCAGCACTGCAAAAATGTTCTGTTGTCAGTTATATCCAAGAGTTCTTTTTTTTCTGGGTCATCATAACCTTTTCTGAGCCTGGGAACCCCATTCTTAGTGTCCTGATCCTGTAAGCCCACCACAGCATCAGCATCTCTGAGATCTCACCTTGTCTCCCAAGAGATGCAGAAGAAGTTGCAAGTGCTCTTGGTGCTGCAGAGTCCCCAGGGTTCCTCTCTGCTGCTCCACTCCCATCTCCTCCCCCCTTTCCATCCAGGACACCTTACCTGCACCATCTCCTCTGGGGCTGGGGCTCATGCCCACCCAGGCTTCCAAAGGCTGTCTGTGCTTCCTCCAGGCCAAAATTCTTGACGCAGGAAGTTACAAAGCCTCTGGAAATACGGTGCTAATATTGGGGGAGATAAAAGCGGATATTCGAAGCCAAATGATGGCTCAGTTTGTCTGTGTGTTCAGAGATATATGGGGTTAAGAAACCAGTTTTTGTTGATGGGAAACACCCACTTCCCATTGGTCCAACTCCTGTGTCTGACCGCAGGTTGCTCACTCAATTGAGAATACAGCAGCTGCCACTTTAGGCCTCCAGGGAATCTCAGGGGCATCAGCTGCTCCAAGTGGCAATAGCGGGATTTAGTGATGGGAAGTGGGTGCGTCATGTTACTCCAGGGTTCCATGCAGGGGGAATCCCTGTGTGGGCGGGGCTTGCATGAGGTCTGACCCTGCCACAGATAAGGAGGAGGGCTGCAAGGTGTGTGTCAGGATCAGTGAGATGATGAGGTGCTTGCTTAGTTGTGTTAAATAGTTTTTTTAACTCCACATGAAAGGTCTAAAGGACAGTGTCGTATGTGCATTAATATCACAGAAGTCATTGGCCTGTTTTTTAAAGGAACCACAAAGCCCCTGCTGCATCCAACGCGTCTGCAAGCTGTGATCCTGCCCCAGTTGGTTCTTCCTGCCAGGCCCCCGCCTGGCTGCTCACATGGAGAGGGCACTGCTCTGCACCGTCCTCTCCGAGGCAGGCGACCTAAAGGGCAGTTGGTCGGACATAATTTTCAATGACATCTAGGATGCCGCATCAGTTTTGGAAATGCAAAAAGAGGATTGACCTTCTGCCACCCATTTCTCCATATCAGCCACTGTCAGGGAGTGAAAAAGCCAGACACAGCAGAGCGACCAGCTGCCTAGTGCTCCGCAGCCCTCTTCAGCTGCGCAGGCAGCTCAGCGGAAAGGAAGCCGCTGAGCTGCCGCTGCCAGTTGTCCCGGGGCTCCCACGGGCGTCGTGCGCTACGTACAGAAGCAGCGAGCATGGACTTGGAGATTCGGGTGGCCTTTGAAGGGCTCCAGGACAAATGTTTTATTCAGCAGTGTTGAACCAGATTTTTTCTCTAGTTCGTGAGCGTCCTCCTCGGTGCAAGTCATGCACGCTTGCAAGCAGATGCAAGCCGCTGTAAATTAGCTCTCCTGAGTTTCTAAAATCCCATTTCATGCCCAACTTCTGTGGACACAACCATTTTTAAAAATACGGAGTTAATAGCGTCCCCAAAGTTGTCAGGACATGCCACTGGTTACTACAGTAGATTCATAGGTGGATTTAGTGTTTGTGAATTCTGCTAAAACCACAAATAACGAAACCCCAGAGCAGCGGGGAGCAAGCTGCCGGTCTGCTCTACCCCATCCCACCCGGAGTGTGTCTGTCCAGGGCAGTGCAGGAAGCGACCTGTGCACCCACCACTCACGCCTCTCAGCTCCTGTGGCTCTCACAGGAACTGATCATACTTCCTGGTTACATGTGAATCTTGGATTTGAAAATATATGATTTTCTTTCAACACGGCTCCTAAAAACATATCCTCTGATTACCAGTATTCAAGGGAAGAAACCAATCTGCTCAAGCACAGGAGGGAAGAAAATAGCTCTGCAGACCTGTGGAGAGCTCATCTGGACCTGCGATCTGCCCCTTTCCTGAGGAGCAAATCACCTTCCCAGTGGTTTTAATTATATGTGGTTTTCCCTCGTGCAAGCTTTAAAGCAGAGCTCCTGGAAGATGTGAATCCACTCTAGGTAGAAATTTTCATTAAGTTTTGTAGCTAATGCAATTCAGTCCCAGAAGTCACTCACACACACACACACACACACACACACCTATTTGCCTTAGGGGCCCCTCCTTCCCTAGCCTGTCCCTGCCTCTGGCCCCAGCAGCACGTTTGTTTGATATCTTTATACAGAAAGACTGCACTGTGTAAGGTTTCATCGAGAGGGAAAAGCATTCACTTGCTTTAAATATTCTGAGAATCGGTGATATAACCCACTGGGAAACACTGATATGCAACGAGGAATGACTGAATGAGTGACGCAGAAAATCACTTCGTGACGAAACTGTCTGTACTATTAGAACCTCTCACCTGGCTCTCCCAGTCTGCAGAGGTCACCGGTCCTTCCCCCAGGCGTCTGCAAATGTGACTTCACCAGCAATCAGCAAGCTACACTCTGGTATTTTTAGTCTCTGACTTGTAATGTGTTAGATTCCTCTCATTTAATTATCACTAAAAAGTGGCTTTCCTACAAATGGGATTCATGTCACCTCACGTTCTCTGTCATGTTAATTAATTTGGCTCTGGTTGAAAAGTGTTGGTGATGGTGTTTGCATTTCTTGCCCTAAATCGTCTAAGTGCCAGCGGGGGCACACTCTGCTGCTTTCTGCAGGTGGAAATACATCAAGCTTTTCTTGAGAGCATCCCCAGGTGCCTTGTGAGTCTCAGCAACTGCCCTGTGACCCTGGCCTGAAGGACAGACTTATCTCTATGGCTTTTTGACTGAGCATTTTGTTAAACACTTGTCCTCTGTTTGTGTGGCAGTGAGTACCCCCCGCCCCATCCCCACTACCTGGTACACAGCAAGGACAGATGGCAGAGGGGCTCTCTAGCAATAGAATGCAACACACGGAAAGAGATACACTTTTTGCACAAAAATGAGGAGACTAAACAAAGGTTAATTTGGGAAGTGACAAAAGGTTGGCTATGTCTGAAATAACCCACTCTGAGCCCAGTCCAGAGGACCTCCTTCCCCTGAATATCCTGAGCTCCGTGCTGAGGTAGGTTGAGGGGAGACGTGGACTGTCATCCCGACTGTGGACAGCAAGACTCCCTGCTCCAGGGCCAGTGGGTGACAGAGAGGGTCAAGGACTGTTTGGATGCAGGACATCTGCACAGCAAGAAGAGCAATAGTGATGTCCCCAGAAGAGCAACCGTGAGGCCTAGACCTTCCCTTAGGACTGGAGGGCACGCAAAGAGGCCTGCCACAGGCGTTAGCCCCACTCTAGGGCTGCTGGATGCAGTGGGTGTTGGAGAAGGAGTTTCTGCAGCTGAGCAAGGGAGTCGGGATGAGACCGTGATGTCTGTTTACTGGGTCAGTTGCCCTGTGGGTTTCCAAGAGCGAGTGTGAGGGGAGGTGAGCCCCTGCAGAGTGGCTTGCAACCCCACGGAGACCTACAAAGATCGTTCGGAGAGCACAGTATTGAAAGAGAAGATCCGTGGCTAGCCATGCCCTGGCGGAGCTGATAGGACTCAGGTGACATTGGATTCAGGGGTGGCTGCAGGAAAGCCAGGGTCTAAGGAGGCAGACTTTGCCAAGTGCTGTCAAGCACCGAAGGCCTGAGTGTCCCAGGAGGGCCCTTAGGGAGGAGGAGAAGTTGGAGCAGAGCTGAGCCCAGAATGGATGAGGACGGTCAGAGAGGAAAAAGGGACAGAAGCCTCCGGAGCTGCAGGGAACATAGGTTACAAGTCAGGAATGAAGCACGTGTTTGACACCGGATGGTTCTCACTCTGAGAGTAAGATTTGGTGAGGCCCGAGGATGGCCCGGAGGTATATGCCAACATCTTGGTCACCTGGCAGCTACAGGCCAAGGCACCGGAGACCACCACTCACAACCCGACTATGGCCCTGCTCAGCAGTAGGGGGCAGGCCCACCCAGCTGTCTCAGTCAGCCTTGGGCTGTACACCGCCTCCTCCAGGGCCCTCGGAGTATCCCCTGCCCCTGTGTGAATGTGGGGAACCAGGAGAAAACCAGCGGTGCTGACACTATGAACAAGCGCATGCAGCTGGGCTGTCATCAGCCACGGTGGCGCCAGTGCCGTCTCCAAGGCAGGCTAAAGCAGGAGCAGGGCATGCTCCAAAGGCCACGGGCACCGACGCAACCCAAGTGCCCACCCTCTCCAGGTGACATGTTGGGTGCGCTCAGCTAACTCATACTTCTCTCCTCAATGGGATAATTCCTCCTGGGTAGAAATTCGGAAGTGCTGGGATCCACCAGAAAAAGGGTTTGGGGCTACAGACGGGGGAGCCCCGCCCCCACCTGAACTGGGCCCAGCCCCTCCCCAGGGTCACGAGCAGCTCTGAGCTCCCCCACTCTAGGATCAGTGAGGCCCCTGACCCCCGCCCAGGCCTGCTGAGGTTAAGGAGGAACCTCAGCAGGGGACGTTGAACCATGAAGCCTCGTTTCACGTCCAGTTTTGGTCCACAGGCAACTGTGATCCGCAGCCCTCGCTAATTCTCCGAGGTCTCCCTATGGCTTGAGCACAGAGTCACCATATCGGGGGCCCTGTAACTTCTGAGGAAGCCAGGACTTCTGCTCTGGCAGTGTTTCTGCACTGTGTTGCCTGTCTGGAGCAGGGACCCTTTGGCTGTCCCCCTCTCAGTGTCTCCAGCGGCCTGGGAGTGACATCTGGCCACTTTCCCCTGCAGCAAGCATCGTGTGAGTGCGCACTGCTGACAGAGGCCTGCTTAGGGCTGGCTGCCCATGACTCCTTGCACGCTGTCTGGACGGGGAGCGTCAGAAGCTCTTCCTTAATGAGCAGGAGAAGCGTCAGACCGAGTAATGCAACCATCAGTGTTTTAAGGAGCCTCCTAGACGTTCCCTGCCTCAAAGAACTCTGGGCCTGTGGTAGGAAACATTAAAAAGTGTGATGTGTGTGGACTGTCAGACTCTAAAGCCAAGTTGATTGAAACTGGAACATCGTGTCTGCCAAAACCCAAAACTATTGGTCTGGAGCAGAGCTTCACAGTTCGGCCAACGCTGAGCTGCCATTGTTTTGCCATAAGGTACAAAGCCTGATTTATGGATACTTACTTCACGTATTCTACTTAAATTATACTTAGATTATATGTAAATACTTCATTCATGTATTTATGCATTCCAAGTGCATGTTGTCTTCCTCACCCCCAAAACGGCCTTTCCATTTCCTTTTTACCGTGGATGCAAGCCTCGAAGTAGCCCTAACACCTTCCTCCCCCACTGCAGCCAGTCTACGGCCCAGGCTGTTTTTCCTCCCTAAGAGCTCAGAAAGTTTCTCTGTCTCCATCTAGTCAGGAAATGTCACTGAGCACCCCCAAGTCCAGGTGGATGTTCTGGGGCACAAAAAAGCACAGGCTTGTGCTCTCCTGGAGCTTCGAGGGAGGAAAAAAATGAACCGGCAGAAACAAGAAGCACGTTGGAGTCAGTCAGTCCTCACTTAACATGGTCACGTGGTTCTTGGAAACTTCAAATGAAACAATGTACAACAAACGCAGTTTTCCCATAGGCTAATTGACATAAACAAGAGTTAAGTTTCTATGACATATTTCTGGTCACAAAAACATCACCAAGTGCTAAATAAAGACCCCGACACTTCTGATGTTAAACAATGAAATAAATGTGAACCATACACACATTGAATAAAGATTAACAAAAAACAAGTAAGAGAATTATTGACCCAATTTTTGGTGAAGTCCCACCACTATCCCACTACCAGTGGAGGTGAGTTAAATCAGGGAATAAATATTTGCAAAGCAAAAATTATCAGGAGCACCTCCTGCCACCAACCAATAACCACAAACAGGGCAACCCCTGTCCTCCCACGTCATTTACCGTTGTGCATCTGTACAATTACCGTACAACTTATGAATTTTTATTTGGCAACAATTGATATTCATTCATTCATATTTTTCCAACTTGCTTGTTCCAGTTTATGGTCAGGGGTGACCAGAGCTTGTCCCAGCAGCTCCGGCACCAGACAGGAGCCAGCCCAGTCAAGGATGCCATCCCGCCACGGGGCATACTCGCACTGGGACAGTGTAGACAAGCCACTTCGCCTAACGTGCACAGCTGTGGATTGCGGGAGGAAATCAGAGTACCCCGAGGTACAGCGCCTGCTGTGCCTTCCCCCCCCTCCATCCGCACCCTCCCGCAAGCGCCTTCCTTCAGTCCTCCCGTCCACTGTGCTTGGACTCGTGACATTTTTCCTGGCTAGAGGGCCCTTTTCTTCTCTGTTTTCCTAGTAAATAAGGCTCATCCTTCAGATTCCAAATTACCCATCCTACCTGGGAAAGCCTTTCCTGACCTATTTTCTGTAAGCAGATGCCCCAGCTGCATGTATTCAGGGCACAGTGGCCTTCTTTTTATAGCACTGAGTGCTCTGGAAATTTCTCACATAATTTAGAGTTATTTGACTAACATCTGTCTGTAAGATTCTACAGAGGAGCTCCTGGTGGAACTATGCTTAGAATATCATCTTTAACGTGTTGAATTAATGAATAAAATTGTGAATAACTTTCATGAATTTGAAAGTTGATCACATAAGGAAGACATTGTCACATGTGTAAGTGATGAGTGTGTTTGTGTGTGTAGTATGTACATGTACAGGTGATATATGTGTGTGATACAAATGCGTGTGGTATCTGTGGTGTGTGTATGGTCTGTGTATGTGTGTGGTGTGAGTAGGTGTATGAGGTGTGTCATGTGTGTGACTTGTGCTGTGTTTGTGTGTGTGGCTGTGTGTGTGGTGTGTATGGTATGTGTGTGGTGTGAGTAGGTGAGTTGTGTGGTGTGAATAGGTGTGTGGTGTGTGTGTGTCATGTGTGTGGATGTGTGTGTGATGTGTGGTATGTGTGCTGTATGTGGTATGTGTGTAATGTGTATGTGTGCTGTGGTTATGTATGTGGCATGTGTGTCGTGTGTGAGATATATATGCATGTGCTGTGGTGTGTGTGTGATATGTGTATGTGTGATGTGTAGTATGTATGTGGTATGCACATGGTGTGGGGGGTGTTGTGTGTGTGGTGTGTATGATGTGTGTGTGTGCTGCGGTGTATGTGTGTGTGCGTGTTTGTGTGTGTGATGTGTGGTCCGAAAAGAGATGATGAGCATTATTAAATAGTCCTCAAGTCTCTGCAGTGTATGTTTTATCAGCTCCTAGTAGAAGATGGTTTTTGTTTTGCTTTGGTTTTTATTTTTATTTTTTTAGGTTTCGTTATTGTGTTTTCCTAGCAGAGTATGCATTCTGAAAAAGTAGTAAGTCATATTAAATAATTTCAGAAGAATTCTAAAACAGAATTGAATAAAAATCAGGTAAATTATCATTTAATAAAGAGTGTCTTTTATTTAAGCCCCTAATATACAAGATACACATAAGAAAGCCATTGATAAGCTTTATTTCCTGCAGAGATTACTTTTTGTATTTATTGCAAAGTAGAATATCTAATTTTCTTGACATGTGTAAACAGATTTCATGACACAGAAATGTGGTGTGTAGAAACACTCGTGGATGCCCAGTAGCATGTCCCTGGGTCTGCCCAGGCCTCTCTGCCCCAACCTTACTGCCCCGTAGATAGCTGTGGCAATCCCAAGATTATCTTCTGTGTCATCTCAGAGTCTTTGTGGCCACCTGCCAGTGACCAGTGAAGACCCCACAGCCAGTGCTGGCTGCTGGTGCTTGCAGCAAAATCAGCATTTCCGAGTCCTTCCTCCCCTGCCGCGACTGTCCACAGCCTTCCGAGGCTGCAGGGGCAGGTCTTCCTGGGCCTCTGCTCTCAGTATTCTGTGAAGGTTTTGATAAAACAGATATTTCAGTCCCTCTTGGATTGGATTGATTGGATGGGGAAGAATCTAAGCTTGGTTTGGAAAACGATCTAAGCAAAAGATATTTTTCATAGACTCCAAATGACACCTTCCAGTCCTTACTTGCCAAGTCAAATCACAATATAATCTTCTTTGATATAAATTTTTTAAATAGTCAGCAAAGATCTTCAAAACAATTCTCCCCCGCAAATCTGAGGCACAACCCCCTCATGACTCTCATATATCAGCACAACGTGACATTGTGAAACTGTCTCCATTGAAGATAAGTCCCCAAGACTATCCCATCAATATGCACAGATCAGAAGTCAGAAGCTTACACAAATGCCGTCAGCACGCGTCGCTGGCTGCAGACTGGCTGACAAAGGCTCTAAGACCTACTATTTTCTCTCTCCCACCTTCAACAGTACTTCCCCTGTTACCCTCTTATTATAACATATTTGCCCATAAACATAAAACAAAGCTATACTAGGATTATATCATAAAATTCTGCATCTCTCCACACTTAAGCTGGCTTGAGTTACTATTAATTTACCTTCACGTGTTGGTTGGTTATTTTTTGTAATCACCTGTGCGAAGATAACAGGCCAGCACCGTTTTGCATGAGGATAAAGCTCTGAAAGAAAAGGTGGGTAGGAAACAGAAGAGAGTCGCAGGGGAAATGCTGTGTGTGTGATCGTCTCCATAGCGCCTGCAGAGCTGTAATTATCTATAACACCGAAAGGTTTAGATGGAAAGATTTTGGATCACTTCTACAAAACCTCTAGGACTAGAATTACCTACAATACTTAAAGGGTTAGGTGAGAATTTTTCAGAAAAAAAAACCTTTTTTTTTTTTTGCATAATTAAGCCTAAAGCCTTTGTGAGTCCCAGCACCTATGTGTTGCTTAATTACTGTTAGGGAGAATGTGTTGTCAAAAGACTGTCCCACTTCAGCTTTCTGGGGAGAAAAGATGTGCATTCACATAAGTGAAACACAAAGAGGTCACCTGTCAGTACAAGAGAACACCTCATTGTTCCGAGCACTCTGCAGACGCGGCTCGCGGGGGGAGCTGTGATGTGGGTTTGGGATGTATGATATCACGGCTATGGGAATTATATGTTGTGTTTTTGCTGTTCATCGTTAGAGGAAACATAACATTTCCCTAATGAGAAACAATTGCCTCAGAGCAGGCTCTGATGACTTTATTTGCACTGAGGAACGTAGCTGTGCTCACCCTGTAATTACAGTGACACAACAAACCCTGGCAAATGCCGGCACAGCAGAGCACCCTTGGCGTCGCGGAGTCCCGAGATGCAGGAGAACTCGGAGGTGCTCGGCCTGTCTCAGAGGCTTCGGTGCAGGGTGCACCTGCCATGTGTCCTGCCCAGTGCTCCCGGGGGATTATGTTCCATACTATGTCTGAAAGGCCCAATAGCCAGAGAACACAGAATCCATATGTACATAGAGACCCAAGCTCCACCCTGGACCTGCTGCTTCAGAATCTCCAGGGAAGGGCCTAGGGATGTGAATGTGGACATTTTCAGTATTCACCAATTCGGGAAATGCTGAGGAATCCCTGAAGTCCCCTTCAGGTTTAACTGCCTATGATAATCTCAGTTTATTGATCTCAATGAGACAAAAGGAACAGGTAAGCGAGAATGACCCTCACGTTTCCTGTCCAATAACATTTCCATGCACAGGGCACAGTTTTAAGCTCCACAGATAGTATAATAAGATAATGCAACTTTTCTGACTGCATGACACTTTCAAGTTGGATAGAAAAGGAAAATATCTCAAAGTCAAATAAAAGTGCATGTCCACAATATAACAGATGTCCCAAAGGAAAACGTGGTTGAAGGTCATATACCAATATAATAAATAGATGCCTTGAAAATGAGACTTCATTAGGATCAGAGAGGATGGGCAAGATTGGGGCACTCAATAGCAGGAATGGAGAGGGAGACATTACATGGCGGAGAAGCTGCTCTTGGAAGAAAACACAGAAATTAAGAGAAGAGTGAATTTTCTAACCCTGGAAAAGCTGATTTGCCCCTGTGTCAGATGGCATACATTGTTGTTTTGCTTTTGAAATGAAATTTGTCTATCCTTTGCACACACAAAATTTGAGTGTGTGATAATTTGCATTAATATCAACAATCTTGAGTAACTAGGAGGTGTATCATGAGTACTGACCTCTGACCTTTTTATTCTTTTGCCCAAATTCCTGTCTAAGAGGCCTGGTGAGTCATGCCTACCAATGATATAATCTCATTAAATAGGCTATTATTAACCTGTTATAATGTGGGTTACTTTCCAAACTGATTCCAGCATAGCATTGCATGACAAATAGAAGACTCCCTATCTTAATTCTAGCATTCTTCTCTACTGACTCCAGGTTTTTAGACAAAGCTTGACTTTTTCAACCAATTGCCCATTAAAGAACCCCTAAAACCTACTTATGACTTACAAGCCCCACTTTGAGATGTTCCATCTTTTTGAGTGAAACCAATGTATTCCCTTAATATATTTACTTATGGTTTTACCTGTAATTCCTGTCTCCATAAATGTATAAAACCAAACTGTAACCTGGCCACCTCAGGCACATTTTCTCAAAACTTCATGAGACCATGTTCCCCAGGCTGTGGTCACATATATTCAGCTCTGAATAAATCTCTTTAAATTGGCTTACACAGTTTGGGTCTCTTTCCATTAACAATGGAAATGATTATCTATCCTAAGAACTGAAAAACCTAGATCCAAATGATGAGGACAACCATAACAAGTTCACTGGGGTAAAAAGGAGGAGGAAATTTGAGAGTAGATATCTATCGAAAGCACCAACCAAAATTAAAGACTCAAGTAGTGAAGAGGGTGCACCTGCCTGATATAAGTAAGAAAAATAAGAATTGATGAGTTGGGCAGAGGTCACATGGGACACGAGGAGCCCTGTGTAAAGAGGCATCCCTAAGCTATGTATTTTGAGAAACTGGGTATGGGCACAATCACAGATCCTGCATTTTAATTACACATAGATCCTTCTGGAAGTGAAATCTCAAGTGAGTGGAATCTCAACTGAGAGTGGTAAACCTTATGGGTTGGTGGGTCAAGACAACTGAAATCATACCATGTATCTTCTCAGACCATAGTGGAATAAAACTAGAAAGCAATTTAAAGGGAAACACTCAAATCTACACAAAGTCATGGAAATTAAACAAGTTGCTGCTGAATGATTATTGGATCAATAATGAAATTAAGATGGAAATAAAAATATTCCTTGAACTGAACAACAAAGGGGTTACAAGCTATCAAAATCTAAGAGAGTCAGCAAAAGTATTCCTAAGGGGAAAATTCATAGCCTTAAATGCCCACATTGAAAAGACAGAAAGATCACAAATTAACAACCTAATCTCACATGTCAAGGAACTAGACAAAGGAGAGCAAATCAAACCCAAAGCCAGCAGAAGAAAACAAATAGCAAAAGTCAGAGCAGTAAATGAAATGGGAAAAGAAACACAATACAAAGGGTCACTGAAACAAAAAGATGGTTCTTTGAAAAGGTAAACAAAATTGACAGACCTCTTGCTAATTAACCATTAATAGAAAAGAAAGGACCCAAATAAGCTCAATCAGAAATCAAAAAGGAGATATTACAACTGATACCACAGAAATACAATGAATACTATGAAAATATCTATGCTCATAAACCAGAAAATTTATAGGAAATAGACAAATTTCTGGAAACATACAACCTCCCAAGACTCAGCCGGAAGGAAATAGAACTCCTGAACAGAACAGTAATGAGTGGAGAGATTGAAGCAATAATAAAAAGTCTTCCAACAGAAAAAAGCCCCAGAGCAGATGGATCCACAGCCAAATTCTACCATACCTGTAAAGAAGAACTGCTGTCCATACTACAGAAATTATTCCATAACATTGAGAAGGGGGAAATCCTCCCCAACTCATTCTATGAAGCCAGTACCACCTTGATACAAAAGCCAGGAAAGGACACAACAAAAAAGAAAACTATAAAACAATATCGCTGATGAATATAGATGCAAAAATCCTCAGTAAAATACTAGCAAACCAAATTCAACCGCAGATCAAAAAAATAATCCACCATGATCAAGTAGGCTTCATCCCAGGGATGCAAGGATGATTCAACATATATAAATCAATAAATGTTATTCAACACTTAAACAGAAGCAAAAACAAAGACTATATGATCATCTCAATAGATGAAGAAAAAGCATTCAACAAAATCCAGCACACTTCATGATAAAAGCACTCAACAAACTAGGCATAGAAGGAATATATCTCAAAATGATAATACCCATATATGACAAACCCATACTCATCATACTGAATGGGGAAAAGTTGAAAGCATTCCTTCTAAGAACTGGAACAAGACATGGGTGCCCACTGTCACCACTTCTATTGAACATAGTGCTGGAATTTCTAGCCATGCAAATTAGGCAAAAGAAAGAAATAAAGAATATCTAAATTGGGAAAGAGCAGGTCAAACAATCACTTTTCACTGATGATATGATCTTGTATCTAGAAAACCCCAAAGGCTCCACCAAGAGACTCCTGGAATTGATAAATAAATTCAGCAAAGTCTCAGGTTACAAAATCAACATACACAAATCAGTAGCATTTCTATATACTAATAACAGTGAAGCTGAGAGTCAAATCAAAGACTCTATATCATTCACAATAGCTACAAAGAAAATAAATACTTAGAAATATACTTAACCAAGGAGGTGAAAGATCTCTACCAGGAGAACTATAAAACACTAAGGAAAGAAATCACAAATGACACAAACAAATGGAAAAACACATCATGTTCTTGAATTGGTAGGATCAACATTGTTAAAATATCCATACTGCCCAAAGTGATTTACACATTCAATTCAATCCCCATCAAAATACCAACATCATATGTCACAGATCTAGAAAAAATAATTCTATGATTCATTTGGAACCAGAAAAGAGCCTGGATAGCCAAAGCAACCTTAAGTAAAAGAACAAATCTGGAAACATCACATTACCAGATTTCACATTATACTACAAGGCTATAGTAACCAAAACAACATGGTATTGCTATAAAAATAGAGACACAGACCAATGGAACAGAATAGAGAACCAGATATAAAACCATCTACCTACAGCCAAATGATCTTTGACAGAACAGACAACAATGTACACTGGGGAAAAGAAGCCCTGTTCAATAAATGGTGCTGGGAAAATTGGATAGCCACATGCAGAAGAAAGAAACAAGACCCCTATCTCTCACCACTCATCAAAATTAATTCAAGATGGATAAAAGACTTAAATTTAAGGCAGGAAACCATTAGAATTCTAGAAGAAAATGTAGGAAAAACTCTTCTAGATATCAGCCTACACAAAGAATTTATGACTAAGACCCCAATGACAATCACAACAACAATAAAAATAAATAAATAGGACTTGACTTACATTAAAAATCTTCTGCACAGCAAAGGAAATAATCAACAGTGCAAATAGACAACCTACAGAATGAGAAAAATATTTACAAACTATACATCCAATAAAGTAGTAATATCCAGAATCTATAAAGAACTCAAACACATCAGCAAGAAAAACACAAATGACCCCATTAAAAAGTGGGCAAAAGACATGAACAGAAGCTTTTCAAAAGTAGACAGACAAATGGCCAACAGACATATGAAAAAATGCTCAATGTTACTAATCATCAGGGAAATACAAATTAAAACCACAATGAGATATCACCTTACTCTGTTAAAATGGCTTTTATTAAAAAGTCCAAAAACAATAGATGCTGGCATAGATGCAGAAAGGAATAATTATACGCTGTTGGTGGGACTGCAAATTAGTACAATCTCTATGGAAAACAGTATGGAGATTTCTCAAAGAACTAAAAGTAGATCCACCATTCGATCCAGTAATTCCACTACTGGGTATCTACCCCAAGGAAAAGAAGTCAATTTATCAAAAAGACACCTCGTACTCAAATATTTACTGCAGCACAATTTACAATTGCAAAGATGTGGAATCAACCCAAGTGCCCATTAATTCATGAGTAGATTAACAAAATGTGGTATATGTATACCACGTAGTACTACTCAGCCATAAGAAAGATTAATTAATGCCTTCTGCAGCAAATTGGAAGGAATTGGAGACATCATCTTAAGCAAAGTATCTCAAGAATGGAAAAACAAGCACCACATGTACTCTCTAATAAATTGGGACTAACCAGTGGGTACACAAGTGCACAGAGGGAAGTAAAACTCAGTGGAAAACAAGTGGGGGGCGGGGGGAAGAGGAGAGGAGCAAAAACCTACTTAACAAGTACAATAAATACTGTTTGGGTGATGGGTACACTTATAGCTCTGACTCAAGCGTTACAAAAGTGCTTCATGTAACAAAAACATTTGCACCTGCTTAATATTTTGAAATAAAAAAAAAGATTTTCTCAGTTAAAAGTAAACAAAACTATTTATTAGAACTGTACAATAGAGTATAATCTTATATTTACACACACTTGCCCTATAAATATTTTAACCATGAATTTATACAAGTGCATATACACTGATATTTTTATAGGAAGGTATTAAAAATCCTCCTGGAAGAAATTTCACCAAAATGGTAAGACTCCATCTTAATACTGTGGTTACAAGCAATTTTCACTTTTTACATTTTTCTTAGTTTTTCAAAGGTGTGAATTTCTCGTGCAATTAAATACGTATTATGAGTAAAAACGGGGGGGGGGCTTTTTAAATATTCATAGTTAAGATCATAATCTTTTATTTTAAACAGTTGCCAAGAAACCCTTGAAGTTGCTGTCAAGAGGCAGCTGAGGGGATGGGTGTGCTCGAGTGGACAGACAGCTGCTCAGAGGAGAGGTCGGGAGGTGCTGCAGACGCCGTAGGCCACCTTCCCTGGGCTGCCGCAGACCAGCAGCCCCTCCAATACCCTGTCTTGTGCCACTGTAGCTGCCTGGACTTGCCAGTTAGGCTGCCAACCAATGGTAATAGATTCGGTTTTACAGTCTGCGTCCACCACCACAGTGCGCACCCAAAACCCTCCTAGGGGACATCCTAAGTGCTCAAAAGAGTCCACGTGGGGAAGAGGCTTGTACAGGGCCAGGAACTGGGCTCCAGGCCTTTGAGGTTGAGAATTCTGGGATCCTGGGTGCCTTTTAAAGTGATCGGGGTGGGGGGGGAAGGCCAGGGAAGGCATGTTCTGTTGGCACTACCAACTCTTAGCATGTGAGCAGGGCGGAGCCGCAGGGAGGCCAGAGCAGACACCTCCAAAGTGTGGGGTCCATGGCAGAGGTCTCAGGTGCCCAGGTCCAGTAGTATCTGGAATAAATGAAAATAAAAATGCAGTGATTCAAAGTGTTTGCCAACTTTCATGACATAAATTCTCCCAGTATCCAACTTCAAACTACTTAATGGTTTTAAGAAAAGAAGGCAAAACTCCCTAATATTTAAAAATTCACTTTAGCCAGATGCTGCAAGCTAACAGCAGCACACCACTGCCCAGCCCAGCAGTGGCAGGCCACTCGCACTTCGTGTGTAGCCTAGCAACTCCCATAAATTTGCAAATGGAAGCAGTATCATCCTCATTAATAAGAGGCTAACAGGATTCTGATAGAGGTAAAAGTCCTAGCCTTGGCAACAAGTCACAGTTCCCTGTTTTCCACTCTCAAAACAATCAGCATGTCCCCTTTACAAACAGGTCTTGAACCACCGCCCCTCCCCCCCGCCCCCGACACACACAAACACATATCATTCCAATCTTTGCATTCTAAGTTCATCCTACGATGAGTGGAATGGGTGACCAAAAGGACATCCAAATTCCAGTTCACAATCTGCCTGCAAATGTGTGATTTTCATCAAAGCATTGCAAATTGGTGCTGATATTATCTAATTCATAAGACTGTTGTAAAAATTCAGAAAATTGATGCATGAATACAATTTGGAAAATATGAAGTACTCTTCAAATATTACTTAGAAATAATATAATTACACTGTTTGTGGATACAATCAATGGCTTGGGAATTTCTGTCTAAAAAAGGCTCAGGGCAGCAGGCAGGGGCGGGCACCAGGAGAATCATGTTTGCATAGCAGCTGCACCGATTTCTCCTCGTGATATATTTGCAGTGACTGACAGGGTCTGATGAACACTGGTGGAGCTAAAACCCCAAAGGCATTTCACTGTACCCGTGCTGTGTTGAGAGTCACTTATTAAGAAAAACCAAACAGCAAATAGAATAGAAAACCCTACTTATACAGCTGATTTATACCGGTAAAACAACTACATATATGTGTGTGCATGTATGGGAACAAACACACACAGATAAACACATGCACATGCACATACAAGTATACATATGCATATTTTTTTCAAGGAGATGTCCCCTTATAATAAACATATTAAGACAGAATTATAAAGAAATTTAGCTCATTTTGGACACCAGCATCCCAGGGATCTTTAATAATATTCAAAAGTATTATTTTTATAAAAATATCAAAAAGATTCATTGAGAATGACTGGACTAAACCTATATTTTGGAATGAGGGCTTGTAAATGCATTTCATTAAAATGTAAAAAGAAGCATTAGCATGTGTAAGACAAATCACTAGAATCTCTTGTGTTTTTCTGGAGTTAATGTATTCCACCTCGCTAAGGACTGGGAGTAAAATGAAGCGCTTGAGCTACATGTGGTGGGAGGAAAGTTCCATCCCTACACCACTCACGTGCTCTGCGTGCAGTGTCAGGAAGTGCCATGCTCACGCCACACAACTGCAGTGTGCAGGGCACTTTATGGCATCAAGGCTGTCATGGCTATTCTAAGGTGATTTTGGCAGCTCCACCTGCAATTCCTTAAGGCCCACACTTTATTTAAAAATAGTCCTCAAAGTATTATTCTTTCCATACCCTCACTGTCCATGATCGCCTGCTGCATAGGCCTGTATGCAGTTGGGCCACTGGAAACCTGACTGCCAGGGTGCCCCGAACTCCTGTCAGTGCTGCTTTCCTGCCAGTGCTGCTTTCCTGCCAGCATCAGCTCAGTTCTGGATATCTCCCCCGCAGAACCTTTTTTTTTTTTTTTTTTTTTAATTTTAATTTTAATTTTTTTTATTTCAGCTCATTATGGGGGTACAAAAGTTCAGGTTATATATATTGCCCATGTCCCCCTATCCCCCCGAGTCTGAGCTTCAAGTGTGTCCATTCCCCAGACAGTGTACATCGCACTCATCATGTAGGTATGCACCCATCCCCTCCCCCTCCTCCCCCCCAGTCAAAACTTCAAGCGTGTCCATTCCCCAGGCAGTGTGCATCGCACTCATCAAGTAAGTATACACCCATCTCTTCCCCCCAGCCCCCACCTCTGTCCGATACCCAATTGGTATTATTCCCAAATGTGCACTTAGGTGATGATCAGGGAAATCAGTTTGCTGGTGAGTACATGTGGTGCTTATTTTTCCATTCTTGGGATACTTCACTTAATAGAATGGGTGCCAACTCTCTCCAGGAGAACCAAAGAGATGCCATATCACCATTATTTCTTATAGCTGAGTAATATTTCATGGTATACATGTACCACATTTTGCTAATCCATTCATGAATTGATGGACATTTGGGTTGTTTCCACATCTCTGCAATTGTGAATTGTGCTGCTATAAACATTTGGGTGCAGGTGTCTTTCTTATAGAATGACTTTTGTTCTTCTGGGTAGATGCCCATTAATGGAATTGCTGGATCGAATGGTAGGTCTACCTGAATCTGTTTAAGGTATCTCCACATTGCTTTCCACAGGGGCTGCGCTAGTTTGCAGTCCCACCAGCAGTGTATGAGTGTTCCTGTCTCTCCGCATCCACGCCAGCATGTATTGTCTTGGGACTTTTTGATAAAGGCCATTCTCACTGGAGTTAAGTGATATCTCATTGTGGTTTTGATTTGCATTTCCCTGATGATTAGAGATGTTGAACATTTTTTCATATGTTTGTTAGCCACTTTTATATCTTCTTTTGAAAAATTTCTATTCATGTCCTTTGGCCACTTTTTGATAGGGTTGTTTGATTTTTTCTTACTGATTTTCCTGAGTTCTAAATAGATTCTTGTTATCAGTCCTTTATCTGATGTGTAGTATGCGAAAATTTTTTCCCATTCTGTAGGTTGTCTGTTTACTCTCATGACTGCTTCTTTGGCTGTGCAGAAGCTTTTTAATTTGATCAGGTCCCATTCATTTATTTTTGTTGCTGCTGTGATTGCCTTGGGGGTCTTCTTCATAAATTCTTTGCCTAGGCCAATGTCTATAAGAGTCTTTCCTACATTTTCTTCTAGAATTCTGATTGTATCATGCCTAAGGTTTAAGTCTGTTATCCACCGTGATTTGATTTTTGTGAGAGGTGAAAGCTGTGTGTCCTGTTTTAGTCTTCTACACGTGGCTATCCAGTTTTCCCAGCACCATTTATTAAATAAGGAATCTTTTCCCCAGAGTATGTTTTTGTCTGCTTTGTCAAAGATTAGATGGCTATATGAGGATGGTTTTATATTTGGATGTTCTGTTCTGTTCCACTGGTCTATGTCCCTGACTGCCCAAGTTATCTACAGATTCAATGCAATCCCTATTAAATTACCAACATCATTTTTCACAGATATAGAAAAAATATTTTATGCTTTGTATAGAACCAGAGAAGACCCCATTTAACAAAAGCAATTTAAAGCAACAAAAACAAAATGGGAGGTATTCATTTGCCAGACTTCAAACTATACTACAAGGCTGTGATTATTAAAACTGCTTGGTATTGGCACAAGTGCAGGGACACAGAACCTTTCTTGACTTTGTGTACTATCCGATCTTTGCTCTGTGTGGTTTATCCAGTTGTTTTGTGGTTGGACGGTCTCTTGTTTTGGCTTTCCTTCCCTCTGCTTCCCGATACACCTAAATGAGCAAAAGCAAGAGAGGAAGCTTAGAGAGATTGGATCTATTTCCCAGTGCGTGGTCTGAAAGGACTTCCTCCTTGCACAGAGGTTACAGAACATGGTGCCTCCATGTTATACATTTGCAAGTATAAGTATCCTACCCAAGCTCAGATATGTATTGTTTAAGCTTTCTGTGTGATTCTCTGTGGGCGTATGCAGACACCCTTTAAAGGACAGAAGCATGAAGTCCTTAGCACACATTTACAATTCAGCATAATTTGCCTGTCAACTCCTCTCTTGGGATGGAGCACGCTGAGCTAGGCGAGGAGAGGTTGAGTCCAGGCTGCAGACGCTAGGAGACCAGTCAGTGCTGTAACACACATAACACCACTCTGGGAAGCCCACCCGGCAGATGGGAAAATGAGGTATGTGACACAATGACACAAAAAGGGACAGGAAGCTCATCACAATGGTAGCACAGTTGTTGCAGGTTATATGGCTAAGGAGGACATAAATACTACAGTGCACACTGCACCTCAGCGTGGAAAAGACCTAAACCTCGCCTGCGGCAAAGCTGTCCCTATGCCCTGTGTGCTGGAGGAAGAGAACAAAGGGGAGAGAGAGAAAGAACAGAGGACAAACAAATCTAGGACAGGAGGAAAGACGGGAAATGAGAGGGGACAGAGGTTGCTGGCTGCAGCCCGGGCCACTGCGTGGTGGGTGACAGAGGGCTCCTGGGTGGCCCCAGACTCTCAGGCCAGAGGCGCACAGGGCACACAGGGCGCACAGGGCGAACTGGAGATGCGCCCGGAGCCTTGGATTCCTGTGCGATTCCCGTCAGGTGGGGGCTGCTTTCTGTATCTGCCTCTTGCTTCTCGAAGACTACTTACGCCCAGCCGCTGCCTAACGGTCATGTGCTACATAATGACCATATATAGGACCGTGGGCCCATAAGATCAGAATGCTACATTTTCACCATGCCTTTTCCACATTTGGCTATGTTCAGATACGCAAGTTCTTCCCATTGCGTTACAGCTGCCTGCGGTGTTCAGCGAAGTCGCACGCTACACAGGTGTGTAGCCCCAGAGCACAGGCTGTGTAGCCCAGGTGTGCAGGAGGCCACACCTAGGTTTGCACAAGTGCACTCCATGATGCTCACAAGATGACCAAATCGCCTAATGGTGAATTTCTCAGGGCATGTGCCCGTCGTTAAGCAGCACGTGACCATAGGTCAATCTCACTGGCACAAGTCTTCGCTTCCATGACTAGCAGAGACTCACTCTCGCCTTTGACCAAAACTTGAGCAGCCTCCTGGGTCCTTTTCCAGAGGCTTGACCTTGGGTTTCTTTCTCTCTTTCTAGCTGAATCCAGTTTGGGCAAGAACCCTGCGCAGCCAGTTTGGTGAAGATGCCTCACCCTTGGCATCTCACCACCCTCGCTGTAACCCGATGCCAGGCCTGCCCTCAGCAAAAATCCCAAGTCAGTTTAGCCAGAAACCTCCTACTCCTGCTGTGGGCTCTGAGTAACCCTCCACCCACTGACCTCCCCCCTGCTCCTGGTCACACACCCCAACTTGTCTTCCTTGGTGTCGAGTTGAGTCCAGTCTCTCTCCCCAGGGCAGGGCCCGTTGCAGAGGTCCCTACAGCAGTTATCATGGGCCCCTGGAATAAAGTCTGTCTTTGCATCTCTGGCAAGTGCTGTGAATAGTGGTTTTGACGGGCTGCGTTTGGGCAGGGAGCCCAGGGGGGGCTGCCAGGCGCACAGAGTGGGAAGCCCGCACCAGGCGCGTTAACGGCGAGTTACGCAGAGGGCTCTGAGGGCAGTGGAGCGTGCCAGGGACTGGCCCAGCCGGGAGTGATCAAGGTGGGGAACCCGCCCTGAGCTGTTTGAGGGCATTTCGCCGAACAAAGCCCTGGGCCCAGCCCGAGCAGCAGGTGCAGAGCGGTGCCAGGGGAGGACAGCCGAGCCCCTGCAGCCTGTTTCAGTCCCCAAAGGGGAGCTGAGGCCGATGAGGAGACACCCTTCCCCCAGCTGCATAGTTTTGGGTCCAGCGGGCTTCCCTTGGGTTCCAAACACCGGACTGTTTCCTAGCCCGCACCTGCTGTGCGTGTTCAGCCTTGAGCTTCCATGGCCTGTGCCCAGTCCCTCCCCAAGGCCCCACCCCCTCCCCCAAGCAGCCGATTATCCTGCCCTGATCAACCGTGTGCAGTTACTCTCTAAAGTGCCATTTGCTTGTGAAAAAACTACACCCTACATTTAAAAAAATTATCTAGACTTGGGGATATTTTAATAATAGCTCAATATTACAGGAAAAGAACTAAAAATATTTTTTCCCACAAGTGAAAATGCAAATGCAAATATAAAATGTGGCCTGGAACAAATAGTGTGTCCCTGCTTGTTTATGGTCCAAGGTCTGAAATCCACCGCAGAGAATCCAGGGGTTCCCCTTGGAGGCCTATTTCTGCTCTGCTCACGGTGGCTCGGCATGGCCAGAGCCTTCACCCTCAGATCCTTTTCAAGGGTCCTGCTTTGCTTCACTTGCCTTCCTGTCTTCAGAAGAGCTGATGTCACTTGTATATTTGCCTGATCGTGATGTCTGCCCCCCTTCCCTCACTGGTGCCGGGTGACAGCACATTCCTATGTCAGAACTAAACCCAAGAGTGGCCCCAGGTGATAAGGGAACAGCCTTTCCCAGGGACCCTTGTTTCGGCTATACTGCACTTTCTCCTGCAGACTCAAGCAGGTTGAATGACAGAGTTTCAGCTGAGGGTGTTCTGAGCTGGTCCTCCAGTCCGCTGCTGAGACGGCTGCCGTGAGGCTCCAAGAAGAGCAGATGAAGATGGGGTTGCTGCAAAGAGAAGCAGTGGAGAAAAAGTTCATGCAGGATGGATCAGGAGCATCTTAACCAGAATAGTGTTGCCCTGTATCATTTGAATAGTCTTCTCTCTTTTTTTCTTAAGTGAAAGATTTGTCAATTTTGTTGATCTTTCAAAGAACCAACACTTGGTCTCATTTATTTTCTTTGTTGGTTTTCTCTTCTCTATTTTGCTTATCTCTGCTCCAATCTTTATGTCCTTCTTTTCTGGTTTGTTCTTGTTCTAGTTCCCTCAGGTATAAAATCAGGTTGTTGATTTCAGACCCTTTTTTCTTTTTTTTAATGTAAGCATTTATCACCATTGATTTCCCCCTTAGCACTGTTTTTCTGCACCCCATAAGTTTTGACATGTTGTTTTCTTTATTTTTATTTGTCTTGGGATATTTTCTAACTCCCCCTGTGATTTCTCCTTTGATCCATCTGTCATTTAAAAGTGTGCAGTTTAATTTCTATATATTTGTGGAATTTTCAGCTTTTCTTCTGTTACTGACTTTCTAGTGTTATTTCTAGCTGACTTTTTGAACACAACTAATAATCTAGACAAAATATTTTTAGAAATCAGAGATTTCAGATTTGGACAGAATGGCATAGACCCATTTCTGCCTGCTCTTCCTTGTGTGCACAGCTGCAGACACTGGAATGGCATGAGACAAGCTGAGGAGGACTCTGGAGCGGGAAGAGGTGGGCAGACTGGTTGGCGGCTCCAGAACCAGACCAACAGCAGAAGCATCTTCTCAGAGAAGACCTGGCATCCCAACCCCACAGTAAGCAGAGCCCATCCAGGCAGGCTCAGACTCACCCCAACAGAGAAGGAATCTCCCTGACAACCACAGGAAGGATCAGACCACCAGCAAGGGGGATAAACTGGGGACCTGTCAGATACACACCCAGCAGAGACACTCTGCTTCTACACTGAGCTCCAAACATGCTGTCACACAGAAAGATACCTGGGAGGACAGATGGAGCAGGAGAAGGGGCACAGATGTAGCAAGGGGCCTGACTGGAGAAGCTGCTCCGCTCCATTGGCCTGAAACCCTCTCTGTTGCCGACAAACACCAGGGCTGCTTGCAAGGTCATGGCAAGGGAAATGGCATCACACCCATGTCAATCCTGGTTGTGATATACTCCAGCTTTGCAAAATGTCACCACTTGAGAAGTACAGGAATGTCTCTGTATTATTTCTTATAGCTACATATGAATTAACAATCATATCAAAAATTTCAACCAAAAACAAAAAAGAGAGTGACCAGGATCGAAACTCAAGGAAAGAATGAAGATAAACCATCACATATTTATTCTTTTTAAGTATACATGAAATATTTGTCAAGACTAACTATATACTGGGCCATAAAGCAAGTCTTAACAAATTTCAAAGCTCTGAAATTACAGCAAGTATGATTCTATGATTGCAATGAAACTACAAGTTAAGCACAAAAAGAAAACTGGAAAATCTTTAAATGTAAAAATATTAAGAAATCACATTTTAAATAGTCATGATTCAAAAAAAATCACAATGGATAATAGGAAATGTTTGAACTAAATAATAATGAAAATAAACCCATCAGATTTATGAATTTTTTCTAAAGTTGTGCCTAGAGGAAAATGTATACCTTGAAATGCACATATGAGAAAAGAAGAAAGGCAGAAAAATCAATGAGTGTTGAGTGAAAAATAATTGCAAATTAAACTCAAATCAGTGAAAAGAATGAATTGTTAAAACAATAGCAGAAAATTGTGAAATAGAAAATAAAAACTTTAATAGCAACAAAGTCAGAAGGTTAAAAAATGATAAACTACTAACAATGCTGATCACAAAAAAGAAAGAAGACATGAACAAACACTATCAGAATAAAAAGGGAATACAGCTGCAGATATAAACAAAAAATTATAATCAGAGAATATTATAAAAAATTCATGGCAATAATTTTGGACAAATTTGTAGGAAAACACAACTAACCAAAACTATAGCAACAATAAGTAGAAAGCATTAATAGTCCTATAAGTATCAAATAAATTTATGATTAAAACTCGTTCCACAGGAACACTTTTTAATACCAGGTGGCTTCAGGAGAGAATTTTCAAGACATACATTTAATGAAGAAATAATGCAAATCTTACACATTTTCTTTCAGAGTATAGCAAAAGGGGGTATTTTCCACTTCATTAATAATAATAACATAACCTGATCATCAAAATATTAATGAATAATTATATAAATGAGAACAGTCGATAATCCTTCTCATGACCAGAGATATAAATATTCTCAGTAAAATAACAAACTAAATAAAGAAATATGTAAAAATGATACTAGGTAATAACCAAGTTTCGTTTATGCCAGGAATACAAAGTTGGTATAATACTGGAAAATTAATAAGGATAAATTACTACATTAACAAAATAAAGGAGAAAAATCACATGATTCTAAAAATGCAGGAAAAGGATTAAAGCCTAACCCCTGACAATGATTAAAACCCTCATCTCACATGTAACAGAAGGTAACATCCTCCACCTGAGAAAGGGCGTCTGCGGCAAAGGTCGAGTGACATCACAGTGGCGGCCAACACCGAAGTCTCCTCGGAGACCAAGAGTGAGGTACAGATGTCTCCACTGCTCTCACGTACCATCAGCTTTCTACTTGAGCTTCTGACCAATGCAGTTAAGGCAAGAAGACAAAAAGCTAGAAGTACACTAATGTAATAAAGAAAAGATGCTCATCTAGAGATACAGATCCCTAGATGACATGATTGTGTGTGTAAGACAACCACAAGAATCCACAAATAAATTAGCATATTAATAACTGAAATTAACAAAGTCTCTAGATGCAAGGTTATCAGACAAAAATAAATTGTCTTGCTACATGACAGCAAAAGAAAATTAGAAAATGCAATTTTAAAATTATACTTGCTACAATAACAAATAAAATAAACCAAACACGTACACATAAACACTCTCAAGATCACAAGACATTTACACAAAAAATTATAAAATATTATTAAGAGTAACTAAGCTAGGTCTAAACCAGTCGAAGAATATATAGTGCTCAAGAGTAGAAGACTCAGCTCCATGGCCATGTCAGTTCTCCACGACTGAGACTGAAGTTCAGCGTTGGTCCCATGTGTAAATCCTCTGTTTGGTTTGATTTTGGTTTGGGTGTTTGCATAAACTGGAAAGCTCATTCTAAAAATGTACATGAAAATTCAAAGGATCGGGAATAACTTAAATAATTTTAATAAGAAAACAGAGTTTGAGGACTTACACTATGAGATATCAGTATTCATTGTAAAGGCTGTTAAATAAAATTCACGGGAGGCCATTTATGGGAGCTCGTGCTCTAGGCCTCAAGTGATCAGATTTAACTGCGACAGTCACTCATGCCGAGCACTACACAATCAAATTGAACTTTGAAATGGGCCCATTTTCCAAAAAGCCCAGGAGATTCACATAAATCTATCAATAAGACCCAATTTACCTAAACTGGCGTATTAAGGAAGTCCCTTCTGTTTTTACATCATAAAAAAGGTGACTTTGAAAAAGCCAATCCAGGCCAGGCGCGGTGGCTCACGCCTGTAATCCTAGCACTCTGGGAGGCCGAGGCTGGCGGATTGTTTGAGCTCAGGAGTTCAAGACCAGCCTGAGCAAGAGCGAGACCCCGTAGTAGTAAAAATAGAAAGAAATTGTATGGACAGCTAAAAATATATATAGAAAAATTAGCTGGGCATGGTGGAGCATGCCTGTAGTTCCAGTGACTCAAGGGGCTGAGGCAGGAGGATCGCTTGAGCCCAGGAGTTTGAGGTTGCTGTGAGCTAGGCTGACGCCACAGCACTCTAGCCCGGGCAACAGAGTGAGACTCTGTCAAAAAAAAAAAAAAAAAAAAGAATAAAAAAAAAGAAAAACCTAATCCACTTTTAGTTTCCTGTTTCTGTTTTCTTCAGCCTTTTCTTTTGCCTATTAAGCCAAACTCCTCTGCTCTGCTCATCAGAGTGTCAATTCCATTTTATAAAATGAGATGTTTCTGCAATCTGGAATCACTAATAAAATCCAGTTAGATCTTTAAATTTGTTGTAATTTTGTCTTTTGACAAGGCATGTTACTTAAAGCAAAGCAGTGTAGTATTGGCACAAAGATAAATAGTCCAATGGGACACCACAGAAAGTCTATGAACAGACTCAAGCATAAATGAGCACTTAAATTTTGGCAAAGGTGACACCAGGGAATATGGGAAATTCTGGCACTTTAAAGCAAATAGTACCAAGTAAATTGAATATAAATATAAGAAAAAATAAAAATGGTCACTGCAACCCAAAGGATACAGAAAAATTAATTTTCAATGCATTATAGATCTAAATGTGAAAGTTAAATTAACAAAGTTTCTAGAAAATAACATATGGCTTTGTGGTAAGAAGGTATTTCTCAAACAGGATGAAATACACTAAGCACAATGGAAAGGTTGTTCAGATCAAGGACTCCTATGTGTAAACAATCCAGGAAGGGAGCGAGACGGCGCGCTGCAGAGAAGAGACTTGCAATATAGCAATATACATAAGTGGCAAAAGACTAATGTTCAGAAGATATTTTTCAAATCATTAAGACAAAGAGATAATCTAATATTTAAGTAAGTAAAAGTTGGAAACAGACACTTCACAAAATATAATATCAAAATGGCTAATAAATATAAGAAAAGATCTCAGTCGTTAGGGAAATCAAAATTAAGCCACACTGAAATACCATCACACAGTCGTCCGCATGGTGAAATTAGAAAGACTGGAAATAGAAAACACGGGTGAGGGTGTGGAACCCCTGTGACGGCTCGTGCTGGGCGCGTCAACGCATGCAGCCCCTGTTGGAGAATCTTGGCAGCGACTGCAGTGAACGTGCACACACCCTAGGACTCAGCACCAGTAATGTTGAGTGAATGTGCTCCGAAGACATACAAAGAGCCGTTGCTCCCCTGTGATTTATCCTAGTGAACAGGGGAGTAGTAAGCACTAAGCTGAATCCAGTGGTTCCTGGGCGGTAGAATGGAAACACGGCGCGACATAGTCATAAGCGCAACACTGCGCTCCAGGGAAAGTGAGATGCAGCGTCACAGCTCCGCGCAACAGCCTGGTGCGTCTCCCAGACACAAAGCTAAGCGAAACTAGCCGGACACAAAAAAGGCCTCATGCGTGATTTTCTTTCTAGTCAGCTCGAAAATAGGCAAAAGTAATCTGTCGTCTATATAAAAGGGACGTGGTGCCTTCTGCCCTGTTAGGCACAGCCCTCAGGCTGTCACCAGATGCAGCCCCTCTGTCTTGGCCTCACCGGCCTCCTGAACTGTGAGCCAAATGCACTTCTGTTTTTCATAAATTACACAGTCTATGGTGTTCTCTTACAGCAGCAGAAAACAGACTAAGGCAGCCCCATCTGGACCGGCTGATAAGAAATCTCAGGTGCTATCCCCTCGGGCTCGGACAGGAGACGCAGACCGGCGAGCCGCTGCCTGCACAGGCCCTGCCCATCCTGGGCGGCGGCAGACACCAGGCAGGTCTCCTCTCCCGGCTCTCTCAGACCACTTTGGATCTGCTTGAGTGGCCTGCCCTGCGCTTTCCAGAAGCACAATTATGTCAGTAATAACACTTTTCACACTTTCTTGGGGGTGTGTGGGGGCGAATGTGTCATTAGTCTCAACATCTGAACCAAATTTTGGGTATCGAATCTTCTGCTTTTACAGAGTGACCATAACAATTTATTAAATAATTTTCAACAAATATTAGGACAAAATAAAGCAAGGTACAGAATTGTGTGTACTTTCTTCTATCTGGTTTCCATATTTGCACAAAAGCAATTGCAGGCGTGGACACACACACGCACACACTCACGGAAGTACAGTGTCTGGATACAAAACAGAAATAGTATTTTTTTAGAGGACCCACAAGAAACTGGCACCTACAGTTGCCTCTGGGGAATTGGAAATTATTTTGTCACAGTAAAACTGCTTTTTAACATTGGCATTTTGCTTTTACTATTTTTACTTATTATTTCTCAAGTTAAAAAAAGCTAGTAAAATAAAAACAAATAAATACAATTCAGTCTACCTTTTAAAAAGAAGAAAGAAATGGAAAAAGGAAGATATCATTATATATTAATAATAAGTAAATAAAAGGAAAAAAATGTGTGCTGCAGAGTCTAGAGTACGTGGTCGACACACAAAACACTTTTATTTTGGCAGCTGTTATGAAGAGAAGCACCTGCTGGGGTGTTGGCCACGTGGATGACTCAAGATGAACACGAAGATGCTCATGTAGCAGACGCTAACTTTTATCACTTCCTGCCATCCTTTAGAAAACGTACTTCCTAGGGACTTTCTGTCCTCTCTGCACTTCCGTACTCTTACCCATGTGTACACATGAACACTCAGATCCCTGTCGTGCAGAGAGGCCTTTGAGCATCAGCAGGCAGCTTGCTCTTTCATGGAGCGCGTTCTGAGTGGGATTCCTCCCTGTGGCCTGTGTGCGAGCGGTGAGAGCAGCCAGCTCGTCTCGCCAAGACTTTAAAAGGGCTGGCGTCAGGTGGATGCGGCTCACTTGTTTCGGAACTAGTGGGGCTAGAGCAGAAGATGCCCAGGACCACTTCCAGCCCAAATAGTCCAACATCTGAGTAATCCACGCACACAGCTGTCTGTCCTTTACACGTCTCAATACATGCAGCATTAAAAAAAAATGTTAAACTTAGAACCATTTTGAGATAAAATAATAGGGCCCCTGGAGGCAGGAAGCAGATGCCATCTCCAGCCATGTATGGGCCTGTCTCCATCTCATTAAATACACCTTTCAGAATTTAAGAGAAGTGTGTGGTACTGACGACTATCTGTGATGACTTTGACTAAACAAAAGTGGCAGTGTGCAGGTTTCCAGGTACAGGTCTCGAAAGGTCGGCAGCTTCCACCCCTGCTCCGGGACACTCACTCTGGGGACAGCCGGCTACACCATAGAAAGTAGGCTCACACCGAGGCTGCACTGCCTGGGCCTCCAGAGCCCGAGTGTAGGAGAGGCTGCATGGAGAGACGGACGCCTGCGCATCCCCTGGCCACCCCCATCATCCTAGCCCAAGTGCTACCTTGGGTGAACAGTGAAAAAGGGAGGGACAGCTATCTCCCATATTCTGATTCCAGTGAGTGCCAGGCGGAGAGGAACCCAGTCCAGGCACAAGGCCACTTCCAACATCCCAGCCCTGTCCAGCCATCGCAGTTACCCCTATGAACCCCGGGAGACCAGCCAGTCCATGACCTGCCTGAACTCCCCATTCAGAAAACTGTGAGGACCGTAACAACAGCGTGTGGTCACATCGCATGCAGCGCTTTGGGCAGTTTGTCACGCAGCCACGGATGCTGCAGCCAAGATCAGGGGCGAGGGCAGGGAGTGACGTGGGAGGGGCAGGCAGAGGAGACCGAGCACATCCATCCTCACCATTCCAGCCGACACTGAAGATGAAGCTGCTGCCAGAATCGCACCTCAATTCCTAAGAAAATCACCCAAATAAGAAAATCAGCAAGAGAAGAAGGTGACAAGGAGCAGCGAGCTGCAGCAGTGAATAAGCACAGAAAGAGAAAAGCATGCTGTCATTCAGTGTGACAATGCAGTGGCCAACGGAACAAACAGAAGATGCTGGGATGGTTTGATGTCGATCCTAACCCTGACTCTGTCTCCCCACACCTCACACGCACTTCAGGGTGTGGACAAAGTCCTGAGAATGCTTTCTCATCCCTCAATTCTGGGAAGGCGAACACGTGTGTTATCTGACAGCTGCTCCGAGTAGTGGGTGTAATTGTCGTGAAAGGCTGGCACTTCCACGTCTCCAAAGCCCAAGGGTCCACCTTGGGGGGCTGGGAACACACTGCAGGGTTTCCGCGGACTCTGGTCGGGACATTTAACAATTTACAGGTGAGTGAGTCCAGAGCTTGGGATGTCCCTCACCCCACCCTAATTTCCTCAGGCCACTCAAAAGTGTCTAGAACTTGATGTGACCAATACTGGCACTGAGACTCTGGGGGAATTCATCACATAAACAGTCTGCAGCCTGACTCACAGCGTCCACCCTGGCACAGTGCCCATCCTGAGTCTCACGAGAGAGAAGCCACATAGCTACAACGCAGGGACACCGCAGCCACAGGCCAGCAGTAGGGACAGCATAAACACACAAAAATGCAAAGTGGTTCTGAGGAACTTGGTGTGGGAATAATCCTAATCTGAGGAACAGAAATAAAATCCTGATAACACTTCCATCCAGAAAACAATTTAATGAGAACAAAGATGCAGTGAAAGAGAGAGAGAGGGCTCAAGACCAAAGAATAATTAACAGAAAAATATTCAAAGGACAATAAAGAGCTAAGAAAACAAACTGGAACCAAAATGACAAATTGCAAAAAATAAACTAAACATTGCTGAAAACCGAACCAATGACACTCAGAAGAGCCTGTTAACATAATAGTCAATATACAGAAAAAGGACAGACATTTAAGCAATTAGGAGATAATGAAATGAAAGATCCCAAAATTGATCTCATTGCAGGATAATTGGAGTCCCTAAAACAAAGAGCAGAACTAACAGAGAAGGGAAAGTATTCAAAGATAAAAAGCAAGAAAATTTCCTTGAAGAGTTGGATTTGTAGAGCCAGAAAAATACTGTAACATAACCTGGTTAAGTTATTGCAATTCAAAATTAACAAAACAAAAATTCCTAATCATAGACCAAATCGCATAAATGGCAAAAAATCAGGTTGCTCTCACAATTCATTACATTAACATTTCTTTAATGCTGGATGGCAATGGAGAGACACCTACAATATTCTGAGGAAAAGACTGTGTCACCCACAATTTCATGCCCACAGAAATCATCTGCAATTGATAATGTTAAAAAGAAACAACAAATAAGTCTTTCAAAAACAAAACAAAGCAAAACACGCACACACACGCACACACACCACACAACAGAAGATGTAATTCTAAAAGCCTGCTCATAACAAGTAGCCAGTATTTGTTGAGGGTTTGGTATACCCCAGTTTCCGATTTTATTCTCTGCATCGTCACAAGAGCCTTTAAAAGTAAGCACCACTCCTGTTGTTTAACTGCACGTGGCTGACACGGAACAGTATGTTTACCAGCCACCCAGTATTTCCCTTAATGATGTAAACAGGCCACTAAGATTCAATCAAAATAACTGAATAAGACACAGAAGCTTTAGTTAAAAACAATCACACATCCAGAGCTCTTTAGCTATATACATTTTATATTTCATAAAAGCACAAACCATAAACTCTGTATTAAAAGTTCTACAAGGCCTAGACAAAGTTAAATGGAAATGAATCCAATTGAATGTTTCACTTCTCCAAGGATAAGACTGAGGTTCAGGGTCAGCCCTTATTATCCGGGGGTAGTGCGTGAACAGACTAAGGCTTATGTCTAAAAACCCGTAGACCTCAAAAATCTGGAATTGATAGTCAGCTTTTCTGCTATTTGTACATACATTGCTGTAAGGCAACTTATTTCTACTGTGGGCACTGTCAAGTTAAAAAAAAACAGTGCTTCTCAGAAGGCAATGAAATTCTTGAATAGGATTGGCCTTTTCTCTGGGGCTTCTAAACGACTGCCCTACCCTAGTCAGATAAAAATACTTTAAACCATCAAAACATATCTAGTATATAAAGCAAAGCTCTGTAACCTGAAGTTCTGTATGATAGTAACAGCTTTTTGTTTATGTTGCAAATACTTGTCATGACACAACTTTAATAATTATTTAGAGATATATATTGAGCATTTAGAGTGCCTAAGCAGTGACAAACTTTGAACAAGAAATTACAGCTCAAACTACTATCTTGTTAATGTACTCTAGAGCTGCGGTCCCCACCCCCCAGGGCAAGGACCGATACGGGTCCACAGCTTGTTAGGGACCACGGCCTGTTAGGGACCGGGCAGCCGAGCTCCGCCACCTCCCTCTTCCATCCATGGAAAAATCGTCTTTCATGAAACTTAAGAATGCAGGGAGGGGGGGTACATTGTTTTCCATTAAACTGGTCCCTGGTGCCAAAAAGGTTGGGGACCACTGCTCTAGAGACTGTGATTTTCTGTCTTATCGGAAGAATAAGATAAATTATTATACATGAATTTTTATGGCAAAGATTCATGTAATTATTTTTAAAAATTTGTGTGAGTTGGTAATTATATTTCATATGATGCATGGATATATCTTCAGTGTGAATCAAAGCATACAAATTGGAATGTTTTCCCATTACGCAGTTTGATATTTTATTTTACTGTCAATTATATTTCAATGGGTAGTGCCTCTTCATATTTTAGCTTGATGTTTCTTCATTCCTCCTACTTTCAATCTCCCTAATACACACCCACACACACACACACATACTGTCATGCCCTTTCTCAAATTCCCTGGATGAGTATTTCTTAAAACATTTCCTGAAATGCAAATAATGAGTTCTAATTTATCTTTCTGAGTATATGGAATGATTTTGCATTGCGAATCAAACTGTTATGAAACACTGATATCTACATAGAACTTTGAGGCTAAAAGAAACCTAAGCAATCAACTAATCAAACCTTCTTATTGCACAAATAGGAAAACTGGGCACCCAAAGTGTGGGATTGCCAAAATTAAAAGGACAACTTCATTCCAGAGGTTGGTCCAAAACCCGGGTGAGACTTTCTCTTCTGGCACTGTGCACAAAGCATGTGCCACAGGAGAGAAGCAATTTCATTAGGAATAGTTGTGGTTTAGACCTTTCACATTTCTTAACTCAACAGAAGGTTAATAATTCGGGAGTAGTTAGATCCCAGAAGGGAGATAGACAGTGTTTAAATAGACTAAGGGGGCAGTCTGTGCTGCCCAGTCTCTTGTCCTCATGCCCCTGTTACTTTGTGCCCCCACCAACTGTTTCCTGGTGTCTTCTAGAAAGCATGGTCTCCGCTCCATCCTCCAACCTTCTGTAATAGTTACTACTTTCCGTACAGCAATCTGGCCTCCACTCTACTTCTCAGTCAAAGCTACTGTCTCAAGGTCACTGTCTTAGGCTGTTCAAGCTGCTGGACCAAAGCACCATAGACTCGGCAGCTCATAAACAATAGAAATCTATTTCTCACAGTTCTGGATGCTGGGAAGTCCAACATCAAGGCCCCGGCAGATCCAGCATCTGGTGAGGGCCTGCCTCCTGGTTCACGGATGCCCCTTCTCGCTGTGTGGGAGGAGCAAGCAGCTCTCTGGGCCTCTTTTACAAGGGCGCTGATCTCATTCCTGAGGGCTCCACCCTCATGACCAAATCACCTCCCAAATGCCCCACCTCCTGATCCCCTCACTGTGGGGGTTAGCATTTCAATGTGTGCATTTGGGGGGACACAACATTCAGACCATAGCAGTCTCTAAAAACCTCTTTTGGGTAAATGCCGTGGACACTGTCAGCCTATTTCCTACTTCACCTCCAAGAAGCTCTGGACAATGTAGACAACGACCTCTTCCTGGAAGTTCTCTCATAAAATCCCTGCCCTGGCCCTTCTCATTCTGTGGCCCTTTGTCAGCCTTCTTTTCTGACCTTTCCACACTGGTTGAGACAGCATGGTACTGCATAAAAACAGATGTATAGACCACTGCAATGGAATAAAGAGCCAGAAATGAACCCACATATACACGGGCAGCTAAATCAATAAGGGTACCAAGAATGCACACTAGGGAAAGGATCGTCTCTTCGATAAATGGCATTGGGGAAACTGGATGTCCACATGCAGAAATAGACCCTTATCTCATACCACATACAAAAATCAATTTAAAATGAATTATACACTTAAACAGAAGACCTAAAGGTGTAAAGCTCCTAGAGGAAAAGTAGTGGAAAAACCTGTTGACTTGGGTCCGGGAGGTACAAGCCTGCATATTCCTTCCCATGACCAACAGGCCTGTAGAGGCTCTGGCTCCTGACACTCCCCATGTTCATCTTCAGCTCCCTGCTGCTCATTCTCAGCTCCAGTCCAGTGGCCCCCTTGCTCTCCTTGAAAACACCAGTGAAAACCTACTGTCTGGATGAGGATGTGGAGCAATTACAACCCTTGTGCCTTGCTGGTGGGGATGTAAGATGGTGCAACAACTGTGCAAAACATTCGGTGATTTCTCAGAGAGTTAAACACAGCATTACCATGGGACCCAGCAATTCCACTCCTAGGTATGCAGCAAAAAGGACTGAAAACAGGTACTCAAGTAAGTACATGTACCTCCATGCTCGTAGCGCACAACAGCCAAAACATGGAAATAGCACAAATGGCCACCAATGGATGCATGGATGAACAAACTGTGGTACATACATGCAACAGAATATTATCCAGCCATAAAAATAATGATATACCCATATGTGCTACAATGTGGATGAACCATCAAAACGTTTGCTATGTTAAAGGAGCCAGGCACAAAAGGTGCACATTATATGATTCCATTGAAATGAAATATTCAAAATAGATAAATCCATAGAGACAGAAAGCAGACTGGTGGTTGCCAGTGGCTGGGGGTGGTGGAGAGACACTGTGTAATGGTGTAAGGGCTCTACGCTGGAATGATGGACATGCTTTGGAACTGGACTGAGGTGGTGGCGACATAACATTGTGAACATACTAAATGCCACTGAAGTGTTCCTTTAAAATGGTTACTTTTATGTTATGTGAATCTCACCTCAATACATTATGTTGAATCTAACCTCAGGGCATTGCCATTTGTGTTCCCTCTGCCAGCCAAGTGGCTTGTGGCTCACTTTATTTGGGTCTCAGCCTACATGTCATTTATGTAGAGGACTTCTAAAAATAGCACCTCTCTTCACTCTCTTTTTCCTTACCTTACTTTATTTTGCCTAATCATAACAATGTTCTCTGCCATATGTATGTATGTGTATGTGTATGTGTGTATATATAACCATACATATATGGTTTATCATGGGTTTATATCTTTACTGCTACTATTTAGTATGGAGCTATGTGGCTTCAGTTAAGTTGCTTGAACTTCTTTAATCCTCAATTAATGCAAATGGAGATATTAAAATTATTCCAGTAGTTTTGTTATCCGAATTAAGTGTGATAATGCATATGAAATGATTGACATAGTGTCTGGGCACATATTAGGTACTTAGCAAATGAGGTTATTAACTTTGGCTTCTAAAGACCAGATGTGAGCAGGAGCAGTGAAGGAGTGCGAAGGCACCTGCAGAGGTCATGTGATCTGCCGAGCCCCAGACCAAGGCGGCTCTGCGGACTCCAGTGGAGGAAAGTGTAGACAACAGGCCCCATGTCTGTGTCTAGTGGGTGGAAAAGTTAATGTGAGCTGCTGGCTTAGTCCATTCTAGCTGCTATAACTAAATACCCGAGACTGGGAAATTTATAAACAATAGACATTTATTTCTCACCATTCTCATGGCTGGAAATCCAAGGTCAAGGTGCGGGCAGATTCAGTGTCTGGTGAGTGCCGCTCTCTGATTCCAAGACGCGGCCTTGTTGCTGTGCCCTCATATGCCGGACGGTGGAAGAGAGAGAACCTGCTCCCTCAAGCTTTTTATTAAGGGCCTTAATCCCACTGGTGAGGGCTCTTCCCTCATGACTAAATCCCACCTAAATGTCCCACCTCTTAATATTGCCACATTGGCCACTAAGTTTCAACACATGGGTATGGGGCCACAGTCAGGGCACAGAAACTGCAGAGAAACTGTCACTGAGAGCAACAGGCGAAGTTGGGGCTTTGGGCCTGACTGGAAGGCAAGTCAAGGAATGAGTCGTTGGGTTCTCTGGTGCTGGTTTTGGAGGGAGCCTTACACATGCTTGAAGGTGCACAGTAAAGAGGAGAACATCAAAGGTACAGAAGTGACCAACAGAGCAAAACTGCAAGAAGGTAGAGCTGATGGACCATAAGGTAGCCTGTGACCTCAGAGAAACCAGCACTGGCCATAAGCTCAGACACGTCTACAAACTTTGCCTTTCTGAGCTTGTTATGCTCCAAGAACCATCCTCAGTACATTGTTTTTGAGTTAAAATTGCAGTTGCTTTTATGCTCTATTTTTCCAGCCACTCTCCCTCTGGTGAGGAAGGGAAGTAGGAGAATCCAAGATTGTGAGTATGTGCTGTGATTCAGGTACACAGACTGGGGAACTGGGGGGCAGGGATAAGATCCAATAGCTCATCTATGTTTTAAACAAATGACTGTTTTATAATGGGAATTAGGGAAATGGTATATTTTCCAGGTTCAGTGTATTTCAAGTTTTTATACACATCCTGTACCATATATTGGAGCTATAGTGAAAGTTTTCAAACACACACATCCAGACCAACAGTAATCAGATTTTGCTGCACTTGCTTCATTTATTCCTGTTTTGTCTGTTGTTGAAGTACTTTAAAACAAACCAAGACTTCCTATCATTTCACTTCTACCATACTTCACCATATAATTCAAGAGAAAAAGTCTTTTTTTACCTAATCTCAATGTCTTTTAAACAATCAACAGGATTAATATTAATGATAATTTCTCAGTAACATATATAAAAATAATGACTCCATATTCAAATGTCTATAATCATGTCAAAAACATCTTTTTATTTTTGTTTTGTTCAAATCTGGAACAAAAAATGTCCCACACACTTTCTTTGATTTAGCCTCTTGATCCTTTATAAATTTAGCCTCTTTCCCATCCCTTTTTTAAAGATTTAATTTGATGAAGAAACTGGGTCAAGTGTTCTATGGAATATCCTGTATTCTGGATTTGTCTCCCCTCCTCAACTCGTTGGTTAGATTATTCTATGATTCTCTACGGTGCCTGTAAACTGGAAGCTCCAAAGACTTGCGCAGACCCAGATTCACCACTTTGACAAGCCCCAGCCACATCACTCAGTTGGCACGTAATGTCCAGGGCCCCCTCTCCGGCGATGCTAAGCCTGAGCAGGGAGTGAGGATGCTGGGGGTCCCGTCTCTTTCTCAACACATTTTCCACCCACCTCTTTGGTCTCTTGTCAGCCACGATGACCATCACCTAAATGAGAGATTTCATGAGAGAATACAAAATGGGTATTCTCCACTCCTGGCATTTCTTCCACAATTACCATCTGGAATTCACCTATAGAAAAAATATTCCCACATCAACTTCAGCTATTTGGTTTCCCTGAAATACAGTTTGAACCATAAAGGCAGCATTTTTTAATAAAGTTGTTTCTTCAGTCATGACCAATAAGGGAGTTGTTTGTTATTGTTGTTTCTCTATTTGTTTCATATATAATTATAAACTCTTGGATTTTGTATATTCAATGAGTTTCATTTAGTTTAATTATGATTTCAGTGGGAGTCTCATCCTGTTCCTCCTCTCTTTATTTGGCAAGACCCATCTATTTTGTATCATATGACAGTAATTTGTTTTATATCCTAAAGCTGAAGGATTTAATCAATTACCTTACTAAAAGGTAACGTGTGTGTCCACAGAACAACCTGTGCATAGATGTGTACAGCAGTTTTCTTCATAATTGCCAAAACTTGAGAGTAACCAAGATGCCCTTCCATATGCAAATGGCCAAATTGTGGTACATTCAGACAATGGGATATTATGCAGCACGAAGAAGGAACGAGCTATCAAGGCATAAAAAGACATGGAGGAACCTTAAATGCCTATGACTAAGGGAAAGAAGCCAGGCTGAAAAGCCAGCATACCATGTGCCGTCAACTATGTGACATTCTTAAAAAGGCAAAACTATGAAGACAGTACAAAGATGGGTGGTTGCCAGGGGTTATGGGAAGGGAGGGATGAAAGGTGGAGCGCAGAGGGTGTGGAGGGCAGTGAACCTGCTCTGTGCGACGCGACAGCAGATGCGTTTGTTCAGATGTGTTGACGGCACAGCACCGAGAGCGAACGCTAGTGTAAGCTACGGCCTCACATAACGATGTGTCACTGCAGCTTCCTCAGTTGTGACAAAGGTCACATCCTGGTAGGGGATGCTGATGGTGAAGGAGGCTGTGCGGCTGCTGAGGCAGAGGCTAGGTGGGACCTCTCTGCACTTTCTGCTGCATTTTGCTATGAACCTAAAAAGGATCTAAAAAGTGAAGGCTATTCAACACTAAAAAGTTAATATATGAAATACATCTCACCTACTTTATTTTTAACAAAACTTAGTATAAGAAGTTTATTTTGCATGTAAATTCTAGTCGATACAAAAGTCATCTCTTTTTGCCTAAGTAAGAATTTTGCTTCACTTTATAATCTTCTGGCCACAAATGAGCCCAGTGCTCAGGTTTATAAAAGTCAATGGTAAACAGAGTCTTTTGTCATTTTGGAAATCAGAGAAAAACCCAGCTTTTCTGAGTCTAACAGTGACAAATAAGATGTGTGCTTTACTCCTAAAGCGAGGTCAGTCATGTCTCAGATAACGCTAAAAGGCACACTTAGTCATATTAACTGGCCTTTACTGTGGTTTTAGGCTATGGCACTAGCTAACTAATGCGTATTCAATAGCGGTACTGAATGAAATAATTTCATACATCATTATCAACAATGTAATGACATCAAATATCATTATCTGGGAATCCTAAACCTATTTCCAAAGGGGACAGTATATCCCAAGGGAACTCAAATCAGGTCCTACTGAAAGCTGCTCCTTTCTTTGAGCTCTGTGTTTTGTCTCCCTTCCTCCCTTCCCGCCTCCTTCCCTCCCTGTCATGCTCTCTCCCAGCTCCTCCTTCTTCTCTTCCTTCCCCTCATTGTCATCTTCTTCCCTCCCTGTTGTAGCTTTCTTTTTCTCCTGCTGTGTTGGGGGAACATAAACATGGCTGGGACTGGCTCATAGCCTCGTTTCGTGGTCAATGTGTAGAGTCTTTATTAGAAAGTTCGGGCTCTCCCAAGGTGTATTTCCTCGGGCTTCCCGCTGGCCATCTGCGGGTGGGTTCAGACTCACGGACCGCACACGGGTGCGCACACACAGACACACGTCATCAGCACAGAAACAGTAAGACGTTTCTGCTTGGGGCAAACCCCGCGCAGGCCCGCGAGGGTGTCACTGTCCCACAGCAGGCTCTTTGTTCTCACGTCCCAGCCGTCCTTTGATGCTCTGGGAAGACGCAGCAGGAAAGGCAACCACAGATTTGTGGATGTATTTGCCTGTAGAGTGCTGGTTCCCAGAGTCCAGGCCGAAGGCGGTGCTGACGAGCTCCTCTCTCCAGCAGAGCCGTTCTTGTCCCCGGGCAGCACCTGCGTACCGCCATGTGCATGACTGAACTATGTTAAATGGCTGATAGTCAGTGTTGACCTACATAAATAACAGTTTCACATGGCTAATCCTAATGCTAGTTACACGCATACACACACATTCATCTAAACATGATCCCTGCCGGTCCGAGTGCAGCGCTGTTTGTGACTAATTGATCACAGCCAGTTACAGATGCCTGTGTCCTTCCCACTCCCACTGCTTCACCTGACCGGCCTAAACTGCATACATAAATATATCACCTTTGAATCTATGGGAAGCTGTTGTGAAGTGTGTCAGACCTCACTGAGTTCACAGTTGCATTTTTATCTTTCTTGCTTGAGCAATTGAGTCAAAAGGGGATGATGTGGCAGGAGCATGTCTTAGTTTCCTATAAGGGTTGCAACAACGATCACAAATTTAGTGGCTTGAAATGAATTAATGATATTTATTATCAACCAAAGTATCAGCAGGGCTTCCTTCCTTCTGGACATTCTAGGGGAATATGATTTTCATGCCTTTTCCAACTTCTAGGGGCCTCCTGTGTTCCCGGGCTCAAAGCCAGCAGTGTCCGGTTGAATCGCTCACCTGGACTCATTGTGACAGAACTTCGGCCTCCCTCCTCCTCATTTAAGGACCCTCATAATTACACTGAGTCCACTCATGTAATCTAGTGTAACCTCCTCATCTTTAGGTCAACTGGGTAGCAACTTTAATTCCTCCTTCCACATAACATACATTCACAGGTTCTAGGGATTAGGACATGGACCCTTTGGGGGAAGCCATTCTAGTATTCTGTCTTACTTTTTCTTGGGGGTTTGTCTGAAAAAAACAAAAACAAAAATAAATGGGACAAGAGGTAGAAGTCATAGGATACAGAAAAGACTTATTGGCAAAAATTAAACACAGCAACAGGAACTGATCTTGGAGGGAACAAGCTGACCTGAGTGAGGCCCTGAATGTGAGGCCAGAGGGACTGCTCCACAGAGTGACGTCCCGGAGAAGGCACAGCCAGGCAGGGCCAGGGCGCAGGCAGCGGACGGTGCTGGGAGGACTGCGCTGGAGGATGGGGGGCAGGTAGACTGCCCTGTATTTGGAGCAGGGATAGAAATATAAAGAACTTTATTGTTTTCTATGGAAAATAGGAGATAAAGTTATGGGCTGGGAATAGGGGGAAAAGATGAACTCAGCCAGTCTTAAAATGCATCAGTGGCCAGGGAGACATGAAAAGATCATCCAGCAAGGCTGCCCATCCCCTGGGGGTTAGAGACCATGGGTGGCTCTATGCCAGCCACCAAACTCTGGACCACACCATGCTTTCCTCAGGTGCCTGTCAGCCCAGGGTTGAATATGGGCATGCAGGTGGTGAGAGTAGTATCAATTTGCCAATCTGTAAGAGAGACCCTGAGGGAAGACAGGTGGACACCCTGGCATCTGAGCCTTGGAGGTCATGAAGTCATGAGAAAAGAACAGAAGAGCTGAAGTACTGAAACCCCCTGCAGCTGGGATCCCCTTCACGAGGAAGGGGCAGGAGGCCAGACCACTGAAGACCGAAATGTCAACGCGGTCCTGGGCTGGCTTCTCACAACGTCTAGGCTGCAGTCTTGGGCAGGGCTGACATGACAAGGATGTAGAGGAGATTCACATCATCGGATCTGAGGCTGAGCTTCCCTTTGAGTGTCTGCGGAATAGGAACACAAACGCATGGCTGCATAATGGCGATGATGAATATACGAGACAGACAACTGCAGTAAGGCAGGATTTCAGACCGGCAACTCGGAGGACACTCAGGCTGACGATAGATTTGGCTCGGAATGTGAACGCCTGTTAGATAAGCATTCATTTCCAAGAAACCCTACAGTCCCCAGGACACTCTGTCCTACCTAGGACCCTCGATTTCATTTGTCAGATACCCCTAGCATTCTAGTTTGAGAGCCCTGACAGATCGAGAGACTCAGTCAATAAGTCAGGACATATTCAGTAAGTCATGGTCGTGGCATCAAGGATGATGAGAAGAGAGTGTTAAATGGAGAAATAAGAAGGAAGACTATTTCTTGCTTAAAAGATGTTAAATTTTTGTATAAGATCCAAATGCATCTGGGCAAATGTGTATAGCTGTGACATGTTTTATATTTTGCCCATGTTAGCATATTACTAGCAGAGATTGTCAGTTTAACTCTCAATTCAGGAGTCTTTGCCTCTCTGAATTAGCAGTTTCTCCCCGTTAAATCCACACCTAAAAATACTGATCACTGCAAATGGGCAAACTAATATACAGGAAAAGGTAAGCAGGGAGCATCCAGATTTTCCTTTAATTGCAAACAGCATCCTTTGAGATTAGCCATGAGTTGGTAAGTGTTGAAGCTGGGAAATGTGTCCATGGCAGCTGATTACACTCCGTGTTTGAGTCTATGGCTCCTTAATAAAAAAGTATGTGTCCTTCACTCCGCCAGACAGTGCACCTGGTACAGTCTAGCCCCCTGTATACACCTGCAGCTGAGAGTTCAATGTCAGACCAGATTTTCTGGGAGCAAAGTGTGTCTGTGGACCGGTACCTAAAAGCAGCTTTCAGAACTGCTATTGCTGGTGACTCTGAGACTGCACAGTAACACAAAGCCATTGTCCCCAGAAGAATCCTATTGCATCTTCCATGGTAAATTCGTCCTTGGGCAAGTTAGTCATTTCTGAGACTCTTTGCTCCTCTGTGTAGAGGAAGTACTAAATGACGCCCATCCCTCCCGTTGCTGAGAAAACAGTGAAGAAAATGTGTGCAGATACCTGGTACTTAGGGGCTCCTTAGGAGTTAACAACTATTTCCATAGTTTCTACCATAACTTACGCACCTGTGCCTCGCTGGCCTCCAGGTCACAACCATTTTGTGGTACTCATGCTGTTCTACTCGAGGCTGTGTTTCTGTGAATTTTTAAGACATTTCTTTCACCTGCCAGCTTCTAATCACATTGACTTAATATATGACAGCTGTTTGGAAGCTTATTTCTGATAACAATGTCATTTGAAATTCACTGGATTTGGCAACAACTTTAGACCATTGGTTATCTAATGTACTGGAAGCATAGCTATAGAAGCAGATGGTGTAGTTTTAAGGTATTTCTAGGAGTGGATTTATTTTTCCAGGACAAGCCCTAAAACTCAATGGCTTTGAATCAGTCTTTATTTCAAACTTTTAGAAATTTCATCTTTTTCTTTTATGAGAATTTCAGAATGAGTAGCCACAAGGATATTCTGGACAGAAATAACAGAGCTTTCTGTGCAATGTAAATTATTAACTTGAAGGTGGAAGTCACATTCTTTCAAATGATTTTCTCGTGGTCTAAAATCCTGGCTTTTAAAGTAAGACTTACCTATGTCTATTTTCCAGTTTTGAATCTCGCTAGCTCTGTGACCTGAAGCAAACTATTTAGGGTCTCTGAGCATCAGTTTTCTCATTTGTAAAACAGGATGATTCATGTTTTTCTTGCTATTACACTAGTATGCTAATGTCATATCTTTCTTTCTATTCTGGGAATTAAATAATCATCCTATATATGAGCCTGGCTAATGGCAATAAGGCTAGTTTTCTTTCCTTCCCTGCAGAAATTGCCTTCCATGTTCTAGGAATTGTCAGGATCATTCAACATGTTCTCCACGTGTCTTCCCACTTGCAAGCTATCTCCTTGTGGGCTCAGACACACTCTCTTATCTTTCTTGCACCAAGTTCTTTGATCAAATGTGAAAAAGAATTTCTGTTGATTGTTTTTAAAAATTGCATTGCATTTAGAAGGAAAATATGTCAAAACCTATGACTAATTCAGCATTATCAGAGAAGGTCACCTTTCTGCCCCTCTGCCACAATGTTCTTTCTCCAAGTTCTTCTCCATGCATTACTCTGCCTTATTCCAATGTGTGTGTTCATTGTGCACCCTCCTTCTCTGGCGATCTTCGATGATCTTACACGTGAGGAACGAATCTGGTCCGGGTGAATCCACAAGGATCACTGGACATGCAGGTGGGAAGCCGTCTCCTCTGCGCTCTCCAGCTCCCTCCCCTCCCTAACTAGTCAGCACTAGTTTCTCAGCCATTCAAGGACAGACCCATACTGGTGTCCTCAGGCCGTCCTCACTCCAGCTGTTCTTCCCTGTACCCTCCAGCTATGTCTCCAGGTCCCCATTTGAAACCTTCCCACACTCTGTTTGTCTTCTGAGGTTCAGATATGAGCACAGCACTCTAGTGCATCTGGCCATGAGGTGAGCAAGGGCGATCCAGGTCATTGCCAAAGACCATGCATTAGTGTCCTGTGGCTGATGTAACAAAGTCCCACAGACTGCACGACTTCAACAATGGGAATTTATTCTCTCACAATGTTGGAGACCAGAAGTCAAAGTCAAGGTGTCAGGAAGGTTGGCTCCTTCTGAGGCTGTGAAGGAGGCTCTGTCCCGGCCTCTCCCCGGCTTCTGATGGTTTGCAGCCATCTTTGGTAATCCTTGGCTTGTGAACCTCTGTCTTCAGTTTCACATCTCCTTGCATGCATGTATGTCCCATGTCCAGATTCCCTTTTATAAGGACACTGGTCACACTAGATTCAGGCCCACTCCTATGACCTCACCTTGAGTTGACCTTCTGAAAAGACCCTATTTTCTAATAAAGTCCCATCCACAAGTACTGGAGGTTAGGACTTTGACAACTTTTTGGATGACACAATTCAACTGTGGTCAGGACAACTACGTTTTCCTTTCCTGTTTGCTAAGAAGAACGTTCGCAGGCGATCTGTACAGGACTCGAGCACAGACTCCGCCTTCTCCCGCCTGCGCAGAGGGTCCTGCAAATGGCCCATCTCCTCCGCCAGCAGCCTCCTGCTCTCCCTGGCTGGAAATGGGGTCCGAGGAAGGGGCTGCAATTTGCTAAAACAATCACCACAGCTGAGGATGGATGATTAGTTTTTTAGGTCATACAATTTGAAAATGTTAAGGTAACATCCTTACTTTTTGGATACCATTAATCTTCCAGCATTTTTATGAAAAATATATATCAAAATAATTTCTATTGACTGTATTTATAAACTGTTTATCTTCAATTGTTTGACTTCTGGAAAATATTTGTTAGAAGTGTTTCTTTGGGGATTCATGTATGTTAAAAATTCAGACAGTGTGAATTCTACACAAAGATTCAGTCAATAAGCAATTACTTAGGAGGTGCTGAGTGCAGACACCCCGCAGAGACTCTCTGGAATTCACAATTCGATCCTGCGAAGTGGATAGCATGTACCATTTTGTTGTCTCACAGAAACTGTGATGGGCTCAATCCCACGAAGCTGAGGGCTTTCATATTCCAGTATGTTCCGTGTGACAGGACTTTTCTAAGAATATAGCCCAGACGGGTGTTGTCATCTCTGATGTCAGCCAGCCTAGGTTTGAATCCAGGCCCCACACTAGCTGTGTGAACCTAGACAAGTGACTCAGTGTCTCACAACCAAATACATAGCACTTCTTTGTAGGGTTGCTATGGGAATCATATCAGATTGTGTTCATAAAGTATCTAAAATAGTGCCTGGCACATAGGAAGCATGTGACACATAGTCGTGTCATGGTAGGTAATTAAGTAGTAAAGTGGCAGAAAATGGATTGTTATAACTGACTACAAAATAAGGACAAAGAGTTTAGGGAAGGAGAAGCCACTGCCTGTTTGAACGTAAGTCTCATGTTCTTATTAACAATAACCCGGCCGTGCTGTCTGCTCCAGGCAGCAAAGCTGTCCTCTCGCTCCAGCAGCCAAGGACACCCCACCGAACTGAACTCTCCACAGGTGTTTGTACCTCCCATGAGGGACATGAGCCCCTCGTGGCAGCAGGTGGAGGGTGAGGCCGTGCTCAGTGCAGGAGCCTGTTCTTGGCAGAGCAGGTTTGAGCTCACACACGCCCTGGCCACGCTGAGGGCCACCCAGGACGGCCACACCAGTTTTGCTCGAACTCAACTTTTCCACATCCAGGTGACGCTGAAAGTGTAACAGGGGAAATGGCCTGGAAAACATGGCAAAAATATTTTCTGTCTCTAAAGCCCACATCCCTGCCTCAGGCTGGTGGCCAGGAGGGGCAGGGTGAGTCTTTTGTTACCTGTGCAACAGGAGATGGCCCAGCCCAGCCTGGTAAACGGAGGTCTTGGGCCTCGGGCGGAGGTCACGAGGTTGTTTTCGGAGATGGGATGATCAGAATTCTCAACTGTAGTTAAACAGTAATTGCCTGAAACTGAGAACCCATGCTTTAAAAGCTCTGTATTTCTGTGAATGTTCAGGGAAATTGGGATTTTGAGATGAGAAGGTCTGCCATTTTTCCTCCTTTGCTGGCAAAGTAAACTCTCTTTCCTTCCCCCTCAAATCATTTGTCCTCATTATTTGGGCTCGTGGACAAGTGCCAAGTTTTCGGTAAGAAAAGGCGACAAAATAATTTGCTTTTATGAAAAGCACATTCTCAAAGTCTAAAAGTGACACTTCAGAGCTATTGCTGCTTCTGCAGGGGAGCTGGAGAAGCTCACCATGGGCTTTTTAAGAGTGCCTTTGGGCTGCAGGGAGGGAGCAGGGCTGTTGTGTGCATCTCGACTTCTATAGATGTATTTAAGTTGCCACCCAGCCCTGCAGCCTCAGGAATGCAGGAAAGCATTGTGTGATTTCAGCCTTAAATTGGTAAAGTGAAGTTGGATATGAAAACCTTCCTATTCCGGAACAGAGAATGAGTCAACATGGAAAGGAGAGGAACCCTGAGGAAAGGCAGGACAAGGTGCACAGCACATATTTAAAGGAATGCTTTGCTGGCTGGTGGCCTGCAATGATGCAGGCAAAGGATTGTCTAAAAATGCTGAAAACCCAGCTTTCCCCCTGTGCTGCCTGGAGGGACTTTGGGAGGAGCTGACAAGGTCTGGGCAGAGCTCACAGGAGCCCTGGATTGGGAGAGGCCACGAGAGCGAGAGCGACATGAGGGTGGCCTTTCCACCCTCCTCGTCCTGCAGGAGCAGCAGCCGCAAAACCCAGCCACAGCCCTCAGAGAGTCCACGCTGGCGACTTCCTCAAGGAAGAAAACCAGAGGAAACAAAGGAAGGAAGGACCTACTTGTCTTGAGCAATGCATAGAAATTCAGGCAAATAGATTGTAGGTAAGTGACACACACAAGAATATCTCAGAAAGGCCTTGTGGAGTCCCCACAGGGGCCCAGTCCCCTTCCACTGAGCCCATTTCTGCTTCCAGGAGGGGCAAGAGCTTCGGGGTGGGAGGGGTGAGGGCAGGGACCAGCCCCCTCAGTCAGAGGGAGGCTGTGGGTACAGGCCCCTAACCAGGAGGTAGGACACAACCTGGAGAAGGTTCAAGGCTACATCGGGTTCATAGTCATGGGTGGGCCGCAGGACACTTCCCTTGACTTCCAGATACTCAAGAGGACTGCAGAGCAGAAGGCTGCATCTGGGACGGCCCATCATGCTGCGCGCAGTCCTCTCTGAGCCCTGTCCCTCCCTGCGTGGAACCTCAGGCCCTGAGCGTGCAGTCACCGCAGTGCTGTGTGGGGAAGTGAGGCCGCTCCATGCTGCATGAGGAGGATCCACCACACAGAAATGTTAGCACAAATGGAAGCTCTGGGCAGAGCCGTCCACTTTCAACACAGTGATATTTGTGCAGCAATCACTACCTAAGGGAGAAGGGGAAGAAAGGGGGAGACAGGAGATCCGGCAAGGGGGAGGAAAGAGGGAAATTGGGACGCAAAAGAAAGAGGAAGGAAAAAAGTCTTAATTGAAGGAAATGAAAAGTTACTAGTACTTTACCTTACGTAGAAGAATATATGAATATTGAGTTCATTTTTAAAGGAGCTCAAACATGTGGTATTAAAATAATCATAGCTAAAGATAGAGATTGTAGAGAGTAGAAAATTACAAATAAACTCGATATACCACTGAATAAAAAGAAGAAATAGAAATGGCAAAGGAAAAAGGAAAATAACTTAAAACTAAACTACAGAAATGGGGAAAAGGTTTTAACTAACCACCCTGAATGCAGAGTAAGAAACAAGTTTATGAAAATAATTAAAGGAGAGATAATACATTATGGACAACACATGGGGGATCTAACACTAAGATAATTAATGTCTTTGTATTAAAGAATTCCCAAAAGGGAAGCAAAATTTTATTCAAAGATACAATGAAAGAGAATTCTACAGAAATAAAAGGATAACTGCTTGTACAGACCACAAAGGCATACTGAGTCCAGGAAAATTGACATAAAATGCCCAACACTGAAGCATATACTATTTGTTAGTGAATTTTAATGAAAAAGAAAATTCTTTAGACCACTGGCAGACAAAGCAAGTTACTTGAAAAGAGGAAAACCAAATTGGCCTCAGATTTCCCCAGAGCAGCATCTAATGGCAGAAAAGGCCGTTGTGGGGGGCAGACGGTGGACAGCAAGATGTGCTGCCTCACCACGTGTCATTTGAGGGGGAGGGAGCAGCAGAGTCTCCCCAACTGGACACACTCAGGAGCATGGCCCCCAGGGACACCTCCTGAAAAAGAGCCAGCCAGCCTGAAGCGGCCAAGCAAGAGTTCCAATTGGAAGCCTGGAAACGTTCTGGTGTAAGACCATAAACACTGCTACATGTAGAAAAATGACTGAACTATGGAAAACATGGTGCAAAAGGTGCTTGCTCTAAATCTCAGCATTGTGTTAAAGGATCCTTTTTTATGTAAAAAAAGGAAACATATAATAATCACACAAATATAAAATGAACATATGTCAAATATTTAACTTAAAAAAATTGCGAGAACTTATAAGATATTCCAACCAACTCTAAAGAGAATGCCAAAAACCCACAGATATATAGGAAATGAAGAATTCTGAAATTAATTTACAAACATACGCAAAAGCCAGCTCTATCCACAGGGGAATAATCAATTGCAATCCACAACTAATTTGCATTTCTATGGATAAGAACGTTTGCATTATTATCAGTTTCCACAACTTACAGAGTTGTACAATAGCTCAAAGACCATGAAAACCAGAATAACCCACATAGATGAGTGAGACAGGCTCACTCAACAGCTTTGGTCCCCTGTTGTAGTCTTTCATAGCTTTTTCTGACAACTGCAAAAGTTATAATATATGAAGAAAACACCCACAAAAAAATGGAAGAAAGTATACATGTGTTATTTTTCTTACTTTAACTTAAAGATACTTGGTAACATCTACAGTATACAAATTAAGGAAATTGTATTGAAGTTTATTTCCTAAAGGTACTATAAAAGCCAACAGAAAAAAAAAACCTAACATTGATGAAAGGGTTAATTCCATGTGTCAACTGGAGTGGGCCGCAGAGTTTCCCGATTGAGCACTCTTTCTGCATGTGTCTGCGAGGGCATTTCTGGCTGAGGTCAGCATGTGAACCCGGTGGGCGGAAGCAGATGGCCCTCCCCACTGTGGGTGAGCAGCATCCGATCCACGGAGGCCTGAACAGAACAGAAAGGGGAGAAAGAAGGAACTTGCCCCTTTTTCCCTGCTTGACCGTGTCAAGGCCAAGGTCCTTGCCCCACTGAAGTTTCATTGAAAATCACTGACACGAGGCAGATTGATTAATAGGAGAAACGACGTGCAAATCTATTAAGTGTGTATACAAGGGAGCCTTCAGAATGAAGACCCAATGCCCCAGTGGGGTGCAGAAGCTTATATACCATCCTGAGGTTACAGACAGAATGCAGGCTCAGAGCATGGCCAAAAATAGGTTATGGGGGTAAATCAGGTTTTAGTGGCCAGACAGGGTAGGCAAGTCAGAGAGGAAGAGGCCTGGCTCGCAGGTGGTCTTGTTAATGTAGATGAAACCCCACAGGGAGCAGCCCTTAGAGACAATAGATGGTAAATGTTTGTTTCAGATCCTCAAGGTGTCAGCTCAGGTAATCTTCCCTGGATGCAGACAAGGGAGGGCTGGCTGCATTAATGCAGATGCTTCAGGGACCTACAGATGCAAATCTGCCCCCCAAAAGGCAGCCTTGCAGGGCCACTTCTGTTTGCTGCTCCCCTGGAAGCCATCTCAAAATATGTCAAAGAAATATATTTTGGGGGTAAAATATTTTGATATTCTTCCACTGCTTATGGTAAGACATTCACCTTCACTTGTCCTCAGACTGAGATTTACATCATCAGCTCCTCTGCTTCTAAGGCCTTCAAATTCAGACTGAATGACAGCACTGGCTGTCCTGGTCCTGACCTGCAGGCGGCGGTCATGAGACCTCTCAGCCTCCAGGGTCCTGTGACCTAAAACAGTCTCTTTCTCTCTCTCTCAGTCTCTCTGTCTCTCTCTCTAATTCTCTCTGTCTCTCCCTCTCTCCCTCTCTCTCTCTCTCTCTCTCTATAGATATACACATATAGATATATATCTTTGTTTTTTTAATGTTTTTTCTACTTCAAATATTAAGTGTTGAAAATTTAATACATTGAATGCAATGTGAGTTGTATTTAACTCTGGATAAAAAAAATAACAAATTAGAAAGGATTGTTTTGTGTTAATAAAACACTATGGCCCCAGGGAAAAAAATTTTTTCTAGTGTGGCAGTCAGTGTGTCAATCCCCAAAACAACAGTGTTGGGAGGGGGGTCTAATGGAGGCATTTGGGTCATGAGAGCTCTACCCTCATGAGTGGATGATGCCACTGTAAAAACAGGTTGCAGGAGTGGGTTTTCTCTCCTCTGCTCTTCTGCCATGTGAGGATATATATTGCTTCTCCCCTCAGAGGATGCAGCCTCCAAGGCACCATCTTGGAAGCAAAGAGACTGAGCCTAGCCTGCAGCACCTTGATCTTGGACTTCCCAGCCTCGCACTGTGAGACAATAAATTCCTGTTCTCTGTAAATTATTCCGTCTGTGGTTCTGCTATAGCAGCAGGAAACAGACTAAGATACACACACACACACACACACACACACACACTTATTATTGGTTCTTTTCCTCTGGAAAACTTTAATGCAATTAAGAATACAGATAACCAAAATGGGAAGGAGTCAAGAAAAAATGTGAATGTGAGAATAGATTACTAATTTTTATATAATTTGTAGTATAGAGTCCATTGGTACAGTATGCTAAAGACAAATTATTCTAACAGCTGTTAAAAATGGCAAGACTTTATTCAATACTATTACAATAGGAGTAATTGTACTGTAGTCAGAGAGAGATTAAGCTCAAGTCCAAATACAGCAAAGATAAGTAGGGATTTATTGTCTGTGCACAGGTTGGGGAGAGGATGGGAAGTTACTAAAAGGAACATAGTTAGGTACCAAAGGTGACAAAGGAAGAGGAGCGTGATTGGATAGCAACAGTGGGTGATTCTGAATAAACTGAAACTGCCCTTTACAAATCAAAAAAGGGGTGCAAGGCGAGAACTGTGGTAAGGGCCTAAACTCTGCGACAGTGCAGGCCTGGCTAAAAATAATGACAATAATCAGCCACTGTCCCCTGTTTGCTTCTCTGTAATTGCTACTCCGGAGTCCCATAGCTGGTGGTCATAAAGATTCTTAGCTTTCTCCATAGATAACATCACCTTTTCAAAACCTGAAGGTAGTTTCTGAGATTTCTTCCAGGCCCGTATTCCAGTGGCCTGGCTGACTCGCCCAGACCAGGGGCCCAGACCAAGAAACCAACTCAACTGGAACTGTGACCCCAACAGAATTGGGACCCCAACCCAGGAACTGGCTCAACACAGAAGATGATTTCTACACCCCTATGATTTTGCCCTGAACGTAGCCAACTAGCAGACCCAATTGCCTAGTTTTTTTGCCTGCGAAACTATGTTTAAAAACCCTGTCTCCCAAATTCTCAGGCAGGCGAATTTGAGAAATTCCCCCTGTCTTTCTGCTTAGTGCTCTGCAGAATTAAACCCTTTCTCCACTGCAACCCTGACTGCCTCAGTGCGTTGGCTCTTCTCTGTGCAGCGGACAACAACCCGCTTGGGTAGCAGCAAAACCGTCTTGGTGGATGCTTTGCTAAAGCTGGACTCAGGCCACAGACGGGGCCAAGAATGAGGCCTAGTTTAAAGAGGATCAGAGGACCCTGACTAAAGTTCAATCAAGGAGGGAGTCCTTGTCAAGTAATAAGTTAATAAATCACAAAAAGGTGAAGTATAATGTTTAAAGTTATGTTGAAGAAAAAAACATAACAAAGAAAATTATAATAAATTCGAAGAGCAGAAAAATTAAGGATCATGTTTTATACTGAAAAATATTTAAACTTCAATACTAAAATTCAAGGCAAAATTTAAAATAAATAAATTACTTTTGAAAATGTCATGTATTTAATTAGTCCATATGGACAACAAATTAACCAGTATCTTTCACTCCTGTTGAAACGTTAATTTTTCCTGTGTTTCTCTGTCACGTGAGTTTTCAGAGGGTGTCCCTGCTGACAGGACGCTGCTGACGCGTGGACTCTCTGAGCACAGATGGATGTGCATTCTCCACATAACACTGCTGTGTGTCCTTCCCACCAAAGAGCAGAGGATCTTGGTCCTTACACACCTTGTATTAAATTCCAGCATCCATATTTCCATTCGGATCAGTGTCAAAGTTGTGAAATCTACTTTCTCGATGTTCTGAAGATATTTCTACAACCTTGATGATGGTGTGGTACACAATATTGTTATTCTTAGCATCAAACCAGGTGCTTGTTCTTCAGTATAAAGCTTTAACAAAATCATCAAATTATAGTTTGTGAGAGTCTTTTATTAGGATGCTTCTAGTCAAAATAATGATTATGAAAGATTTTAAAATATATATGACATATTACTGGAATAATTATTTTTGAAAGATGAAAATCTATCAACAAATAATTTTCTTTCCTTTCTCTCCTTTCCTCTCTTTCTGTTCTTCTTTTCTTTGAATTCTTCATCCTTTGTTTTCCTGTTGTGTTTATATTATTCATTTTAGAACTATGTAACTTTAGGGTTCAGTCACTGCATTCCCATCACCAAATGTTTTAGGAAAAAGTTGCCACTTTAGAAAAGTAACCTGTCACAATATTAATTTAACTTTCTAAGTGAGACAGGAGGGAACACAGGTGGACAGAACAATAGGAACAAAGTTAGGGTTACATATCAATGAAAAGAAAAGCTGCGATCGAGCCACGACTGTAACCCTTACAGAAACACCTTGTTTGCTCCAGTTTGGGGAAACCCCACACAGGCACCTGTGCAGACGGAGGACCAAAGTGTCCTCAGGTAACTCTGACTTCCTTTTACCAATGTTACCATCAATTATTGCCCCCTACCAAGGGGCCTTGGAAGCCATGACACATCTAGGCCTGAATCAAATGAAATAAAAACTCCCCTGCCTGATGGATGGGAGGAGATGACATTTTCATTGGCCAGAGGGATGGCAACACAAGAATGAGGAAGTCACAAAAAAGAAAAGGGGAACCGGGAGAGACATAAGGGCTGCTGTTGGCTTGGATGTGTGCCCGCTCCTGCCCCCTTCTGGAGTGTACTATCACTGGCTAATCTTGCTTGACAGCCCCTCCATGTCTGGAGGTATACTTGCTTAGTGAACCTTTTCACTCTGCTCTGCTGCTTTGGTGTTTGGTTTCAATTCTTTGTCTCCAAATACAAGGACCAAGGGCGATCACTCACTGGTAACATAAGTATCAAGAATTTTTTCAATTTTGTTTTACCAGAAAATATAACATTCTCAAAATGCAAACTTTTTTTTAGAAACTATTTTTAAACTTTTTATTTATGGAAAATTTTAAACATACCAAAAGCAGATATTTTCCATAAATAAAAAGTTATATTAACCCCCTTGTATCTTTCATCCATCTTAAATAATTAACAACTCATAATGGTTCTGTTTCACTCATCTCCCCAATTCTATTTTGGGACTCTTTGGAATATTTCAGAGCAAATCTCAGGGATCATGCCATTTCACCTATAAATATTTCACCATGCACTGTTAACATATGCTTTCTTTTTACATCTTCACCATGCTGTTATCACACCTAATACAATTAAAATATTCCTTTACATTATCTAATATATAATTTATGCTCAAATTTCCCTGATTATCTTAAAAATATCTTTTCATGGTAAAATTATTTAAATCAGAATTCAAAAAATGTCCATAAATTGTATTTGGTTCTTATACCTACTCAGTTTTTTTGGGGGGGCGGCGGGGGGAGTCAGAGGAGAATCTGAATCATTTATCCCGTGGAATCCTCTCATGCTGTATTTGGCTCATTGCTTCTTCATGGTACCATTTAACATGCTCCTTTTTCTCAGTGAGTGTCCTTTACACAGATAGTGAGATGCAGGTTAAGATTAGCTCAAGTTAATTTTTTTCAACAATACTTCATAAGTGATGTTATGAACTTCCTATGTTATGAGGAATTTAATTTTTTACTGTCTCGTTTCTAGTGATGCTAAGATTATGCCAAACATTTAGATGGTGTCAGTCTGATCTTTCTAATATGAAATTTCATATCAATCAGTCCTTGCAAACTGCTGATTTTATAATTTTATTACTTCTGTTTTTATTACTTGAAATTTGTACAAATAAAACTTTTACTTTGTAATAGTGGGCTACTTTGAAAAACGAAATAAATGCTTCATTCTTTCCAATTATTTTTAAATGTTTAGATCAATGAGTTGGTATTTTGATAATTACCAATAGTAATCAATAAGATTTTTTAAAATATCATTTTGTAATGATAGATATTCAAAATAAACTTTTTATTTTACAATAGCTTGAGATTTAGAGAAAGGTGGTGAAGATAATATATCAGGCAGGGTTCTCCAGAAAAATAGACTCAGATCTGTCTCTCTGCCTCTCTCTCTATCACTTCTATCTCTCTCTCTCTGTCTATCATCTGTCATCACCTCCCTGTCTGTCTATAAAAAGATTTATTTCAAGGCATTGGCTCACCTGATTGTGGGGGCTGGCAAGTCCAAAATCTGGACAGTAAGTAAGAAGGGTAGAAACTCCTGGGTAGCAGTTGATGCTTCAGTCTTGAGGCAGATTTCTTCAGGGAAAAGTCAGTTTTTCTTTTAAGGCCTTCTGACTGATTGAATGAGGCCTATCCACATGGTACAGAATAATCTCTTTACTTAAAGTCAACGGATTGTAGATATCGACCACATGTATAAAATACCTTTACAGAAACACCTAGGTTAGTATTTTATTGAATAACCTAGCCTAGCCAAGTTGACACATAAATGTAATCATCACAGATAGTAAATAGAATTTCCACATAAGCCACACCCAGTTTCACTTGTTGACATATTCCATTAGAAAGGATCTATCACAATTAATGAAATGATATTCATTATTAACTAAAGTCCATATTATAGTCAGATTTTTTTAAATTTAAAGAGCTTTATTCTGAACTTAGTGTGTATGTCCAATGGTCCAGAGCACATGTTTTGAAGAGGTGCTGAGAAAATGTGGTCACAGTAAGCAGGTTGCGGTTTGGTTCTATACATTCACGGGGACAGGTATTACACATAAGATCATAAGTTAATAGTGGAAGGTGTACACTGTTTGGCCCTATATTCAGATTTTTTTTCTTACCTTTTTGTCCTGTTTTCTGTTCCAGAATTTCAACCAAAAATGGTACATTACCTTTAGTCATCATATCTCCTTAGGCCCCTCTTGGCTATGATAATTTTTAGACTTTTCCTGGTTTTGATGACCTTGGCAGTTTTCAGAAGTACCGGTCAGATATTTTGTAAAATGTACCTCAACTGTAGTTTGTGTGAAGTTTTTCTCATGATTAGACTGGGGTTTTTAATTTCTGGAAGGAAAGCCACAGAAGTAAAGTGCCATTCTGAACACATCCTACTACGGGTACCTACTGTCAACATGACCTATGCTGTCAATGTTGACCTTGATCACCCAGCTCAAGTACTATTTGTTAGGTTTCTGCACTGTAATGTTACTTTTTTTCCACTTTCCACAGTACTCTTTGGAAAAGAAGTCACCATGTACAGCCTATACATAAGGAGTGGGAAGCTCCACCTCCTTAAAAGTGAGATATCTACATAAATAATTTGGATTTATTCTGCACTAGGGAATAGTGCAGAATATTTTTTCTAGTGCAGAATCTCTTTTCTCCATTTATTTATTTATCTAATCATTGAGTTATATAATTAAATAATTAATTACAGTGCAGACCCATAGATATTTACTTTAAATCTTGGGTTGTAATCAATACATTATTTATATTTTTGATCAAATTTTTCCACCTTTGGCCATTGGAAACTCTTTCAGTTTGTGTCTGTGTCTCTCAGACATGACCCGTTGTTGGAGGTCAGGGGAAAACTTCCTTACTTTTTGGCACCATGAGGTGCTCCAAGAACATCTTATATACTCCCTTTCTCAGCCTTTGAGTCAGAAACTTCTCCAAGGAGTTCTGGTTCCTCTCGTTAGGGAATGGTTTCTAAACCATGATTTGGTACCAAGTATGATGATTGCTACAGAGATGTCATTGCTTCTGGTCATTCTCAGTTGACAGAGCAAGGAGGAGTGTGTATATGCAATGTGTGCCTGTGTATATACCTACATGTATATATGTTTCTATCTTTATCCATTTGTTTGTATATTAAGCTAACTCTGAGTTCATACTGATGTCCCCAACTCTAATGCATAATCACATGGATCATTCTAGCCTCCTTTCTTTGCTTGTCTGTAACTTCCTACTCTAATAGTAAGGAATCTGACACCTACCATCTGCCACCAATTTAATTAATTGCTCAATTTATACATGCACGCATATGTATTTAGCAGGATGAAAATTCTTATTTCCCCCATGGGGAAATACTTTATCAACTACAGTACAGTATCTATGCACAGTTCCTTTTGCCTTTAAAGTCTCCACTTTTCCCCAAAGTTGTTTGGGAAAGCATACTTTCCCCTACATTCTTCAGTAAGTTTATTTCATAAATTAATAATATGTTGACAATGTTAGATTCTCACAATCTGCATTCCATCCTAGGATCTGGGTCTTCCAACTTCCCAAATGACGTTTTTAAAAAAAATATCTCTATATAGTAAAGTTCACTCATTATGCCATTAGTTCTATGAGACTTGACAAAAGCATAGTCTTATATTCACTATGACAATATAATACAGAATAATTTTACTTCCCTAAAGTATCCCTTGTGATTAATCTTCACTATCCTCCCATCAGTCCAGAGCTAGAAACCACTAATCTGTTAAATTAAATCAATCAATAATTTATATATTAATTATTTATAATATGAACCCATATAGATATTTGTTTTAAAGTTTGGGTTGTAATCCAACATTACTTTATGTATTTACTACAGGTATAATTTTCCTTTTCCAGAATGGCATTATTGGAATCATACTGTATGCAGCCTTTTCAGATTGGCCTCTTTCACTTTGTAATATGCATTTAAGATTTCCTCATGTTTTCATGTGTTTCAATAGCTCATTCCTTTTTATCAATAGATAATGTTCTGCTATATGTGTGTGCCACTGTTTGTTTATGCTTTCATCTATTAAAGGACTTCTTGGTGGTTTTGTTTTAGGCAATTATGAAGAAAGTTAATATAAACATTTGCATGGAGGTTTTTGTGCACACATAAGTTTTCAAATAAGTTAGAGAAATACTCAGGAGCACATTTACTGGAATGTATAATAGATTATTTTTAGCTTTATAGAAATTGCCAAACTGTCTTCCAAAGTGGCTGTACCATCTTGCATTCCCATCATCAATGAATGAGAGTCTTGTTGCCCTGAATCCTTATCAGCAATTGGTATTGTCAAATTTTTCAATTTAGTCACTTTAGGTATCTTGTTGCTTGAATCTGCAATTCCCTAATGACAAATGACATTAAGTATCTTTTCATATGCTAGTTTACCATTTCTATATTTTCTTCTGCAAGATGTCTGTTTAAGACTTTTGCCCATTTTTAATTGGGTTATCTTATTGCTGATATGTAATAGTACTTTGTATATTTTAGATAGTACTTTATCACATATGTAATTTTCAAGCAATTTTAAGTTTCTTAATAGTGTTTTTCACAGAACAAAAGCTTTTAATTTTTACTATGTCCAACTTATCAAACTTTTCTTTTATTAGTTGTGTTTTGGGTATTAAATCTAAAAACTCATTGCCAAACTCAAGTTCATGTAGAGTTTCTCCTATTTTTTATATTTTATAATTTTGCACTTTAAATTTTGGTCTATGGTCCACATTAAGTAACTTTATTTACAAGGTATAACGTCTGTATCTAGTTCATTTTTTTGCATATGAATGACTAATTTTTTTCTACACTAATTTGCTGAAAATATAATTCTTTTTCCACTAAGCTGCCTTTTAACTTTTATAAAAAGTCAATTGACTGTATTTATGTGGGTCTATTTCTAGCCTCTTTATTTTGTTCTATTGATCTACATGTCCATTTTTTCACTGATATCACACTGTCTTGAATACTATAGTTTTACAGTAAATCATGAAATCAGGTAATGTGAAGAATTTTGTTCTATTTCTTCAATATTATGTTGTCTCTACTATGTCCTTTGCCTTTTCATATAAGTTTTAAAATCTGTTCATAGATGGCTTCAAAATAGTTTGCCAGAAATTTGAATGTGATTTTGTTGAATCCATAGATTAAGTTGAGAAGATATGATATCTTCACAAAACCAAGTCTTCTGATCCATGAACATGGAATATCTCTCCATTTATTTAGACCTTGTTTGTTTTCTTTCACCAGTGTTTTATAGTCTTTCACATAGAGATCTAATCTGATAGATGTACCTAATTGATAGATGTACACCTTAGTACATCCTGGTGCTATATATATAGTACTCCTTTTTTAATTCAAGTTCCAATTGTTCAGTACAGGTACACAGGAGTTCATTTAACTTTTGTGTATTAAATTTGTATCCTGCAACCATGCTGAACTTACATCTAAAGTGATACAGGTGGACTAATCTCTACCATTATTGGAATTGTGTTCTATTTATTGCATTTACCCTCTCTTTCCTTTTTTTCTCCATTTTTCTTCCTTCTCTACTCGTAACTGAGCTTTTTATATTTTATTTTAGCAGCACTCTTAGTATATCATGTACTTTTCTTGTAATGTTTTAACTAATTTTTTCATAGAATTTATGATACACACTATTAAATAATCTATGCCCACCTTAAAATCACAGTATAATCCTTCATGTGTAGTGCTGGTAACTCATAACAGGGCATTTTAAATTAAGATTGTATCATTTATTTCCTTTATTCATATGCTATAATCACCCAATACATTGTTACTATTATTACTTTAAATAAACAGTTACATTGTATATCAATTGAGAATAATTAATACACAAAATTATTTTACTTTCATTAACTCTTTCTGTGATGCAGTTCCCTTTTTATAAAGATCCTAGTTTCCAGTTTATATTATTTTCCTTCTCCCTCAAGAACTTCTTTTAAGATTTCACATTTCATGCAGGGCACACTTGCTGGCAAAAAGAAAATGGCACAAGCAAGTTGTATGTTAATCCAACTATATCAATAATCACTTTAAATGTAAATTATCTAAAAACACTAGAAATTGTCAGAATGGCCATACCTTTACTCAGTTTTTGTTTACCTGAGAAAGTATTTTTCCTTCAATTTTTTCCAGTTTTATTGAAGTATAATTTTTATACAAAAAGTTGCACATAATTAATGTATACAATTTGGTAAGTTTAGACATATATAATATATTCATGTTACTACCACAGTTCAGGTAATAAATATATATATTATCCCCAAAAGTTTCTTTATGTCCTTTTTTTATTGTTCATTTTTATTTGGTTGGTTATTTTTGATTTTGTGGTAAAAATGCTTAATACAAGATTCTCTCTCTCAATACATTTTTAAGTACACAATATTTTATTGTAAACTATAGATACTGTGTTGTATAGCAGATCTATGGAACATACTTATATAATGGTAACTTTATACCCATTGAATACAACTCCTCATGTTCTACTTTCTGCATCCCACTGTAACTATCATTTTCTTCTCTACTTCTATAACTTTGAGTATTTTAGATGCCTCATATAAAAGAAATCATGTAGTATTTGTCTATTAGTGACTTCACATACCAAATTGTCTTCCAAGTCCATCCATGTTGTCACAAATGGTAGGATTTCCTTCTTTTTAAGGGTGAATAATATTCCATTGTGTGTGTGCGTGTATGCATGAATATCACATTTTCTTTATACATTCATCTCTCAATAAATATTTGTGTTGTTTCCATATCTTGACTATTGTGAATAATGCTGCAAAAAACATGAGAGTGCAGGTATCTCTTCAAGATCTCGATTTCAGTTCTTTAGGAAATACACTCACAAGTAGAATTGTTAGATTACATAGTAGTTCTACTTTGAGTTTTTTGAGGAAGTGCCACACTGTTTTCCATAGTGGCTGTACGTCTTTACATCCCCACTAACAATGTACAGAGGTTCCAGTTTCTCAACAACTTCACAAACACTTATTATTATTATTATTTTTTGGGTAATAGCTTTTCTAACAAGTGTGAGGTGGCATCTCATTGGAGTTTTGATTTGCGTTTACCTGATGATTAACCATGTTGAGATCTTTTTGTATACCTGTTGGCCATTTGTATGTCTTCTTTAGAAAAGTGTCTATTCAAGTTCAAGCCCTTTGCATTTTTTTATTCACTTTATTTCACTCTTTGCTATTGAGTTTTAGGAGTTCCTCATATATTTTAGAAATTAACCCCTTGTCAGATATACAGTTTGCAAATATTTTCTCCCATTCTGTAGGTTGCCTTTTTATGTTGTTGATCTTTTTTTTTTCCCGCTGTGCAAAAGCTTTATAGGTTAATGCAATTCCACTTCTCTATTTTCCCCATCATGTGTTCTTGTCACACTTTTTGAACACCAGTTGTCTATGGACACATAGATTTATTTGGGGGCCCTCTATTCTGTCCCATTTGTCTGTGTGCCTGTTTTTATGCCAGTACCATACTGTACTGTACAGCTGATTACTGTAGCTGTGTAATATAATTTGAAATCAGGCAGCTTTGTTCTTTTTGTTCAACATTGCTTTGGCTATTCAGAGTCTTTTGTGGCTCCATACAAATTTTAAGATAGTTTTTTCTATTTCTGTATAAAAAGACCTTTGGGATTTAGATAGGAAATGCATTGAATCTGTAGATGGCTTTGGGTTGTATGGAATTTTAACAATATTAATTCTTGCAATCTGTGAACACAGAATGCCTTTCTATTTGCTTGTGTTGGCTTTAATTTCTTTCATCAGTGATTTATAGTTTTCAGTATACAAGCCTTTGATCTCCTTGGTTAGGTTTCTTCCTAAGCATTTTGTATGTGTGTGTGTGTGTGTGTGTGCGCGCACTGTTGTAATCCAGATGGTTTTCTTAATTTGGGGAGAGGATAGTTCATTGTTGGTGTATAGAAATACAACTGATTTTTGTACTTTGATTTTATATCCTTCAAAGTTGCTGAATTTATTATTCTAACAAGTTTTTGTGAAGATATTCAGGTTTTCTATGTATAAAATCATGTCATCTGCAAACAGAGACAATGTTATTTCTTCCTTTTCAATTTAGATGTGTTTTATTTCTTTTTCTTGCCTGATTGCCCTGGGTAGGACTTCTAATGCTATGCTGATAGCAGTAGTGAGAGTAGACATTCTTGACTTTTCCAAATTTTAGGGGAAAAGCTTTCAGTTTTTCATCACTGAATGCAGTTTAGCTGTGGGCATTTTATAAATGATCTTTATTGTGCTGAGTTCTATTCCTAGTTTATTGAGTGTTTTTATTAAAAAATGGTGTTAAATTTTGTCAAATGCATGTCTATTAAGATGATCATGGAGTTTTCATCCATTCTATCCGTGTAGTGTATAACATTGATTTATTTGTGCATGTTTAACCATCCTTGCATCTGATGGGTAAATCTCACTTTTTTTTTTTTGTGGTGCATGATCCTTTTAAAATGCTGTTAAATTTGGTTTGCTAGTATTTTGTTGAGGGATTTGCATCTATATTCATTTGAAATATTGGCCTCTAGTTTTGTTCTTATGGTTTCTTTTTCTGGCTTTGGTGTCACAGACATGATGGCTTTATAAAATGAGTTTATAAGTTATCCTTTCTTTTCTATTTTTTGGAAGAATTTAAGAAGGATTGGTATTCATTCTTAGTTAAATTTTGAATAAAATTCACCTATGGAGACATTTAGTTCTAAGCTTTTCTTTGTTTGAAGGTTTTAGATTATTGATACAATCTCTTTCTTTGTTATTAATCCATTTAGGATTTCAATTTTGTCTTATTCAGTCTAGGTAGGTTGTGTGTTTCTAGAAAGTTATTCACTTTATCTAAGTTGTTGAATTTGTTAATATATTATTGTTCACAATGGTCTCATATGATTGTCTTTTATTTCTAATCCATTTGTTTTCATGCCCCCTCATTCATTTCTGATTTCATTTGAGTCATATTCATTTTTTCCTTAGTCTAGCTAAGTGCTTGCCAATTTTCCTTATCTTTTTAAAGAAAATACTTAATTTTGTCAATTTTTTTCTTTTGTTTTTCTCATATCCATATTTTCTGCTCTGATCTATATTATTATCTTCCTCCTACTAACCTCAGTTCTCAGTTTTAATTTGATATCTTTTTCTTTTTCTTTTTCCTTGAAGTGTAAATTTCAGTTGTTTACTTATGATCTTTCTTCTTTTTTGATGTAGGCATTTATTACTAAAAACTTCCCTCTTAGCTTCCCCCTTCAGCTTTTGCTGAATCCACAAGTTTTGGGATGTATTATTTTCCTTTTGTTTGCCTCAAAACATCTGGTAAACTTTTTTTGAATTTCTTCTTTAACCCAATGGTTGCTCAAGAGTCTGTTGTTTAATTTCCATGTATTTGTGATTTTTCCTGATTCCCTTATGTTATTCTTTTCTGTTTTTATTCCATTGCACTCAGAAAAGATACTTGGAATGATTTCAACATTCTTAAGACTTATTTTGTGAGCTAGCATGCAATTTATCCTAGAGAATGCTCTGTGATCACTTGAAAAGAATGTGTATTCTGCTGCTGTTGGGTAGATGTTCTGTATATGTCTGTTAGGTCCATCTGGTTTATAGTGTTTTTCAAGTCTGCTGTTTCCTTATTAATTTTCTGTCTGAATGTTCTATCCATTATTAAAAGTAGGATATTGAAGTCTTCTACTTTCATTGTACTGCTGTCTACTTCACCCTTCAGATCTGTCAAAGTTTGCTTTATATATTTTGGTACATTGATTTTTGATGTGTGTATATATTTACAACTGTTATATCTTCCTGTTGAATTGACCCTTTTATGTTTGTGTGATGATATTTTTTGTTTCTTGTGACACTTTTGATAGAAAGCCTATTTTGTCTGCTATTAGTATTGCAATGTCTGCTCTTTATTGGTTACCATTTGCATGGATTATATTTTTCCATCCCTTCACTTTCAGTCTTTGTGGGTCCTTAAATCTAAAGTGAGTCTCTTGTAGACTGCGTACAGTTGAGTTTGCTTTTTTATGCAGTCAGACACACCACGTCTTTTGACTTGTAAGTTTAATCCATCCACGTGTAGAGTGATTATTGGCAGGTGAGGACTTACTATTGTTATTTGTTAATTGCTTTTTTTCATCTGTTTTCTAGTTCTCTTGTTCTTCTCTTTTTCTCTTGCTGTCTTTCCTTGTGGCTTAATGAATGTTTTAGTGATAAGCTTTGATTCTTTTCTCTTTATGTTTGTGTGTCTACTACAGGCTTTTTTCTCATATAGTTATAACAGTCTATTTGAAACTGCTAAAAACTTAACCTCAATGTCATACAAAAGCTACAAAGTTTTACTCCCTCCTGCATACTTAAATTATTGATGTCAGAGTTTCTTTCTTTTTATATCATGTATTCATGAAGAAGTTTGGGGGGTTAGAGTTATTCTTAATACTTTATTCTTTTAACTGTTATAGTGTTAAAAGTGATTTATGTGCGACACTTAAAGTATTATTATATTCTGTGTTTGTCTACATATTTATCTTTACTAGTGAAATTTATACCTTAATAAGTTTTTGTATTGTTATTTAATATTTTTTAAAATTTCAAGTAGAAGAACTCCCTTTAGCACTTTTTGGAAAGCAGGTCTAGTGGTAATCAATTTCCTAAGTTTTTGGTTATCTGGCACAAATTTTACCACTCCTTCGTTTTTGAAGGATTATTTTTCACAGATACAGTATTCTTGGTTGCCAGGGATTTTTTTTCTTTCAGTGCTTGAATTTATTATTCCACTTTCTCCTGGCCTGCAAGGTTGGTGCTGAGACATCCATAGCTAATTTTATGGAAGTTCTCTTATGTGTGTCAAGTTGCATTTCTCTTCCTGATTTCAAAATTTCTCTTTGTCTTAGACTTTTGACAAATTAATTACAATGGGTCTTGGCCTATTCAGATTTCAGGTATGTAGATATTTTTTGGTTTCATGAATCTGGATATCCGTTTCCCTCCCCTGATTTGGGAAGCTTTCAGTCATTATTTCCTTCAATAGACTTTCTGCCTCTTTATTCTTCCCTTTGTCTTCTGGAAATCTCATAATATGTATTAGTGTCGTGTGGTTTCACTTGATGGTGTCCCATATTCACCTAGGCGTTCATCACTTTTATTTTCTTATTCTCTATACTTCTTTGATTGGATAATTTCAAATGACTTGTCTTTAAATTCACTAAGTGTTTCTTTTGTTTGATTGAGTCTGCTGTTGAAGATCTATATTGAATTTTTCAACTCAGTCATTGTATTTTTCGGCTCTAGGATGTCTGTTTGTTTTTAGTGATTTATTTTTTATTGTTGAACATCCAATTTTGTTCATGTATTGTTTTTGTGATTTTGTTTGGTTGTGTGTCTGTGATGTCTTGAAGTTCACTGAGCTTATGTAAAATAAGTATTTTGCTGTAGTTCTCTAATTCTTTAGGGTTCATAACTAGAAGTTTATTAGTTTCTTTGGGTGGTGTTAAGTTTCACTGATTTTTCCTGATCTTTGTATCCTTTCATTGGTGTCTCATATTTGAGGAAGTAGTAACTTCTTCCAGTGTTTAAAGTTTGTCCTCAGCAAGGAAAAGCCTTCACTAGTTAGCCTACCCTTTGGTTCTCTGAAAGTCAGATTGCAGCATCTGTGGGTGGGTGGGGCATGCTGCTGGTACTCTGATCTTTGGTGGAGCTGCTTTCTTGGCTCCTCACCAGGGTAGGATTTGTGCCTGGGCTCTGAAGATTTTCCAAGGGATGCTGCCTGGACCCTCTTGCTGGGTGGGGCCACTGACTGGACTCTGCCATTGGACGGGGACAGTTAAAGGAGCTCCATGGTCAGATGAGGGTTTTTTTTTTTTTTTTTTTGGTATGTCTCCTTCATCTAGCAAGGCCCTTTAAAGAGGGCCTTTTTGGGGGGTTTGGGGCTACTACTAACATCTGCACACCAGTTACTGTGAGCCCCTGTCCCTTTTCACCATTTCTAGCTGTCCCCAGGTGGTGTTACCATGCCAATTCCCCAAGTGTTCCACATGAGGCAAGACAGAAGTAGGCCTCTGAGGTATTGCCTCAAAATGCTGGGAACATCAAATATCAGCCTCTGTCTCTCTTTCCCCCATTTGATAAATCAAAGGCCAAGGTAGCTGTGTCATCTTGGAGGATAAATCACAGGCAGAGTAAAAGTGTCCCTCTTGGCCAGGCACAGAGGCTCATGCCTGTAATCCTAGCACTCTGAGAGGCTGCGGCAGGAGGATTGCTTGAATTAAGGAGTTTGAGATTAGCCTGAGACCCTTGTCTCTACAAAAAATACAAAAATTGGCCAGTGTGGTGGTGCTTGTCTGTAGTCCCATCTACTCAGGAGGCTGAGGCAGGAAAATTGCTTGAGCCTAGGAAGAGTTTGAGGTTGCAGTGAGCTCTAATGAAGCCACTGCACTCTACCCAGGGTGACGAAACAAGACTCTGTCTCAAAACAAAAACAAAAACAAAAACCTGTTTCTCTTACCCTTATTGATACAGCTTTTGTGCTCCACTTTGGTACTGCTACCCCTCACCTGAGCCCCAGCTTCTCACAAAGGTGCTCCCATCTATGGGTACTTACTCAGGTGGTGTTTCTGTGAGGTAACTAAGACCGGGGACCTCCTCCGGCACTCTCGTCTTCCCTTTGGAAGGAAATGTCTTCTAAATATAGAATTCTAGGCTGTTGAAGGAAAATTTGAAAACTTTCTGTAGTTCAGCCTACTCTATTCTTGCTTGCATAGTCCTTGATGAGAACTCTGCTGTAATTCTTAACTTTGTTTCTCTATTTGTAAGGTATTATTTTACTTCAAGACTTACTATTTGTCTTTGGTGTTCTGCAGTTTGACTAAGACAACCTAAGTGTGTTGCTTTTATTTATCCTGCTTTGTGTTCACACTATGGGGACCATGTCCCTCAGTGAGTGACAGGGAGTATATGAAAAATGAACAGTTAACAAAGAGTATATGAAGATATAATGTGGAAGGCCTGGAGGACAGGTCGGAGGACTGACAAACAGTACAACCCCTAACTTGATCCAATATGCACTTTTCACCACACACATTTCCTATGATTGTGCTATACAACTCTGTGTGTGTGCATTACATGCATATGATGTAAATAATGTGAAATACCTTTAAAGGAAGGTGCATCAATGAAATCCACTGAGATCCCTATGTTTCCTGTGTTTCCAGTAACTTGGTAATATTTTACTCTCCATCTGTTAAAAGGAGTCTCAAATCTCTTCTTAGATTTTGCAATTGGTTCTACTGCTTTTTTTTAGTAACCACCCTATTGCACTGAAACTATCTTTAGCAAAATACAGAGTGCAAAATGGGGCTAAATAAGTAATTTAGCTTCATTCCAAATGAGTGGATGTGAAAATCTTAAGTGTTAAATCTTTTCTAACTATACCAGTTAAAAGATATTTTGGTCTCAAAGTCACTTATTTAACTTCCTGCAAATTGTTAACATATTCTTCAGCCACTTTAAATGGATTAGTAACCAGGTCTAGTATATCAAGTTGAGAGAGATCTTTAAGTCAATTATTTATACACTTCAAATAGTATCTAATTGTGAGCAATATATTTCTAAATTAGAACCTGTATGTGTATACTTATGCAAGTTTCAGTCAGTGAGGTTATGTATAATACAGTTATTGATAATCCCTTTTCAATTATCTAATTTCCTTACAACTTAGGAAGGATCCATTTAACATTTTAAATATGTCTGAAAAGTATATCCCATATTTTCTTAATATTTCAGTTTTCAACATACACTTTTTCAGTGAATAAATTTAATAGTTATTTAATAGCATCGAAAAGTGAATAATTAAAAAAACCGTTCTCCTTAGCAGAGCTACTTCTTTTGTTGTACAGAACAAGACATACAGATACTTCTACACTGTCACTGCACAGTCCACAGAATAATCTATTATCCTGGGGAGCACTCTCCATGTCACTGGGAGCAGTAACAACAACACTGGTAATATGTGACCTCTCACCGTGACTCTGGGCACCCATGTGTGGAGCATAAGACAAGCAGTTGCTAAAACACCTTTGCAGCTTCTTGAAGTCCTCCTGCTGTCTGCTCCCCTGACTCGGTGCGGCTGCTGCTCCCTCTGCTGCTGAGCCAACGGCTCTGAGAAATGAACTGCTCTCTATGAATTTTAAGGGTTTCACGTAATGGAAGTTTATTCATATCCACTGTCAGTAATTTTGAAAATAACATTTGCTCTGTGACTCTTTATTTCTTACAAATTTAATATACGCAAACAGTAAATCTTCATCATCACCTGAGATATTTCTTCACCTACAATGAATGTTTACTTAACTGCAATGCATGATACAGTTGTGTTTGAAATCTTTCCCCACCTAAAAATTCTTCTCCAACATGGAAATTACTTGATGAAAAAGAAAAAACACATACTTTTCTTGAATTTCTTTCCACTTGCCTATTAATAATCACTCGTACAGATAAGAAGATAATTTTCTCTAGTATTGTGTAGCTTGCTATATTTTACATTAGTTTTTACATTGGTTTTATCTAAGAAGCAGTGATAAATTTTCCTTCTGATCCAAAAATGCCATCAATATTTCATTTATGTTATTATTCTTTTGCAATTATTTCTTTGTGTCTTGGAGGTACAATGTGTACTTGGCATCTCTCTCTATTGGTATATTCTTTTGGAAAATGTTTGCCTAATTTATGTTTTTACTCTATTTTGGCAGAATAAATATTGGAAAAAAGTCAATATTAAATATATAATTGAACATTGGCACTAGCCTTATGGTTAACATTTTTAAATAAAGTGCTAAATCTGCATGTGTGTGTGCAAAATCACTGTAAACAGGACAGCTGCAAATACAGATTGATAGAATGTGTTTTACTGGTGACACAAATACCAGGAATACATTTCTTGATGGCAGCACACTTTTCCAAAATAATGAGCAACTCTCAGTAAAGTGCCAGACAAAGCAATGTGTACTTTCCCCTTAATTTCTATGGTAGATCCATTTGTGGACAGTCAACGCGTATCGCGATCACATAAAACCATCCTACTTAGCAGTAAATGCAGGGTAGGCTCTTCATTCTCACTGAAACATCCAAAAGGAATCTGGGACACAGCAAGGTTTGCTAGGGTATAGAAAGGTGTATCCCAAATTTTGAAGGATTCTAGATGTGGTAGAATGACTAGAACCCCAGTCCTTGCTCTCTAAGTGCCCAGTAAATTTCCAAGCTTCCCCTCAGAGGTGGCATGGCCTCCAATGGGAACCACTGATATCACACAAGGCTCTGAGCAGCACTGGAACGATAGTGTCTCAATTGAAAGAAAGGAAACAGGCTCAGACTGAAAACATAATGCCCGTCACAGTTACCCAGCTAATACGTGGGAGAGCTGGGTGCAAATTCAGGTCTGTGTGTGTCAGGGCCCAGCCCTTCCCACTAGGCCATGCTGGCGCCAATCTCGCTTGACTGAATGAACACATGAATCAGTAATAACTGAATGAATGAGTCACATTTGAACTCATGAGTCTTCTGCAGCCCCAACCTCCCCTTGCAGGGAAGGAAACTGAGGCCTACACAGGCTATTTTGCTTTGTGCTATGGGAAGTCTTGTCCACACTGTGGCGATTTCACATTCTGTGAACCCAGCCGGTTCTCCTGGGTGGATGTGAAGCCACTGGAGGCAAAACCACTGCTGTTTTCACTGCGTGGGTCTTTACTGCTTCCTCATATTTTGTGAACTGATAATGAATTGCAGTTGTATTGAAGAATTGGGCCTTTTCTTGGCTTTGAGGTTTGGAAAATTAAACAGGTTGAACTAATTTTGCTAGTTTGTGACCTTTTAATGTTGAAAAACTGCATCACTTCTCTCAAAGACTGGTTATCCTCAAACACTTTCACTATTGAAATGATAGAGTTAAAAGTATAAATCAAATGAGTTTGATAGACAGATTGGGCAACTCAACACACAACACCTAATCAACTCTGCAAAGGGATAAAATGACTGAGGTTTCATGCACAATGTGAGGAAATGATTTCACTGCATTTGAAACAGGCTAATTTTCAGAGAAAGATTTTGAAAGCAGTTTCTAATTGATAATGTATAAAAGTTAATTATGATCACTAATTATTATTATTGCCCCATTTAGGAGAAAGTATCAAGCACTATATATTCTGCACATCTGTCTTATGTAATCCTTGTGAAGCATAAAATATTTTTTCAATTTTACATCTGAGAAAAGTGAGGCTGAGAAAGTTAAAATAAATTACGGGATCCAGAATCACAAAACCAGTAGTGTCAGATGCAATAATCCCACCCAGGTGTGTCCTGCTCCAAAGGCTACATCTGAAATTTAGCCTGTACTGTTTAATCCATGGAATATGCCCAGTGCGCCACCCACCATGTGTGTTCAGTGCTAGCTAAGGAGGTTCTGAGAAGCATCATGCATTTATGTAGCCCAAATGTCCCTGCATTGACCATGACTCTCAAACAAAGCTACACTCTTTCTTATTAGTTCTAATTTTATTGAAGCAACCATGCACATAAGTTTTTAAAAATACTAATAAAAACCAAATGGGAATCTTCTCATCTCTGCTTTTGCTGAGGCATGAAGACATAGATGAGTTATTTCAAAGCAAGGCCAAGATAAAAGAGTTGCAAAATCAGTGTGCTAGGACCATGATTCTCAATAAGCTTACCGTTTGCTCTTATAAAAGAGGCTGGTCAAGCTGAAACAAGAGAGAACACAGGGTGAGAGAAATGTTAGAGCAGGGCTGTGGTTCCCCTCCTCCCAGGCCAGATAAAGGACAGTGCTCATCTCTCCCTTCTAGCTGAATGATTTCTTGCAGTCAGTGCCTGACAGCAGCCTGGAAGATGTAGAGTCAGAGACGGTCTCTAGAAAGTGACTGATGCGCGAGGCCGGGGAAGTGGTTGCACCGGGAAAATCACCGGGCCAAAGCTGCATACATGTTTCCTCTGGACCTGTGTTCTGTGCAAGTGGAAGAGAGAGCCAGCTCCACCGTCACAGATTCTGCTCATGAGGACCCGAGGAAAGGGAAGTGAGATTTCAGCAGCGAAATGATGCAGGATGCCTGGGGCCTGGGCAGGAGTGAATGATGAATCTGAGGAGGGGGCCTCTCTCAAACCAAAGCTACCAGGTGAGAGTCCTAAGAGTGGGCACCAGCGATGTAGCAAATAAAGATTGAGCCTGATCCATGCCATAAGAGCAGAACAGTCACCAAGGTGACTATTGTCCAAGTTCCTGAGACACAAAATCGTGAGATGTAATAAAATTGTGGTTATTTTAAGTCATTATATTCTGGGATGTTCTGTTATGCACCAAGCAAGTCACTTTGAAGAACCATTAAAAACACTCATTAGAAGGCCAGGCATGGAGGCTCACACCGGTTAATCCTAGCCCTTTGGAAGGCTGAGGAGGGATGATCTCCTGAGGTTAGGAGTTAAAGACCAGCCTGAGCAATGTAGTGAGACCCAATCTCTGAAAAAAAAAAATTCAAAAACAATTAGCTGGTTAGTCCTAGCTGAAGAGGGCAGATTGCTTGAGTTTGGGAGTTTGAGGTTGTGGTGAGCCATGATCACACCACTTCACTCCACCTGGATACCCTGTCTCTTAAAAACGAAACAAAACAAAACAAAACAAAACTTCATTAGAGATGAACTTAACACAAATTATCTGCCAATCTGCCAGCCACAGAGAGCCTGAGCCCAGCTCAGGAAAGCTCCAATTAGGTAAAATTTTTTCTTATTCTTCCCTATCTCCAAAGAGTCTTAGAAGCTCTAAATTAGCACAGAGAGAATGAAACTAACTTTTTCCCCCTAAAAGGGATATTTTCCATCAGCAGAGGTGTTTGGTGCTTCAATTACTTGTTACTGACAATGTTAATTATTTATCAGAGGATTTCATGTTACCCAAAAAAGAACAAATTTTGGGGCCTGCTCAAGTTTTCATCAAAGGCAGGAGAAAAACTTGTCCCAGAAAATAAATTTTAAACAACATATTTTATAATTACATTCCGTAAGTTATGCTATTCTAACTTATCAAAGGACTAGAGCAAACCCTTTCAACTCCTTTAGTGGTATCTTCTTATGCTCAAATATCTTTCTTCTAAATTCTGCAACTGCATGAGAGATTCCAAGGAAAAGCAGCCCAGACAAATTCAACCCAAAGAACTAGAAAGATAATAATAAATTGCTGTTAAGGCCACTAACTTTTTTTTTCTGTTTTTTAAAGTTTCTTTCAAATATTGTGATTCATAGCTCTAATATTGAGCCTAGATCATGCATTCACATACTCCACAGTCAAACTTGGCAGAGATGGAAGAGCTCTCAAACTTTAGAGGTTAAATTAAAAGAGAACCTAGAAAACTGTTAGACAGTTATAGTCAAGACAAAGCATACATTGGAAAGCGGACATGATCCCAATGGCTCCAAAACTCTTGTGTTCAAGCTTCACTCATAGCTGTTAAAATATTTCTCTTATTTATGGGAAGTCATAACATGGCCCTGGAGATCTTTGCAGGCACAGAGGAAATCTGAATTAAGCCAGGAACGTTTGGAGTGGTTTGTCATGCAGAAATAGGTAAAAGGTACAACTACACACATTGAGGTTATGACAGGAAAGCTGAGAGACCTGCAAAGAGATCAGAATCTGCATCATGCACTCCTGAACTGACCCATGTTGCAAAAACCTATCCCTGTACTTGTTTTACATGAAGAAATAAACCCATGTTTGTTTCAGCCTCTGTGAATGTGTTTTCTGGAACTTGTGGACAAATGCATTTCTAAATGGCACCGTTATTTGTTAATTCCATAGACCGAGTACACATCAGCACCCATTATATGGCAGTCTTTCCAGTACTGAGGTTACATGATGGGTGAGACAGATGCCTGCCCTGAAAAGGTACCATTATATGGAGAAGACAGAGGTGAACAGATGAAGAAGTCCTATACATTCAGACCATAACAAGTTTCATGAGAAAAAGAAAAACAGGCCAATGGAGGGAAAAGATGGACCTGGGGGTGATCCTAGCAGCAATGGTCAGGAAATGACTTCTTGAAGTGCAGCCTGTGACCACATACTGAAGGGTGAAGGTATGGGCTGTGGGAAGATCCTAGTCAGAGCACTGCAGGGGGAGGAAGCCCCAGTCCAAAGTCCTCAGGCAGAAAGCAGCATGGAAGAACAGTGGGGAGGACGAAGAGGGGGAGGAGGCTTGTGGGTGGGGGACAATAAGAGAGATTCAGAGCAGGCCGAGCCAAAGTCACAGGGGGAACCGGAGGAGTTTGGAGTTCATTTCAAGCGTGATATAGAAAAACCTTAGTTTTCTCCACCATTTGGCCATAAATTGTGGGAAATCTACCTTTCTCATTTCCAGAATCCAGCACAATGTTTTGTACATGTGATGAGTCCAATAAATAGTTTTTAAACTGAAGACATAATGCCTGCTTGCAGAGGAAGAGAGAGGTGATATTCAATAGTCATTGACTCACTAATGCTTAGCAAAAATAGCTTCACTCAGCATGTTTGAAAAGCATGGGGAAAATGACAGGTTTGCTGTCTAAGAGACTATGCAGGTGCCACCGTAGCCTCTAAGTACCCACCAGGCAGGCTTTGCAGGGGGTCATATAGCCAAAAACTCAAAGACCAAATTTATTCAATCCATTTAAAACATATAGTGACCAACAGCTGATCAAGATGGGAAGAACTCAGTGAAAGAACTCTGAAAGTATGAAGAATCAAATGGAAAGCACACCCCCAAAGGGGAACACCAGCTCTCTAGCAATGAACATCAACCAAATTCAGAACACTAAAATGAGAGAAAAAGAATTTTGAACATGGATTGTAAGAAAAAAATGCAAGAAAAAAATGGATAACCAACACAAAGAAACCACAGAAAAAAATCTATGACCTGGAAGAAAAATTCACTAAAGAAATTGAAATACTAAAGAAAAATCAAACCAAACTCCTGGAAATGAAGAATTTATTCAAGGAATTACAAAACACAGTGGAAAGCCTCAAGAACAGGGTAAATCAAACAGAAGAAAGAATCTCAGGGAGTGAAGATAGCACCTTTCAATTAAATAAGTGAGTCACAGAGATAGAGCAGAGAAATAAGAGAAAAGAGCAAAGCCTACAAGAAATATGGGATTATGTGAAGAAGCCTGTGAGAATCCTAGGTATCCCTGAGGGTGAAGAAGAAAATACACAAGAGTTGGCTAAGCTATTTGAGGATATAATAGAGGAAAATTTCCCAGGCCTTACTAAAAATCTAGATATCCAGATACAAGAAGCTCAAAGGACTCCTGGGAGTTTCATCGCAAACAGGAAGACACCACAACACACAGTCATAATACTGACCAAAATAATCACCAAAGAGGCCCTCCTATGAGTTGTACGGTGAAAGAAACAGGTAATCTACAAATGAAAACCCATCCAAATAATGCCAGATTTCTCAACTGAAACCTTATAAGCAAGAAGAGACTGGGGCCCCATTCTCACTCTTCTGAAACAGAATAACGTACAACCTAGAATCTTGTACCCTGAAAAACTAAGTTTTGTATACAAAAGAAATAAAGACATTCTCAGATAAGCAAAGACTGTGGGAATTCACCAAGACAAGACCTGCCCTCCAGGAAATACTCAGAACAGTGTTACACATGGATCAGCACAATAAACACTCAACAATGTAAAATCACCCAAAAGCTAAAGGTGAAAGGCTGGATACCACAATGGCTCAAGAAAGAAAACAAAGCAACAGGCTGGGCACAGTGGCTCATGCCTGTAATCCTAGCACTAATAGAGGCTGAGGCAGGCAGATCATTGGAGCTTAGGAGTTCAAAACCAGCCTGAGCAAGAGCAAGACCCTGTCTCTACTACAAAATTGAAAGAAATTAGCTGGACAACTAAAAATATATAGAAAAAATTAGCCAGGTGTGGTGGTACATGCCTGTAGTCCCAGCTATTCTGGAGGCTGAGGCAGTAGGATTGCTTGAGCCCAGGAGTTTGAGGTTGCTGTGAGCTAGACTGACACCATGGCACTCTAGCCTGGACAACAGAGTGAGACTCTATCTTGAAAGAAAGAAAGAGAAAGAAAGAAAGAGAGAAAATGAAGCAACAAACTTCAACTCAACGGGATGAACAGAAATCTGCCCCACATATCAATTCTCTCAATTAATGTGAATGGCTTGAACTGCCCACTAAAGTGACATAGGGTTGCCAAATGAATAAATATACACAAGCCAAGAATCTGCTGTCTTCAGGAAACTCATCTAACGCACAAGGATGCATTCAGACTCAAGGTGAAGGGGTGGAAAATAATATTTCAAGCAAATGGAAGCCAAAAGAAAGCTGGTGTAGCAGTTCTGGTTTCCGATAACTAAGTTTTCAAAGCAACAAAAGTGATGAAAGACAAAGTGTGTCACTATGTAATTGTGAAGGGTACAGTTCAACAAGAAGACATAACAATTCTAAATATTTGTGCACCTAACTCAGGTGTACCCAGTTTCATAAAGCAAATGTTACTTGATCTAAACAAAATGATAAACAGCAACACCATAATAGCTGGAGTCTTCAACACTCCTCTGACCGAACAGGACAGATCCTCCAAACAGAAAATTAACAAAGAAACAATGGACTTAAACAGAACTGTAGAACAAATGGCCTGGTTGATATGTACAGAACACTCTACCCAAAAACCACTGAATATACATTTTTTTCTCATCATCTCATGGAACATTCTCTAAGATTGACCATATCCTAGGCCACAAAGCATGTCTCAAAAAATTTTTAAAAATAGAAATTATACTATGCATCTTCTCAGACCACAGCAGAATAAAATTAAAAATAAACTCCGGCCGGGCGCGGTGGCTCACGCCTGTAATCCTAGCTCTCTGGGAGGCCGAGGTGGGCGGATCGTTTGAGCTCAGGAGTTCGAGACCAGCCTGAGCAAGAGCGAGACCCCATCTCTACTAAAAATAGAAAGAAATTATATGGACAGCTAAAAATATATAGAGAAAAAATTAGCCGGGCATGGTGGTGCATGCCTGTAGTCCCAGCTACTCGGGAGGCTGAGACAGGAGGATCACTTGAGCCCAGGAGTTTGAGGTTGCTGTGAGCTAGGCTGACACCACGGCACTCACTCTAGCCCGGGCAACAAAGTGAGACTCTGTCTCAAAAAAAAAAAAATAAATAAATAAATAAAAATAAACTCCAATAGAAATGCTCATCTCTACACAAAGTCATGGAAACTAAACAACCTTTTGCTGAATGATTATTTCATTAAGGAGGAAATCAGGATGGAAATCAAAAGATTCTTTGAACTAAATGATAAGGAGAAGCAAGTTATCAAAATCTGTGGGACACAGCTAAAGCAGTCCTGAGAGGAAAATTTATATCCATAAATGCCTACATCTAAAAGACAGAAAGATCACAAATCAACAATCTAAGGAATCATCTCAAAGAACCAGAAAAGAATGAGCAAACCAACCTCAAACCCAGTAGAAGAAAAGAAATAACAAAGATCAGAGCAGAACTAAATGAAATAGATAATAAAAAACTATACGGAAGATTAATAAAACAAAAAGTTGGTTCTTTGAAAAAATAAACAAAATTAATATGCCTCTTGCTAGATTAAGGAGAAGCAGAAAAGAAAGAACTCTAATTAGCTCCACCACCAATGAAAAAGGAGAAATTACAACTGATGCCATGGAAATACAAAATATCATCTATGAATACTATAAAAACCTCTACGCACATAATTGAAAATGCAGAAGAAATAGACACATTCTTAGAAATACACGGCCTCCCTAGGCTCAGTCAGGAAGAAATAGAATTCCTGAAGAGACTGATATCAAGTACCAAAATTGAAACAGCAAAAAAAAAAAAAAAAAAAAAATCTTCCTAAAAAGAAAAGTCATGGACCAGTTTCACTCCTGAATTTTACCAGACCTACAAAGAAGAACTGATGCCTATCCTGCAGACATTATTCCACAACACTGAAAAGGAAGGAATCCTCCCCAACATGTTTTATGAAGCCATCATCACCCTGATACCAAAACCAGGAAAGGGCACAACAAAAAAAGAAAACTACAGACTAAAATCCCTTATGAATATAGATGCAAAAATTTTCAACAAAATCCTAGCAAACCGAATTCAGGTGCTTATCAAAAAAATAATCCATCATGACCAAGTGGGCTTCATCCCAGAGATGCAGGATGGTTCAACATACACAAATCTATAAATGTAATTCACCACATAAACAGAAGCAAAAACAAAGACCATGTGATCCTCTCAATAGACACAAAAAACAACATTTGACAAAATTCAACACTCTTTTATGATAAGAATATTTAACAAAATAGGCATAGATGGGGCTTACCTAAAAAGTGGTGATACAAGCCATATATGACAGACCCACAGCCAATATCATACTGAATGGGGAAAAATTGAAAGCATTCCCACTTAGACCTGGAACCAGACAAGGTTGCCCTCTATCACCGCTTCTATTCAACATAGTGCTGGAAGTCCTAGCCAGAGCAATCAGACAAGAGAAGCAAATCAAGAGCATCCAAATGGGGGCAGAAGAGGTCAAACTATCTCTCTTTGCTGACAATATGCTCTTATATCTAGAAAACCCCAAAGATTCTGCCATGAGACAACTGGAATTGATAAGCAAATTCAGCAAAGTCTCAGGTTACAAAATCATGTACAGAAATCAGTAGCATTCCTATACACAAACAACAGTCAAACTGAGAAGCAAATCAAAGACTCAACACCCTTCACAATAGCAACAAAGAAAATAAAGTACCTAGGAATATATTTAACTAAGGAGGTAAAAGACCTCTACAGGGAAAACTACAAAACACTGAGGAAGGAAATAGCAGAGGACTTAAACAGGTGGAAAACCATATCATGCTAATCAGTTATAGCAACAAAAACAGCATGGTACTGGCACAAGAACAGAGACATAGACCAATGGAACAGGACTGAGAACCCAGATACAAAACCATCCTCATGTAGCCATCTAATCTTTAGCAAATCAGACAAAAGCATACACTGGGGAAAAGAATCCTTATTCAATAAATGGTTCTGGGAAAATTGGATAGCCACATGTAGAAGTCTGAAACAGGATTTACACCTTTCACCTGTCACAAAAATCAACTCACAGTGGATTACAGACTTAAACCTAAGGTGTGAAACTATAAGAATTCTAGGAGAAAATGTTGGAAAAACTCTTATAGACATTGGTCTAGGCAAAGAATTTATGAAAAAGATCCCAAAGGCAATCACAGCAACAACAAAAATAAATAAATGGGACCTGATCAAATTAAAAAGCTTCTGCACAGCCCAGGAAACTCTCATGATAGCAAACAGACAACCTACAGAATTGGAGAAAATATTTGCATGTTACACATCTGATAAAGGGCTCATAACTAGAATCTATATAGAACTCAGGAAAATAATTAAGAAAAAAAATCAAGCAAGCCTATCAAAAGTAGGCAAAGGGCATGAACTGAAACTTTTCAAAAGAAGATAGACTAATGGCCAACAAACATATGAAAAAATGCTCAAAATCTTTAATCATCAGGGAAATGCAATTCAAAACCACAGTGAGATATTACTTATCTCCAGTGAGAATGGTCTTTATCAAAAACTCCCAAAACAACAAATGTTGGCGTGGTTGCAGAGACATAAGAATACTTATACACTGCTGGTGAGACTGCAAACTAGTGCAACGTCTGTGGAAATCAATATGGAGATACCTCAAAGAGCTACAGGATGAACTACCATTTGAACCAGCAATCCCATTACTGGGCTTCTACCCAAAAGAATAAAAGACATTCTATAAAAAAGACATCTGCACTCGAATGTTTATAGCAGCACAATTCACGATGGCAAAGATGTGGAAACAATCCAAGTGCCCATCAATACATGAGTGGATTAAGAAAATGTGATATATGTAAACTATGAAGTTCCATTCAGCTAGAAAAAACAATGGTGATCCAGCACCTCTGGCATTATCCTAGATAGAGCTGGAGCCCATTCTACTAAATGAAGTAATCCAAAAATGGAAAAACAAGCACCACATGTACTCACCATCAAATTGGTATTAACTGATCAACACTTAAGGGCACATGTAGTAATAACATTCATCGGGTGTTGGGCAGATGGGAGGAGGAGAGGGGTGGGGAGTATATTCACACTTAATAGTTGCAGTGTGCACTGTCTGGCGGGTGGACATGCTTGAAGCTCTGACTCAGGTGGGGCAAGGGCAATATACCTAACCTAAGCATTTGTATCCCCGTAATATGCTGAAATAAGAAAGAATAATTAAAAAAAAATCTTAATCCACATAGTGAGTTGCCAGGAGAGGAAATGGGGGGGTTTGCACCAGGGATGGAGGGTGTTGGGTGCTCAGGGGCTGCACTTTCTGAATCCTGGGTTATGCAGTGACCACATGTTCTCTTTCTCTCTCTCTCTTTCTCTCTCACTTTATCTTTGAGGCATCCACCTTCCAGTCAGATGGTGTGGTTACAAGGACCAGCTTTGGGATTTGAGCTGGGGGCTCGACAGGCGGGAGGAGTGGGGAGCCATCACACACACTGGCTCCACCCACCAGGTGCAGCGCAAGGACTTCTGGCCAGAGCTGCAGCTGCCATTTAATCCAATGAGCAGCTCAGGATTTTATTTTTGCTCCTTGTCAAGAATACCTGGGGACACAGCATATACGAACAAGCAGTGGCTGGTTAAAACCTCATGAATATTCAGTGCTGCATGTACTTTCTATATTTAGTGAACCACAAATATACTCTGCCTCCGGGGTCCTGCCGCCTGTTTGCTCAGGCTTGGTGCTCCCCTCTAGCTATGTCTGACGTACCTCGCGGGTCACTAACTCACGCGTCTGGGCTTTGCCCGTGGTAAAGGCAATCCATCTCACTGGCCACTTGACTCCTATTGTAGAAGTGGATTCTTGCAAATGACACAACAAATGTGCTCCTCAGGGTTTGTCTGAAAATTGAACATGTTCAGCCATTAGGCTTAGTCCTTCATACATAAGCCTCATATATATGTAAGTATATTTTATTAAAGAAAGAAAGCAACTCATTTATGAACATTCTCAAGACAATAACCTTGTATTAGTAATTTCCCAGGAAATAGAGATCCAGACATATTAGCATCTATATTATTGTGAGGAACTGTCATTATCCAAGGTTGGGGCCTGAAGAAAAATGCCTTGAGTCAACTGGTAAAGAACCGATGAGAAACATCCAGACATTATCATGAATTAGATCACTGTTTATGGAATGAGAGTGTTCTGGATTTGAATAGTGGTCCTGCTGCTTACTAGCTATATTCTTCATCAACCAAAAGTTTTAGCTGAAGGGTCAAATTAGTGATAGGCTCAGCTAGGAGTTGGAGACACAGCAGTAAACAGTGCCGCAGGCACTGGCACAGAATGAAGGAAAGAATGAACGTAGCATGCCCCAGGCTCAAGTGTCCTTTGTGCAAGGAGGACTACCACTCCTCATTTCCTGGCTTGCAATAAGCATTAAATAAAACGACAACTGTGAAGAAATGAAGCCCACTGTACATGCCTAGTAAATGATAACAGCTCTTTTGTTATATTTTGCTTGGAGAAGACAAAACCCATATGGCAACACAAAGAAGTTTCCGGGTTTAAAGACCTTCCCTAAAGAAAATTCTCCCTTCTGTTCTCCCTCTAGACTCATTTTGCCTTTGGTATTTAAAACTTTATTTGCACGCCTATAAATAATGGCTTTGATGAATGCCTATATGGGAATCTCTGAGGAGAAAGGATCACTCTGACCATATTACCAGCCTCCTTGGTAGGTAACATAATGGCAAATAAGCAAAGGCTCAGCCACCGAAGAGAAGCTGGCATCACAAGCTTCTCTGTGTATCATTCCCAAAACCTTCAATTACCCCGATAGTATTTTCAAATCAAAAGAGAAATAATACCTCTTCCAGGAGCAGCTGGAAAATTAGCTATTGATTGTAAATAAATTAATAGATATAAATCCTAAGGGAATGATTTATGGGTAAAAAGTGGTATTTCAGTATGTTTGTGGTTAAAATGCATATATGTAATATGTGATATCATCATTTAGCTGGTTACATAAGAAATTTTGCTAACTGCATTATCAAAATTATCAATCAAATGATTGTGGAAGCCTAATCCAGGGCATAAAGAGTGCTCCTGTAACTTTACCCCACACCTGTGATTATAGATGACTTGGGCATGAATGCTTTGGGGCCAACTTGTGCACTGCAATTCATTGCAGCCCCTGAGCCCCCACCTTTTGCCTTATACCTGGTTACTTACAAATGTCAATTGGTCTACTGATCTTTCCAAACTTTTGGGTTGGTGGCCCCATTATTTCCAGAACCTGCATGATCTTGTCCATCCTTCCAACGAGTTCTCCAATTTTATTCATTTCCTCCTAAAATATATCATTTAAGGATTTTTATTTTTTGACAGTACAACAGCATCACAGATTGAAATAAGAGAACCTAACAATGTGTGGGTAATATAATGGTCTTGCCAAGTGGCATGAACTGTGACTGGTGTCTGATGGGTGGTGCTCAGAGGTCGCATCTTCTGCCAAATCCCGGCAGTATAAAGTCCAACAGTGGGGACAGACGAGAGCTGAAGTCACAAGATGGCTAAATTTGTGGGGAAAAGAGTATCCTCTTGTGACAAATTTAGGGCCTTCTAGTTAAAGATGATGGAATGAAATGAGAAATCTAAATCTGCATCTCACACAACCTAAAACAAAGAAGGGCAAATAAGAAAAACTAGAAGTCAATCCCAATAACAGCAATCTAATAAAAGAAAGGGCCTCTGTTCCACCACATGGAAAGTTAGAAAATTCCTGAAAAATCAGGCTGGTATAATGTCTTACCATAGTCTCAACCCTGCATTTGAAGGAAATAGTACAGAGGAGAGGTTAGAAGCAAAATTTGGGGGAAACAAAGTCACAAATAGTCCCCAGCTTGGAGAAATGCCACATAGGCATGCTTGGACACGGCTGGAAACTCACTAGAAAACATCCACACAGGGCAAACTTCCTGCAACCATTGCCATTCCCCACCAGAGCAG